>NC_065579.1:102415247-103085247 GCF_024542745.1 Macaca thibetana thibetana
TGCCATTCAAAACAGATGCCATCTGTTGAGAGAAAACCAAGGAGAATCAACTTTGACCATGAGGAAAAACTAGATTCAAGTACCTGATGTGTGGTAGGTTCCAAAAGGATGGACTTACAATTTCTGGAGAGATGTATTTTAAATCCTGATGTTTCCCAGCAACTGTATGAAACAGGTAACCCTTAAAAAGAAAAAAAGATACTTAGAGAATCTGAAAGCCCATATAAATTCACACTCACACTGTTTGTCTGGCTGGTAGGAGGCACCTTTTAAAAAACAAACATTAATGGCCAGGCACAGTGGCTCACACCTGTAATCTCAGCACTTTGGGAGGCCGAGGCTGGTGGGTAACCTGAGGTCAGGAGTTCGAGACGAGCCTGGCCAACATGGTGAAACCCCATCTCTGCTAAAAATACAAAAATTAGCCAGGCGTGGTGGCACGCACCTGTAGTCCCAGCTACTCGGAAGGCTAGAGCGGGAAAATTGCTTGAACCCGGGAGGCGGAGGTTGCAGTGAGCTGAGATTGCACCACTGCACTCCAGTCTCAGTGACAAGAGCGAGACTCCATCTCAAAAAACCAACCAACAAACAAGCAAACAATTAGTTAGTACACACTAGTTACTCTTCTAGTTACTTCATTAACATCTTGATATTTAATTTTCACACAAACCAATAAGGTATATTATCCCCGTTTTGGGCACCGTATTCAAGGTTACCTAGCTAGTAAGGCATATTTAAATAAAGAAACCTCAGGTAACCTCATTTTCCTCCTGCTTTTGTCAAGAATCCACATGTCAGTAGTTAGAGACTGTGAACAGCACTTAAACATATAGATTTCACTCATTTACTGAGCACCTGCTATGTCCAGCATGGTGCGAGGCACTGGGGATAGGAAAAAAAGAGACCTAGCCTAGCCTTGAGGAGGAAGATGCACACATTAGCCATTACTCATTAGGGCGACTGGCTGAGTCAAGAGTTCATCTATCCCCATGCACAGGCCCATTAAGACAAACATAACCAGGCCTCAATTCAAGTCGAAAATTCCACTGAGTGTGATGGTGCATGCCTGTAGTCCCATCTACTTGGGAGGCTGAGGCAGGGGGAGCACTTGAGGCCAGAAGTTCGAGGCTACAGTGTACTATGATAGCATGGGCGAATAGCCACTGCACTACTGCCTGAGCAACATAGTAAGACCACATCTCTCCCCGCCAAATAAGAGAAGGTTCCAAAACTGAGGATGCAGCTGGGTCTTTGCTTGTTCTCTTCCTTCTCCTTGTTCCTTCGAAACCCATTTAGGCTGAAATATCAACGGCCCAAGCCCATACGTTTCCCAACCCCCTAGCCAAGACAAACCCTTTTACTTCTCACGGACTGCTGTTTATGTTTACACCTCACTGAAATTTATTTCAGTCTACCATGTGGTACACGTAGTTCATGTCTTACCTCTCCAACCACATGCTAAATTCTTTGAGGGAAGGAACTGGGTCTCATTTCGGAATTTCTGCCTAACACATAAGTGCTTCAATAAATGTTAACTAAATTAATGAATAAAACATTGATCTGGGCCGGGTGCGGTGGCTCAAGCCTGTAATCCCAGCACTTTGGGAGGCCGAGACGGGCAGATCACGAGGTCAGGAGATGGAGACCATCCTGGCTAACACGGTGAAACCCCATTTCTACTAAAGAAAAATACAAAAAACTAGCCGGGAGAGGTGGCGGGCGCCTGTAGTCCCAGCTACTCGGGAGGCTGAGGCAGGAGAACGGCGTAAACCCGGGAGGCGGAGCTTGCAGTGAGCTGAGATCCAGCCACTGCACTCCAGCCTGGGTGACACAGCGAGACTCCATCTCAAAACAAACAAACAAACAAACAAACAAAAAACCAAAAAAAACCACATTGATCTGGTAACTTTCAAGTCAAAATGTGATTAAAGAAGCTGCTACTGACACATTCCCTGTCCTAGCCTTGTATTTTACTGCAGCCAAGCCTTCATGTAGTGTATCAGGCTATTAGAAGATCTTCCTCTAGACTTTCTAGAGGGCCTTTTCCCTCAGTGGCCAAGCTTCTCTGAACAATGGAGAAATTCAGTCTCAATACTGGACCTTCTAAGATAACCTTTCAACATGCAGACTTGTAGTGAGGCTACAGATTTATTTCTGCTTTATACTATCCTGCTAATTACTGTTTTTTTTTTTTTTTTTTTTTTTTTTTTTTTTGAGACGGAGTCTGGCTCTGTCGCCCAGGCTGGAGTGCAGTGGCTGGATCTCAGCTCACTGCAAGCTCCGCCTCCCAGGTTCACGCCATTCTCCTGCCTCAGCCTCCCGAGTAGCTGGGACTACAGGTGCCCACCACCTCGCCCGGCTAGTTTTTTGTATTTTTTAGTAGAGACGGGGTTTCACCGTGTTAGCCAGGATGGTCTCGATCTCCTGACCTCGTGATCCACCGATCTCGGCCTCCCAAAGTGCTGGGATTACAGGCTTGAGCCACCGCGCCCGGCCTAATTACTATTTTTATAGTAACACAGTTCCCAGAAAGCCTGGTCTTCAGGTTATAATCAAGGTGGTTGGTGGACAGCTCCCCACCTAAAACTGCCCATCAGCAATAGCAAGATCTACAGTCTCAGAAACCAACATATACCCGATCATGAAAACTAAGTTTACTTCCCCACCTTTAACATTCTTTAACTGTGTCCTTTTGGAGGCACGCGAGGAACCACCCTGGGGAGGGAGACAGGCTGAGTGGGGTTCTAAATACCCACACTCACTCCTACACTTGCCAGAGCAGCTCTGCTTGCAATTACCTTGGAGAAGTCTCCTATAAGGTCCCTTGGGTCGTTGTCCAAAATGTTTTCAATGGTTCCTTTGGGGGAAGATGCCGGGGATAAAGACTGATGAAGCGTCTGTAATGAATCAAAGGTAGAGAATGAGACAAGGGCTCTGAATGGAACTTCTGAAAACATTCACTTGGAGCATGTCTCGAGGAGACTGAAATGTTAATGCCTACATTTAGTAAGAAGTTTTTATTTTATTGAATCTGGAGTGAACAAAAATGAATGTGGGTTATTGACTAGGTCTCCTATTATTCCAGTGTCTAACTGAATTGCTCTGAAACTAAATTATCCTTCCTTTTTTTTTTTTTTTTAAAAAAAAGGGGGGGCCAGGTGGTTAGGCTGGGTGCGATGGCTCATGCTTGTAATCCCAGCACTTTGGGAGGCCCAGGTGGGTTAATCGCTTGAGCCCCGGAGTTCCAGACCAGCCTCGGCAAGGCAGGTGAATCGCTTGAGCCCAGGAGTTCCAGACCAGATCACACAGCAAGACCCTGTCTACACACACACACACACACACACACACACACACAAGCTGAGCATGGTGGTGTGTGCCTATAGTCCCAGCTACTTGGGAGGCTGAAGTGGGAGGATCACCTGAGGCTGGGGAGGTCAAGACTACAGCGAGTGGTGATGGTGCCACTGCACTCCAGCCTGGGTGACAGAGGGAAACTATCTCCAAAAAAAGAGAAAGAAACAAGGGGGGTTAAAACTAGGACTAAGTGGCCGGGCGCGGTGGCTCAAGCCTGTAATCCCAGCACTTTGGGAGGCCGAGACGGGTGGATCACGAGGTCAGGAGATCAAGACCATCCTGGCTAACATGGTGAAACCCCGTCTCTACCAAAAAATACAAAAAACTAGCCGGGCGTGGTGGCGGGCGCCTGTAGTCCCAGCTACTCGGGAGGCTGAGGCAGGAGAATGGCGTGAACCCGGGAGGCGGAGCTTGCAGTGAGCTGAGATCCGGCCACTGCACTCCAGCCTGGGCGACAGAGTGAGACTCCATCTCAAAAAAAAAATAAAAAAATTAAAAAAAAAAAACAAAACTAGGACTAAGTTTAGAAAAAGTATGTCTTAGCTTTTTTTTTTTTTTTAAGACAAGTCTCGCCGTCACCCAGGCTGGAGTGCAGTGGCATGATCTTGGCTCACTGTAACCTCCGCCTCCCAGGTTCAAGCGATTCTCTTGCCGCAGCCTCCGGAGCAGCTGGGACTACAGGTGCGCACCACCATGCCTGGCTAATTTTTGTATTTTTTTTTTTTTTTTTTTTTTTTTTTGAGACGGAGTCTCGCTCTGTAGCCCGGGCTGGAGTGCAGTGGCCGGATCTCAGCTCACTGCAAGCTCCGCCTCCCAGGTTTACGCCATTCTCCTGCCTCAGCCTCCCGAGTAGCTGGGACTACAGGCGCCCGCCACCTCGCCCGGCTAGTTTTTTTGTATTTTTTAGTAGAGACGGGGTTTCACGGTGTTCGCCAGGATGGTCTCGATCTCCTGACCTCGTGATCCACCCGTCTCGGCCTCCCAAAGTGCTGGGATTACAGGCTTGAGCCACCGCGCCCGGCCAATTTTTGTATTTTTAGTAGGGATGGAGTTTCACCATGTTGGCCAGATGGTCTTGAATTCCTGGCCTCAGGTGATCTGCTTGCCTTGGCCTCCCAAAGTGCTGGGATTATAGGTGTGAGTCACCGCGCCTGGCCTATGTCTTAGCTTTATTCAATGAGAAGAGGAAGCCAGCTGTTAAAGGATAATTTGAGCAAAAGGACAATATGTGCAATACACAGAACCACATCAAATGTTTTAATCCATGAATTCCTAATTATTATTGAAAAACAACTATAAGTCTTGCTTTCAACTTTGGAAGATGCTTGGTAGGGCATTATTTGGAAACTGGCAAATAGAGATCCAATATTCATCCTGCCTTTCCCAAGGGTAACCACAGTGTTTGATGAGTGTAAGTTTCTCTTTATAGATATATTCTAGCTAATTAATGAGGAAAGAACATAAAAACTGCAGTATCATCTTTCTGAAACCCTAGTGAAATGAAGTAAAAAATCTGGGCAGCAATCACCAATGGCTGCCCGGCACATTATATCTCCTGATCAAAGTAGACAAAATCACCTATGTGATATTCTTGCCAAACAAATAAAACTGGAATTCAATCCATCCTTTCCAGAGTTAGGTTTTTAAGGCAATATAGGGGATGGAAGACAATGTCTGAAGACCCCACAGGACTATGGGAACCTTTGCAGGACAAATGACTTGAGCTCTTCAACAAATAAAAATATGCAAGAGGGCCGGGCGCGGTGGCTCAAGCCTGTAATCCCAGCACTTTGCGAGGCCGAGGCAGGTGGATCACGAGGTCAGGAGATCGAGACTATCCTGGCTAACATGGTGAAACCCCGTCTCTACTAAAAATACAAAAAACTAGCCGGGCGTGGTGGTGGGCGCCTGTAGTCTCAGCTACTTGGGAGGCTGAGGCGGGAGAATGGCGTGAACCCGGGAGGTGGAGCTTGCAGTGAGCCGAGATCACGCCACTGCACTCCAGCCTGGGAGACACAGTGAGACTCCGTCTCAAAAAAAAAAAAAAAATGCAAGAGGGAAACAGATGGAGCACTGAAATCTGAAGAGTAAGAAGGCCTATTGACCAACTACAGTGTATAGACTTTATTTGGATCCAGATTTTAACAAACTATAAAAGTGCTTAGGAGACAACTGGGGAAAACTGAACCCAGACTGGATATTTGACATTTGATAATAAGATATTTAGCTCTGCCGGGCGTGGTGGCTCACACCTGTAATCCCAGCACTTTGGGAGGCCAAGGGGAGAGGATCACTTGATGTCAGGGGTTCAAGACCAGCCTGGCCAACATGGTGAAACCCGTCTCTACTAAAAATATAAAAAATTAGTCAGGCATGGTGGTGGGCGACTTTAGTCCCAGCTACTCGGGAGACTGAGGCGGGAGAATTGCTGGAACCTGAGAGGCGGAGGTTGCAGTGAGCGGAGATCGAGCCATGGCACTCCAGCCTGGGAGACAGAGTGAGACTCGGTCTCAAAAAAAAAAAAAAAAGAAACAAACCAGAAATTTAGCCCTGTATATGTTTCTATGAGGAAAACACCCCACAAAGTCAAAGTATTTTTCTTATTCCCTCACCCAACAACAGCAGAAGACAGACTTCTGTTACCCCCAGATATGAGGGGATTTCTCCCTACCAGCAAGCAAGCAAGCAGTTTTGCAGTGGATAATAGCTGGGTGTTGTCCAATTCAATTCTGACACTATCTACCTGGAGAGTGTCAGATCAGGAAGTTGAGGGCCCAGTTCTCAAAACCACACCACCCTTCAGACACCAGTTGGGCCTCTGGAACTTCTGATCTATGACCACCAGCTTTAAGTGGGGGTTCCCATGATCCTTTCTTTGGCTTTAATTTGCCAGAAGTGGCTCATAGAACTCAAGAAAACACATTTGCCAGTTTATTATGAAGGATATTCAAAGGATACAGAAGAAGAGATGCATAGGGTAAGGTATGGGAGAAGGGACATGGAGCTGCAACGCTCTCTTTGGGTGCCCCAACCTTCAGGAACCTCCATGTGTTCAGCTATCCAGAAGCTCTCTGAACCCTATCCTTTCAAGGTTTTATGGAGGCTTCATTACACAGAAATGATTGATTAAACCACTGGCCATGAGTGATCAACTTGACCTTTAGCCCCTCTCCTCTCCCTAGAGATTGGAGTATGGGGCTGAAAGTTCCAACCTCTAATCATGTCTGTCTTTCCATTGACCAGTCCCATCCTGAAGCATACATCAGCATACAAAAAGATATGACCTTGGATATTCCAAGGATTTTAGGAGTTACATGACAGGAGAAGGGGAGGAAGACTAAACATATATTTTGTAATATCACAGGTATGATAACTGTACTCAAGCAATGCTTGACATATTCTCCACAATGAAATTTAAAATACTTTATATTTAAAATACTTTAAATTTAAAATATTTTTAAAAATTAAAATATAGGCCGGGCGCGGTGGCTCAAGCCTGTAATCCCAGCACTTTGGGAGGCCGAGACGGGTGGATCACGAGGTCAGGAGATCGAGACCATCCTGGGTAACACAGTGAAACCCCGTCTCTACTAAAAATACAAAAACTTAGCCAGGTGAGGTGGCAGGCGCCTGTAGTCCCAGCTACTCGGGAGGCTGAGGCAGGAGAATGGCGTGAACCCGGGAGGCGGAGCTTGCAGTGAGCTGAGATGTGGCCACTGCACTCCAGCCTGGGTGACAGAGCGAGACTCCGTCTCAAAAAAAAAAAAAAAAAAAAAATTAAAATATATGAAAATAAACCAAAACATGAGGGCCAACATATATACATAATAATTATTAACAGTATTGTTTTATCCAAGAAAAGTTTTACAAATATGGAAATAAAAAGGTCAATCTCTATTATGATAAAAGAAAATGAATATTCTGGCCAGGCGCAGTGGCTCACACCTGTAATCCCAACACTTTGGGAGGCCAAGGAGGATATATCATCTGAGGTCAGGAGTTCAAGACCAGCCTGGCCAACTTGGTGAAACCCCGCCTCTACTAAAAATACCAAAAAATTAGCCAGGTGTGGCAGCGGGCACCTGTAATCCCAGCTACTCAGGAGGCTGAGACAGAGAATTGCTTGAACCGGGGAGGCGGAGGTTGCAGTGAGCCAAGATCCTGCCACTGCACTCCAGCGTGTCTCAAAAAGAAAGAAAAAGAAAATGAAACCTTTTTTTTTTTTGAGATGGAGTCTCACTCTATCACCCAGGCTAGAGTGCAGTGGCATGATCTCTGCTCACTGCAACCTCCGCCTCCCAGGTTCAAGCGATTCTCCTGCCTTAGCCTCCTGAGCAGCTGGGATTATAGGCGCACACCACCACGCCCAGCTATTTTTTGTATTTTCAGTAGAGACAGGGTTTCACCATATTGGCCAGGCTGGTCTGGAACTCCTGACCTCGTGATCCACCTGCCTTGTGCTCCCCAAGTGCTGGGATTACAGGCGTGAACCACCGCACTCGGCCTGAATATTCTTAAATATTGATATACTGTCTGACATGTATACAATGTAAAGTTTCATAAATGTTCTTGCCCTTATAACCCAGAATTTCATTTTTAATTAGAAATAAAAGGAAAATCAGGGGAAGGGAAATTCTAAATGTCCAGAAGATTAGATTTATTCAATTATTTATAGTATACTTGAAAGTTGAAACACTATCAGCCAGGTGCACTGGCCCGTGTCTGTGGTCCCAGATACTTAGGAGGCTGAGGTGGGAGGACTGCTTGAGCCCAGGAGTTCAAGCCCAGCCTGGGCAACACAGTAAGGCCTCTTTTCTACAAAAAAATTTTTTAAAAGATTTTTTAAATTACCTGGGCATGGTGGTGCATGTCTGTAGTCCCAGCTGCTGGGGGGCTGAGGCGGGAGGAGTGCTTGAGCCCATGGAGGCTGTACTGAGCTGTGATTGTGCTACTGCACTCCAGCCTGAGCGACAGCACTAGACCCTGTGCCCCCCACAAACAGAAAGAACAAAAACCAAACAAGTCTCCCCAAACAAAAATACTATGCAGCTATTAAAATATTCTTTTAGAACAATACTTTAAAGAGAAAATGTTCATAAAGCATTAATAACAAAAGCAGATACGATAAGGCAGTAGGCCTAAATGTTTTCTTAGCTGTCATCTCTCTAACCTTTTAAAACTGCAATTTACTTAAACCTTTTCATGCCACAGAAAACACAGGCAGTTCACCATTTTATAATGCTTAATACCAAACCTCAATATAAGGACAGTGTAATGAAGGAAAAACATACAAATAAACCAGTGTTTTGTGTCTAGCCACGGAATAAACAGAATAACATAAAGGACCATAGGACTTAGGCCCATACAACCATCACACTAGTTCACCCATGCCAGGCGCTATGTCTAACACCTATAATCCCGGCACTTTGGGAGGCCAAGGAGGGAGGATCACCTGAGCCCAGGAGTTTCAGACCAGCCTGTGCAATACGGCGAAAGCCTATCTCTACAAAAAATACAAAAATTAGCTGGGTTTGGTGGCACACACCTATAGTACCAGCTGCTTGAGAGGCTGAGGTGGGAGGATTGCTTGAGCCTGGGAGGTGAAGAGTGCAGTGAGCTGAGATCATGCCACTGCACTCTAGCCTGGGTGACAGAGACCCTGTCTCAGAAACAGAAAACAACAAAACAGCCCATACAACTATGACCAATGCAATGAATTAACTTGAAGAATTAGACAGACCTTTATAAAAATCAAGTATTTAATAGGCCATGATAGGTCTGGATTAAAAGGAAATAAAATATCTACAACAAATGATAATAAAAACATTTCAGGTCAAAAGTTATGAGACAAATCTAAAGCAGTGGGAAATTCATAGATTCAAATAGGTTTATCCAGAAATAAGAAAATTAAAAACAAACGAGTTAACCATTCAACTCATGAAGCTGGAGACAGCAACACAGCAAGCCTGCTCTCCTTAGTCAAAGGATAGCCTACTGAGGCAGAAGACTTTTCAACAATAATCATTCTACTACAGTCAACACAGAAACAATTATGGCCAACAGCAAGCGGGGGCCTCCACCTTTGCCCAGCTGTCATACAGTGCCCCAGTCACCACTCTACTGGGATGGAATGAACTTCTGCTCCCTCCCAGCAATAATGAGACAAGTCCCCACCCAAGGTGTCAATGGAGTTTGTGCTGGGGAACCCGGACTTCCACCCACACCTTTCTTGCAGTATCAGAGGAGGCCTGCTAAAACGTAAGATTTACATAGACCCGAGACTCACAAATATACAGGAGACAATGGAAAAATCACTGGTCATACCAAGAACCACAAAAATCTCAACTTGAATAGGAAAAGACAATCAATTGATACCAATACTATGAATGGATGTTGGATTTGTCTGATTTTAAAACAGCCATCTTAAAACTGCTTCAACAGGCAATTATGAACATACTCAAAGCAATTGAAAAACCAACATGAAAATAGCCAAGTATCGGTCAGGCGTGGTGGCTTACACTTGTAATCCCAGTGCTTTGGGGGGCCAAGGCAGGAGGATCACTCGAGGCTAGGAGTTCAAGACCAGCCTGAGCAACATAGCTAGATCCCATCTCTGTTAAAAGAAACACACACACACACACATACGAAAAAAAAACCCCAGCAAAACTTACCTAAGAAAATAAATGAACCACTAAGTGGAAGTTTTTAGAACTGAAAAATACATTATCTGTGCTAGAGCAAAAAGGAACCTAGGAAACTAACCTCATGGGCCTTCTCTGGACTAGTTGACTCTTTGGGATTGGCCCCAGACATGCTCTTCCTCCTCTTTGTATTTCCAGGTGGAGACTCCTCTTGAGATCGTTCTGGTCTCTTCAACACTGACCGAGTGCTGGAGCTACACAGGGAAGGGGAGTCAAACAGCTTGCATCGGTTGTCCTTACAGGAAAAAAAACAGACAGACCCATCTTTCATTAAAACCTGTTCACTTGAATGGTAAGACAAATAAACCATTCTAAATTAGCAAACAGGCACTGCTGATTCATTTAGTCCTAGCAACTCTCATAGGGCCTGGCACATAGCAGGCACTGAGCACTTAGTGCTCAATGAATATATACTCAGCTGACATTATATACAGATGAGTAAAACATCCTTTGCCCTCACAAAAACTGTCTAAATAATCCTGTGTCAAGAGAAGTGTGACCTTCCAGTCAGGAACACATTTTTGGCTTGCCTATCTTCCCCTCCATTTTATTACTTGCACCTTGCTTAAGCAGCTCAATGGGTTTAATACCCCACCTAAATCCAGAAAAGATGCACCGTAGCCAGGTTATAATAAAAATGGGGGCATGATCGGTTAAGGTACAGTTAAGATGGTAAATTTGGAGGGAGTGGGGATGGGCTAGTAGCAAACGCCTTTCGAAATTGTGTTCAAAGTCTTTTTTTCTACTGGTCTTTTAAAGACTAATTTCCCAGGTTGGGCGTGGTGGCTCATGCCTGTAATCCCAACACAGTGGATCACTTGAGGTCAGAAGTTCAATACCAGCCTGGCCAACATGAAGAAACCAAAAATACAAAAAAATTAGCCAGGTGTGGTGGTGCTTGCCTTTAATCCCAGCTACCCAGGAGGCTGAGGCATGAGAATCACTTGAAGCCAGGAGGTGGAGGTTGCAGTGAGCTACGATTGCACCATTGCACTCCAGCCTGGGTGACAGAGCAAGACTGTCTCAAAAAAAAATAAACAAAGACGAATTTTCCAGAGTCCAAGGGAAGCCAACCTGACCAGTGGTAGAGAGAATCAGCTCTCTAAACGCATCTCAGCCTATTCTCGACTCCATGTGTCTTGGCCTGGCTTTTCCTTCTGCACAGAATATCCTTTCACATCTCAGTAAACCATTCATTTTCAAGTTGATGCTAACATTTTTTTTTCTTTTTTTTTTTACACAGAGTCTTGCTCTGTCGCCCAGGCTGGAGTGCAGTGGCGCGATCTGGGCTCACTGCAAGCCCTACCTCTCGGGCTCACGACATTCTCCTCCCTCAGCCTCCCGAGTAGCTGGGACTACAGACACCCGCCACCACGCCCAGCTAATTTTTTTTTTTTTGTATTTTTAGTAGAGATGGGGTTTCACTGTGTTACTCAGGATGGTCCCGATCTCCTGACCTCGTGATCTGCATGCCTCGGCCTCCCAAAGTGCTGGGATTACAGGCGCGAGCCATTGCGCCTGGCCAATGCTAACATTTCAATGTCACTTCTTTGAAATCTTCCTGATAGTCCCCAATGGAACAGATCACTCCCACATCCGCTCCCAGAGACCAGGGATTTTCTCCCTCTTTTGTCTGAGTTTATTTACCATTACAGCTCCCAGCAGTGGTTAGTTTGTAACAACCATTTGTGGAAGAAATTTCCCCACTATTAAGAGCTTACAAGCCGATGCTTATGATTTTAAAATCAGATCTATAAAACTAATAGCCACTTCCAAAGTGTTCTCACATTTTATGTAATTGTATGCCTATCAAAATGACCTGGTAAATTTACTCATAACATGTGTACTGGGTTAACATATTTTCTCAAAAGTTATGCACATGAATGTATTATAATCCGTAAGTGATCTCAAAATTGTAGCTTGGCTGGGTGCGGTGGCTCATGCCTGTAAACCCAGCACTTTGGGAGGCAGGTGGATGGATCACCTGAGGTCAAGAGTTTGAGACCAGCCTGGCCAACATAGTGAAACCTGATCTCTACTAAAAATACCAAAAAAATTAGCCGGGAGTGGTGGCGTAAGCCTGTGGTCCCAGCTACTCAGGAGGCTGAGGCAGGAGAATCACTTGAACCCAGGAGGCAGAGGTTGCAGCAGGTCACGATTGCACCACTGCACTGAACTCCAGCCTGGGCAACAGAAGGAGACTCTGTCTCAAAAACAAAACAAAACAAACAAACAAAAAAACTGTAGCTCATTTGTTCCATAATTATAGTTCAGGTTATTGATAATTAAAAAATATGAACTTATCAATTTAGATGTGTACCTAAGGGTGTGTATCTCTGAATATACAGGTGTATATATCTGTGTAGGAACATTCTTGCTTCTAACTTTGAAAGTATCCCTATGATGAAAACACGAATCTTGTGTGTGTGTGTGTGTATATATATGTTATTTTGAATATATATACACACATACACTATAGATTCTGTATCTACACTATGCTTTCTGTTTGAAAGTATCCCTATGATGGAAACACAAATCTATACTATGTTTGTGTATATGTGTGTGTGTATATATATATAAAAAAATAAATTATTTTTAAAATTGAAAATATCTACCTGAAAATACCCAGCCTCAGGTAGGTATTTTCAATTAAAAAAAAAAAATCCAGCCAGGCACAGTGGCTGTAATCCCAGCACTTTGGGAGGTTGAGGTGGACAGATCACCTGAGGTCAGGAGTTCGAGACTAAAAATACAAAAATTAGCTGGGTGTGGTGGCAGGCACCTGTAATCCCAGCTACTTGGGAGGCTGAGGCAGGAGAATCACTTGAACCTGGGAGGCAGAGGTTGCAGCGAGCCAAGATTGTGCCATTGCACTCCAGACTAGGCAACAAGAATGAGACTCCGTCTTAAATAAAACAAAACAAAACACAACAACAACAAAAAAAAAACCCTGTGAGTTACTGTTGCTTGTCTAATTTTATGCTAGGTTCTGTGGAATATGAATGAGAATAACCTAAAAAAAGTAAAGTCTTCAGGCTAAAGGCTTCAGATAGGCTTTTTTCAAACTGACTAGATGGTAAAAGCCAGGAATGACCATGGTCCCGCCTAACCCACACTCCTTATAGATCAGGAGACATGCAGAGAGATATCATCACTAAAGGTTTGTAGGTAGCCAAACTGAGGCCTAAAACCCAGATCCCCAAATCCTATCATTCATTTCAATCTTTGGCTATACTCAACTAAGGACTACTCTGTCCAGTGCCCCAATCACTCAGGGCTTCCTCCAGACACACTAAAACAACTCACAAGGTTTGTAGTTCTCATGACGAGAGGAGCTGTCCAGAGGCTTGCCATGCACGAGGAGGTCTCCTCCTCATTCTAAAAAAACAGAAAAATTGATTTTAAAAAGATCCTGTAGAGACTAACATTAGTTTAAATGCTTTAGGCGTGTTTCTCCCTGAAGAATACGAATAGGCCTGGATGGGAAGTATCCTTAATGTACCATCCTATACCATTCTGATTTCATATTTCTTGCATAGAAACTGCATATAGACTGATTTCATATTTCTTGCATATAAGACTGTTAGCTCCTTCAGGGTAAGAAGGATCATATGTCTTCTTTTGATACCCCCATCCCCCAACCCAAAGGATTTAATAAGGCTAGTAGCCCTATTATTAAATGAATTATCACCACATGAACAAAAGTATCGGCTAAGCAAGCCCCGGGGAATTGCTGTTGCTGTTCTTTTTCACATCACATGACTTCTCCAGAGGTAATTAGTAGAATAGATAGGAACACACACACACACGCACACACATACACGGTACCTTCAGATTCTCTCCGTCGAGAAGGTCCACGAAGCCATCATCCTCATCAGACAAAGTGGCTGTCACAGGTGATTGGGGTGTAAAAAGAGGAATGAAATTCCCTCGTTCACTGCTATCTCTTTCATTTGAGGAAAGCTGTAAGACAAAATTCACGGATTAATAATAAATGAGAGCTCTGGTCCACTTTGATTTCCTTGAATGGGTCACTAGTTTCTATGATGAAAACATACTATGTTATACTTGTTACACTAAGTAATATTTTAGCAATTACTGATTATAGGAAAATGTATCCCAAGATTATAAATGATTTGATGTCCACACACAGCCCTGAGTAGTCAGTAGCCTTCACAGAGAACTCTTGCCAGAAGCAATTCACCTTATAATGGGTACTAGAGATAGCCTCTTGTGAAGAACAAGGTTTCTTTTATTAGGAGGTTGCATCAGTGAACACCGATCAGCACTGAGGACTCTGACAGTATGAGAATCTGCTGAAATGAGTTAGGGCAAGCAGATGCAAATCTCTATTGAGAGCATAAAATGGCCTAGAGAACGCACTTACATATAACTTCAGTTCTGACGGGGGGAATAAAAGGTAACTTCCTTCTATAAAATCTATCCTCGTTCTTTTTTTTTTTTTTGAGACGGAGTCTTGCTCTGTCACCCAGGCTGGAGTGCAGTGGCCACATCTCAGCTCACTGCAAGCTCCGCCTCCCGGGTTTACACCATTCTCCTGCCTCAGCCTCCCGAGTAGCTGGGACTACAGGCGCCCGCCACCTCGCCCGGCTAGTTTTTTGTATTTTTTAGTAGAGACGGGGTTTCACCGTGTTAGCCAGGATGGTCTCGATCTCCTGACCTCGTGATCCACCCGTCTCGGCCTCCCAAAGTGCTGGGATTACAGGCTTGAGCCACCGCGCCCGGCCGAATCTTTATACATATAATCTAATAGAAGCCTCACAATATACTAGCTAATTGTGAGGCTAGTAATCCTTTCCTTTTCCTTTAGCAAATCAGGAAACTCGTGCTTAAGAGAGGTTACCAAGATTATACACCTCACGTGTTTGACTCCAAAATCCAAACTCTTCTCACTACACTATCTCCCTAGCAGACAACCATTCCCAGAATTAAAATGGCGGTACCTCATTAGCCAACCTATAGTCATATATTTTTTTGGGAAACCTCTAAACATGGAATATAGAAAATTTAGAAAAACTGCTCATAAATCCACACCTGGAGATAAATCCTACTAGTAGAAACACTGCTAATACTGAATTCTTTATTTTCTAGGCACTTTCAAATTCAGAAAAAAAGCTTAGAGTTTTTTCACAGTAGCAGGGTAGTCCCAATGTTATGCCCTACAAGTAATCCTTAAAATCCAAATCTCTTTGGGGTATGAATCTGTTGTAAACTAGGTGGCCCTCCTTCGAGTTTCTGAGTGGATCATGCACTAAGGAATCCTCTCTGCAGCTGGCCTATTCTGGTTCTGGCATTAGCTTTGCTTCACAATATAAAAGAAGCTCTGGGCAGTCTCTAGTCCTCCCCAAGTGCATCTGACCACACTCTGGGAAATGGCAAATTTTTTTAGCCAGCTGAGCCTAGGAGTAGATAACTTTATTATGGGGAAGTACCTTTATCATGAAAGCTCACACTATATCACACCAACTTTTGTGAGGTAGGTTCTGGGATCCCTAGGTGCAGATATGATACAGGCTCTAGTCGCTAAGCACACACCAAATATATTGTTTCTGACATCCAACTCTTAAAGCGTTACTGTGTACTTGGGAATTTAGAGATTGCTTATTGAGACAGGAATTCATTGTCCAGGCTGGAGTACAGTGGTCTGATCATAGCTCACTGCAGCCTCGAATTCTTGGGCTCAAGCAATCCTCCCACTTCAGCCTCCCAGTAATTGGGACTATAGGAACAAGCCACCACACTGCTTATTTTTTAACTTTGTACAGATAGAGTCTCATTATGTTACCTAGGCTGGTCTTGAACTCCTCCTGACCTCAGGTAATCCTCCCACCTTGGCCTCCCAAAAGTGCTGGGATTACAGCCATGAGCCACGGCACCCAGCCAGAGATCATTAAATCCTGGTTTCCCACTTAGGTATATCCTTTGGTACATCATCCAAACCTCTCTAGTGGTACTTTCCTAATCTGTTCAAGTGGGTTAACTCCACTTACTTCACAAGACAAGAACATATAAAAGTGCTTTGTGCAAATAATAGACAGAGTAGCAACACTGGCTGAACCTCAGAACACAAACCAGATTGGAAAAGTGTATTTTCAGATTTAAGATCCTAGGTAAACCTGCAAGCCAAATGTGGTCATCCTGCTCAAGTTGGGCGTCTTCAATCTATAGATGCTATCAGTTAATCCAATTCAGACCAACAGCAGGAAACTTTGGAAGTAATGACAGTCCCTGTCTGGCAAATACATAGCCCTAAAACAAGTGACCCCAAAACTGCCCAGTAGCCTGAGCGTTCACTGGAATCTATAGTAGTTTAAAAAAAAAAAAAAAAAAAGAGATGTGGTCTCACTGTGCTGCCCAGGACTCAAGCAATCCTCCTGTCTCAGTTTTCCAAAGTGCTGAGATTATAGGCATGAGCCATGGCACCTGGCCCATAACTATTCTTAACCACCTTTGGAGGAAGTCAAGTGCTCTCTCTCCAGCTCTTTGAGAAGCACTTAGAATGCATAGTAAAAGAGCAAGTTTTAAGTAAGAGGTCTAGTGTTATGGCTCTTTTAAAATTTGTCTCGCAGGCTTTCCAGTTTTTGCCAGAAAGCCCTTAAACAAACAAACAAAAAATAGTAAGAGATCTAATCCCACCATACATACATTTAGGATGACCCAGGATTTCCCAGATTAACAAGGTCAAATATTCCTTGCACAACTCCAATATTTCAAACACCATCTCCCACTCTTACTACCGCCTGTCTGTTCTCCAGACACAGCAAAACCACCAAGAATGCTTGACAGTCTAGTTTCAAAAGACAAAGTCAAGGTAAAGACAGCTAGCGCTACTGTAGTGCCTTCAATTCTGGATGAAAGAAGGTGTTTTAATCCTTTCTTCCTATCAGGAAATCCCCTATGAAAGCCAGAGCACATACCATCCAAGCTGGGGCAGAGTTCTGCCTCTGTGTGAAGAGATCTTTACCCTCCTGGAGTCCATGAGAGTGCAGGCAGCCACGAGATACAGGTCTTACTGGCTTCTTAAACTCAAAGGCTTCCTGCAAGACATAGTCGAGACATCTACTGTCCATGAAAACCAACTCAGGCCTCAGCTTGGGTGAAAGAGGCAAGGAAGTGGGCACTGTTCACCTTTCTGCCTCCAAATTAAAGTTTCACCTAATTCCAACAATGGATCTCTGTAACTAAGAATATCCAAGGCTCTGTCAACAGCTAACTTCTAAAGTAACATCTTTTTCTTGCCATACTGTATTTCCTAACACAAGTATCAGCCAAATATACAAAACATGATAAATAAGCTAAATCACAATGTTTCTGAAATCTAGAGTAAAAATAAATAAAATCTAATATAATTGCCTGTGAATAGTTGTCAAAATTTTCCATCTAGATCCATCTGTTTCAGGGCTTCATATCTCCAGCTCTTCCTACCAACTGAGATAATTTTTTCTACTTAAAATTATTATTCTATTCTATACTAAAAGCAATGAAAAAAAAGCCCTACTGGTTTACTCAACATGGACGATTCTTACAAGCATAATGTGTTAAAGCCAGATATGATAGAATATATATTGTATGATTCCACTTTATGGAATGAAAGCACTCACAGGCCCCCTGCCCTAAAATATTCACTTAAGAACTCATAATTAAGTGTTAAAAGCAGTAATGGCTAGCACTGGCATGGGTGGCTGGGTTCCCCATCGCCCTTGGTCTCGGGGTCGCTGTCGGCACTGAGGCTGCAGCTATCATGGTGAACTTACTTCAGATTGTGCGGGACCACTGGGTTCATGTTCTTGCCCCTGTGGGATTTGTCATTGGATGTTATTTAGACAGAAAGAGTGATGAATGGCTAACTACCTTCCGGAACAAGAGTACGTTATTTAAAAGGGAATTGTGACCCAGTGAGAAGTTACCTGGAAGTAAAGACTGGCTGAATTACAGAATGTTCACATCTTAAAGTTCTGAGAGAAATAAAAACGTTCAGAACCAAAAAAAAAAAAAAAAAGCAGTAATGGCTAATATTACAGTGATTTCTATGCCAACACAGTACTAAGTACTTTCTGCGCATTAACTTTTTAACCATCAAATACAACCTGATCGTCCCGATTTTACAGGTGAGAAAACTAGACCTTGCAGGTTAAGCAATGTGCCCAAAATACTGAAGTAAAACAGGACAACTCCAGAGTGAGCGCTCTTTAACCACCACCTATGCTGTTTTCCCTTTAAAACAAAGCTCTAAGCAAGCAACCCTGAGAGAAGCCATTTCAGGGGAAAACCAGGCATCAGTACAGCTTTGCCCTGGTAAAAAGCATGAGAGGCTGATAAACTGCTCCAAGCACTCAAGGCAGGAACTCATTTCCATATTCTTTCTCATGACATTTCCCAAGTTGATAAAGAAATCATCAGGAAAGTTCATGGAGGCTGTGGGTTTTACACTAAACCTGGAAGATTTTAAGGATTATGAACTGTGGCATTTTAGCAGGAATGGAAAAGGGGAGAAAGTAAATATACAGAAATACAGTAGAGAGAAGGCTGAAAAAATTACAACTGTTTTGGATGCCTACTCTGTGCAATGTCTAAGAGAACAAAAAAGCCAGGCCCATTCAGGGCAAACAACCACAAGTTCACCTTCCAAGCCACCATTTCAGTTACTCTGAGATACCCTAAAACTTGTTAGCCCTGTTCTTACAAATACTGCCAAAGAGCCTTTTCCTAAGCTTACAATTCATTTCAGGGTCAGAGCAAAGAGGCAAGGACAGCCTGGGCAGAGACTTCCAGACAAACACTATTTGTACATGTAATTACTCCTGTGAGCTACCATCTGAGCAACTCCTGCCTGTCAGGCACCATTTTCAATACTTCATACATAATCTTACTTATTGCCACATCCCTAAAAGATATTACTACTCCTATTTTACAAAAGAACAAAGAAGATTAAAAAGAGAAGAATTTGCCAACGTCATACAGCAGGATCCAAACCAAGATTTCTCTGACTCCAAAGACCGCACATAACGGCCAAGTTTAGTCTCCCAGAAAGCAGCCCAGCCACTTATCTCTAAGCCACTGACAGCCTGTGGGTTTCACCTCTGCCTCAGGTTAGTATACTGAAGTCATGCTCACATTTTCCTTGTTCTCATCTGGGTCGATGAGCTGAAAGATGTCATGGTCGAGAGAATCAGAATGGCTCCTCTTCAGAGCTGGACTACATCCCAAGAGCTTCTGCTATTAAAGTGAAAAAAGAAAATAATTAAGGCACACAAATAAAATTTCAGTGGAAAATTCAGTTCTCAAAAGAAAAAAGGGGGGCTGAGTAGGGGGTAGGCTAGCTCCTCACACACTGCAGTAGGTAACCAGCAAATGTGGCCAGAGCTCCACCTTGCCAGGACACAGCAATGAAGTTTCCATTCCATGGGTTTACAGCTAACCTCACAAGGTCTACAGCGCACCGCTCAACAGGGATTACAGTGCCAAATCAATCCCCAAATAACATTTGCATCAAAAGAATCCTTCCTGGTTTAATAAAGTTCTGTTAGAGATGGAGGACAAATTCCTCCAGGCCGAGCATCTTGAGTACTTATGAGACTAAGGAAAGGCTGGGAATAGTGGCTCTTGCCTGTAATCCTAGCACTTTGGAAGGCCAAGGCAGGAGTTTGAAACCAGCCTGGGCAACAGAGTGAGACCCCCATCTCTACAAAAAATACAAAAATCAGCCAGGTGTGATGATGTGCACCTATATATAGTCCCAGCTACTCTGGAGGTTGAGGTGGGAGGATCACTTGAGCCAGGGAAGCAGAGGTGGCAGTGAGCCAAGATTTTGCCACTGCACTCCAGCCTGGGTGACACAGCAAGACCTTGTCTCAAAAAGAGACTAAAGAAAAGTCGTTTTTACTCTCTAAATTAAGTGTCCTATCAAGGTCATGCTGGTAGCTAAGGAACGGATAACAGGCATTAGCTCAAAATAAACAAGGAACTAACTTACAGGTAGGGAATGTATTCTTCTCATGGGATTTTCAAGGCTGTAATGAGATCAGAAGGTAAATAATGAGAATAAAACAAGTAAAGAGGTATTCATATTAGCAGAGAGACAGTGTTTAGCCTGTAGCTTGGGGGTATAGTCACAGACTCCCATTTTAGGCAAGAGATGGGAGAATAAATTTCTGAAGCTGTCTTATTCTCAGGAGCACCCCTAACACTAGGCTTCTAGGTGAAAAAAACAAACCCATGTCTTTTCTTAAAATACACATGTTCGGCTGCATGTAATCCCAGCACTATAGGAGGCCAAGGAGGGTGTATCACGAGGTTAGGAATTCGAGACCAGCCTGGCCAACACAATGAAACCTTGTCTCTAATAAAAATACAAAAATTAACAGGCTGTCGTGGTGCACGCTTGTAGTCCCAGCTACTCGGGAGGCAGAGGCAGGAGAACTGGTTGAACCTGGGAGGTGGAGGTTGCAGTGAGCCACTGCACTCTAACTTGGGCGACAGAGTGAGACTCTACCTCCAAAAAAAAAAAAAAAAAAAAAAAAAAAAAAAAAAAACCACAAACAAACAAAAAACCCACATGTTCTTGTAAGGCTATGACGTCAGAGCACAGAGTAAGGGTTTGGGTAAGACCCGAACAGAACACCAAAATTATAGCTAAAATAAAGGGAGAAAAGTTCTGAAAATTGCTGACACAAACTATTCATTCTTGAGATTCCAGAGTGTTTCTAGGGACAGCTAAATCCAGGGCTCCAGTCAGTGTATGAAGAACTTCATTTAAATAAGGTATTTAAGTTTAGACACGTTCTTTCTAAGTACAAACATTTAAAAGCGTTTAAAAGTGAATACGTACTTTTCTTTACTGTCCAATGGCCCAGGAGAATCTAGACAGAAACCTATGGAAAAAAAACAAAACAAAACAAAACAAAACCTCTCAAGAAATAATACAAAAACACCATTTTGTCATTAAAATTAAAACACTAAAGAAAGTACTTGGGTCTTTATTTAAGTCAGGCAACAAATACTCATGGCTTGTACTTTTGCCAGAATTGATGTCATGGCTATTAGATCGTCAAAAATGTCATGTTTGTACAAGTCTGAATAATTTTTTCATAGTGTATTTACTGTTTTTCCTCCATTTGCAAATAACATCAAAAGAAATAGGATTTGAGAAGAGGGTGAATAAAACTGATTCATATCATGATTGTTTGGTTATTCAGACAGAAGTGACCCAGATAACTTTCTACGAGTTCCAATCACAGAAACAATAGGTACCAAATTTTCTTGGCATAGTTTAAAAAAAATTTTTTTTTTTGAGACAGAGTCTTGCTCAGTCGCCCAGCCTGGAGTGCAGTGGCGCGATCTCAGCTCACTGCAAGCTCCGCCTCCCGGGTTCCTGCCATTCTCCTGCCTCAGCCTCCCAAGTAACTGGGACTACAGGTGCCCGCCGCCACGCCCGGCTAATTTTTTGCATTTTTAGTAGAGACGGGGTTTCACCATGTTAGCCAGGATGGTCTCGATCTCCTGACCTCGTGATCCGCCCACCTCGGACTCCCAAAGTGCTGGGATTACAGGCGTGAGCCACTGCGCCCGGCCTAGTTTTTAAATATTTTATCTTGTCAAATCATATGGGGTTTGAAAAATACAACTACTAGGCCGGGCACGGTGGCTCACACCTGTAATTCCAATACTTTGGGAGGTTGAGGCAGGCGGATGGCTTGAGGCCAAAGTTCAAAACGAGCCTGGGGCAACATAGCAAGACTTGTCTCTACCAAAATTTAAAAAAAAAATTAGTTGGGTGTGGTGGCACGTGCCTGTAGTCCCAGCTACTTGGGGAGGCTGAAGTGGGAGGTTCGCTTGAGCTTGTAAAGTTGAAGATGCAGTGAACCCTGATTGTGCCACTGCACTCCAGCCTGAAGCCTGGGCAACAGAGCAAGACCCTGTCTCAAAAAAAAAAAAAAAAAAAAGGCCAGGTGCAGTGGCTCACCCCTGTAATCCCAGCACTTTGGGAGGCCGAAGTGGGTGGATCACCTGAGGTCAGAAGTTTGAGACCAACCTGGCCAACATGGTGAAACCCGTCTCTACTAAAAATGCAAAAACTAGCTGGGTGTGGTGGCCTGCACCTGTAATTCCAGCTACTAGGGAAGCTGAGGCAGGAGAATTGTCTGAATCTTGGAGGCGGAGGTTGCAGTGAGCCAAGATGGGGCCACTGCATTCCAGCATGGGTGACAAGAGTTGAGACCTTGTCTCAAAATGAAAAATACTACTAGTCATGACATGCAAGGCAAGCACTTGCTGCCTTTAACAAAATGACACCAAGGTGTCCATCTCAAAACAGGAAGCAGGGTGAAGGAGACACTGTTCAGCATTACTTATATGTCAGCTCAGATGACGCAGACCCACCCACCCATAGCTCACATGTCTATGTAGCCTTACGGAAAGTGAAGTGTTAGAGCCCTTGCTCACCACACTGCTACAAATGATAATCCTATCCCCAGTTCTCTATTAAATTACATTCTACATACAGAAGCCTACATTACATTTTAAGACTTTTGCAGCCGGGCGTGGTGGCTCACGCCTGTAATCCCAGCACTTTGGGAGGCCGAGGCGGGGGGACAATGAGGTCAAGAGATTGAGACCATCCTGTCTAACACAGTGAAACCCCATCTTTACTAAAAATACAAAAAAATTAGCCGGGTGTGGTGGCGGGTGCCTGTAGTCCCAGCTACTCGGGAGGGTGAGGCAGGAGAATGGCATCAACCCCGGAGGCGCAGGTTGCAGTGAGCCAAGATTGCACCACTGCACTCCAGCCTGGGCAACAGAGCAAGACGCCGTCTCAGAAAAAAAAAGGACTTTTGCTCTTCCAATTCCTTTAACCTAAAGCATCTTTGCCCCAACGGTCTTATCTGTAAAAACACAGATAAACTCTGCAGTAATATGAATGCATGAAGAATGAAATGCACTGGCAATTTCCTCCATAGCAGCATCAATGAAATGATTTCATGACACTGTACTTCCAATAATTTGACCCTGTATTTTAGCCAGTAAGATTGCCTGAATGCCACTTACGGTGGTATGGTGAATTTTACTTTACTACCCATCCTTAAAGGGCAAGCGCACACCATCTCCTTACAGACATTCGAAGCCTATTTCCTTTATTCATAAATAGCCATAAGGGCTCCTTTGTATTCTTCTTAATAATGTTTATCAATGGGCATGGTGGCTCACGCCTGTAATCCTAGCACTTTGGGAGACCGAGGCAGGCGGATCACCTGAGGTTGGGAGTTCAAGACCAGCGTGACCAACATGAAGAAACTCTGTCTCTACTAAAAAATACAAAATTAGCTGGGTGTGGTGGTGCATGCCTGTAATCCTAGCTACTTGGGAGGCTGAGGCAGGAGAATCACTTGAACCCGGGAGGTGGAGGTTGTGATGAGCCGAGATCATGCCATTGCACTCCAGCCTGGGCAACAAGAGTGAAACTCTGTCTCAAAAAAAAAAAAAAAAATGTTTATCACCCAATGCCGTGACTTCCTCAAGTTCTAACCAAAACTAACCTCCTGGGTGAAAAGGCATGTTTCAGGAAATTCACAGTATTGCTCCCCACACAACAGACTTAAATACCTGAATCTGTTGACTCAGAGGAGCCCATTCTCTGCAGATTACTGTTGTTCTTCACCTCCAGTGGTTGCTCATAATTACTGAAACCAACAGAAATAAACCATGAGTGATTTATAGGATATAATTAAAAGGTCACATGCAGGAGATAGGCCATGAGATTAAGCAGCAGCCACTTTAAGAAGCAGAGTAAGAAGCAAAGATCCCACTTTGCCACTCTGAACACCCAATTAGCACTTGGGCAAAGGAGAAAAAAGGAGTGGGTGGGCATGGCCTTGGACCACACTGCAGGTTATGATGGCTATGGCAAATATTGGGGTATTTCCTAAAACAAGAGTATGTGTCCTAGGTACTGTGACAGAGTCGGGATGAAAGTTGAACAGGGCACTTTCTGCTTTTCAGAAGTCGGGAAACGCACAAGACATGTGCTTAGCAAATGGGATGCCAGAGATTGAAGGGAAAGTAGCTCTTCCGCCGGAAACACCGTGGAATGCATTTTTTGCTATCAGGAAAAGCCCAGGAAGCTTTCAGAAAGTTAGGTAAAAAGACCTGGCCTTAGGAAAGCAGCAGAGTGGACATCAGGAATGTGCACGGGTCGAGGGACTGAGATGATTTTACATAAACGCCAGGAAAGAAAATGCCATGGTCCTTTATTGAGAAGGAACAAAGATCACAGCAAACTAAGATCCTGAGGGTGGTTTAGCAAAGGGTGAATGTGAGCGCCTAGAAGAGCCTGATTTTCCCCGCGGGGGTAGATTCCAAAGAGCTTCCAGGGATACAGACATAAGTAAAGTACGGAGCAATCCGAAATGGGTGAAGGTGGGCCTGGCTCGGGCTTAGGCCCGAGATCTCCACCTCTTCCCCTGGGAGGTCCGGACCGCCTCTCCCGCCCAACATTCCGCCCGGGCGGGGGTGCACATGGCGGGCCCTAGCCCGGCTGGCCCCCGAGCGGCGAACCCGGACGGAAGGGTCTCGCCCTTCTCCCGGTCCGTTTCTTGGCCTGATCTCCCCGAGGCCGACGCCGAGGCCAGAGGCCTGGGACACCGCCCGCCGGTCTCTCCTCACCTGCCCAGCCCCTGCAGCTGGTCCATAGTGACGGTCAGGTTAGTGACAGGCGACAGTCCCCCGGCGGCTGGCGCGCCAAATAGCGCCTTCACGACGGGCTGCGGCGCGGGAGGGGGGCTGCAGGCGAAGAGCAGGCGGCGGCGGTGCGGGGGCTCCGGGCCCAGTTCCATGGCGGCGCCCGGCCTCGCAGAGCTCCAGCTCCCTCTTCCTCCGCCTCCGCCGCGACCGCCCCGCCCCGCACACACCGGCCTCGGCCGCGCGCCACCGGCGCCCGCGGGTCAAACACAAACACGACTCCGCGGTTCAGGGACGCGGCTGCCGCGGGCAAGCGGCGCGGCCGGGCGGGTGTGCGGACCCTCCAGGCGCCAGCCACAGGCACGGGTGCTTCCCTCTCACACCGCGAGGCCAGCGGGCGGGCGGGCGCCGGCAACCTGAAGATTAAATCCAAACAAACGCGGCGGGTCAGCGAGAGAAGGCGGGCGAGAGCCTCGAGGCAACGGCCCAGACTCAAGCTGTCTTCGCTGTTCTCCCACCCGCTTGCCCAGCTCTGGGTAGCAGAAAACCGAGCCGACCTCCACCTCTTACCCAGGCTGTCGCAGCCAATCTGGCCTTTCGCGGTAATAGCAGCTCAGTGGGGGCCGCTGCTGCCCCGCCCCCTTTCCTAGTTGGCGCCAAACGGAATCCACCAATCAGTAAGCAACTTCTCCTCCTCGCAACGGAATGGCAGCTAGGCTGGGCCAATGAGAGGGGAAGAAGGAAGCGGCTCGCGGGACTCTGCCAGGTCATCCGCTCTCAGAAGGGGGCGGAGCCTAGAGTGGACTAGCGCGGATCAAAATGAGCGGGGGGGATCAGAGGTCAATGAAAACTCCCAGCAGACCCTGCGAGACACTGCTCGCGGCTGAAAGGCCCCCTTGCCCCGTCGCATGCTGGGAAGCGTAGTTCTCATCGCGAGGCGCCGTCCAGTTAGCTTCGGCCTCCGTTGGGCCTCCACTACCTCGCCCCCAACCTGGCGCCCCACACCCTGAGGGAATGTGGAGGCTAAGGAAGAGCTGTGGAGGTCTGGCCGGATCCAGCCTTGGCTCGGCCTCTAACCGTGCAGTATTGTGGACCCCTTTCTTCCGCCCCGGGCCTTCAGGCCCCAATTTATAATGAGGGAGGGAATGGAATGACCCCCAGGACTGGACTCGACCACCAGGGCCCAACTCTGGAGGGCTCACAGACCCCGGGTGCTGCTGGCCTTATGGGATTTGAACCCCGCAGTACAACATGTGCTGTGGGCCTCAGCATTGTTTGCTCACTTCCATTCTAGCCCTTACTGGATTCTCTTAGAATCATTTCTTTCTTCCCACGACTTCTTAGCCCCCTGGGAGCACCTAGAGAGCAATAACAGCAAATACAATAATAGCAAATAATAGCTAAAGTTTACATAGTGCTTATGCACTTGACGCTGTTCCCAGTGTGTTAATCTGTATTAATTCATGTAATCTTTACAACTCTGTGACATAGAATTATCCCCATTTTCTAAGTGGGTGTATTTACTTTTATAGCCCCTGCACGTGTGGCAGTTCCTAGAACGATTTTGAGAGCCATAAGTGCATGATTTAATTGCAACCTACTGCTGAGCATAGTGGTTCACGTCTATAATCCCAGCACTTTGGGAGGGCGAGGTGGGAGGATTGCCTGAGCCCACGAATTTGAGACCAGCCTGGGCAACAAAGTGAGACACCCCCCTGCCCCCTATCTCCAAAAAAAAAAAAAAACCCTACAGTTTGAAAAGCCATGATGGACAGGTGGAAGCCCCCAGCCTTTGGCCCCAACACCAGACCCTTCACAGTGGGGAATCTCCCTCTCAGGATTCATCTGCTTTTCTGTGCACCAGTGCTCCACCACCCAGGAACCTCCCTTCCCTCCAGAAGCCCCAGGCTATTTAGGCCTCTCTGCACAGTTCACAGGGTCTGTGAACTGTTTCAAATAGTTCTCCCTGTCGTATCTCTGAATACTTTCCTCTCCTCCTGTGTTTTGTGTGGTTTAATACTTGGCTCAACATTCCTGTTACCACATTCATTCATCCAACATATGTTTATTCAGGGATTACTAGAACAAATTCAGTGCTTGAAATAATGCCACAATCCCTTGCCCTCAGGGAGCTCTGGTCCGCTGAGCTTAAAGCTCCTTCTAATAATGAAATTATTACCATGACAATAGCTGTGGTTCACGGAGGGCCGGTGGGCACCTAGAGGAGGGGCGGAGACTGGGGAAGGCAGTACAGTGCGGGGCACGTCCCAAAGGAGATTAAAGCTGAAGGTGAAGGTTGCTGGAGAAGGGGAGCTTGGAGCTGGGGGGAAGTGCTTTCTAAGGAAAGGGTCCTCAGCAGCCAGGAGGTGAGGAGGAGCGCTGTACTTGCCGGGAACTACTCCTGCGTTGATCCAGTCGGTTCTAGAATGGGCACATGGGAGTGGCTGTGAGGGACAGTTCTTGAAAGGATTGGACTTTGCTGAAGAGTTTGGTCTTATCCTGTGGACAGTGGAGGGTGTGGAGGGTATGTGATAACCGGATCAGATTTGCTTTAGGGTGGATCAGTGGAGGAGAGTGGAGAGGCCTGAGGAACAAGGACTTTTGGCTGTCCCAAAAGTCTGGGAGATTCTGAAGCAAGGTGGGGGCTCAGAGACCGAAGGAAAGGAATGACCCTGGGAGCCCTGAAGGAGGTAGATCTCATCAGATTTTGATAATTGAGAGTTAAGATTGTAGGGGGCTAGAGGGAAGGGAGGAGGCTAGAATGATTCTTAGGTAATGATTCAAGTACCTGGGTGGATGTAACATTTCAACAACTGGAGACATAATTCTTGGAGGAATTTGATGAGCTCAGTTTTGTGCTGGTGGCCTGGCTAGGGGGTGTAGTCAGGAGACAGATTTGGCGTTGATTAGCATGAAGATGGTAATGCCCACTGAGGATGTACAAAGGGTTTTTAGGACCCTGGATCTGGGGAGCACTAGCATTGAGGACTTCATGTAGTGGGACAGGACCACAAAGCTGGGGCTGAGAAAGAAACCACAAGGGAGCAGCTAAGTCCATAGTTCAGAGGTGCACCGAGGAGAGTCACTGAAGGTGGCCAGAAGGAGGTCATAGGCAACCATGGAAATCGTGGGAAGGCGAGGAGGTGGCCACAGAAGGCTGTGGGAAGGGAAAAGTTGGCACAGAAGCTACAGTACAGTTCAAATGTGCCAAAATGCACGTGCACAAATATTCATGGCCATGTTAATCATTGTAGCCCCAAACAGAAAGCAACCCTAATGCCCATCAACAATTAAATCAGTAAATAGAACAAAGTTATTTTATACAGTGATGAAAAGGACAGAAGCACTACCCACAGTAGGAGTGAATCTCACATCAATGTCAAACATAAGAAGGAAGACACAGAAGAGAACATGCTGTTTAGGTCTGGCTCACACCTGTAATCCCAGCACTTTGGGAGGCTGAGGCAGGCAGATCACTTGAGGCCAGGAATTCGAGACCAGCCTGGCCAACATGGTGAAACCCAGTCTCTACTAAAAAAAAAAAATATATATATATATATACACACACACACCCCCACACACGCACGTGTGTGCGCGCATATACATATATAATACACACACATATATATACACACACACTACATACACAAAATTTAGCCATGCGTGGTGGCACACAACTGTAATTCCAGCTACTATGGAGGCTGAGGCATGAGAATTGCTTGAACCCAGGAGGTGGAGGTTGCAGTGAACCAAGATTGAGCCACTGCACTCCAGCCTGGGTGACAGGGCGAGACTCTGTTTCAAAAAAAAAAAAAAAAAAAGTTAGTTATAGTACTAGTTACCTTTCAGAAAGATGGTGGTGATTGCAAGGGGCCATGAAGGGGATATTGGCAACTGGTCATATTCTGTTTCTTATTCATTTTTCACTTTTTGAGACAGAGTCTTGCTCTGTGGCCCAGGCTGGAGTGCAGTGACATGATCATGGCTCACTACAGAACTTCCAGGTTCAAGTGATCCTCCCACCTCAGCTTCCTGAGTAGCCTGAACCAGGCATGCACCCGTAAACCTAGCTAATTAAAAATTTTATTTTGCTGGGCATGGTGGCTCACACCTGTAATCCCAGCACCTTGGGAAGCCAAGGTGGGTGGATCATGAGGTAAGGAGTGCGAGACTAGCGTGGCCAACATGGTGAAACTCCATCTCTACTAAAAATACAAAAAATTAGCCAGGCATGGTGGTGCACGCCTGTAATCCCAGCTACTTGGGAGGCTGAGGCAGGAGAATCGCTTGAACCCAGGAGGCAGAGGTTACAGTGAGCTGAGATGATGCCATTGCACTCCAGCCTGGGCAACACAGCAAGACTCTGTCTCCGGAAAAAAAAATTAATTTTAGAGATGGGAGTCTAATTGTGATGCCCAGGCTGGTCTCAAACCCTCGAGCTCAAGCGATCCTTCCGTCTGGGACTCCCAAAGTGTTAGGATTATATGCGTGAGCCACTGCGCCTGGCCACTTTCTGTTTCTGGATCTGGGTGCTGATTACCTCAGTGTGTTCACCTTGTGGAAATTCACTGAGCTACACACTCAAGATTTGTTGGCTGTTCCATATGAATAGTGTATTTCAATGAAATATTTATTATTAGTGACAAAAAGTCTTTCCTTGATGCCACTTTCCCCTCCAACTATATTCATTCCTTCCCTTCACAGTAAAACTCCTGGCCAGGCACAATGACTCATGCCTGTAATCCCAGCACTTTGGAAGGCCAAGGTCAGGAGGTCAAAACCAGCCTGGCCAACATGGTGAAAACCCATCTCAGCTGGGCATGGTGGCTCACGCCTGTAATCCCAGCATTTTGGGAGGCCGAGACAGGTGGATCATAGGTCAGGAGTTCAAGACCAGCCTGGCCAACATAGTGAAACTCCATCTCTACTAAAAATACAAAAAATTAGTGGGGCGTGGTTGTGGGCACCTGTAATCCCAGCTACTTGGGAGGCTGAGGTAGGAGAATCACTTGAACCTTGGAGGGGGGAGGTTGATGTGAGTGGAGATGGCGCCACTGCATTCCAGCCTGGGCGACAGTGTGAGACTCCCTCTCAATAAATAAATAAATAAATAAATAAATAAATAAAAGAAACTCCATCTCTACTAAAAATACAAAAATTAGCCAGGCATGGTGGTGTGCACCTGTAATCCCAGCTACTCAGGAGGCTGAGGCAGGACAATCACTTGAGCCAGGAGGCAGAGAATGCAGTGAGCAGAGATCAGGACACTGCACTCCAGCCTGGAAGACAGAGAGTCCCTCTCAAAAAAAAAAAAAGAAAGAAAGAAAAAGAAAAAACATGGTGGGGCGCGGTGGCTCACACCTGTAATCCCAGCACTTTGGGAGGCCGAGGTGGGCGGATCACCTGAGGTCAGGAGTTTGAGACCAGACTCAACATGGAGAAACCCCGTCTCTACTAAAAATACAAAATTAGCTGGGCATAGTGGTGCATGCCTGTAATCCCAGCTACTCGGGAGGCTGAGGCAGGAGAATTGCTTGAACCTGGGAGGCGGAGGTTGCGGTGAGCCAAGATGGCGCCATTGCACTCCAGCCTGGGCAAGAAGAGCGAAACTCCGTTGGAAAAAAAAAAACAACAACACAGTAACACTCCTCAAAAAAGTTGTCTCTAATTTCTCTCCTCCCATTTTCTTTTTTTTTTTTCTTTTCTTTTTTTTTTTTTTTTGAGACGGAGTCTCGCTCTGTCGCCCAGGCTGGAATGCAGTGGCCGGATCTCAGCTCACTGCAAGCTCCGCCTCCCGGGTTTACGCCATTCTCCTGCCTCAGCCTCCCGAGTAGCTGGGATTACAGGCGCCCGCCACCTCGCCCGGCTAGTTTTTTGTATTTTTTAGTAGAGACGGGGTTTCACCGGGTTAGCCAGGATGGTCTCGATCTCCTGACCTCGTGATCCGCCCGTCTCGGCCTCCCAAAGTGCTGGGATTACAGGCTTGAGCCACCGCGCCCGGCCCTCTCCTCCCATGTTCTCTTGGACTCACTCTCATCAGACATTGATCTTCCCCACTCCATGGAAGCGGCTTTTTTTTTTTTTTTTTTTTTTTTTTTTTTTTGAGATGGAATCTCGCTCTGTCGCCCAGGCTGGAATGTAGTGGCAATCTCTATTCACTGCAACCTCCGCCTCCCGAGTTCAAGTGATTCTCCTGCCTCAGCCTCCCGAGTAGCTGGGATTACAGGCACCCCCCACCACGCTTGGCTAATTTTTGTATTTTTAGTAGAGACGGAGTTTCACTGTGTTGGCTAGGCTGGTCTCAAACTCCCCACCTCAAGTGATCCGCCCACCTTGGCCTCCCAAAGTGCTGGGATTATAGGCGTGCGCCACCATGCCCAGGTGGAAATGGCTTTTGTCAAGTTCTCCAGGGACCTTCATTTTGCTGAATGGGGACCAATTTGCAGTCCTTACTTTACTCCACCCAGCAGCCACCTATTATCCTCATTGCGTGCTTGGCCACTCCTAGAAACATTTGCTTTGATTGGTTTTCAGAGCACCGCTCTCAGATTTTCCTCCTCTTTCCAGTTGCTCCTAAAAAAGTTAAAAAAAAAAAAAAAAATGATGCCGTGGAGAGGTCATGATGGAGGGAACCCATTGGCCCCTGAAGGTGGGAAGCAGGAATCCAGGCATAGCAGGAGACGACAGCCCTGGACTTCCTGCAGGAGCTGGGAGCTCCTTCAGGGCACTATGGTCCCTTGTTCCCAGCAGTCGCGTAGAGCCTGGCTCATGGCGGCAAGCAGAAATGTTTGTGGAGTGAATAAAGAATAAGACTTTGAATGTTATCCTGAAGGCAGTGGATTTAGAAAGAGTCTCTGAGAAGCCATCATTCCTCCCCTGCTTTTCCCCATGGAAGATAGACTGGATTATGGCTTGGGGTGGTGAGATGGGTTCCTAGGATTCTTTTCTCTTCCCAGAAGGTTGGGGAAGGACTTTTTATCCCACTCTTCCCATTGGAGGGCATTGATGTAGCGCCCAGGAAGGCCACCAGAGGGCACTATTTTCCCAGGAGACCATTATTTGAGAAAGAATTGAGAGTTGCTTGTAGAAAACAATAAAGCTTAGCACATGTGTGAGAAACCAAATACAGCCCTCTTTCTGGGATGTTTCCAGAGCCTTCTTCAAGGTGGGACATGCTCAGGGCCAAGAGCCTTACACCTGTGTTGTTGGTCTCAGCTGGCCCTGTATCTTATGTCACAGCCTCTTTTTTTTTGGAGACAGGATCTCACTCTGTCGCTGAGGCTGGAGTGCAGTGGTACAATCTCTTGGCTCACTGAAGCCTCAACCTCCTGAGCACAAGTGATCCACCCCGCTGGCCTTCCCAAAGTGCTGGGATTACAGGTGTGAGCCACTGCATCTGGCCTGTGGCAGCCTCTTGACGACTCTTGGTCTCAGTTGTACCCCTCTAGAAAACGGGAGTAATGGCCCGTGGCCGGTCTCCCACACAGAGGCATCAGCAAGAGAAAACATAGCAAGTAGTAGAGATAGTGTTTGGAAGTTTGAAATAAAATATACTGGAGAAATTCGAGGGGTTGGCCAGGTGTGGTGGCTTATGCCTCTAATCCCAGCATTTTAGCAGGCTGAGGCAGGAGGATCACTTGAGCCTAGGAGTTTGAGACCAGCCTGGTTAACAACGAGACTCCATCTCAATATTTAAAAAGAAAAAGAAAAAGAAATTCGAGGGGTTGCGAATCCTCACTGTCCCCCGCACCCCACCCCTGTGCTAATTGTGTTTCTGCATGTATGGTTAGTTCATTCCTCTTTATTGACACACACTACTGAGTGTATGATGCTACAGTCATGAACACTGTTTTTTGTTTTTGTTTTTTTTGAGACGGAGTCTCGCCCTGTTGCCCACGCTGGAGTCAGTGGCACGATCTCGGCTCACTGCAAGCTCCGCCTTCGGGTTCACACCATTCTGCCTCTGCCTCCCGAGTAGCTGGGACTACAGGCCCCTGCCACCACGCCTGGCTGATTTTTTTTTTTTTTTTTTTTGTATTTTTAGTAGAGACAGGGTTTCACCATGTTAACTAGGATGGTCTCGATCTCCTGACCTTGTGATCCACCTGCCTCGGCCTCCCAAAGTGTTGGGATTACAGGCGTGAGCCACAACGCTCGGCCCTGAACACTGCTTTGAGTGGGTGTCCAATGTTAATGTTCTGTGGAAGGTGATTCCCCAGTAGGTGGAGGTGATGAGTTAGTTCAGAGCCAGTGGGCAGTGAATGGAGGCCACTGGGGCAGCAGGGAGCCATAATAAGTTCTGGAATAGGGTGAGGATTTCATTTCAAAGGGCTAAGTTTTCTTGTGAGGTTTCCTGGGGTCCTCCTTCTGGAAGGCAGAGTTCCTAGATAGCATCTGAGCTCTCCTTACAACTTATAGCTGGGTGCTGTGCCCCTGCACAGAACGGACTCAGAGGAGAGGAAACACCCTGTGCTGGGGGCTGGGAGGGGCTGGAAACCTGCACAAGCTGAACCTGTGCCGTGGTTGCTCAGTCCTGGCCTTTCTCAATCCTTGGGCCTCTGGTAGGTGAATTGTTCCTGAGTTCCTTCCTGTCCTGGTTGAGTTAGAGCCTCTTGCACCATCCTGCTGATGGCTGGTTGATATTAAGCAAAGTGCAGAGTGGGGAAGGGTAAAGGGATGGCAGGGTGGGGGTTGGAGGCATGGGTTTTAGAACCTATCCCTTTCTAGCCCTGAGCAATGCTTGCCCCAGAAGGAGTTGGGGCTAGCAACTCCTTCCAGCCTAAGATCCTTCCAGCCTAAGATCCAGACTCCAAGGCATGCCCTAGGCCTTCTGGGATGTTTGTGTGTTCTGTGAAAATGGGAACAGATTTGAAGAAATCAGGGTTAATCAGAGTGAAACAGGTTCCTTTTCTGTGGCATTACCCAGTGCCTTTAGCAAGTGGTGTATTGTGAGTCTTCAAGAAACAGCAAGAGGGAGGTTTCATATACTTCCTTGCATGAGGAACCCTTTTCACAGAGAATTTTGCAGACTGCTGTTCCATGGAACACACTGTAAGAAGTTTCCATTTCATCCAATGCAGCCCCCATGTTCATTTCACAGAGGAGGAAACAGGAATGTATAGAGGGGAAGGATCTTGCCCCTTGCCTCAGGCTGGGTTGGTGGTCTCCTGAGTGCACTGGGCCTCCCTCCGTTGTGTACACTCAGAGCCTTCCTGAGTGAGCATCGAGGTGGATGCTGCAGGGCTACTGCTCTTCCTCAACTTCGTACCATTCTGTCATCTTCAGGGGGATCAAGACCCCACTCATGTGAGCTCAGGCTTGGCCATAGAAGACAGTGGGTATAGGAAGCAATGCCCTTTCCTGGGAAGACATCCCCACACATTACTAACGCTTACCTCCCTACCTCACAACTTTTTAAATTGAGTTGTAAATTACCTACCTCTATGATCATTGACCAATGTTCTAAATGGTGTAACGACCGCTGCAATCCAGACACAGAGCATTTTCATTGTCCCAAATGCTCCCTCACTCCCCCTTGCAGTTAGTCTCCTCTTCCTAACCGTGGTTCCTGGTAACCACTGACCTACGTTTTTTTTGTTTGTTTGTTTTTTGTTTTTTGAGATGGAGTCTCGTTCTGTCACCCAGACTGGAGTGCAGTGGCTCGATCTTGGCTCATCACAACCTCTGCCTCCCGGGTTCAAGCGATTCTCCTGCCTCAGCCTCCTGAGTAGCTGGGACTACAGGCATGTGCCACAACACCCGGCTAATTTTATTTTATTTTATTTTTTGAGACGGAGTTTCCTCTTACTGCCCAAGCTGGAGTGCGATGGTGCAATCTCAGCTCACCGCAACCTCCGCCCCCAGAGTTCAAGCGATTCTCCTGCCTCAGCCTCCCGAGTAGCTGGGGATCACAGGCATGTGCCACCACACCCGGCTAATTTTGTATTTTTAGTAGAGACAGGGTTTCTTCATGTTGGTCAGGCTGGTCTTGAACTCCTGACCTCAGGTGATCTGCCCACCTCGGCCTCCCAAAGTGCTAGGATTATAGGCGTGAGCCACTGCGCCCAGCCCCTACTTTCTATCACTATAGTTTTGTCCTTTCTGGACATTTCATATGAATAGAATCATCCCATATGTGACCTTTGCATCTGGCTTATTTCACTTAGTGCAATGTTTATGAGGCTTATTTGTGTTTCTGCATGTATGGTTAGTTCATTCTTCTTTATTGACAAACAGCATTCCATTGAATTGATATACCACAGTTTCATGGACATGTTGATGAATATTTTGGTTGTTCCTGCCTTTTGACTGTTATGAAAAAGTTGTTATGGGCCAGGCATGGTGGCTCACGCCTGTAATCCCAGCACTTTGGGAGGCCGAGGCGGGTGGATCACAAGGTCAGGAGATCGAGACCATCCCAGCTAACATGGTAAGACCCCTGTCTCTACTAAAAATACAAAAAAATTAGCCAGGCATGGTGGCGGGTGCCTGTGGTCCCAGCTACTCGGGAGGCAGAGGCAGGAGAATGGCATGAACCCGGGAGGTGGAGCTTGCAGTGAGCCAAGATTGCGCCACTGCACTCCAGCCTGGGCAACACAGCAAGACTCTATCTCCAAAAAGAAAAAAGAAAGAAAAGAAAAGAAAAATTTGCTATGTACATTTTTCTTTTCTTTTCTTTTTCTTTTTAGACAGAGTCTCGCTCTGTCACCCAGGTCAGAGTGCAGTGGTGCTATCTTGGCTCACTGCAAATCTCTGCCTCCTGGGTTTAAGGGACTCTTCTGCCTCAACCTCCCAAGTAGCTGGGACTACAGGAGCATGCCACTACGCCCAGCTAATTTTTGTATTTTTAGTAGAGATGGGGTTTCACCATGTTGGCCAGGCTGGTCTTGAACTCCTGACCTCAGGTGATCCACCCACTTTGGCCTCCCAAAGTGCTAGGATTACAGGCATGAGCCATCGCACCTGGCCTGTACATTCTTTTTTTCTTTTCTTTTTTTGGAGACAGAGTCTCACTCTGTTGCCCAGGCTGGAGTGCAGTGGAGAGATTCTCCTGCCTCGGCCTCCTGAGTAGCTGGGATTACAGGTATGTGCCACCATGCCCAGCTAATTTTTTGTATTTTTAGCTGAGGCAGGAGAATCACTTGAACCCAGGAGGCAGAGGTTGCAGTAAGCTGAGATCATGTCACTGCACTCCAGCCTGGGTGACAGAGCAAGACTCGTCTCAAAAAAAAAAAAAAAGAAAAGAAAAGAACTGTTTGGTGGGTGACTGTTTCTGCTGAGCAAGACCCTACCTTGGAGGCCACCTCTGCTGTACTGGGGAGAGATTTCCCAAGAAGGGGAGGAGGAAGTACTCTTCTCTCTGTAGCCCTATCAGCGAGTTTGAAAATAACCCTCAAGGCAGCACTGGGGCCCTTCCCATCACTAAGGCAAAAACCTAAGTCCTTGGGGGTTGTCATGGTAACAACACCGTAAGAGGGTACCCATGTCCTGTTCATGGACATGTTGCACATGGACTCTGGCCACCTGTGCCAGGACATGATGTGTGCGTGGGGTTCCTCTACAGTCTCCCTCATCCCTGCTCAGGGCACTCCTGTGAGTTCAAGGCAGGGGTCACCACTGTTCCCATTTGGTGGAGGAGGAAACTGAGGTAGAGGGGGTTGTCCAGCACCCCAGAGGGAGATCCTAGTGGGTCAGGTCTCTTTCAGCTGAGTCTATGCTCTGGCTGCCCTGTCTCCCTGGGGTGGAAACTGTCCCCCTGCACCTCATCCTTCAGCACCACAACCCCCACCACAACCCTCTTCATCTTTAACCTCTTTCCCATTTTCTCTTCCATAGCTCCTCTGGTCAAGAGATTGAGATTCAGCTTTCATGGATGTATTAGAAATCAAGGCTGGGCACAGTGGCTAACACCTGTAATCTCAGCACTTTGGGAGGCCGAGGCAGGCAAATCACTTGAGCCCCAGAATTCAAGACCAGTCTGGGCAATAGTGAGACTCCCTCTCTACGAAAAAAATAAAAATAAAAATAGCTGGGTGTGGTGGAGTGCACCTGCGGTCTCACACCCTAGAGAGACTGAGGCAGGAGATTGCTTGAGCCCAGGAGTTAGAGGCTGCAGTGAGCTGTGATCACACCACTGCACTCCAGCCTGGCAACAGAGCAAGGCCCTGTCTAAAAAAAAAGAAGAAAAGAAAAATCAAGAGGTTGACTCTGACTTGGCCAGGGCTAGCGGCTGCTGAATGTCCATGAAAGCTCAACACCCTCGTGGCGGTGGCATGGCCTCCAGGTCTCCAGGCTGGCCAGCTCGCTCCCACCCATGCACGTGCTGCACTCTACACTGAATTAGTTGCTGCTCATGGAATCTGTGGTGATCTTCTCACCATCATACCTTGGCTCACACCGTCCCCACCTGCTGTGCTTTCACCCACACAATGTCCTACCTGGCCCTGGGGGCAGCAGTACTGCCTTCCACGGTCTCTCACACAGCAGCCCTCCCTGTCTAATAGAAACATTGTCTTCTTGATCATCTAGCCAAATGGTGAGCTCCCCAGGGCGGTGACTCCTTCTGAATCGCCTCTATGGCCACCGTAGTACACGTGGCCCAAGGCCTAAGAATCAAAAGACCTTGGGACATTTTGGAAACACACATAGAGCCAGCTTGCTGGTCGCTGTCTCTGGGGAGTGGGTCTGGGCTTAGACTCATTTTTCACTGTGTACCCTTTCTTAGTATTTGGGTTTTTCACTAGGCTTCTTGTATATTTCTTTTCATAATAGGAAAGGAAGAAAGACTCATAGTAAAGTGGGATGGGGCTTCTCTCAGGAACCACAGGGAACCCTCAACTGTGGTGGCCCCAGCTTTGCCAACTGTGCAAGCCACTTATCTCTGCCCCATCACCCTTCCACAGGCAGTACCTGGCCTTTCAGGGAATCTTGCCCCTCCAGGCCCCTCACTGCCCCTCCCCACAGGCGAGTCCTGGATTTTATTACCCTGAATTTGCTGCTTCTGCTTGTCCTCCTCTTCTTCCTTCTTCCCTCATCCTTCCCCTCCTCTCCACTCTATTCCTCTTTCTTGTTCTCCGCCTCCTTCTTTAAAATTATTATAACTGTTATTAAAGGATATAGTCTTCTTATGAAAAAAATCCAAACAGTCTGGGCGCAGTGGCTCACACCTGTGATCCCAGCAGTTTGGGAGGCCAAGGTGGGCAGATCACCTGAGGTCGAGAGTTTGTGACCAGTCTGACCAACGTGGAGAAACCCCGTCTCTACTAAAAATACAAAGTTAGCCGGGCATGGTGGCACATGCCTGTAATCCCAGCTACTTGGTTCAAGCGATTCCCCTGTGTCAGCCACCCAAGTAGCTGGGATTACAGGCATGCACCACCATGCCCGGCTAATTTTGTATTTTTAGTAGAGACGGGGTTTCTCCATGTTGGTCAGGCTGGTCTCAAACTCCCGACCTCAGGTGATCTGCCCACCTTGGCCTCTCAAAGTGCTGGGATCACAGGCGTGAGCCCCTGTGCCTGGCAAAAACAAACAAACAAACAAACAACAACAACAACAAAAAACACAAGTTTTGATTGAGCCAGGTGTGGTGGTTCATGCCTGTAATCCTAGCACTTTGGTAGCCTCAACTTCCTGGGCTCAATTGATCCTCGTATCTCAGTCCCTAGTTGCTGGGACTGTCAGAGGCATTTAAACCAAAGCAACTCCATCTTAAATTGGAGCTAGGTAAAATAAGGCCAAGACCTACTGAGCTGCATTCCCAGATGGTTAAGGCATTCTAAGTTACAGAATGAAATAAGAGGTTGACACAAGATACGGGTCATAAAGACCTTGCTGGGGCCGGGTGCGGTGGCTCACATCTGTAATCCCAGCACTTTGGGAGGTCGAGGTGGGCAGATCACCTGAGGTCAGGAGTTTGAGGCCAGCCTGACCAACACGGAGAAACCACATCTCTACTAAAAATACAAAATTAGCTGGGCGTGGTGGCACGCGCCTGTAATCCCAGCTACTTGGGAGGCTGACGCAGGAGAATCGCTTGAACCTGGAGGCAGAGGTTGCAGTGAACTGAGATGGCGCCATTGTACTCCAGCCTGGGCAACGAGAGTGAAACTCTGTCTCAAAAAACAAAAAACAAAAAACAAAAACCTTGTTGATGAAACAGGTTGCAGGAAAGAAGCCGGCTAAATCCCACCAAAACCAAGATGGCTATCACTGCTACACTCCACCAGCTCCATGACAGTTTACAAATGCCATGGCACTGTCAGGAAGTTACCCTATATGGTCTAAAAAGGGGAGGCATAAATAATCCACCCCTTGCTTAGTATATCATCAAGAAAGAACCATAACAATGGGCAACCAGCGGCCCCCAGGGCCGCTCTGTCGATGGAGCAGCAGGCTTTCTTTTATTCCTTTACTTTCCTAATGAACTTGCTTTTGCTTTGCTCTGTGGACTTACCCTGAATTCTTTCTTGTGCGATATCCAAGAACCCTCTTTTGGGATCTGAATCAGGACCCCTTTCCTGTAACATCTTTCTGGCAACGATGGAGGGACTATAGTGTGGAAACCCCCGACACAAAGGCTAACTGCGTAAGTGATGGGGTCTGGTAACATCTTTCTGGTGAACACTGAAGGGACAATATTGAAGAAACCCCCTGTCCCAAAGGAAATAGACCGCAGGACTAATTGGCAGACTTTGGGTAAGTGGGATGCCTATACCCGGGTAAAGAATGGGATTGGGTTAAAAGCCCAATTTAGGGGACTTAGAGTCTCTCCTAAGTCAGAGTGGGTTAGAGGCCCCTCTCTTAATAAAAGGCAGGAGGCTGGGTGCGGTGGCTCATGGCTATAATCCCAGCACTTTAGGAGGCTGAGGTGGGTGGATCACCTGAGTTCAGGAGTTCAAGACCCAGCCTGATCAACATGGGCGAAACCCCATGTCTACTAAAAATACAAGTAACCAGGTGTGGTGGCGTGAGGCTGTAATCCCAGCTACTCAGGAGGCTGAGGCAAGAGAATCACTTGAACCCAGGAGGCGGAGGTTGCAGTGAGCTAAGATCATGCCACTGCACTCCAACCTGGGCAACAAAGCGAGACTCCGTCTCAAAAATAAATAAATAAATAAATAAATAAATAAATAAATAAAAATAAAAGGCAAGAATGCTTGACTGACCTTGGGTTAGAGGCCCAACTTAGAAGGGTTAGAGTCCCTTTAAGATTTAGGGAGTTGGAGTCTCCTCTCAGTAAAGTCCCTTTCAGCTAAGAACGGGTTTAGCACTACAGGTTGTAAACTGCTCTTCTCTTTGGATTGATCTGCCTTGCACTCTTTGCTGATGGCTGTGGGTGACAGGCATGTACAGGATTGTGGGATACAGGGAGCATTTTCCTCCCTAAAAGGGAAACTTGAGAGCTGATGGGACTTCTGGAAAAGATCCCTTTGCTACTGACAAGTGGCCGCCTGAACTTTTCAGTGTCGCTGCAATGGGTGAATCTTTCTCTGGCCTCCCTGAGCACCTGCCTTCCCCACCCTGCCTCAGGCAATGCTTTCCTTTCTTTCTCTATGCAAATCAGTTGAATGAATGGTAAAAATCACTGTTTCATGTAAAGTTTGGATTACTGGAAAAAAGGATTTGTGAGGCTAGTCTTTAGACAGAGTTTTGCTGTTGTTGCCCAGAGTGAAATGGGCAGTGCAATGGCGTGATCTCGACTCACCGCAACCTCCGCCTCCCGGGTTCAAGCGATTCTCCTGCCTCAGCCTCCTGAGTAGCTGGGACTACAGGCACCACGTCTGGCTAATTTTGTACTTTTTTAATACAGACAGGGTTTCTCCATGTTGGTCAGGCTGGTCTTGAACTCCTGACCTCAGGTGATCTGCCTGCATGGGCCTCCCAAAGTGTTGGGATTACAGGCTTGAGCCACCATGCCGGGCCTGAGGCTAGTCTTAAACTGTAGCGAATCTGATGTGCTCTGTGTGTCTTTCTATATTGTTCTATCATGGAGAGGAGTACCTTAGGATAGAACATGGGCTTAGGATACCTGTGAGCTCGCTTTTCAAGACAGCCCAGCAAACTAGTCAGTCATGTGCTTGGGGAGCTTGACCTTGTAACCATGGGCCATGCTTTCTCTTTTCTTTTCTTTTCTTTTCGGTTATAGCAGCACTTTTATTTTTCCTTACACAATGACGTGTTCCTGGGGTCTGATGTTCTCACATAACAGTAGAAAACCAAAATTTGTTGTCATCTCTTTAAAGAATCGAGAATTGCATACAAAAAAAATCTTGCATAAATTACAAGGATGAATACATTTACAGGTGTAAATGCAAACTGCTTCCAACTCAAGGCAAGTAACAGCCCATGGTGTTCTGGCAGAAAACATCAGCTAAGAAAACTGGGTCCTATGGCTTGGACTTTCCAACCCTGACAGACCGGCAGGACAGAAACAACTGGTTCAGGAGCCCTTGCCAGCCTCTAGAGAAATCCCAGAACACTCAAGCCCTGACACATTAATACCCTGCACAGATTGGAGACTGCTGGCCACGCAGACTCACCAAGCCACAGACTTGTCTTCCACAAGCACGTTCTTACCTCAGCCACAAAGTGACCAAGCCACATGTACTAAAGGTTCAACTCAAAGATATGTACAGGGTATTAAACAAATACCAAGGGGAACAGTTAACTTGAATACAAGGTCAAAATCAGGAACAAGTTCTACAATCCAGTGCTGATATCAGATACAAGCTTCAAGGACAATTTCTTTTCGAAGGCTTATTCCAGTTTCGTGAGACTAGCATGAGGTGTATGCATTTGCCAAGGGCAAGTTTATACATCTGAATTAACCCGTGCAGCAAATGCTACGCATCTGCTCGGTCCATTTAGAAGCATTTGCAGTGGACGATGTAGGGGCCCAACTTGTCCTACTTCTGCTTGCTTATCCACATCTGCTGGAAGGTGGATAGTGAGGCCAGGTTGGAGCTGCCGATCCACACCGAGTACTTGCGCTCTGGGGGTGCAATGATCTTGATCTTCATGGTGCTCGGTGCCAGGGTGGTGATCTCCTTCTGCATCCTGTCGGCGATGCCTGGGTACATGTTGGTGCCTCTGGACAGCACCGTGTTGGCGTACAGGTCTTTGCGGATGTCCACATCACACTTCATGATGGAGTTGAAGCATCTCATGGATGCCGCAAGGTTCCATGCCCAGGAAGGAAGACTGGAACAGTGCCTCCGGACACCGGAACTGCTCATTGCCGATGGTGATAACCTGGCCATCGGGCAGCTTGTAGCTCTTCTCCAGAAAAGAGGAAGATGCGGTGGTGGCCATCTCCTGCTCAAAGTCCAGGACAACATAACACAGCTTCTCCTTGATGTCGTGCACAATTTCCCATGGTGAAGCTGTAGCCATGCTCGGTGAGGATCTTCATGAGGTAGACGGTCAGGTCCCGGCCAGCCAGGTCCAGACGCAGGATGGCATGGGGGAGGGCGTAGCTCTCGTAGATGGTCACCGTGTGGGTGACCCCGTCTCCAGAGTCCATGACAATGCCAGTGGTGCGCCCAGAGGTGTAGAGGGACAGAACTGCCTGGATGGCCACGTGCATGGCTGGGGTGTTGAAGGTCTCAAACATAATCTGAGTCATCTTCTCTCTGTTGGTCTTGGGGTTCAGGGGGGCCTCGGTCAGCAGCACCGGGTGCTCCTCTGGGGCCACGGGCAGCTCGTTGTAGAAGGTGTGGTGCCAGATCTCCATGTCGTCCCAGTTGGTGACGATGCCATGCTCAATAGGGTACTTCAGGGTCAGGATGCTGCCCGTGCTCTGGGCCTCGTTGCCCACATAGGAGTCCTTCTGGCCCATGTCCACCATCACGCCCTGGTGTCGGGGGCATCCGACGATGGAGGGAAACACGGTTCGGGGGGCGTCGTCCCCAGCAAAGCCAACTTTGCACATGCTGGAGCCATTGTCAATGAGGAGCATGGCGATCTCTTCCATTGCGACCGGCGGAGGAGTAGGACGGTGGAGCGGCAGAAGAACAAGGTGCACGAGTTGGCGGTGGCAACTCGCTTTCTCTTTTCACAGTGGTGGCTGGATTCAATTTCTGGTTCAAATTCTGGTTCAATTTCTGGCTTGGAAAATGAGTCCTTTATCTTCTATGTATTTATATGTATTATGTCTGTGATGTTTATATATGAAAGAGCTTTGAATAACTGGTTTAATAATAATAGGTGCTTAAATCAAATATCTTATCAGAAAAGTAAAAAGTGTAATGCCTTTTATTTAGTTCGTGTGACATTAGTAATCTTTGGGATATAAAAACAGCTGTAAAGATTATTGGTAAAATAAAAATGTCTTCAAAATTGTAATCATTTGTTCTAAATTAGGCAGGTCAAATATTAGGTTTGCTAAATGCTTTAAGGTCATAAACTGCTTCTTTGACTTTGAAAATTGTTCAATTTACCTACTTTGGAGCATTAGATTCTAGATAAGGCCTGGGGACATGTGGAGTTAGCCATGTCCCCTAGCTATGCTGGAAAGAGTCAGCCCTTATCTGCACTTCTGTCTGATGTCCTAGGCTCCACACCTAGTACATAATTAAAATCCCAAACTTACCAAGGTTTTTGTCGCCCAGGCTGGAGGGCAATGGCACAATCTCAGCTCACTGCAACCTCTGCCTCCCGGGTTCAAGCGATTCTCCTGCCTCAGCCTCCCAAGTAGCTGGGACTACAGGCACATTCCACACGCCCAGCTAATTTTTGTATTTTTAGTAGAGATGGGGTTTCTCCATGTTGACCTCAGGTGATCTACCCAACTCAGCCTCCCAAAGTGCTGGGATTACAAGCATGAGCCACTGGGCCCAGCCATGATGATCTGCTCTTTAACAAAAATTTGTAAAGGGTTATAAAAGGTTTATGAAAATCTTACCTTATGGTCAAACTGATTAAGATTAAAATACATTTGTTATAAGGTTTTATTAAGAATTGGGTTTGCCGGGTGTGGTGGCTCACGGCCTGTAATTCCAGCACTTAGGGAGGCCAAGGCGGGCAGATCATGAGGTCAGGAGTTCAAGACGAGCATGGCCAATATGGTGAAACCCCATTTCTACTAAAAATACAAAAATTAGCCGGGTATGGTGGCAGGCACCTGTAATCCCAGCTACTCGGGAGGGTGAGGCAGGAGAATCGCTTGAACGCGGGAGGCAGAGGTTGCAGTGAGCTGAGATTGCGCCATCGCACTCCAGCCTGGTGACAGAGCAAGACACCATCTCAAAAAAAAAAAAAAAAAAAGAAAGATAAATTGGGTTTGACATCAATAATGCATTAATGCAACAGTGACATTTGGCTTATTTGGTATAAAAGTCATACAAGGCCGGGCGCAGTTACTCACGCCTGTAATCCAAACATTTTGGGAGGCCGAGGCAGGCAGATCATCTAAAGTCGGGAGTTTGAGACCAGCCTGACCAACATGGAGAAACCCCGTCTCTACTAAAAATACAAAAATGAGCCGGGCGTGGTGCTGCATGTCTGTAATCCCAGCTACTCGGGAGGCTGAGGCAGGAGAATTGCTTGAACCCAGGAGGCAGAGGTTGCGGTGAGCTGAGATCATACCATTTCACTCCAGCCTGGGCAACAAGAGCGAAACTCTGTCTCAAAAAAAAAAAATCATACAAAAGCATTGTCAAATATAAAATGGTGTTTGGTTTTCTTTGGGCTGTATTTGTATAAATATGTTATTGGTATGTGGTCCCAAATTATGGAAAACTCCTATAATTCTGATATGGCTTAGTGTTTGTTATTAATAATTGTAATTGTTACATAAAATCATTGTATGCCACAGAGGTAAAGAAATTTCTTTTTTTTTTCTTTTCTTTTTTTTTGAGATGGAGTCTTGCTCTGTCGCCTGGCTAGAGTGCAGTGGCGTGATCTTGGCTCACTGCAATCTCCACCTCCCAGGTTCAAGCGATTCTCCTGCCTCAGCCTCCCGAGTAGCTGGGACTACAGGTGCGCCACCACACCCAACTAATTTTTGTATTTTTAGTAGAGACGGGGTTTCACCATGTTAGCCTGGATGTTCTCGATCTCCTGACCTCGTGATCCACCCAACTTGGCCTCCCAAAGTGCTGGGACTACAGGCGTGAGCCACTACGCCCTGCTTGTCAATTGTGGTTTGTTGTTGTTGTTGTTGTTGTTTTTGAGATGGAGTCTCGCCCTGTTGCCCAGGCTGGAGTGCAGTGGCAAGATCTCAGCTCACTGCAACCTCCATCTCCCGGATTCAAGCGATTCTCCTGCCCTAGCCTCCCGAGTTGCTAGGATTACAGGCATGTGCCACCACGCCTGGCTAATTTTTGTATTTTTAGTAGAAATGGGGTTTCACCATGTTGGTCAGGCTGGTCTCGAACTCCTGACCTTGTGATCCGCCTGCCTCGGCCTCCCAAAGTGCTGGGATTACAGGCGTGAGCCACTGAACCCGACCCAATTGTGTTTTTAATAGTGGCTGTCCTAAGACGTTTTGTCATCCACAAACAATTGTCTTGTTTGAATCTTCTTGAAAAGGTGGTTTTGACTGGGCTGATGGCTCACACCTGTAATCCCAGCCCTTTGGGAAGCCGAGGTGGCCAGATCACTTGAGGTCAGGAGTTCAAGACCAGCCTGGCCAACATGGTGAAACCCCGTCTCTACTAAAAATACAGAAATTAGCTAGGTATGGTGGCATGTGCCTGTAATCCCAGTTACTCAGGAGGCTGAGGCAGGAAAATTGCTTGGGTCCAAGAAGTGGAAGTTGCAGTGAGCCAAGGTGACGCCACTGCACTCCTACCTGGGCGACAGAGCAAGATTCCATCTTGGAAAAACAACAACAAAAAAGGTGGTTTTAGGCTGGGCATGGTAGCTCACACGTTTAACCCCAGCACTTTGGGAGGCCGAGGCTGATGGATCACCTGAGGTCAGGAGTTTGAGACCAGCCTGGCTGACACGGTGAAACCCCATCTCTACTAAACATACAAAAAATTAGCCGGGCATGGTGGCAGATGCCTGTAATCCCTGTTACTCGGGAGGCTGAGGCAGGAGAATTGCTTGTGCCCAGGAGGCGGAGGTTGCAGTGAGCCGAGACTGCACCATTGCACTCCAGCCTAGGCAACAAGAGTGAAACCCCATCTCAAAAAAAAAAAAAAAGAAAGGAAAAAAAGGTGGTTTTATAATCAACTGTAGAACTTTAACAGGTGTTTTCTTTTTTTTTTTTAATTTTTTTTTATTTTTTCAGATGGAGTCTTGCTCTGTCACTGAGGCTGGAGTACAATGGCATGATCTTGGGTCATTGCAATATCCACCTCCTGAGTTCAAGCCATTCTCCTGCCTCAGCCTCCTGAGTAGCTGGGATTACAGGCACACGCCACCATGCCTGTCTAATTTTTGTATTTTTAGTAGAGACAGGGTTTCGCCATGTTGGCGAACCTGGTCTTGAACTCCTGACCTCAGGTGATCCACCCGCCTCAGCCTCCCAGACTACTGGGATTATAGGCGTCAGCCACCGCACCCAGCCAACAGGTGTTCTTAAATGCAGGTTTCTGATAACTTTGGAAATTGTGACATTAGAATAGTGGAAAAAACTTTCAGAACTCTCGAGGAGAACTGAAATGTTCATGAATATCAAACAAATGTTAACTGAATGGACTAAACTAACAGAAATCTAAAGTAATCTTTTTAACTTTTTGCTTAAAACGCTGGTGATTCTTTATTTTGTTTTTCAGAATCGAGGAAACTTCTTTTGTGCTATTTACAGCTTGTAGCAACTAAGTAAAGTATACTCCTGTGAACAAAATTTGGAGCATATTTGTTTTTCTCCACCCAATTTCTCCAGAATTTGGAAACTAGTTGTGCGTATTTTTAACTTACGGCAATATAGTTATTTGCAAAAGTGCAATAAGAATCTGTTTTCTTTTGCAACAGGACACATTTGGAACAACTGGTTATTTTACCAAGGCTTTGACTGGAATGGTGTGCTTTCCTTTAAGGAATCAAACTTGACTTGTAAAGCCAGTAAAAGCCGCTTAGGGAACTGGTCTCACCCCTCGTCTACAACAGTCTTTGTACAAGGTTTCTGACCTATAAGTAAAGAATGTCACTTCTAACAGGTCCAGGAGCCCCAAGTTATCTTGGGACCCCAAGAAGAGAGTAATTTACCTAACTCATGGATACAAACCCATGGCGGTGCTCAGCTCTAAAAAAGTCTTATCTAAAATTCCTTCTATTAAACAGAATTCGATCAAAGCCAATTTAAAAAGAGCTTATGTGAAAAATAATTATTCTTGCTGCACTATACAAATAATCAGGCCAAGTATAAGAAAACAAATTGGTCTTACTATGATTTGTCTTTAGTAAAAATGGGAAACTGGAGAGAGAAATTATGTTTCAAAAACTATGGTATACTTGTTATTAAATTTTAGTCTCATCAGTTATTTTTAAGTTTGTTTCTGCAATTTAGGCTAACCTTGCTTATTCCTGGGACCCAACCGGTGATCTCTAACTGCTGCTCAGAAAAAACAAGAGGGATGCATAATGTAAACATCTGGATCAATATTCTATTTCTGGGTACATTGCAATGAGCTAGCAACCCCATATCAGCTTGATTCCAACAGTTGCCCAGTTCATGGAGAGCTTTCTAATTTAGTTTACTTGAATAATTTTACTTATTTTGTTTTACCACTGTGGAATATTGCTGTTGTATTCTTTGTGTAGGAATGCAGAACAAGCTTACTCAACATTTTCTCTTTTCTTTTCTTTTTTTTTTTTGAGACAGAGTTTTGCTCTTGTTGCCCAAGCTGGAGTGCAATGGTGCGATCTCAGCTCACTGCAAACTCTGCCTCCTGGGTTCAAGCGATTCTCCTGCCTCAGCCTCCTGAGTAGCTGGGATTACAGGCGTGTGCCACCACACCTGGATAATTTTTGTATTTTTAGTAGAAACGGGGTTTCACCATGTTAGCCAGGCTGGTCTCAAACTCCTGACCTCAGGTGATCCACCCGCATCTGGCTCCCAAAGTGCTGGGATTACAGGCGTGAGCCACTGTGCCTGGCCCCTTACTCAACATTTTCCTAAATTGAACCCTTATTAATCTTTCAGATGTCACCTTTTGTCAGAACTCAAAACTTATGAATGGCCATCACCATACTGGTACTTTCTGACTGAGTTCCTCTCTACTCTGAATACAAGAGACCCTCATAGTTAGGCAGGAATATCATCGCTGCTATGCAGCCTGAAGAAGTTACAGAACATGGATCTTCATCCTTCTGCAACCCTTAGGATTAAGGGTTCTCTTATAGAAGGGTGGGGGAAATTGTTAGAGATGTTTAAACCACAGCAGCTCCATCTTGAATAGGAGCTAGGTAAAATAAGGCTAAGACCTACTGGGCTGCATTCCCAGCTGTTCAGGCATTCTAAGTCATGGAAAAAGATAGGAGGTCAGCACGGGATACAGGACATAAAGACCTTGCTGATAAAACAGGCTGCAGCAAAGAACCCGGCTAAATCCCACCAAAACCAAGATGGCCACGAGAGTGACCTCTGGTCATCCTCACTGCTATACTCCCACCAGCACCATGAAAGTTTACAAATGCCATGGCAACATCAGGAAGTTACCCTATATAGTCTAAAAAGGTGAGTCATGAATAATCCACCCCTTGCTTAGCATATCACCAAGAAATAACCCTAACAATGGGCAAGGGCTGCTCTGTCTATAGAGTGGCCACTCTTTTATTCCTTTACTTTCCTAATAAACTTGCTTTTGCTTTGCACTGTGGACTCGCCCAGAATTCTTTCTTGTGCAAAATTCAAGAACCCTCTCTTGGGCTCTCGATCAGGACCCCTTTCCTGTAACAGGACTACAGGCGCACACCATAACGCCAGCTAATCTTTTGTATTTTTTGCAGAGACGGTGTCTCCCTATGTTACCCAGGCTGATCCTGAACTCCTGGGCTCAAGTGATCCACTCTCCTTGGCCTCCCAAAGTGTTGGGATTACAAGCATGAGCCACTGTGCCCTGCCTGCCAAAACTTTTCTCTTTATTTCGAATGTGATGGAGAAGACAAGCATATTGCTTAAATAAGTCACACAGTGTGAGAGGCAGAGAGGCAAACCAATGATTCAAACCCATGTCTGCCTGACTTCCAGGGTCTAAGGTCCCAACTAGCCCTTGGGGATGGCTTCCTGCCCTGTTGAGAACACCTGCTATTAAGAACACCTGCTGTTTCTGCAGCATCCGTTATGGACCAGCCATGTCCCAAGTTCTTTACCCACACTGACTTATTTATTAGACCTCATCCTTTATCAAAACTCACCCAAGATCCGTGCTTTCCAAGGCCAGTTTTACAGAGGGGGAGATGGAGGCACAGAGAGGTTGCATAGCCACTTGTCCGAAGTTACAAAGCAAGCGTCAAAGCTGGGACTTGAACTCCCGCCCTTTGGCTCCAGTGTCCATGCTCTTGCACATTTTATAACGTGGCCTTCATCAGAAACAACCTCCTTAGAGCCTGCCCCATCTGTTCCACCCCAGGAGATCAGAAGACTCACCCACTTCCTTCACAAATTTTCCCAGTTTCTCCTCAGGGACATTGCCTCATGGGAAAGCTGAGAAAGACATTTTTGGAGCCTGGGATGCTCGTGTCTTTCCTGGCTCAACTTCTGGGGCCCTCTCTGAGGGGTGGGCTTGAGGGAATCCCGAGTGTCCCTTCTGAGCTTACAGGGCCGAGTGCCCATCTATCCACCCCATGCTGCGTGCCTCTGTGGTCCAGGGCACACTCAGAACCCAGAGAGCCCACAGTCTGAAGGAAGACAGACAAGCAAATGGACAAGAGGTCTCCCAGCCCCAGCCTCAGACCCCTTTTTCCTGCCTCGAGTCCTCCTGCTGCTCCTTCCCCCATCCTTCTCTGCTTGGCCCTCTCAGGACCAAAACAAAGTCTCATTTTAACTCCCACAGGAGAAGCTTATTGAGGATTTCCGCAGAATCCCCCAAGAGACACTGAGTACTTGCTTTGCAGTCACAATATTCTCACGCTGTTGAGACATTTCCCCCCACTCTTCTATAAGAGAATCCTTAATCCTAAGGGTTGCAGAGGGATGAAGATCTGTCTTCTGTAACTTCTTCAGGCTGCACAGCAGCGATGATATTCCTGCCTAAGTCTCATGCTTAGACTTCCACAGCTATTCTACAGTGGGGGAAGTGCTGAAACAATGGTGCACAGGGCCTAGGAGCCCTAGGCCAACTGAGCTAGGCTTTCCTGAAGAGGGGGGCCTTATGCAAGGAGGCTGGGATGAGGGTGGAAGGAGGGTGTTCCAGCTAAGGGAAGTTCCAGCCTGTTGTGTGTGGGCCCCAGGGAAGGCAAGTGTCTATGCCTGCATGGGTTCCAAGGGCACTGGGCTGGAGAGGAGGGCACAGGCCAGTTCTCCAAGTTCCCGGTTGCCCGTCAGGTTTGGGTGGCTGGAGGTGCTCCTAATTCTGCAGCAGGCAGAAGGAGCACTGGCATGGGGTTGAACCCCAGCATGGCCATGCCCCACCTGGGGCCTTGCCAAGCCCTTTTCTCCTTGTTCTCTGAGGGCCTCCGTTACACCTTCTGGACAATGGAAAGTTGAAATAGTCAGTGTTGTTTGTCACACGCTTGAATGTATGGGCTTAGAGCTCTTTCTTAATTTCTTTTTTTTTTTTTTGAGACAGAGTCTTGCTCTGTCACCCAGGCTGGAGTGCAGTGGTGCCATCTTGGCTCACTGCAAGCTCCGCCTCCTGGGTTCACACCATTCTCCTCTCTCAGCCTCTGGAATAGCTGGGACTACGGGGGCCTGCCACCACTCCCAGCTAACTTTTTGTATTTTTTAGTAGACACAGGGTTTCACTGTGTTAGCCAGGATGGTCTCGATATCCTGACCTCACCATCTGCCCACCTCGGCCTCCCAAAGTGCTGGGATTACAGGCGTAAGCCACTGCGCCTGGCCCTTAATTTCTTAAAGAAGATTTTACCAAACCAATAAATAAAGTCTTAAGTGCATGTTGTTATGTTTCCCAAACGATTTAAATCTCCATGATTTGAGGAATTCCTGAAGCCACTTCTTGAACCCCTTCCTGCTATGACTATGTTTTCTGGTGCTGGTTGCAGGGCTACGGCCGTGTGACCTGTGTGGTCATACAGGGCCCCTGCACTCAGAAGGGTCCTGTACTTAGTTTAATGCTCTGTTTTTGAGGTCTTGAAACTCTTTATGATTTTTGAACAAAGGGCCCCACGTTTTCATTTTGCACTGGGTGCTGCAAATTACGTAGCCAGTCCTGGCAACAGTGGCTCCACACTCCCAACAACACAGGAATGGGCCCCTGGAGACCATTCTGTGAGTAACGTATTTCCCTCCACACTTGCCTAGAGTCTCCCTGGAGTCTTTGTTCCCGGTCTCAAGCAGCTGGAGGAGCAGGGGGACAGCCTGGAGGGGAAGGAAGAGAGTTGGAGGTAGCACAGGGCAGAAGGGCACTTCTAGTCTAGCCTGTCAATACCGAGAGTGCAGCAGACTGAAAAGCTGTATTCCCAGCACCTCTTGCCATGCTGGACTGCAGGACAGACACAGGGTTGCTCAGGGTGGTGTTTGGTGGGGTCAGAAGGGGACGGGGAGCACAGTTCAGAGAAATAGGAGGCCCCAGATCAGACCAAGAGACACTGTGAACTGGAGGCAGAGGTCTGAGTCCTGCCACCAGCCATGACTTAGCCAAGACCTGCCTCTCAAGGTAACTCTCCCACCTGGCTCTGGACCTCAGTTTCTTCCCTTGCCAAATGGGGCTGGTTACCCCTGCCCTGTCCTTCCAGGAGTGCTGTGAGCTCAAAGGAGGTGGACACACAGGAGCCCTTTGTGTCTTAGAGGACCACACACACAGGTCACATCTCTGGACTCAAGTGGCCAGACTCCACAGACACCATGGCCACGGTGCGGCTGGGAGGAGGCACAGAACATAATTTCCATTGGCTCCATTTCCCCAGCCACACCCCTCTCAGGGGTCCCAGTTTGAACTCAGATCTAGGTGGGACCTGGCCAAGGCTCCCCGCATGGTATTGTTACGATGACAACCCCAGAAATTAGTGTTGGGGCTTTTACTTTGGTGACAGGATGGATCCCAGAGGCCCTACACAATACTGTTGCTATGGGCAAGTTTGCTGGGAGATAACTCATTTCAAGGGGGCTGCCCTTGCCCATATAGGTGACCACCATGGCAGAGGCTCCTTGCCCAATGGAGAGAGCCCCCTGCTCCACCAGCTGTAGGGACAGCAGGCATCTTCCACTCACAGCCAGGGTTTGACATTGATCTACACGACTACCACTAGTCCCAGCTGTACCCACCCCCAGCAGCCTCCATCACCCATCACACCTCCTGGGTATCCATCGCCCTCCAACCTGCAATCTCAGCTCCTGAGGGCTCTTCTCTTGTGCTCTTGGCTTATTCGTTCTATTTCAGGAAGGAAAGAAAACCCTAGGGAGGGAAGTTGTCGCTGGAGATAGGATCAGTGGTTCTCAACTGGTGGTAAGGGGGCAGGAAGGCGGCCTGCAAAATCTCCTGAATTGCTTTTTGGAAATAAGCAAAAGCCAGGTGTCACTTGGATCTGAGTTCAAGTTGGGATCCCTGAGAGGGGTGGGGCTGGGGAAATAGAGTCAGTGGAAATTGTATTCTGATGTCTCCTCCTTTCTTCCTCCCAGGGAGATAGTCTCTTCCATCTTCACCTCTCAAAAGGCATACAGGTGGGCAGGGACCTGGGGAGCCACTGGATGGGGCAGTTTCCACCCTTCTAGGGCATCCATGAGCAGATGAACTGACCTCCACTGGGGACAAGCTGGGCTGTGGGAGGAATCACATGGTCCCCCCAGGAAAGGCGTGGGGATGTATGAGGCCTAACATGGAGTGCCCTGCCTTACTCTCTCCTCTTGGAAGTTGCACTCTGGAGGGTCTCCTGCTTGAAGCACATGGTCTCCTGGAGGCTGACCATGAGATCCCGGGGGGTTGCAAGTCTTTGTCCTGGCAGAGGAATGGAGAGATGCTTCCCAAAGCAGTCCCATGTCTAAGGGCAGGCCTTGCTCTCTCCATATTCACTTCCAGAGTGAAGGCCTACCCACAGGAACTGGCACCCAAACCCACCAGGCTGCCCCACAGCTGGGCTGGCCTGAGCCTGGTCCTCTTCTGGAAAGCTTGTGCATCCTCCAACTCAGCCTTGGCCTTCATCCGTGCCCAGCTCAACTTATTGTTCAACCCCAGACTCTGCTGAGAGAAGGTGGAAAAAGTTCTGTCACTGAAGTCAGGACATCTTGTTGCAGATCAGGCCTGGGCTGGGACAGGCTCCGAGGCTTCCAGCCCTAGCATTAGCAGCCCAGCTTATGTGGTCACCATGTCTCTGGTCCTGCACCCTGTGTGCTGTGTGCAATGGGGCCTTTAAGAGATCTTTTGGCATGTATCAGGAGCCACCACGGTCCAAACCATAGTCCTGGTCCTTCCCTCTCATTCCTTGTTTGACCATCAGGAACTGTTCATTGCCCTTTGGAGTGGAGCAAGCAGTGAGGGGTACGGCAAGAGGGGAGGGGGCAGCCTCTGGCCCCCAGAAGCAGAACAATTCCTCAGAACAACTGGTCAGAGATAAGTGAGAGTAGGCCGGGCGCGGTGGCTCACACTTGTAATTCCAGCACTTTGGGAGGTTGAAGTGGGCAGATCATGAGGTCAGGAGTTCAAGACCAGCCTGGCCAACATGGTGAAACCCTGTCTCTACTAAAAATACAGAAAATTAGCCAGCCATGGTGGTGTGTGCCTGTAGTCCCAGCTACTTGGGAGGCTGAGGCAGGAGAATCACTGGAACCCAGGAGGTGGAGGTTGCAGTGAGCCTAAATGGGTCACTTAGAAAATTGATGCTGGGGCCAAGCGCGGTGGCTCATGCCTGTAATCCCAGCACTTTGGGAGGCCGAGGTTGGCAGATCATGAGGTCAGGAGATCGAGACCATTCTGGCTAACACGGTGAAACCCCGTCTCTACTAAAAACACAAAAAATTAGCCAGGCGTGGTGGCGGGCCCCTGTAGCCCCAGCTACTCAGGAGGCTGAGGCAGGAGAATGGCGTGAACCCGGGAGGTGGAGCTTGCAGTGAGCCGAGATCACGCCACTGCACTCCAGCCTGGGTGACAGAGCGAGACTCCATCTCAAAAAAAAAAAAAAAAAAAAGAAAAAGAAAGAAAGAAAAAAAAGAGAAAATTAAATTGATGCTTGGCCTTTGGCTTGGGGGAATTTTTTGTCCAGTTATTTATTTTTTTTAAGTGTCCCTGGCATCCTTTGTGCTGGATGATGGCCTGGCTGGGCTTGCTTCTCTCTTAGGCTCCTTCTGGAATTTAGGATTCCTGCCCTCTGCAATCTCCTCACTTACCCACCTCCTGTGGTCTACTTAGACTCAGAACAAGCTCCAGTTTCCGGCTTGGGGCCCCCACTGAGTCTCTTGTGGACCACCGTCCCCTTTCCTCTGTCACTGTTTCCAACACTCTGCTTCCCTCCTGTCTCCTCATCCAGCCCCTGCTGGCCACCATGCCTTTGCTCAGGCTGTTCCCCTGGCTCTGACACTCTCCCTTCCATCTCAAGTCTGCCTTCTTCCCGGATTCCTCCCCTGACACTGTGGCCTCTGCCACTTCCCTTTATGCCTTCTCCTGCAGTAGGGGCAGCAGCAGTCTTGCCTGAACTAGATTGGTGTTGCCACGAAAGCTGCACCATGACCTCAGGGCTGCATATCTGCATGAGCAGCCCTGAGAGCTCCAATTCTTTTTTTTTTTTTTTTTTTTTTTTTTTGAGACGGAGTTTTGCTCCTCTTGCCCAGGCTGGAGTGCAGTGGCACAATCTCGGCTCACTGCAAGCTCCGCCTCCCAGGTTCACACCATTCTCCTGCCTCAGCCTCCTGAGTAGCTGGGACCCTAGGCCCCCACCACCATGCCCAGCTACTTTTTTGTATTTTTAGTAGAGACTGAGTTTCACCATGTTAGCCAGGATGGTCTCGATCTCCTGACCTCATGATCTGTCCACCTCGGCCTCCCAAAGTTCTGGGATTACAGGCAGGAGCCACCATGCCCGGCCAGGAGATTTTTCTTAAACCTCTGAGAGCTTGCGTGATCTGGGGAAGGAGGAATCAAACATGGTTGGCATTAGCCCAGGCTGGGTGCTGGGGGCTGGGAGGGGTAGCATATTCCTGCCCAAGGTCAAGGCCTAGAGTTTCCTCTCCCTCCTCAGAGGAGGTGCAAATGTGGAGGGTCCAGAGGAGACTAGCAGCGAGGAGATGCCCCATGTTGGCCAGGAGGCCTGGGGGACTCTCCAGCCCTGTGTTTAGCTTGCTGTGTGATCCTGGGCATATCACTCAACCTCTCGGAGCCTTGGTTTCATCTCCAAGTTGGTCCTTCTTCCAGCTCAGATGCTGCTATTGTTCTAAGGCATTGGTTCTCAAACTTCACTGTGCATCAGAATCACCTGCAGGGCTCATTGAAACACAGATTGCTGGGCCTTAACCCCAGAGTTTCTGACTCAATAGGTCTAGGGTAAGGTCTCAGAATTTCCATTTCTAACAAGATCTCTGCTAATCTTTGTATTTTTACTAGAGATGGCATTTCACCATGTTGGCCAGGCTGGTCTCGAACTCCTGACCTTAGGTGATCCACCTGCCTCGGCCTCCCAAAGTGCTGGGATTACAGGCGTGAGCCACTGTGCCCGGCCTGGGTGTTAGTTTTTTTAGTTGTAAAAGTGGATGTGTACTCGTGTGTGAGTGTATGTGTGAAATTTGCAATTGCAATTCTCCTTGCTGTTGGTATACTCACCTAGGCACTAAATTCACAGGAGGCCATCTGCAGCTTCTCAATCCTGACCTCATGCCATGCCAAATTGAACTGTGAGGTTGTGGCCTGGGCTTACACATTCTTCCCAAGTGATTCCAGTGGACCAACAAGGATGGGAACCCCCTTGCTCTGTGGAGTTCAAGGCTCAGGGTGGTAAAGATGCTTGCAAAGGGCACTAAGTAGAGCAATGGCTCGGCTCACAGCCATGTAGTCAGTCTCTCAGGAGACTCCTCAGGGCTGAGATGAGTATAGAGGTCCCCAAAAGACCTGTCCAGCATGTGGCAGTCCAGCCCTGCAGCCCTTGCCCTTTGCTCTGAAGCCTCCCAGCCTGAAGTTCTAGCTTCTGGACCCACTCCTCTGCCCTCCACTCCTCCAGGGATTTGCTCACCCCAGCAAAGTTTTGGGATTCACAGATAGGCAACTTCCTGGGGTCCTCAGCAGCACTGAAGTATCCCCAGCAGTTCTTCACTTGCTGTTGGGGAGAAGAACGAGTTCAGATCATGGCCATTTACTCAGGAGGCTCCAGTGTGGTGTAGAAGCAGTGAATACTGGGCTCCTGGTGCAGACACAGCCAAAAAACAGAGCCAGGCATCCACCCTACAACAGCCTTGAGATGAGCGTGGGGAGCTGGGGTCTAAGGACTTTACCCCACTGTCCTTGAAGGGACACTGCTCAAGGGTGAAGTTCCCGACCTTGTACATTGTCCCTTTGATGCGAAACAGCAGTAACTGGTTCTGACACTGTTGGGTTCTGTGAAGCCAGGAGACAGTACGCATCTCCACAGTTAGCATTTGCTAGCATGTCCATTAGTGAGGGGAGCCCAGAGAGCACCCCTACCCCATAGCAGGTGGGGAATTTGGGGCCTGGAAAGACCCTTGCCATTATTCACCAGCTCCAAACTGAGGCCCTGAGAAGGGAAGCAAATTAGCTAAGGCCACATAGCTGAGTAATAGAGTAGGGACTTGGAGTCAAGTCCACATTATTCCAACATCTGGTGCCATTTCTTTCCTTTTCTCTTTTTTTTAGACAGTGTTTTCCTCTGTGCTCCAGACTAAAGTACATGGCATGATCTTGGCTCACCACAAACTCCACCTCCTGGGCTTAAGCAATCCTTCCTCCTCAGCCTTCCGAGTAGCTGGGAACACAGGAGCACACCATGCCTGGGTAATTTATATATAAATTATATATCCTCAAAAAAACAATTATACATAAATATATAATATACAAATACATAGTACATAAATATGTACTATATATTATATATATAAATATCGATCTATCTATCTAGCTAGCTATATATTTTTTGTAGAGACGGGGTTTTGCCATGTTGTCCAGGCTGGTCTTGAACTCCTGGGCTCAAGCAATCCACCTGTCTCGGCCTCCCAAAGTGCTGGGATTACAGGCGTGAGCCACTGCACCTGGCGTCTGGTGCTATTCCTACTTGTCATATCACCTATTACACCAGCTGGAAAAATCTTCAGAAAGTGCAGAGAACAGCCCTGGGAGATGGCTGATGTAACCTTGTGAGATGGGAAAACTGAGGCCCAAAGAGGTTAGGGGGGCCTTCCTAAAGCACCTCCAGCCCATGAGGGCAGCAGAGCCCTTAGCCCAGCACTCCCTCTAGGATGTCTGGCTGGAGTTGGCTATATGTACCCTGGGCCCTGCTCCTTCTCACCCAGTTTGGCTGGGGCATACTCCTCTATTGACTGCTTGTTAAAGTTGTTGACGGGGATATCCAGAGCCTTGGCGTGGCTCAGTCTGCTGCCATTGGTCCAGTTGGTAGATTCAGCCCAAGGCAGACCCAGAAGCAGCAGCAGCCTGGCCACTGTGATGCCTTCCATCTTGCCTGGCTGCAGTCTGCCATGTGCAGCGTTTGCTTGGTTTTTTCCCTGCCTGTGGCAGGCTGTGGTGGGGGGTGGGGGGTGTGGTTTAAGGGTTGGGGATGTGTGGGGCGGGGGCACTGCCCTCCTGCCAGCTACCCTCCTTCGGCAAGGCCCATGCCTAGAAAATCCCAGCCTGGCTGAAGGGGTTGCAATGATTACTTAACTTCTTGGCTTTCCTCCACACAACTTGTGTCACATGAAGTAGTAAGTAGAAAAGAGGGAACTGAGCCTTAGCAGAGGGTCCTGACACTCGCCCTGTCCCAAATTCCCACCCTCATGGCAGCCCACATCTGCCTTTCCAGTTTGCTGCAGAGGGCAGGAGGCAGGGCTTGAATTCTTCCACTTGTCCCCACAAGAAGGACAGCAAAGTGGGTGGGTGGTGGGCATTGAGTCCAAGTCCTGGTTCTGCCGTTTTCTGGATAGGGGTCCTTGTTTGAGTGATTTATCTGTGGGCCTCATTTTCCTCATCACCTGGCTCATCAGAGAGCTGAAGGTGTTCCTGCAGTTGGGGGCACAGCAGGCTGGGCTCCAGGTCCTCTTCCCTAGGAGTCTAATGGGCAGGAGGGATGGCTGGGAGGAGCAAAGGAGAGGGGCGATGCAGGATCGGTCTGCATTCTCAGGGCTTGTTGGGGGGAAGGGTGCATGAGGGTTTCCCACAGACCAGATGTGGAGGACAGAGGGGAGAGCTGTGGTGTCTTTCCCGAGAAGACCCCCTGACACTGACAGGCAGTGAGGAGCAAACCTGGAAAACCCAATGCCGGCGGAGTGGGAGGCTGCCCCCGTGCTGTGCCGTCAGAGGATCTGGTAGGGGATCCTCTGAGGGATCTCAGGAAACAGTAACAACCGCATAGGGTTTGGAAGGATGGAGAAGGGTACTCCAGGCAGAAGGCTCAGTAAATGCAACAGCACAGAGGCAGGAGCACACAGGGAGGGTCTGAGGGTTACCAGCTACCCAGTGATCATGTGTATTGTTAATGTTTTTCAACTTTTAAAATTGTGATAAAATACAAATAAAATTTACCATCTTAGCCAATGTTAAGTGTACAGTTATTTTCTTTTTCTTCTTTTGAAACAGTGTCGCTCTGTCACCCAGGCTGGAGTGCAGTGGCATGATCTCGGCTTGCTGCAACCTCTGCCTCCTGGGTTCGAGTGATTCTCATGCCTCAGCCTTCTGAGTAGCTGGGACTACAGGCGCTCACCACCACACCTGGCTGATTTTTTTTTTTTTTTTCTTTTGAGACAGAGTTTCTCTCTTGTTGCCCAGGCTGGAGGGCAATAGTGTGATCTCAGCTCACCGCAACCTCTGCCTCCCGGGTCCCGGTTCAAGCAGTTCTCCTGCCTCAGCCTCCTGAGTAGCTGGGATTACAGCCATGCACCACCACACCCAGCTAATTTTTGTATTTTTAGTAGAGTCGAGGGTTTCACCATGTTGGCCAGGCTGGTCTCAAACTCCTGATCTCCTGATCTGCCCGCGTCGGCCTCCCAAAGTGCTGGGATTATAGGCGTGAGCCCCCGCGCCCAGCCACAATTAATTATTTTCTACTCGAATCATCTCCTTTTTCTTTTTTTTTTTTTTTTTTTTTGAGACGGAGTCTCGCTCTGCCACCCAGGCTGGAGTGCAGTGGCCGGATCTCAGCTCACTGCAAGCTCCGCCTCCCGGGTTCACGCCATTCTCCTGCCTCAGCCTCCCGAGTAGCTGGGACTACAGGCGCCCGCCACCTCGCCCGGCTAGTTTTTTTTTTGTATTTTTTAGTAGAGACGGGGTTTCACCGTGTCAGCCAGGATGGTCTCGATCTCCTGACCTCGTGATCCACCCGTCTCGGCCTCCCAAAGTGCTGGGATTACAGGCTTGAGCCACCGCACCCGGCATCATCTCCTTTTTCTCCCTTAGGGGAAAGGATGAAGCCTCACCAGTGAGGCTGACTGGGGCAGTATGTGTTCCTTGGGGCCCCAGTGAGGCAGGAGAATAAGAAAAATGAGGCAGAGAATAGCAAAGGGAATTAAAATTTGAAAAAAGAGCAAAATAAGTAAAAGCAGAGGGCAAAAGCAAGGTGAAGGGGCGGTTGAGCAAGAAGCAAGATAAGAGGCAGAAGTTGAGCAGCCAGGCTGGGCACGGTGGCTCAGCCTGTAATCCCAGCACTTTGGGAGGCGGAGGTGGGTGGATCACCTGAGTTCGGGAGTTCGAGACCAGCCTGACCAACATGGAGAAACCCTGACTCTATTAAAAATACAAAATTAGCTGGGCGTGCTTTTGCATGCCTGTAATCCCAGCTACTCGGGAGGCCGAGGCAGGAGAATCTCTTGAACCCAGGAGGTGGAGGTTGCAGTGAGCTGAGATAGCGCCATTGCACTCCAACCTGGGCAACAAGAGTGAAACTCCATCTAAAAAAAAAAAAAAAAAAAAAAAAAAATGGAGAAGTTGAGCAGCCAAAATAGAAGGAAAATAAAAAAGTGAGCAAGGACCCCATTGCCTGCAAGATCTGGACCAAACCAGTAAGAGGCAGCTCTTCAGGGATACTCATGCACACTAAAGATAAAAAAAATACTCTTTTGTTTTGTTTTGAGATGGAGTTTTTGCTTCGTTGCCTAGGCTGGTGTGGAATGGCTCACTGCATCCTCCGCCTCCCAAGTTCAAGTGGTTCTTCTGCCTCAGCCTCCCAAGTAGTTGGGATTACAGATACCCACCACCGCACCTGGCTAATTTTTGTATTTGTAGTTTTGGCCACGTTGGTCTCGAACTCTTGACCTCAGGTAATCCACCCACCTCAGCCTCCTAAAGTGCTGGGATTACAGGTGTGAGCCACAGTGCCCAGCCAGAAAAAGTATTCTTAACTTGACCCCATATGATAATCAGCTCACTGAAGCTCATGCATATGGACATGTATTTCATGTATGTACTTAAAGTTATGAGAGGGAGGTGGTGCGCAAGCGCACAGGGGCCAGAGTAACTAAGCAACACACCTACCGATCAAAAGGGCAGACACTAGCCAGAGATTAGGTAGCCTTGGGAAGAGAAGAAAAAACAAACACATTGGAAGACCCAAAGTTCACCAAACTAGTGCTGATCTCATCCCGCAGAAGTCGGTGTGCTCTCCCTCTCCGATAGCGTAATACTGTGCTTAAAAAGCTTTTGCTGCTTACTTTGCTCTCTGTGTGTGTCTCATTCAATTATTTGTTCAGGACACCAAGGGCCTGGAACTGCAGGGCACCATCTGGTAACACCAGGGAATGGCTGGAAAAGTCCCTTCTGGACTGAGGGCACCTAGAGAGGGCATCTTGAAGGAGGTGGGATTTGGTCTGTCCTTGAGAGACAGACTGGGTTCAGATAAGTGGTTGAAGGAGATCCAAGACACCCAGTACGGGCAGAGGAGAAAGCCTTAACCAGGCTTAGAAGCAGAAGTTGCTGCAGTATATTAGGAAGTTTAAGGCTTTCATTTGTAGGTGGGAGGAACAGGAAGTGAGGAGGATGGCTGATCATAGACAACCTTGAATGCCTGGCTAGAGGGCTAAGCTTTGTTCCTGGGTTCCTGAGATGTGGCATGCACAGTTCCACCCTTCACACTGTGCATTGAGTTGATTAGAATTATTCATAATAATCAAAAAGTGGAAACAACTCAAATTAATGGATGAATGGATAAACAAAATGTGGTGTATCCATAAAATGGAATATTCTTCAGCTATAAAAAGAAAGTACTCAGCACTTTGGGAGGCCGAGGCAGGCAGATCACGAGGTCAGGAGATGGAGACCATCCTGGCCAACATGGTGAAACCCCATCTCTACTAAAAATACAAAAATTAGCTGGGTGTGGTGGTGCATGCCTGTAGTCCCAGCTACTTGGGAGGCTGAGGCAAGAGAATCGCTTGAACCCGGGAGGCGGAGGTTGCGGTGAGCCGAAATCGTGCCACTGCACTCCAGCCTGGCAACAGAGCGAGACTCCGTCTCAAAAAAAAAAAAAAAAGAAAAGAAAATATTGATACAAGCCACATCATGGATGAACCTTGAAAACGTTATGCAAAGTGGAAGAAGCCAGTCACAAAGGGACCAAATAGGTTGTTCTCAGAATTTCCCAAGGGCTATCTCATGGAAAATAAATAAATAAACAAAAGTTTTAAAAACCCAAGGGATTAAATGTTGGCCAGGTGAGGTGGCTCACACCTGTAATCCCAGCACTTTGGGAGGCCAAGGCAAGAGAACTGCTTGAGCCCAGGGATTTGAGACCAGCCTAAACAACATAGTGAGATCCTGTCTCTACAAAAGAAAATATATAAATTAGCCGGCTGTGGTGGTAGATGCCGGTAGTCCCAGCTACTCAGAGGCTGAGGCAGGAAGATCCCTTGAGCCCAGGAATTCAAGGCGGCAGTGAGCCGTGACTGGGCCACTGCAGTCCAGCCTAGGTGACAAAGTGAGACTCTGTCTCTAAAAATTAAATAAAAATAATAAAATATTATAGACTGTGATAAAGATTGCACAGCTCTGTGAATACACTAAAAACCACTGAATCGTAAACTTTATTTTGTATTTATTTATTTTAATAGTCTGGCCGGGCGCGGTGGCTCAAGCCTGTAATCCCAGCACTTTGGGAGGCCGAGACGGGTGGATCACGAGGTCAGGAGATCCAGACCATCCTGGCTAACACGGTGAAACCCCGTCTCTACTAAAAAATACAAAAAACTAGCCGGGCGAGATGGCGGGCGCCTGTAGTCCCAGCTACTCGGGAGGATGAGGCAGGAGAATGGCGTAAACCCCGGAGGCGGAGCTTGCAGTGAGCTGAGATCCGGCCACTGCACTCCAGCCCGGGCGACACAGCGAGACTCCGTCTCAAAAAAAAAAAAAATAGTCAAGTGAAGCAGTGGGAGTGGCAAAGGAACAGAGAAATCTGTAACTGGTTGTGATCAATTAGTTGTAAACACCACTGCACTTGGGCCAGCCTGAACTGTACACTTTAGATGGGTAAACTGTGTATGCCAACTGTATCTCAATATAGCTGTCACAACAAAAAAGACTCAACCTGGGAGCGGGCATCTGCTTTCCAATTCCTGCAGCCACTAACATGGACAAGAGTTTGTCCTGACTACCGTCACATCACCCTGGGGCACCCCTGGTGGGAGGGCTGGAGAGGAAGGCTAGGAGCAGGAGGGTGTAGTCAGGGGGCTATCTTCTCTCCTGCTGCTGCCCGCCCAAGCCCTTCAACTGTCCTGGGCTGGTCCAGCTGCACCCACCTCCCACCCTGGCTGCCTCCTGTGGAGACGATCTTTCTTGGCCAGTTCTGCTCAGAGCTCAGTGCCAAGAGATGGGGGCAGTGCCCATGGCACAGAAGTCTCCTCACCTCAATCCAGAAGCCAGTGTCAAAGTTCCTTGTACATATTTCTATGTTTGTTTGGAGCTGATCCTAATGTAGACGTCAGACCTCTTTGCATCCCAGCCTTTCCTGGACCCGCATTTAGGGGACATACTCCTCAACTGCCTTATCCGGGTTCTCCTGGGGGCTCTCACCCTCTCCCTGCACTCTGATGAAGCCAGCCTGCCTCTCCTGCAACCATTCTTCAGGGAAGGGAAACAAATGTTTTCATACTGGCACACAAAAGAGTACAGGCACCCAAAAGAGGCAGCCGCCTCTTGGGCGGTCACTTGTTCCTGTAGCTCTACGTTGGCCTAATCCTTGACTAATTCCCTAAGTCTTTTTCACATATGTAGCTCCGGAGGCACTCAGATCCTGGAAAGGTCAACTGCTGAGGTTACACACTCTATGGACAGCATTAGAAATGGCTGGACACGTGCCCAGAACCCATTTGGAGACCTTGGCTCAGGTCTCTCCCCATTCAAGGCCTCAGAATCTACATCCAGAAACAGAGAGGACTGGAGTATTCAGAAGGTGGCCCCTGAAACCCTTTGTGACCTCAGAATGGAGAGGAGGTAATTTGGCCTGCACCTCTCAGCTCAAAAATAGCACCTGGCATCTGGGACCTGGCCTCCATGGCTCTTAGCACCTCACCATCCTTGGCTACAGGCTCCCAACCCACCCACAAGGCAAGGGAAGGATCTGTTCCCGTCACCTTGGGGAACAGAGGTCCTACACTGGGAGATAGTGGAGGATGGATCCCCCAAGCCATGATTCTGGGGCTCCCAGAAACTGTACCCCTTTCTCAGTTCAGCCTGAGTGATGCTCCTATAATAAAACTGCCACCCAAGGAGGGCCTACTATGCACCCTTGCAGAGCTGCTTCCCTGCAGCCATGGCATCCAAGGCCTTCTCCAGTCAGCTCCCTGCTGGAGGATGGCCCACCTTTCACTGTTGTCTCCCACACAGCGAGCTTTTTCTTTGGAGGCATTGTCAAGCAGGTGCTTCTGAAACATTTGGAGAAAGATAGCATGTCACAGGGACAAACCCAGGGTTGTCACAGGATCTTCTCTCCTTCCAGTTCTCTCCCCACCTCCAGCCACACTTCTTTGTCTAACTCAGCATTGTCCAATAGAACTTTCTGTGATCAAGGAAATGTTCTGTATCTGAGACGTCCACATGTAACTGACTGTTGAGCAATTGAAATGGGGGTAGTGTGACAGAATAATTGTGGGTTTTTTGGTTATTTATTTATTTATTTATTTTGAGACGGAGTCTTGCTCTGTCACCCAGGCTGAAGTGCAGTGGCGCGATCTCGGCTCACCTCAACCTCCTGGGTTCAAGAGATTTTCCTGCCTCAGCCTCCCAAGGAGCTGGGATTACAGGCATGCACCACCACGCCCAGCTAATTTTTGTATTTTTAGTAGAGATGGGATTTCGTCATGTTGGTCAGGCTGGTCTCGAACTCCTGACCTCAGGTAATCCACCTGCCTCTGCCTCCCAAAGTGCTGGGATTGCAGACATGAGCCACTGAACCTGGCCAATTTTTAATTTTAATTAAGTTCAATTAATTTGAATTGAAATTGAATTGCCACTTGTGCTTATGGCTACCATATTGGCTAATGCATTCAAGCAGAAGTGAGCAAGATAAGATGAACAGGGAGCAGTGAGAGGGAAGCTGGTCAGGGCTCAGGTCAGGGAGGAGCCAAAGAAGGAGGAGGCAAAGAGTCCAGCGGGGTGAATATGAGGGTCATTAAGCAGGGGGTGAGCAGCAGGAGGCCTGTCACACAGTCTCTGGTCGCTGGAGGCACAGGAGTGCTGGAGCTGCACAGGGTTTGTGGATCACTGACAAGGAGACAGGTTGGGAGTTGGGGAAGCACTCAGGACACAGTCACCTAGCAAGAAGCTCAAGGATGTGGGGCTGAGAAAACTGGATTGTACAACCCACCTGGCTCTGGGTGGGTATTCCTGGACAAGACAGCATGTGATTACCTACAGCTGCCTTGGCCTTTCCCAGGAGAAAACATGCTATGATTTGACCATCCCTCTTCCCTGCAAAGGATGACAGCAGGGTTCTCTGAGTGGGATATCCAATATCCAGGTCTTTTCCTTGTGGCTGGGCAGAGCCTCCATCCCTGGACACCATGTCCCAGGCCCTTTTTGGTAATCAGTCTAGGAAACAAAGGCACATTTACTGGAAACTGCCTATCACTACCCCTTGCTGTATAGTGTTTCGTTTGACAAATGATTCCTGAACTTGGGTCTGGACCTGCTGGGAGCGGCCCTTACCTATCTGGGCCCTCTGAGGACAGAGCCCAATGCCAGTTCTGAGAGGGGCCCAATAAGGAAAGGAATCCTGTCCTTCAGGAGTCTGTGGACTGTGCAGGGGCTTGCCCTTGGGAGTCCCTGTCTGAGGCACAGACAAGATTGTCATAGTTGGGAGGCCCTTGGCCTGGGAAGGAGATGCAGCCCCATGATCAGGAGCCTGGACAGAGGGAGAACTTGGGGAGACCCTGTCTGAGGGGCAGCCCAGGGCTTCATGATTCTTGTCTGAGGACACCTGTCGTCTTACCCCTGGGACTAGCCTGACAGATAAACACAGCTTGAGATTAAAGGTGGGGTTGGTGAGCTGTCTCCCAGCCTGGTGTTGGTGGGGGGCACATCACAGAGGATGTCAACTGGGGGCTGAAATCCAGGGGACACGGTTCCCCAACAAGATACATATGCACATTTTTTTGTTTGTTTATTTGTTTTTTGAGACGGAGTCTCACTCTTGTTTCCCAGGCTGGAGTGAATGGCACAATCTCGGCTCACCAGAACCTCCGCCTCCCAGGTTCAAGCAATTCTCCTGCCTCAGCCTTCCTAGTAGCTGGGATTATAGGCATGTGCCACCATGCCCAGCCAAATTTGTATTTTTAGTAAAAGCAGGGTTTCTCCATGTTGGTGAGGCTAGTCTTGAACTCCTGACCTCAGGCGATCCGCCTGCCTTGGCCTCCCAAAGTGCTGGAATTACAGGCGTGAGCCACCGCGCCCGGCCATATGCACAGTTTCATGTGTGCATATGTATCTTGTTGGGGAACAGTTGGGCTAAGGCCATTGCCAAGTAAGGAGACCTGACCCTGACCTCACTTGGCAAAACACCCCAGGAGTGCAGGACTTGACAGTGGACATGCACTTTCTCACTCACTGTTGCATTTGAACAAACACTCCAGGGCATCTCATTCCCATCCTACAAATATGAGAACATTACCAGGAAAATATGGCAACTTGCTCAAAGTCACGCAGCTAGTAATCGACGGTGCTTGAGACCATCCACCCCAGGTCTCTTGGCAATACAATTCTGCAAGTGAAAGAAAGGCAGAAAGGGGAACTTGTCCTGAGTCTGGGCAGAAATTGTGATTGGCATTCCCTGTCCACCACAGGGTATAAGCATACCCTGCCCCATGCCCCAGGTTTAGGGAAGGAAACTTCTGTCTTTGAGTATATTATTCAATGCATTGCTCCAATGCGTTGCTATCCACAAGGTTGGGGCTACTGTCCCAATTTTTGCACAAGAAAGGTTCAGGGAGGGAGGCAATTTACCACAAGTTAGCTCATGGCCTGAGTCACCCCAATTTTCTATTTTTGAGTCAGGGTCTCTCTCCGTTGCCCTGACAGTGGCATGATCACAGCTCACGGTAGCCTCCATCTTCTGGGCTCAAGCAATCCTCCCACCTCAGCCTCCCAAGTAGCTGGGACCACAGGAACACACCACCATGCCCAGCTAATTTTAAAACATTTTTATAGAGACAGGGCCTTGTTCTGTTGCCCAGGCTGGTCTCGAACTCCTATCCTGAAGCAATCCTCCTACTTGTAATCCCAAAGCATTGTGATTACAGGTGTGAGCACCATGCTTTGCCAACCATGTTACTATCTCGGTAGCACCATGTTTACTTCTGAAGTATTAACCTAACAGGTCACATAAATAACAGCAAAAACAATTCCCATGTACTGGCCACAGACTATGCTGTATTTGACTCTCACCACAATTCTACAAACTAGACACTGTGATGATCATCCCTGTTCTACAGATGAGGAGGCGGGTGCAGAGCAGACACATCGGTATGCAGATACACAGCTGGTCGTGGCAGGGCTGAGCCAGGAACCCAGTCAACCTGATGAGGGAACCCAGGCTGTTTGCCTGCGAAGCCCTGGGCTTTCTGTGCTGACTATAGATTATGGGCACAGGGAGGGACAGGGACAGTGGCTTGCCCACAGAGACAGAGGCTGGGGACGGATATGGTTCCTGGGATTCCCATCCCAGGACTCCCTCCCCAGTGCTCCCCAACGGGATGAACAAACTGCCTGCATGGTTCTCTACTTTTCAGACAAGTTGGCCATACTGGTGAAAGTTGTCTCAGGGGCAAGCAGGCCTGAGGGGTAGATGCTTCCACCAGGACAACCAGGGCTGCAGACACGGAGCCAGAGAAGAAACGCAGAGTGGGGGCTAAGCAGGGTCTTGTTCGTCAATGGGGGAGGGATTGTGGAGTGGGATAGGGTAGCTCCAGCATCTGCTCATCTGTGGAAGGTCTCCCAGAGCCTTTAGCAGCCTCAGTGCACCAGGTTCCCTGATCACATTGTGTAGGAGTTGGAGCCTCCTGGGTCTGCAGGAGAGGAGGGGGCCACTTAGAGAAGTGGGGGTGGGAGATTCAAAGACAGAGAGGAAAGAGAGAGAGAGAGAGAGAGAGAGACAGAGACAGAGACAGAGACAGAGACAGAGAGACAGAGGGACAGGGGCTGCCCAGGCCTTTGTGAAGGGACATTTATCTAGCTCTCAAGTCTTGATGTGGAAAAGCCTCACTTTTTACTTTTTTTTTTTTTTTTTTTGAGACAGAGTCTCGCTCTGTCACACAGGCTGGAGTGTAGTGGTGCAATCCTGGCTCACTGCAACCTCCACTTCCCGGGTTCAAGTGATTCTCCTGGCTCAGCCTCCCGAGGAGCTGGGATTATAGGCGCATGCTACCCCGCCCAGCTAGAGACGGGGTTTCACCGTGTTAGCCAACATGGTCTCAATCTGCTGACCTCGCGATCCACCCATCTCGGCCTTCCAAAGTGCTAGGATTACCTTGGGTCTCAAAATGTTCCCAAGCCCCTCCAGACATGGCCTTTCACCCTGGCTTCTCTCAAGCCAAGTCTTAGGAAAGGTTGTCTACACTTCTTGACCCCATCTTTTCACTCTTCTTCATACTGGAGGCTACTGCAGAATGGCCAACCCACCCTGGGTCCACTGGCCACCCTCAAGCCTGGTGTTTGTCTGCACAGACAGTGGTGAGCCTTCCTTCCTGCTGCCTCAGTTTCCCCAATGCCACTCTCCTGCTGTCCCTCCTGCCTCCCTGGTGGCGTGAGCCACCACGCCCGGCCAAGCCTCACTTTTTCTTTCTCATTCCGCCTTGCCTAGAATCTTCTGATCACTCTATTAATGGGGTGAGCCATTATGAAAAAGGCGAGTTGGTGAGAGCCTCCTTTCTCCCTCCCTAGGAGGAAGGGGCAGCAGCCATGGGTTCTAAAGGTCTAAAGTCAGCCTCCCTACCTCAGGTAGTAGACACCGACCTGCATGTGCCAAGGGCAGGACTCACTCCTGGAACCTTGTGCGACGGCCCCGAGAGGGAAAGCAGGTGCCCCTGAGTCCAGACTTCTGCAGTCGTATCAGAGGGCCTATGCAAGCTGCTTGGGCTCTGGCTGATTTCATGTGAGGGCGTGCCCAGCACTGGCCGAGGTGGAATGTCCTCTTGAGGCAGTTAGAAAGGGGCTCTGAATATGCCAGATCTGACCTAGAGGAACACAGGAGTGTGCAGGTCTCATGCCCTAACCTAAGGACTAACATTGTCATCTGCTTCTCCCCCAGTTTGGCTTCTTGGGGATCCTAAAGCCAGTCAGAAGCGGGGAGGAAGCAGGAGAGTCCTGAGAGGCCTGATATCCCTGGATGGCCCTTTTCCCAACAGCCATAAAGGGCCTGATGTGCAAGCTCTGCTTGACCAAGAGGCCACTGGGGCAACACTTGAGCTGTGAAACCAGGTTGCACAGAAGTCCACTTCTTCCTTCTCTCAAGGCCAGGTGTGCAACCAGTGGCCTTCATCCAAGCTTCCACCTTCTAGGACCCCTGCTGTCCAAGCCCCCAAGTGTCCCACAGGCCAACTGAGGTCAAGAGGTACCCCAGGCCTCAGGGCCACATGGCCAGTCCACAGAGGAGCTGGGACTGGAATTTGCCACGTGGACGCTGGACCCCTCTATCACTTTGGCCCTTTATCTCTCCCGGCTGTGCTCTCTCCCTCTCCCAACACCAGCCAGGCATCCCAGCTTGGTGTCTCAGCCAGAGCACCAAACAGGGAGTCATTTGAGGTCGCATCAGGAGAGACTTCCTGGAAGCTGTAGGGGCAAAGAGGAGATTGCTGTGCCTGGTTGGAGGTCAGGGAAAGCTTCATGAGGTGAAAGGGCAGGCCCAACAGAAGGATGGGGGCAGACCTGGGAGAAAGAGTAGGAGGCTCAGATGAGCCTATGTGATGGAGGCCTATGTGACAGTCTGGCACTTGGGGTGTGCAGGGATGGGGTGAGGACAGTGGGAACAAAAAGGCCACAGGCCCTGATGCCAGACTAGGGGGTATGTGGGCTCCTGAAGGTAGAGGGTTGAAATGGCCAAATCGGTGGTTTAAAGGAACCCCTGGACAATGGTGTGGAGGGTGGACTATGGTCTGAGGAGAGCCTGAAACCTAGAGAAGGTGGAGTCTGGAGGCTGGGGCAGCACTGCATGGGAGAGATGGTGGCAGGAGCCAGGCAGGGGTGGAGGGGGAGGCCGGAGGGGAGTGCTTTCAGAAAGAAGGAGCTGAGGGTGCTTCAGGGCTCAGGCAGCAGACACTCAGCAGAAGAGCAGTCAAGGGGGCCCAGTGGGGACAACTAGGATGTTCATGGGAGTCTTGAACTCAGAGACACAGATAGGGTGGTGTCTACCTATTATAACTGGTGTTCTGGGAGAGGGTGTCCCCAGGGAAACCCAAGGCCAGGGAAGAGAAGCAGCCCAGGAGGTGACCCCACACGCTCTCAATATTAAGAAGACAGTCCTTGGGGGAGACCAAGAAGGAGCCACCAGGGAGGCAGGAGGGACAGCAGGAGAGTGGCATTGGGGAAACTGAGGCAGCAGGAAGGAAGGCTCACCACTGTCTGTGCAGACAAACACCAGGCTTGAGGGTGGCCAGTGGACCCGGGGTGGGTTGGCCATTCTGCAGTGGCCTCCAGTATGAAGAAGAGTGAAAAGATGGGGTCAAGAAGTGTAGACAACCTTTCCTAAGACTTGGCTTGAGAGAAGCCAGGGTGAAAGGCCATGTCTGGAGGGGCTTGGGAACATTTTGAGACTGAGAAAAACAGTGAAGAAGGATGCAGAAGGGGATAGATGGAGCAGAGCCTCTGTCTGGCTGACAGCTGGGTCCAGAGAGCAGGTAGTATGGCCTTGAATAGAAAGGGCAACTTGTCCCTTGCAAGGGTGAGTCTCTAGGTTGGGGGTGCTACTGTCTTCATTCACCAGTTCTTTTTTTGCTGTTTGATTTTTTCATACTGAGTCTCACTCTGTTACCCCGGCTGGAATGCAGTGGCATGATCTTAGCTAACTGCAACTTCTGCTTCCCGGGTTCAACGGGTTCAAGCGATTCTCATGCTTCAGCCTATAGCTGGGACTACAGGTGTGAGCCACCATGCGTGGCTAATTTTTGTATTTTTAGTAGAGATAGGGTTTCACCATGTTGGTGAGGCTTGTCTTGAACTCCTTATCTCAGGTGATCTGCCCACCTTGGCCTCCTAAAGTGCTGGGATTATAGGTGTGAGCCACCGTGCCCTGCCTCATTAATCAATTCTTAATCGATGCCTACTGGATGCCAGGCAATGCCTAGAGCTGGAGATTTAGCAGTAAACAACTAAATCCATCACCCTGACTCCTGAGGAGTAGAAGGATGTAGAATAGGCACCTGGCTCTCTTCCTCTCTTGAGGGACTTAATGCTCTTGAGCAACCCTGGCTATGACAATCTCCTGTCGGGTCTGGGAGGTTGTCAGAGAGATGGAGAAACCACTTCCTCATCTTGCACACGAGGCAGGCCTCACTCACTGCCCAGCAAGTCCTGTGAAGCAATAGCCAGGGGCTGAAGCAAACCCCAGCCCACACCCTGGCAGGCAGCCAGGGATGGGTGGGTCAGGAAGGTTCCTGGTTGGGCCTTTGCATCAGGCTCAGGTTGAGCATAAAGGAGGCTCCTGTGGGCTAGAGGGAGGCAGACATGGGGACCATGAAGACCCACAGGGATAGCCCCTCCCTGGGGCGGTGGTCACTGGTGCTGCTGCTGCTGGGCCTAGTGATGCCTCTGGCCATCGTTGCCCAGGTCCTCAGCTACCAGGAAGCTGTGCTTCGTGCTATAGATGGCATCAACCAGCGGTCCTCGGATGCCAACCTGTACCGCCTCCTGGACCTGGACCCGAGGCCCACGATGGTGAGCTTTTGGCGAGGTTCTGTTCTGCTCTGGCTAGGCTTGGCCACCTGTTGTTCCTTCTGCTCCTGCTGCACTGCCTGCCAAAAGGGCATCTCCCCCTTTAAGTGTGGTCCTGTCTTTTCCAGGGAACCTTCTAGAGCTTGTATCTCCTCCCAGCATGAGAGCTTCCTGTCTTAGAATTCCTGCGGTGGCAGAGATACCCTCACCCCAACCCCATGCAGGTGTAGAGGCTTCTGTGAGCTCCAGGCACTAGAGTGGGGTCATTGGCTCTGGGCAGTGACCTCCTCTGCTTTAAGTCTCTGCTGTACCACGTTACCCCACACAGGGAAGAACTCTGTCCAGACTTTAGGTTCCAGTGGGTGTGTCTTGTACCCCAGGAAGCCCCCCGACTTCCCTTGCCCCCACCCCAGAGTGGGAGGGGCTCCTTGTTAGAGCTCATCTGAGGTCTGCTCCTACTCACTGTTCACCTAGGAGGGTAGGAATGGCTCAGTCTTCCTCCCCTCAGTACCCCAGTGCCGCGCCCAGTGCCCAGGGCCCATCGCACATCGGGTACTGTTGAAAGCCTGTCCTCTTGGTGGGAAGGTCATGGACACAAATCAGAAAATACAAGTATGGGCCTCCCCATTTCCTCCTCTGACTAGGATGGGGACCCAGACACCCCAAAGCCTGTGAGCTTCACAGTGAAGGAGACAGTGTGCCCCAGGACAACACAGAAGTCACCGGAGGATTGTGACTTCAAGGAGGACGGGGTGAGGCTTGGGGCTGGGGGTGTTGGTGGGTGCCTCCCAAGGAGGTGAACAAGGGGCACCTGCGGAATATTTCCCACTGGGATGGGGCTGGGAGGTTGTGGCAAATGGTTTCAAGTTTCACCGTGAGCTTCTCCTTTCCAGCTGGTGAAGCGGTGTGTGGGGACAGTGATCCTAAACCAGGCCAGGGACTCCTTTGACATCAGTTGTGATAAGGTGAGTGGGCTGTTCTGGGTTGCAGGGGCTGATGGGAGCATAGAGTGTGGACCATCCTATGGGTCAACTAACTACCTCCCCAACCCAGGGCAGAGAAAGCCCCTCCTACCCAGGGCTCTTCCCCCAACCTGAGCTCCATCTCTGGGGCCAGCTCTGGAATCCTAAGGTGTAGCTCTCCAAGTGTAGCCCTTCCTGGGGACTCGTTAGACATGCAAATTCTCAGGCCCCACTCAGATCTACTCAGACAGACGCTGGGTAGGGCCCAGAAATTCATATTTTGATAAGCTTTCCAGGAGATTCCGGCTCCTGTAAAGTTTGAGAGCCACTGTCTTAGAGTACTCAGCTCTCAGCCCTGTGTTCCCATCTCAGTGTTTCTGGGCTGAGCTGTGTGACCCTGCAGAGCCCCTCACGATCCCCGGGACTCAGTTTTCTCATCTTTTTACTTGGTGTAGGGATTCAATCACATGCTTCAAAGATCACAGTCAGAGGTTGAACTGGGGCCCCAAAGTTCCTGCGGGGGCCCACGAAGAGGGGCATCTAGGTGGGGAGGTGTCTTGGATTGACCCTGGGTACACCCCTGACAAGGAACCTGTTTCTTCCTGTATACAACACCAGGATAATAGGAGATTTGCCCGGCTGGGCAATTTCTTCCGGAAAGTTAAAGAGAAGATTGGCGGAGGGCTTAAAAAAGTTGGCCAGAAAATCAAGGATTTTTTGGGGAATCTTGTACCCAGGACAGCGTCCTAGTGTGTGCCCTACTCTAGCTCAGGCTTCTGGGCTCTGAGAAATAAACTATGAGAGCAATTTCCTCAGGCTGCAATCTCACTTGTCTTGCCTCCTCTCTCTCACCACTACCGAGCCCTTAACTCAGGGAGGCCGCGTGTGAGTGTGAGTGTGTGTGAATGTGACACAGAGGTGGCAAGGGCAGTGTTCCATCCAGGAGGACACAGGGTAAGGCAGCAGGGCCAAGAGGTCCAAGAGAGCATCCCCATTCTCAGTGGAACCCCCAGTGGGGAATTAAGGAGCTCTACTCTGTGTGTGGTGGTGGGGGAATGCTGTGGAGCTGTTCCTGCTCATGGGGAGGTGACATTCGGGAGAGGGGCCAAGCGTGTTGCTAACATGCAGAGAAGCATGGTCCAGTCCCATGGGTGGCTGGCCAACTGGGTGCGGTCTGCCTGCAGGTACAATTCCCATAAAATTCCACTGCTTCCTAAAAGACTTAACTCAGGAAAGCCCATAACTCCGGGCATTTCCTCTGGCATTGGGACACATCACAGTTTCGTCAGGTAGGTAGCAGATTTAACTTGTGGGCTTGTGTTTAGGGATTGTTGGAAACAAGAATATGGTCGGGCATGATGTCTCATACCTGTAATCCCAGGACTTTGGGAAGCCAGGCGGGTGGATTACTTGAGCTCAAGAGTTTGAGACCAGCCTGGGCAACATGGCGAAGCCTGTCTCTACTAAAAATACAAAAATTAGCTAAGCGTGGTGATGCATGCCTGTAGTCCCAGCTACTCGGGAGGCTGAGGTGGGAGGATTTCTTGAACTTGGAAGGCAGAGGTTGCAGTGAGCTGAGATTGCGCCACTGCTCTCCAGCCTGGGTGACAGGGTGAAACCCTATCTAAACAAACAAAGGTGAGTGGGCTCATAAAAACCAAAGACCAGCCAGGGGCGGTGGCTCACGCCTTGTCATCCCAGCACTTTGGGAGGCCAAGGTGGGCAGATCACCTGAGGTTGAAATTTCAAGACCAGCCTGACCAACATGGAGAAACCCCGTCTCTACTAAAAATACAAAATTAGCTGGGCGTGGTGGTGCATGCCTGTAATTCCAGCTACTCGGAAGGCTAAGGCAGGAGAATCACTTGAACCCGGGAGGCAGAGGTTGTGGTGAGCTGAGATCATGCCATTGCACTCTAGCCTGGGCAACAAGAGCAAAACTCCATCTCAAAAAACAAAACAAAACAAACAAACAAACAAAAAACCCACCTAAAGCAAATACCCACATGCACACCCTAGCTCTCTGACCTTGGGAACATCATCTGACCTTTCAGTCTCAATATTTTCACCTGTAAAATGGAAAACATAACAGTTCATTCCTCCAGGATGACTATGGGGATAGATGATAGATGGCACGTGTGAAGTGCTGGGCACATAATAGAAATCTAGAGATTCTTTGTCTTTTTGCATCATGTCAACGCAAGGATGGATTCTTTGTTGTGCCAAAGAGCTGGTCTTCTCTTCTCCCTCTCTGCTGAAACACCCCCAGTGGCAGGAAACTCACTGCCTGCTATTGTGAGTCAGTGCATTCCATGGCTGGGTAGTTTCTTGTCTTAGAAATTGATGCAGTGAAATTCAGTTTTCCATGCCTTTACCTAGCACAGTGTTTGGCATATTATTGGCACTCAGATGTTTTAATGAATGAACAGAAAAAAGCTGTTAATCATTCATTTATCATCTTTAAGAAAAATAAGATTAAAAGGCCAGGCACAATGGCTCACACTTGTAATCCCAGCACTTTGGGAGGCCAAGGTGGGTGGATCATCTGAGGTCAGGAGCTCTAGGCCAGCTTGACCAACATGGTGAAACCCCGTCTCTACTAAAATACAAAAATTAGCCAGGCCTGGTGGCAGATGCCTGTAATCTCAGCTACTCCGGAGGCTGAGGCAGGAGAATCGCTTGAATCCGGGAGGCGAAGGTTGCAGTGAGACGAGATGGCACCACTGCACTCCAGCCTGGGTGGCAGAGCGAGACTCCACCTCAAAAAAAAAAAAAAAAAAAAAAGAAAGAAAAGAAAAATAAGACTACAGGCTTTGTGAAGCTAGCTTTTTGGCACCATGCTTTTCTCAGTAATTATTTATTGGATAAATAAAGATCTAGTTAGTAAAATATAGTCTGAATACTTCAAAACACACACACATATTTCTTTTCCTCTCTATATATGAGACTATAGCTTTATTTTTTGAGTATATATGATGCTTTAACATAAAACAACACATTTGATTTTTTGAGGGGGCTTATAATTTTCTGCCTTCCCACCCCCTTTTGTGTAGTATAACATTCAAACGGAAAAAGTGCACATCTCATAAAGGTACAGACGGATGCATTTTCACAAACTGAACACCCCTGTGTGGAATCAGCGCTGGGATCAAAAAACATAAATTACAAGTACCCCAGAGGTCCAACTCACGCCACTCACAAATATTACCCATTCTGTCCTCCCAGAAATTACCAATATCCTGATTTTTTTTTTTTTTTTTTTTTTTTTTTTTTTTTGAGACGGAGTCTCGCTCTGTCGCCCAGGCTGGAGAGCGATCTCGGCTCACTGCAAGCTCCGCCTCCCGGGTTCACGCCATTCTCCTGCCTCAGCCTCCCGAGTAGCTGGGGCTACAGGTGCCCGCCGCCACACCTGGCTAACGTTTTTGTATTTTTAGTAGAGACGGGGTTTCACTGTGTTAGCCAGGATGGTCTTGATCTCCTGACCTCGTGATCTGCCCGCCTCAGCCTCCCAAAGTGCTGGGATTATAGGCGTGAGCCACCGCGCCCGGCCCTTTTTTTTTTTTTAGGGAGATTCTCACACTGTCACCTAGGCTGGAGTGCAGTGGCGCAATCTCAGCTCACTGCAACCTCGGCCTCCGGGGTTCAAGCAGTTCTCCTGCCTCAGCCTCCTGAGTAGCTGGGATTACAGGCGCGCACCACCGTGCCTGACTGATTTTTGTGTTTTTAGTAAAGGCAGGGTTTTGCCGTGTTGGCCGTGCTGGTCTCAAATTCCTGACCTCAAGTAATCCTCCCGCCTCCTCCTCCCAAAGTGCTGGGATTACAGGCATGAGCCACTCCACCAGCCCAATATCCAGATTTTTTTTTTTTTCTTTTGAAACAGAGTCTTTGCTCTGTCACCCAGGCTGGAGTGCAGTGGAATGATCTCGGCTCACTGCAACCTCTGCCTCTCAGGTTCAAACAATTCTTCTGCCTCAGCCTCCTGAGTAGCTGGGACTACAGGCGCCTGCCACCACGCCCAGCTAATTTTTGTATTTTTAGTAGAGACCAAGTTTCACCATATTGGCCAGGCTGGCCTTGAACTCCTGACCTCATGATCTGCCCACCTTGGCCTTCCAAAGTGCTGGGATTACAGGCATGAGCTACCATGCTTGGCCCAGTATCTTGATTTTTAGCATGCAGACATTTTGCCTGATTTTGAACTTTATTTATTTTATTTTTTATTTTTATTTATTTATTTTTTTAAGATGGAGTTTCACTCTTGTTGCCCATGCTGGAGTGCACTGGCACGATCTTGGCCCACCGCAACCTCCGCCTCCTGGGTTCAAGGGATTCTCCTGCCTTAGCCTCCTGAGTAGCTAGGATTACAGGCATGTGCCACTACACTGGCTAATTTTTTTTATTTTTATTTTTTTGAGACAAAGTCTCACTCTGTTGCCCAGGCTGGAGTACAGTGGTATGGTCTGGGCTTACTGCAACCTCAGCCTCCCGGGTTCAAGCGATTCTTCTGCCTCAGTCTCCTGAGTAGCTGGGACTACAGGTGCGTGCCATCACACCTGGCTAATTTTTTGCATTTTTAGTAGAGACAGGGTTTCTTCGTATTAGCCAGGATGGTCTCGATCTCCCAACCTCATGATCTACCTGCCTTGAACTCCCAAAGTGCTGGGATTATAGGTGTGAGCCACCCTTTCCCGGCCTAATTTTGTATTTTTAGTAGAGACGGGGTTTCTCCATGTTGGTCAGGCTGGTCTTGAACTTCTGACCTCAGGTGAACCACTGGCCTCCCAAAGTGCTGTGATTACAGGCCTGCACTACCGTGCCCGGCCTTGATTTTGAGCTTTAAATAAGTGGAATGATATGATACATATTCTTTTTGCCTGGCTTCTCTCTCTTCATATTATGTTGGTGAGATCACCTCTGTTGATGATGAGAGGTAGGGATCGAGTTTCTTTTTTTCTTTTTTCATATGGATATCTAATTGACCCAGCACTTTTTATTGAAATAATTATTTCCCAACCCTGACATATTTTTTAAATACTGTTTTATTTTCTGATTATAAAATCAAGACACATGTCAAGCATGGTGATATGTATTTGTAGTCCCAGCTACTTGGGAGGCTGAGGCAGGAGGATCACTTGAGCTCAGGAGTTTTAGAACAGCCTGGGTAACATAGTGAGACTCCCATCTCTAAAAAATTTTTTTTAAAAATTAAGACACATTGAAAAGTCTTGACACTCCTGAGCATTGATAAAGTTGTGGAGGGTGGAGCCATCCTGGGGAGCCATTTGGAAGTACCTAATAAATATGAATATATGTACACCTGTGAACAAGCCATTCTGCCCCTTGGTCTACAGCACAGAGCAGCTTTTCTCCAGGTGTTGTCTGGGGAATCCCTGGGGGGCAACGTGAGACTTTCAGTGGGTCTGTGAGGTAAGGTATATTTTTTTCTCTCTAAATAGCTTATAAGTGGAGTTTTGGAGACTATGTGGTATCTGATATCTTTGGGGAACAACTTCAACACAACATCCTGGTGACCTTGCACATGTCCACATAGGCCATGCAGGCAAGTTTTGAACCACAGTTTTTGTTTGTTTGTTTTTTCTTTTTGAGATGGAGTTTTGCTCTGTTGCCCAGGTTGGAGTGCTGTGGCGTGGTCTCGGCTCACTGCAACCTCCGCCTCCTAGGTTCAAGTGATTCTCCTGCCTCAGCCTCCCAAGTAGCTGGGATTACAGGCACCTGCCACCACGCCCAGCTGATTTTTCTTTAGTACAGACGGGGTTTCACTATGTAAGCCAGGCTGGTCTTGAACCCTGACCTCAGGTGATCCACCCACCTCAGCCTCTCAAAGAGCTGGGATTATAGGCGTAAACCACCATGTCCAGCTTGAACCACAGTTAATCTGAATCTTGGCAGAATTCCCTGTGGTCCTTCCTGGGACATGAGAGCCTAGAAGCTTATGAGGAGGTGCTCCCCTAGGCCACTTCCAACTTGCCTCCCTGTATCTCCTGGGAGGGTTCTGGTGAGATATGTGGCTTTCTGCCTCGGCCCTTTAGGGTTTAGTTGTATACTCTAAAACCACTTAACCAGCCGGGCATGGTGGCTCATGCTTATAATCCCAGTACTTTAGGAGGCCGAGGTGGGTGGATTACCTGAGATCAGGAGTTCGAAACCAGCCTTGCCAACATGGCGAAACCCCGTCTCTACTAAAAATACAAAAATAAGCCTGGCATGGTGGTACATGCCTGTGATCCCACCTATTCGGGAGGCTGAGGCAGAAGAATTGCTTGAACCTGGGAGGCAGAGGTTGCAGTAAGCCGAGATTGTGCCACTGCCCTCCAGCCTGGGAGACAGAGCAAGACTCTGTCTCAAAAAAAAAAAATTAATTAATTAATTAATTAGACAAAAATGGCCGGGCACGATGGCTTATGCCTGTAATCCTAGCACTTTGGGAGGCCAAGGGGGGGCGGATCATTTGAGGTCAGGAGTTCGAGACCAGCCTGGCCCACATGGTGGAACCCCATCTCTGCTAAAAATACAAAAATTAGCTGGGCATGGTGTCACGTGCCTTTAGTCCCAGCTACTCGAAAGACTGAGGCAGGAGAATCGTTTGAACCCGGGAAGTGGAGGTTGCAGTGAGCAGAGATCGTGCCATTCCACTCCAGGCTGGGTGACAGAACGAGATACCGTCTCAAAAATAAATAAATAAATAATTAAAATAAAAATAAAACCACTTGACCATCACAAACACTTAAAACCAATAGTAAGTGCAAAACTATGCCTACTGGTGCATGCATATTCCCTGATCTCTCTATTGTTTTCACTCCAGGTCTCAGCTGCTTTAAGGAATAAAAACTTCCCTGGGGGCCTGCCTCCTCTGCATTGCCCTGCATTCCCTAAACTCCCAGCTGAGGAGATAGGTGGTCTCCTGGCAGCTGGAGTGCCTATGTAAAACTGTGTTTTTGCAAAAAAAAAAAAAAAAAGCACTTGATAGAGTTTGGACAAAACTTGCAGTGCAGAGAAAAAAAGTCAAGGTAACTATGTGGTTTGGGTGGATTCATTGTGTGTGAGAATGTATAATTGGTATTAACAGTGTATTACATCTTTGAACCTTAAATGCTCATAAAATGTTAGAGAAAATTGCTTTGGTGTCCAATGCTTTCACTGTATAAATGATGTTCTGTTAATTGGCAAGCCAGAAATGTCTACTTTCTGTGTTAACAGCAGTCAGCATGCGTGACTGGTAAACCCCAACAAAACTCAGAGGACTGCTTGCCAATTAAAGTTTCTTGAAACAACATGGGTGGATTCACAAAGCTAATCTCTCCAGCAGTCAGACAAGAACAATTGCTGCCTCTTACAAAGTAAGAGCTCTATGTTCCCAGTACTAACACTGCTGCTGCGTGCCAAACTTGTAACTCCTGTTGAAAGCAGGCCCATTTATTTTCTAGTGAAAAACAGGCCACACTACACAGGACTCTGGCCCCACCTGCATCTGCAGAGATCTTTGACCCCCACCCCCTCCAGGCTAACGGCTATACTTTTGTTACCAGGTTTTTTCTTTATTCAGGTTTTAAAGTGTTTCAGTCCATTCAGCTGACTCTGGCCCCACTGTGGCCCTTGAAATTAATCTGTTATGTTTTATTTGATGGACATTTCACAGACCTAAGTAACTGATCCTGCCGAATGTATTGTGAAAATAGATGCTTTCAGTATGAATGATATTTATCCCGACTTTAAGGGATGCTCCCAATGGGGAAAGGCCATAGTTAGGACAGTGGCAGTGGGACAAGTACACAACTGGGAGCCCACCAGGCCACATGATGGCAGTAAAGCAGCATAGAATACAAGGCTGGGAGGGTGGGGGGACACTACCCACGAAAAAGCCGGGGGAGGCAGAAGTGCTAAAGGAAACCCAACACCCTGTGTGGACTGCCCTCCCACTCAGCCAATTAGTCCCAAAGAGCCTTAACATTAAGAGTGTGGGTGAGGTGACTGGTAAGTATGCAGACTGGAGCCTGTGGCAAAAAGATGTAGCCGCTAAGCAATGGTCCCCTTGTGGACCTGGAGAAAGCATTTGTCTGATGCCACTACCAGGTATATCCTTTTTGAGAGGAAATTATTGGCTGGTTATTGGCTGTTAGTGGACACTGAGAAATTAACAAAGCAGCAGCAGGTGTTATTATGCCTTGACATCCATGAGAGGGTCAAAAATGAAAACACCAACAAAACGGATTTTTCCCAGAAAGGAAATAAACTAAGAGTGTGGCAGGAAGAGCGTCAGACAAAACCTCACACTGAGTTGAGGAAGGAAAGGGCTTTATTCGGCCAGAGCGTTGGCAGACTTATGTCTTAAAAAACCGAGCTCCCAGAGTGAGCAATTCCTGTCCCTTTTAAGGGCTCACAACTCTAAGGGGGTCCACATGAGAGGGTCGTGATCGATTGAGCAGCAGCGGGTACATGACGGGGTGATGGGGGAGGTGGGGGGGGGTGCTGCATGCACCAGTAATCAGAATGTAACAGAACAGGACAGGGATTTTCATGATGCTTTTCCATACAATGTCTAAATCTATAGATAACACAAGCAGTTAGGTCAGGGGTTGATTTTTAACTATCAGGCCCAGGGCGTGGCGCCAGGCTGTCTGCCTTTGGATTTCATTTCTGCCTTTTAGTTTTTACTTCTTTTTTCTTTGGAGGCAGAAATTGGGCATAAGACAATATGAGGGGTGGTATCCTCCCTTAAGAGTTTAACACGGCCGGGCGCGGTGGCTCAAGCCTGTAATCCCAGCACTTTGGGAGGCAGAGACGGGCGGATCACGAGGTCAGGAGATCGAGACCATCCTGGTTAACACGGTGAAACCCCGTCTCTACTAAAAAATACAAAAAACTAGCCGGCTGAGGTGGCGGACGCCTGTAGTCCCAGCTACTCGGGAGGCGGAGGCAGGAGAATGGCGTGAACCCGGGAGGCGGAGCTTGCAGTGAGCTGAGATCCGGCCACTGCACTCCAGCCTGGGTGACAGCGCGAGACTCCGTCTCAAAAAAAAAAAAAAAAAAAAAAAGAGTTTAACACGTGCAGGAAAAAGTGGCTAGTCACCTTCTAGATATGGCTGTCTCAAATGTGGGGTTCTGTGCCAGAGCTTCTTGGGGGCTTTGGTATACCACTGTTTCTGAAAATGCCTGGGCCTGATTCAGGGACACATCCGCTCTGTTTAAGGCTGATGGGGTGCACTGGGCCATTGCAGCTGTTCAGCCTCAAGGAAATCTGTTTTTTTTTGTTTTTTGTTTTTTGTTTTTTGTTTTTTTTGAGACGATGTTTCGCTCTTCTTGCCTAGGCTGGAGTGCAATGGCATGATCTCGGCTCACAGCAACCTCTGCCTCCCGAGTTCAAGCAATTCCCCTGCCTCAGCCTCCTGAGTAGCTGGGATTACAGGCATGAACCACCACACCCGGCTAATTTTGTATTTTTAGTAGAGATGGGATTTCACCATGTTGGTCAGGCTGGTCTTGAACTCCTGATGTCAGGTGATCCACCCGCCTCAACCTCCCAAAGTACTGGGATTACAAGTGTGAGATCCCGCGCCTGGCTGGAAATCTGTTTTCAACTGCAATGGAAAAGGGGAGAAAGAGTGAGAGAGAAAGCAGAGCTCTGGGTTGTGGTGTTTGCTCTGGAAAATATCTCCTACAATTCATCTTGTTAACATTTTCACTGACTAGTGGGCAGTAGCCGATGGACTGGCAATGTGGTCTGGTGCCTGGCAGTGGGGCAACTTGATGATTTAGTCTCAAAGACTGAAGTCTTTGTAGGGATGAACATTATGGCAGCAGACTGCACTGGACCCACAGCCCCGTTCATGACTCCTGTGGCTGCCCATGAAAAACGACCATTCAAAGATGAACATCAATGGAATCTACAAGTTAATCAGACCTGTGCTGGCCAAGTAAGGACCATGACCACGTGGACATACCAGCACACAAGGCATGGTAATCCATCTGCAACTCAGGACTGCACCCCCAAATTAGACCTAGTGATTCCAGCACGGGAGGCCAAGGAAGTCTGGCAAGTGTGCCTGACTGCCAGCTACACAGTTGGGTGACAAAGGGAACTCCAGGGTGCATAACCAGGGGTGCTATCCCTGTCTGCACAGTAGTCATGGGCCAGACTATTCGAGGACTCTTAGATGGACTATGTTATATATTTAGATTCCCTGAACACATCTAATCAACAATGGTGCTACCTTTACAGTAAAAAGTACCCTGGAGGCCGGGAGCTGTGGCTAACACCTGTAATCCCAGCCCTTCGGGAGGCCAACGTGGGTGGAACACCTGAAGTCAGGAGTTTGAGACCAGCCTGACCAACATGGCAAAACCCCATCTCTACTAAAAATACAAAAATCAGCTGGGTGCAGTGGTGGGTGCCTGTAGTCCCAGTTACTCGGGAGGCGAAGGCAGGAGAATCGCTTGAATCCAGGAGACAGAGGTTGCAGTGAGCCAAGATCGCACCACTGCACTCCAGCCTGGGTGACAGAGTGAGACTCTGTCTCAAAAAAACAAAACAAAACAAAACAAAACGCAAAACTCTCCATAGTGGTGATAAAAAGTTGCATTGCCTGACTTCTTGCTGGCCTTTTGAGGTGAGGGTATGTGCAGTCATCAAGCTCTTGCTGGGTCAGGATTAATATTTGATGACCAATAAAGATTTTTTTTTTTTTGAGACATAAGTTTGCTCTTGTCACCCAGGTTGGAGTGCAGTGGCTCAATCTTGGCTCACTGCAACCTCCTTCTCCTGGGTTCAAGCGATTCTCCTGCCTCAGCCCCTCTCGAATAGCTGGGATTATAGGCACCCGCCACCACGCCCGGCTAATTTTTATATTTTTGCAGAGACAAAGTTTCACCATGTTGGCCAGGCTGGTCTCGAACTCCTGACCTCAGGTGATCCACCCGCCTTGGCCTCCCAAAGTGCTGGGATTACAGGCGTGAGCCAGCGTGCCCAGCCTCCGTATGAGGGTTTTGATTAGGTATGTGGCTTTCTGCTCTGGCTCCCCAGGGTACAGCTGTAGGCTATAAAGTTGCTCAATTGCAGTCTAGAATTGGCTCCTCAGCAACAGACTGTCCTATCATTTGTGACGCAGTCATCTGGTCCCTTTTGTTTTGGTGTCACTTAGTATAAAGGCCACAAGGAGTTCACGCCTTTGGCACTTTTCCTTTTGCTGTCTATATGAGTAATAAAATGTTAAAATTGAAGAAAGGTTCACTGTAACTTAACCCATCAAATCTGTCAGGAGTTTGCTTCGTTCTCCTGCTATGACAACAGCTTAACAGCTATTACAACAGATTGGATGCAGAAGCAGATGGAAAATTCAGCTTATGTATTTATTTATTTATTTTGATGGAGTTTTAGCTCCTGTTGCCCGGGCTGAAATGCAATGGCACAATCTTGCTCACTGCAACCTCCGCCTCCCAGGTTCAAGCGATTCTCCTGCCTCAGCCTTCTGAGTGGCTGGGATTACAGGCACACACCACCATGCCCGGCTAATTTTTCTGTGCTTTTAGTAGAGATGAGGTTTCACCATGTTGGCCAGGCTGGTCTCAAACTCCTGACCTCAGATGATCCACCTGCCTTAGCCTCCCAAAGTGCTGAGATTACAGGCGTGAGCCACTGCACCCTGCCAGCTTCTTCTATTGAGTATTAAAGAATTTTGCAAAAATGTAAAATAATGCCTCTTTTGTTACTAAATTTTTTAAAGGAAAACATTTTCATAAAAATATTTATGTTAACAAGTAATGGGTTTATTAGTTTTTAAAATGAATATATACATATATGAAATTTCTGCATTGCAATATCTAGTTTGGTAAATAGTGATGAATTTAGCTCACACAAACAAAAGTATAACCACCCAATGGGTCCACCTTCCCTGCTGCCTAGACAGAGCCAATTTATCAAAGACAGGGAAATTGCAATAGAGAAAGAGTAATTCAAGCAGAGCCGGCTATGCGGAAGACCAGAGTTTTATTATTACTCAAATCAGTCTCCCCCAAAACTCAGAGATCAAAATTTTTAAGGATAATTTGGTGGGAAGTTGGGGCGGGTAGTGAATAGGGGGTGCTGATTGGTTGGCTCGTGGATGAAATCATAAGGAGTTGAAGCTGTTCTCTTACGATGAGTCAGTTCCTAGGTGGTGGCCGCAGAACTGGTTGGCAGGTCCAGATGGGGTCATTCAGTTGTCAGAAATGCAAAAATCTGAAAAGACATCTCAAAAGGCCAATCTTAGGTTCACAATAGTGATATTATCTTCAAGAGTAATTGGGGGCTGGGCGTGGTGGTGGCTCACACCTGGAATCCTACTACTTTGGGAGGCCAAGGTGGGAGGATCACCTGAGGTCAGGAGTTCAAGACCAGCCCGACCAACATGGAGAAACCCCGTCCCTCCTAAAAATACAAAATTAGCCGGGTATGGTGGTGATGCCTGTAATCCCGGCTACTTGGGAGGCTGAGGCAGGAGAATTGCTTGAACTCAGGAGGAGGAGGTTGCAGTGAGCCGAGATAGCGCCATTGCACTCCAGCCTGGGCAATAAGAGTGAAATGCCGTCTCAAAAAAGCAAAAAAACAAACAAAAAACAAATCCAAAAATATTAGCTGGGTATGGTGGTGCGTGCCTGTAATCCCAGCTCCTCAGGAGGCTGAGGCAGGAGAATCGCTTTGTAGCAGGATGAGCAGCAGAGAAAACTCCTCAGACACCGAGTTAAAGAAGGAAGGGGTTTATTCGGCCGGGGGCATCAGCAAGACTTCTGTCTCAAGAGCCGAGCTCCCTGAGTGAGCAATTCCTGTCCATTTTAAGGGCTCACAGCTCTAAGGGGGTGCATGTGAGAGGGTCGTGATTGATTGAGCAAGCAGGGGGTACGTGACTGGGGGCTGCGTGCACCAGTAATTAGATTGGAACAAAACAAGATAGGAATTTTCACAGTGCATTTCTATACAATGTCTGTAATCTATAGATAACAGAACCAATTAGGTCAGGGGTCGATCTTTAACTACCAGGCCCAGGGTGTGGCACCCGGCTGTCTGCCTGTGGATTTCATTTCTGCTTTTTAGTTTTTACTTCTTCTTTCTTTGGAGGCAGAAATTGGGCATAAGACAATATGAGGGGTGGTCTTCTCCCTTAGCCTGAACCCAGGAGAGGGAGGTTGCAGTGAGCCGAGATCGCGCCACTGCACTCTAGCCTGGGCGAGAGTGAGACTCCGTCTCCCTTCCCCTAAAAATAAAAATTGGGGAAGTTGTGCTTCTTAGGGCCTCTGGAATAATGGCTGGTAATATTTAGAATTCCAGCCCCTCTCATCCTAATTGGGTGGCTGGTGGCCTTTCATTCATTTTACAAGAACAGTTTAGCCCTTGGGAAGGGCTATTATTTAAACTATAAACTGAATTTCTTTCCAAGGCTAGTTCAGCCTATGCCCAGGAGTGGACAAAGACAGGTTAGAGGTTGAAAGGAAGATGAGGTGGGTTAGGTCTGATATCTTCTACTGTCATTGATAAGGCTCTGATGACTAGAGGAACACCAGGGTCCTTGGTCTCTGATAGGATTAACAACACAGACACACGTGGAGTGGTTTCAAGGAGCGAAAAGTTTAATAGGCAAGAAAGAACGAAGGAAGAGGAAAACAGCTCCTCTGTAGAGACAGAGGGAGCGGAGATTGGAACAAAGAGAAAAGCACCGTGTGCGGAAAAGTGGCTGCTTATCTTGGGATGCTGGAGGAGGTGGTGTCTGGTTTCCACAGGGCTCAGGGGATTAGTTTGATCAGATGTGTCATTTACGTGGCAGCCAAAAACCTGGCCCTCCCACCCTAGCTTTTTAATATGCAAATGTAGAGCACCTTGAAGTTCTACTCACGTGGGAATATGTGGGGGGTGGCCATGTTGCCAGGCATCTGTCAGGGCAAAGAAGAGGAGGGCGGGAATCGCCAGGTTTGGGTGCACCCAGTTTCTAATGGCCTGAGTTTGCATAGCAAAGCTTGCCATCCGGCTCTAGGATCCCAGGTTTTCCTGCTAGACAAGAAACCTTTCTGGAGCTGCTTTAAAAGAAACAAAAGCCGGGCGCGGTGGCTCACGCCTGTAATCTCAGCACTTTGGGAGGCCGAGGCGGGTGGATCACGAGGTCAGGAGATCGAGACCATCCTGGCTAACACGGTGAAACCCCATCTCTACTAAAAATACAAAAAATTAGCCGGGCGTGGTGGCGGGCGCCTGTAGTCCCAGCTACTCGGGAGGCTGAGGCAGGAGAATGGCATGAACCTGGGAGGTGGAGCTTGCAGTGAGCCGAGATCGTGCCACTGCACTCCAGTCTGGGAGACACAGCGAGACTCCGTCTCAAAAAAAAAAAGAAAAGAAAAAAAGAAACAAAAACTTACCAAGGCCCCCTTTTCTTCTCTATCTGCCTAAAATAATTTCTTAATAACTCCTATAACATCCGAATTTCCTTAGTTATAATGTTGCAAAGGCTGTTTCAAAAGCTCTTTGGGGTCTTCAGTAATTTTTAAGAGTCTAAAAGGATTTCAACAACAAAACGTTTGGGAACCACTGTCCTAGAGAAGGTCTCCATGGATACGCATAAGTCTGTCCAATTGGAGTCCTGGTCTATTTCTTTCTTTTTTTTTTTTTTGAGACGGAGTCTTGCTCTGTCGCCCAGGCTGGAGTGCAGTGGCACACGGTCTCTGCTCACTGCGAGCTCCGCCTCCCGGGTTCACGCTATTCTCCTGCCTCAGCCTCCCAAGTAGCTGGGACTACAGGCGCCCGCCACCACGCCCGGCTAATTTTTTGTATCTTTTTTAGTATAGACAGGGTTTCACCATGTTAGCCAGGATGGTCTCGATCTCCTGACCTCTTGATCCGCCCGCCTTGGCCTCCCAAAGTGCTGGGATTACAGGCTTGGGCCACCGCGCCCGGCCCGTCCTGGTCTATTTCTACATCAGACACCACACAGCAGTGAACACACAATAACAGGTCAACACGTGTCATTATAGAAGTGTGCAAAAGAGCTAGTAGTAGGCGTTCTTACGTTGTAAGTGTATTTATATAATGTTTACAACCATGGAAAACAACACTATATTTTGCTTATGGGTACCTGTGGTAAACACAACCCCAAATACTGCGCCCGAGAGGGACCTAGAGGGTCAAAGTGCGCCTCAGCATTTTCTCTCGCCCTGCACAAGTCGCATTCCGCCCCGAGAACTACGCTTCCCGGCAGGCAGCGCGCCGCGCGGTGACGCACTTCCTCCAGTTGTGCTTCGTCTGGCGCCGCCAGTGGCCCGCGGTGCGCGTTCGAATCCGTTTCAGACACGGTGGTGCTACTTCGTTTGGTCCGTGCGTGCGCGCGCAGATGTGGGCCCCGCGGGAACAGCTTCTGGGCTCGGCTACTGAAGGTGAGTCCGGGCAGCGAGACCGCCTCCCCCACCCCGTGCTCCAGCCGCAGGCGCCGCGCAGGCGTCGGCCGTATCCGCGAGAGTTGCACGCGGGGTGCGAGCTGTGTGAGGCGCTGACTACCCCTACAGCGGCTCTTACTCCCCTGGAGGGCCAGGTTCCTCCCCAGGTGTCCCGTACAGTCTCCACGGTGCTCACTCCACGACTCTTCGCCGGGCCTCCTGCACTTGTGCACTCCGGCAGTCATTGGCCATTTATGGTTGTTGAGCATTTGAGATGTGCAGAGTCGGCTGGGCGCGGTGGCTCAAGCCTGTAATCCCAGCACTTTGGGAGGCCGAGACGGGCGGATCACGAGGTCAGGAGATCGAGAGCATCCTGGCTAACACGGTGAAACCCCGTGTCTACTAAAAAATACGAAAAACTAGCCGGGCGAGGTAGCGGGCGCCTGTAGTCCCAGCTACTCGGGAGGCTGAGGCAGGAGAATGGCGTAAACCCGGGAGGCGGCGCTTGCAGTGAGCCGAGATCGCGCCACTGCACTCCAGCCTGGGGGAGCCAGACTCCGTCTCAAAAAAAAAAAAAAAAAAAAAAGAGATGTGCAGAGTGCAACTGAAGAACAGCATTTTATATTACTATATCATTTATTTTGAGACGGAGTCTCGTTCTGTCGCCCAGGCTGGAGTGCAGTGGCGCGATCTCTGTTCACTGCAACCTCCGTCTCCTGGGTTCAAGCAATTCTCTGCCTCAGCCTCCCGAGTAGCTGGGATCACAGGCGCCCTCCACCACGCCTGGCTAATTTTTGTATTTTTAGTAGAGACAGGGTTTCACCATGTTGGCCAGGCTGGTTTTGAACTCCTGACCTCGTGATCCGTCCGCCTCGCCCTCCCAAAGTGCTGGGATTACAGGCGTGAGCCACCGCGCCCGGTGTATATTGCATTTTTGTATTTTTTGAATCCGTCCCTAATGCAGTGGCGGGATCTCGGCTCACTGCAGCCTCCGCTTCCCAGGCTCAAGTGATTCTCGTGCCTCAGTTTCCGGAGTAGCTGGAATTACAGGGGGCGCCTCACCACCCCGGCTGTTGTATTTTTAGTAGAGAGGGGATTTCGCCATGTTTGCCAGGCTGGTCTCGAACTCCTGGCCTCAAGCAATCCATCTGCGTTGGCCTCACACAGTGTTGGGATTACAGGTGTTAGCCCCCCTACCCGGCCCAAAACACTTTTTTTTTTTTTTTTTTTTTTTTTTTGTAGACAGAGTCTCGCTTTGTAGCCCAGGCTGGAGTGCAGTAGGCGATCTCCGCTCACTGCAACCTTTCTCCCCCAGGTTCCAGTGATTCTTCTGCCTCAACCTCCCAAGTGGCTGGAATTACAGGCACATGCCACCACGCCCAGCTATTTTTTTGTATTTTTAGTAGAAACTGGGTTTCACCATGTTGGCCAGGCTGATCTCGAACTCCTAACCCCGGATAATCCACCCGCCTCGGCCTTCCAAAGTGTTGGGATTACTGGTGTGAGCTACTGTGCCTGGCCCCAAATGACTTCCAACAGGAGCAGTCTAGAACAGGGCTCGGCAAACTTTTTGTGTTTGGTTTTTTTTAATAAACAGTGTCTCCCTATGTTGCCAAGGCTGGTCTCCCAACTCCTGGGCTCAAGGGATCCTCCCGCCTCGGTCTCCCAAAGTGCTAGGATTACAGGCGTGAGCCACTGCACCTGGTCTCGCAAATATTTTCTTTTAAAGGCCAGGTGGTAAATATTTCAGGCTTTGTAGGCCACACAGCTAGTGGTCTGCTGGTGTGTGAAGGCAAAGACTATAGGTAAGCGAATGAGCATTGCTGTGTTCCAATAAAACTTTCTCTATGGACATTGAAATTTGAACTTTGGCTGAGTGCAGTGGCTCACGCCTGTAATCCCAGCACTTTGGGATGCCAAGGCGGATGGATCCCTTGAGCCCAGGAGTTCAAGACCAGCCTGGTCAACATGGCAACACCCCATCTCTACTTAAAAAAAAAACAATTAGCTGGGCGTGGTGCCATACACCTGTAATCCCAGCTACTCTGAGGCTGAGGTGCAAGAATTGCTTGAACCTTGGAGGCAGAGGTTTCAATGAGCCGAGATCGTGTCACTGCACGCCAGCTTGGGTAGCAGAATGAGGCTCTGTCTAAAAAAAAAAAAAAAAAAAAAAAAAAAAAAAAAAAAGAACATTGAATTTCATGTATACTTTTCATTATGAAATATTCTTTTTGATTTTTTTTTTCCAGCCATTTAAAAATATAAAAACTGGCCCAGCGTGGTGGCTTACACCTGTAATTCCAGCACTTTGGGAAGTTGAGGCTAGGATCACTTGAGCCCAGATTTTGAGACCAGCCTGGGCAACATAGTGAGACATCATCTTTATGTTAAAATTTTTTTTTTTCTTAAGTAAAGACTATTCTTAGCCCTTGGGTGGTATAACAACAGGTGACAGGCTGGATTTGGCCTGTGTGTAGTTCGCCAAGCCATCGTCCAGCATGTAGCTGTTTGTCCTGTGTGGGAGCCCTTATGCCTCTTTCCATCCACTCTTTGAGGGTGGTGGGCTTTGTCTCTGCCTACTGTGCCAAGACCAGTTCAATTGGATAGCAAAACTAAAGAAAGTAAAGATGGTGGGCCGGATTGCAGTGACTCACGTTTGTAATCACAGCAGTTTGGGAGGCTGAGGCGGGTGGATCATCTGAGGTCAGGGGTTCGAGACCAGCCTGGCCAACATGGTGAAACTCTGTCTCTACTAAAAATACAAAAATTAACCGGGCTTGGTGGTGTGCGCTTGTAGTCCCAGCAACTCAGAAGGCTGAGGCAGGAGAATTCAACCCAGGAGGTGGAGGTGGAGGTGGAGGTTGCAGTGAGCTGAGATCGTGCGTGCCACTGTACGCCTGGGCACCAAGAGCAGAAGTCCGTCTCAAAAAAAAAAAAAAAGTAAAGACAGTAACACTAAGTTGAACTTTAGAAGGAGAATAACTTTTCCCTCTTGTGAGTGGCAAAGAAGGTGATTTGTGGTCACAGAGCTAGAAAGGTTCTTTGACTTCCCTAAGTGCTTTGCAGATGTGTCCAACATGGGCGGAGGCACCTGCTCCTGAGGTCCTGGAGTGTGCCTGTCATTCAACACCTGTTCCCTTCTTGGAGGACTTCTTTGCCTCCCTGAATGATTTGCCTGTGAGTGGTCTTATGCTGGGGAGAGGCACCTAAGGAGTAAGGGCAGAGCCGGGACTCGAGGTAGGATCCCTTAGTTCAGCTGTATGAGGTTATTCTGTGTCCCTCAGTTTTTTCCCGCCTGCTCAGGGGGATCAGAACCATCTGTCCCTCTGGAAGGGCAAGGCTTAGATGGTTTTTTTTGCTGAAAACTCTAAGGATTTGCCTCCTTGCCTTGTGCTTTGCTCAGATGTAGCCACTGGGAGTGGCCAAATCATGGTACTCAGTTTTTCTACTTCTAAAACTTTAGAACTTGAAATAGTAAGATTGCTTTTTTTTCCCTCCTGACTTTAGTGAGGAAAACAGTAACTTGGAAAATTACCCAAGACAGTTATCAAACAAGATTATAATTTGGCCGGGCGCGGTGGCTCACGCCTGTAATCCCAGCACTTTGGGAGGCCAAGGCGGGCGGATCACAAGGTCAGGAGATCGAGACCACGGTGAAACCCCGTCTCTACTAAAAATACAAAAAATTAGCCGGGCGCGGTTGTGGGCGCCTGTAGTCCCAGCTACTCGGGAGGCTGAGGCAGGAGAATGTCATGAACCCGGGAGGCGGAGCTTGCAGTGAGCCGAGATCGCGCCACTGCACTCCAGCCTGGGCTGGGCGACAGAGCGAGACTCCGTCTCAAAAAAAAAAAAAAAAAAAAAAAAGATTATAATTTTATGTATTTTTAAAATTTTAAAATGCTGCTCCATTTACACAAAGATGTGCAGTTCTGGATAGATACATAGTTTAGGCACATATTATGGGGCCAGGATGATGGTTTTCTAGGGCATGCAAGAGGAGAAATTGTATATATGTCTTTATTAAATCACTTGACACATTCTCATCAGCTTAGTACAAAAGCCAGAGTTGTTGTTGGGGTCTATTTAGAGTGTTTTTCCAGGGGTGATGATTTCAGCAGGGGTGATGTCATTATCACATTTAGGGCTTTTTTTTCTTGCAAACCCAAGGACAAGGCTACCCTTAGCCTAATTCCCCATAGTAACTGCACTATTACTCTCTGGGGAGCTCAAAAATAGATGAGACAAACTATAAGCTGCTTTTTTTTTTCCTTTGAGACGGAGTTTTTCACTCTCATTGCCCAGGCTGGAGTGCAGTGGCACGATCTCAGCCCACTGCAACCTCCTCCTCGTGGGTTCAAGTGATCCTCCTGCCTCAGCCTCCTAAGTAGCTGGGATTACAGGCATGCGCCACCACACCTGGCTAATTTTTGCGTTTTTAGTAGAGATGGGGTTTCACCATGTTGGCCAGGCTGGTCTCGAACTACTTACCGCCCGCCTTGGCCTCCCGAAGTGCTGGAATTACAGGCATGAGGCACCATGCGGAGCCTGGCCAGCTTCTATATATCTTGTAAACACGTATGCCTTATCAGTATGTTCCTGTCTTTCACACTGGAATAAAGAGTGTCAAGGAGAAAGCTTCGGTCTGCTGCTAAGACCCTCCTCCCCGAGAGGCACTCCCTTCCCCAGACTCTGTCCCTTCTACAAAGGCACAGGTCACAGGTTAGAAATACCACATCGCAGTTCCTTTTCTGAACTTTCAGAATCAGTGACATTCAAGGATCAGGAAAACATTCTTCTTTCCCCTCAGCAAAGATATGGCAGGGAAGGCTGGGCGCGGTGGCTCATGCCTGTAATCCCAGCATTTGGGAGGCTAAGGTGGGTGGATCACCTGAGGTCAGGAGTTTGAGACCAGCCTGGCCAACATGGTGAAACCCCGTCTCTACAAAAAATACAAAAAGTAGCCAGGTGTGGTGGTGCATGCCTGTAATCCCAGGGAAGTTGAGGTGGGAGGATCCTTTGAGCCCAGGAGGTGGAGGTTGTAGTGAGCAGAGATTGCGCCACTGCATTCTAGCCTGGGCAACAGTGAGACCCTGTCTCAATCAATCAATAAATTCCACAATGATTATTTTTATTATTAGAGGTGTGGGTCTCATTGTCGCCCAGGCTGGTCTTGAAGCCCTGGATTCAAGTGATCCTCCCACCTCAGACTCCCAAAGTGTTGGGATTAAAGATGTGAGCCACTGAAACCGGCCTGACACATTTTTTTTTTTTTTTTTTTTTGAGATGGAGTCTCGCTCTGTCACCCAGGCTGGAGTGCAGTGGCCGGATCTCAGCTCACTGCAAGCTCTGCCTCCCGGGTTTACGCCATTCTCCTGCCTCAGCCTCCCGAGTAGCTGGGACTACAGGCGCCTGCCACCTCGCCTGGCTAATTTTTTGTATTTTTTAGTAGAGACGGGGTTTCACCGTGTTAGCCAGGATGGTCTCGATCTCCTGACCTCGTGATCCGCCCGTCTCTGCCTCCCAAAGTGCTGGGATTACAGGCTTGAGCCACCGCGCCCGGCTGACATTTTTTAAAAATACATTTTTATTAAATCACAGACTTTTCTTTCATAAACTATTTTTGAGATGGAGTTTTGCTGTTGCCCAGGCTGGAGTACGGTGGTGTGATCTCTGCTCACTGCAACCTTCGTCCCCTGGGTTCAAGTGATTCTCCTGCCACAGCTTCCTGAGTAACTGGGATTATAGATGTGCACTACCATGCCTGGCTAATTTTTGTATTTTTAATGGAGATGGGGTTTCTTTGCCATGTTGGTTAGATTGGTCTCAAACTCCTGACCTCAAGTGGTCTGCCTACCTCGGCCTCCCAGAGTTCTGGGATTATAGGTGCGTGCCACTGTGCTCGGTCCATTTTCATAAATTAAAGAAAAAAAATGTCTACCTGGAGTCACATAACACATGGGGGAAATGATGCCTTGTCTCAACAGTTTTGCTAATTTTTAGGGTAGAAAAATGATGAATGCTTCGAGTTTACCTTACTACATTTGATTAAGATTAGTGTTTCTGTAAAGATGTAATAGGGAAGTGGTGCAGAGCATAGAGAAGTTGACTCAAGCATAAGGCAGTAGGAGCAAGGAGCTCGGGGTCTGGGTCTGCTGAGAAGGCTCAGGTGACCACAGCCAAGGCTCAGAGGGCTCTTGGGGATCCTCATGATGGGCCTGGTAGGGCTGGCTTCTTAAAACTGCTTCTTTCTTTCCCCAGCTCTGCCTGCCAAGGATTCTGCCTGGCCTTGGGAAGGGAAGCCTAGATATCTGGTGAGTTGGACCCACCTTTCTCTTTTCTGAAATGCTGGCTCATTTCTCAGAGAATGGGCTCATCTCTCTTTCTTGGGAAGGGAGGAAGTGATTAAGTGGTTTATGCCTTGTGTTAGCCATTGTTCTAGGCATATTATAATGGTTTTTGTGTTTAATCTTTCTGTTTTTTGAACTTATACAAAAACATGACCAAGTTTAATATTAATTCAGAGTATTCTAAAATGTAATGGTAACTTTTTATAAAAACCTTGGGTTATTAAGATCCTAAAATGCACTATTAAAAGTTCCCTATGTCAACATTTGCACAAATAATTATAACACTTTAATAGTATCTAATAGTCTTATCTTGTACATTGGACCTCTTTTTCACATTTTATTATAGAAAACAAAGATGCAAAAGTGGAAAAAGAGTTAATGAACTCTTCTGTATCCTCATCCCACTTCAGCAATGATCAACTCATGGCCAATTTTATTTCATCTCCATTCCTACTGGATTAAAGAAAATCCAAGGCATCATACCATTTAATCCATAAATATTTCAGTCTTATGTTTAAATCATTAACAGCTGTAGGAGATGGGTGGTGATGTCCCCATTTGAGAGATGAGATCATCTGGCTTAGAGGGATTACATGATTTATGCACGGGGACATGCGAATGGCCAAATGGTAGAGTCAGGAATTAAATCCAGATTTCTCTGATCTCAAACCATTAATTTTCTGTGATGCCTTCTTGACTGTTTTTTTTTTGTCCTAGAAAACTACCCAGTGATAAAAGAACACATTTTCCAACTCTAGGAAATGGGGTTATGTTTTTAGATGAAGAGCCCCATAGAGTTCACCCCCTTCTTCTGATGTTGCATATCCCTGTCCCCCAACCCTTATGGTCTTTTCTGTACCAGAAATTTAATTTATTGGTTTCTGGGCAGAGGACTATATGAGATTGTGGGAGCTAGCCAAATAGAGTGTTAAATTCACTGTCCTTATTCTCAAAGATCCAAGATTCTTTGGGAAATGATGCATAGAGACAGGAAATTAATGACACTGGTAATAATTATTATGAAGACAGCTAAAACTGTAAAATAGTACAGGGAAAGACTAGGTGTTAGGCTGTAGCTGTTAAAACAATGCACAGCCATGAAGAATGGCCTTAGTTTTGGATTGATAATCAAATTCATGGTATGCAATGTCCTTTAACCCTGCATTAAATTCACATAGCTTCATGAAGGGATAGAGTATAGGAGACATAGCAGCCACACCATTCTTCTCAGGAGGTTTTGTGCTGGTCTCTGGGGCAGCTTCCAGGCCATAGGGGCCAAGCTTGATTGATACAGATGAGGGTGACTTGGGAGCAAATTACTTCATTATCAGGGAAGCAACTGCCTTTATTTTCCTGTATTCCCTCCTCTGCCCCAACCTTTTTCTTTTTTTTTTTGAGGCGGAGTTTCGCTCTTGTCGCCCAGGCTGGAGTGCAATGGCGCAATCTTGGCTCACTGCAACCTCTACCTCCTGAGTTCAAGCGATTCTCCTGCCTCAGGATCCAGAGTAGGTGGGATTACAGGCACGCGGCACCACACCCGGCTAATTTCTGTATTTTTAGTAGAAACGGGGTTTCACCGTGTTAGCCAGGCTGGTCTCGAAGTCCTGACCTCAGGTGATCTGCCCGCCTCGGCCTCCCAAAGTGCTAGGATTATAGGCATGAGCCACTGTGCCCGGCCCATCTTATGTTTTCATGCACTTCAGAGAAAGTTGCAGATCTCAATACATTTCACCTCTAAATACTTCAGCATGCATATCATTAAGTAGAATTCAATATTGTTTCTGATTTTTTTCTGAGGTCAAATTTACATACAGCGAAATGCACAGATTTTGAATTTGCCATTTGTTGAGTTCAGCACTCTACAGCTATTTGTTAGCCATTCACATAGCTTCCTTTTTTATGTGTCTATTCAAAGTTTTGACACATTTAAAACAATTTGGTGTTTTTTTTTTTTTTTTTTTTTTTTTGTTTGTTTTTTTTTTTTTTTTTTTGAGACGGAGTCTGGCTCTCAGCTCACTGCAAGCTCCACCTCCGGGGTTTACGCCATTCTCCTGCCTCAGCCTCCCAAGTAACTGGGATTACAGGTGCCCGCCATCTCGCCCGGCTAGTTTTTTGTATTTTTTTTAGTAGAGACAGGGTTTCACCGTGTTCGCCAGGATGGTCTCGATCTCCTGACCTCGTGATCCACCTGTCTCAGCCTCCCAAAGTGCTGGGATTACAGGCTTGAGCCACCGCGCCCGGCCATTTAAAACAATTTGTGATTGACATATAATGTTTGTACCTTTTAATGGGGTACAATGTGATGTTTTCACACATGTATACATTGTGTAATGATCAAATTGGGGTAATTAGCATATCTATCACCTTAAACATTTATCATTTCTTTGTGATGAGAACATTCAAAAACCTCTTTTCTTTTTTTTTTTTTTTGTTTGAGACGGAGTCTCGCTCTGTCGCCCAGGCTGGAGTGCAGTGGCCAGATCTCAGCTTACTGCAAGCTCCCCCTCCCGGGTTCACGCCATTCTCCTGCCTCAGCCTCCGGAGTAGCTGGGACTACAGGCGTCCACCACCGCGCCCGGCTAGTTTTTTGTATTTTTTCAGTAGAGACGGGGTTTCACCGTGTTAGCCAGGATGGTCTCGATCTCCTGACCTCGTGATCCACCCGTCTTGGCCTCCCAAAGTGCTGGGATTACAGGCTTGAGCCACCACGCCGGGCCAAAAACCTCTTTTCTAGCTATTTTGAAATATACAGTTCTGGCTGGGCATGGTGGCTCACACCTGTAATGCCAGCGCTTTGGGAGGCGGAGATGGGCGGATCACCTGACGTCAGTAGTTCGAGACCAGCCTGGCCAACATGGGGAAAACCCGTCTCTACTAAAAATACAAAAATTAGCTGGGTGTGGTAGTGGGCGCCTGTAATCCCAGTTACTCAGAAGGCTGAGGCAGGAGAATTACTTGAGTTTGGGAGGTGGAGGTTGCAGTGAGCCGAGATCGAGCCACTGCACTCCAGTCCAGGCAACAGAGCAAGACTCCATCTCAAAAAAACAAAAAAAATACAATTTATTATTGTTAACGCTAAGCTTCCTATTTTGCAATAGAACACCAGAACTTATTCCTTCTGTATGATGTAGTTCTGCACCTATTGACCAATCTCTCTCCTGCTTTCCTCTCCCTTCCCCTCTCCATCCTCTGGTAACTACTATTTTACTCTTTACTTTCTTTCTTTCTTTTTTTTTTTTTTTTAAATTAAATAGAGACGAGGTCTCACTATGTTGCCCAGGCTGGTCTCGAACTCCTGGATTCAAGCAGTCCTCCCACCTTGGACTCTCAAAGTGCTGGGATTACAGGTGTGAGCCATTGCACTTGGCCTACTCTCTACTTCTTTGAGAACAACTTGTTTTCTTTTTCTTTTGAGATAGAATCTCCCTCTGTTGCCCGTGCTGGAGTACAGTGATGCGATCTTGGCTCACTGCAATCTCCGTCTCCTGGGTTCAAGCGATTTTCCTGCTTTAGCCTCCTGAGAAGCTGGGATTACAGGCATGCGACACCACGCCTGGCTAATTTTTGTATTTTTAGTAGAGACGTGGTTTCATCATGTTGGCCAGGCTGGTCTCGAACTCCTGACCTCAGGTGATCCGCCTGCCTCGGCCTCCTGAAATGCTGGGATTACAGGCGTGAGCCACGGTGCCTGGCTCGTCTTTTGTCATGTATTTGTTTCATGAATATTTTGTTCTAGCCTAGAGCCTACCTATTCGTTTTCTTAATGTCTTTTGATGAGCAGGAGTTTTAAAATTTTGATGAAGTTTGTTAAAACTATAAAATGGTTTTTTAAATATGAAATTTGGTCAACTTTTCTGTTTTATGTTTTTTGCTGTCTGTATGCTGTCAAAGAAATCTTCGCTTATCTCCAAGTTGTGAAGATTTTTTTCTAGAAACTGTATAATTTTGGCTGGGGGCGGTGGCTCATGCCCACAATCCTAGCTTTGGGAGGCCGAGGTGGGTGGATTGCTTGAGGTCAGGAGTTTGAGACCAGCCTGGCCAACATGGTGAAATTCCATCTCTACTAAAAATACAAAAATTCAGCCGGGCGCCATGGCTGATGCAAGTAATCCTGGCACTTTGGGAGGCCGAGAGGGGCGGATCACCTGAGGTCAGGAGTTCGAGGCCTGCCTGGCCAGCGTGGTGAAATCCCGACTCTACTAAAAATTAGCTGGGCGTGGTGGCACGCGCCTATGGTTCCAGCTACTTGGGAGGCTGAGATAGGAGAATCACTTGAACCTGGGAGGTGGAGGTTGCAGTGAGCTGAGGTCACGCCACTGCACTCCAGCCTGGGCGACGGAGTAAGACTCCGTCTCAAAAAAAGAAAAAAAAATTAGCTGGGCGTGGTGATGCGCGCCTGTAATCCCAGCTGCTTGGGAGACTGAGGCAGGAGAATCACTTGAACCTGGGAGGCAGAGGTTGCAGTGAGCCAAGATTGCACCAACGTACTCCAGCCTGGGCAACAGAGTGAAACTCCGTCTCAAAAAAAAAGAAACTTTTAAAAAAAAATCAACTTTAAGTTGAGGTGATTTTTAGGTTTTTTTGGAATGGTATGAGATAGGGATTGGTGTTCTTTGTTTTTAAATTTGGGCATTCCGTTCTTCCAACACTGTTTTTGAAAAGACTTTCCTTCTTTCATTGAATTCCTTTGATACTTTTGTTAAAAATCAATTGTGGGGCAAGGCACAGTGGCTCATACCTGTAATCCTAGCACTCTGGGAGGTCAAGACAGGTGGATCGCTTGAGCCCAGGAGTTCGAGACCAGCCTGGGCAACATGGCGAAACCTCATCTTTACAAAAAGTACAAAAAATTAGCTGGAGTTGTTTGCCTGTAGTCCCAGCTATGTGGGAGGCTGAGGTGGGAGGATCACTTGAGCCTGGCAGGTTGAGGCTGCAGTGAGCCATGTTTGCACCGCTGCACTCCAGCCTGGGTGATGGAGTGAGACCCTGTCTCAAAAAAAAAGAAAAATCAGTTGTGGGTCTGTTTTCTGGGTGCTCTGTTCTGCTCCTTTGAACTCTTCTCACATTTGTATTGTGCTCCTCACTAATGTAGCTTTATGGTAAGTCTTAAAAATCAGGTAATATAAGTCCTTAATTTTTTATATATAAGTCCTTAATTTTATTATTATTATTATTATTTTGAGACAGAGTCTCACCTCTGTCTCCCTGGCTGGAGTGCAGTGGCGTGATCTTGGCTCATTGCAACCTCTACCTCCCAGGTTCAAGTGATTCTCCTGCCTCAGACTCTTTAGTAGCTAGGACTACAGGTGTGTACCGCCATGCATGGCTAATTTTTTGTATTTTTAGTAGAGACGGGGTTTCACCGTGTTAGCCAGGATAGTCTCAATCTCCTGACCTCCTGATCTGCCCGCCTCTGCCTCCTAAAGTGCTGGGATTACAGGCATGAGCCACCGCACCTGGCTAATTTTATTATTTTTTTGAGGTTGCTTTGCATATTCTAAGTCTTTTGCATTTTTATATAAATATTGAAATCTATCAATTTGAAATTGAAATTGTATCAATTTCTACAATGAGATTTTGATTGAATTGCTTTGAATTTTTATATTAGTTTGGGGGAAAATAACATCTTAACATTATTGAGTGTTCTGGTCCATCAGCACAGTGTCTCTCCATTTATTTAGACAATTTTTTCCTCATTTATGTAGATCTTTATCTTAATAATCTGGGCTTTTTCTTTTTTCTTTTTTTTTTTTTTTGAGACAGAAGATCCCTCTGTTTCCCAGGCTGGAGTGCAGTTGTGCAATCTCAGCTCACTACAGCCTCTGCTTCCTCAAGTGATTCTCTTGCCTCAGCCTCCTGAGTAGCTGGGATTACAGGCGTGCACCACCACACATGGCTGTTTTTTGTATTTTCAGTAGATGGGCTTTCGCCATGTTGGCCAGGCTGGTCCCAAACTCCTGACCTCAAGTAATCCTTGGCTTCCCAAAGTGTTTGGACTGCAGGTGTGGCCACCATGCCCGGCTGTCACCGTTAGTATTAATGAATCAATAATAGTGGTGGTTATTAATCCATACTTTATTCGGATTTCTTTAGTTTTAATGACCGTTTTCTGTTCCAAGATCCCATCCAGGTTATCATATTACACTTAGTTGTCATGTCTCCAAGGAAGTACTAGTCAGATATTTTGTAGAATGTCCCTTACTTGGGATTCGTTTGACGTTTTCCTCAAGTGACAGTATCACTTGAGCCCAGCAGTTCAAGACTAGTCTGGGCAACACAGCAAGAACCCATCTCTAAAAAATTAAAAAAGAAATTCACTGGGATTGGTGGCATGTACCTGTAGTCCTAGCTACTTGGGAGGCTGCCGTGGGAGGATCACTTGAGCTCAGGAGTTTAAGGCTGCACTGAGCTATGATTATGCCACTGTACTCCAGCCTGGGCGACAGAGTGAGACCTTATCTCTTAAAAAACAAAACAAGGCCGGGCACGGTGGCTCAAGCCTGTAATCCCAGCACTTTGGGAGGCTGAGACGGGCGGATCACGAGGTCAGGAGATCGAGACCATCTTGGCTAACACGGTGAAACCCTGTCTCTACTAAAAAATACAAAAAACTAGCCGGGTGAGGTGGCGGGCGCCTGTAGTCCCAGCTACTCGGGAGGCTGAGGCAGGAGAATGGCATAAACCCGGGAGTCGGAGCTTGCAGTGAGCTGAGATCTGGCCACTGCACTCCAGCCTGGGCGACAGAGCAAGACTCCGTCTCAAAACAAAACAAAACAAAACAAGCCAGGCACGGTGGCTGATGCCTGTAATCTCAGGAGAATTGCTTGAACCCCAATTGCTTTAATTTTTTGATACTCTGTGTGTATGCGTGTGTGTAAAATTTAAAATTCTAATTGTTCATTCCTGGTATATAGGAAAGCAGTTGACATATAGGAAAGCAGATGATCTTATATCCTGCAGCCTTTCTATGCTTGTTTATTAGTTCCAAGATTTTTATTTATTTATTTACTTATTTTTGTAGATTCTCTGGGATTTCCTATGTAGACAGTCATGTCATCTGTGAACAAAGACAGCTTTACTTCTTTTCAAATATGTGTACATGTTCTTTTTCTTGTCTCATTGCAGTAGCTAGGACTTTCAGTACAATGTTGAACAGGAGTGGTGAGAGAAGGCATCCTTGCTTTGTTTCCAGTTATCTAGGAAAACCATCTAGTCTCTCGCTATAAAGCAGGATGTTTGTTGTAGGTTTTTTGTAGATGTTCTTTGTTAATTGAGGAAGTTCTGCTATATTTCTAGTTTGCTGAGAGCTATTACTTTTTATTTTTGTTTTTTATTTTTTTGAGACAGTCTCACTCTATCTGCCAGACTGGAGTGCAGAAGTGCCATCTCGGCGCACTGCAACTTCTGCCTCTTGGGTTCAAGCAATTCTCATGCCTCAGCCTCCCAAATAGCTGGGATTACAGGTGTGCACCACCACGCCCAGCTAATTTTTGTATTTTTAGTGGAGACGGGGTTTCACCATGTTGGCCAGGCTGGTCTCAAGCTCCTGACCTCAAGTGATCTGCTTACCTTAGCCTCCCAAAGTACTGAGCCACCATGCCTAGCTGAGAGTTTTTTACCTTTTTTTGTTGTTGTTGAGACAAAGTCTTGCTCTGTCTCCAGGTTGGAGTGCAGTGGCATGATCTTGGCTCACTGCAACCTCCGCTTCCCAGGTTCAGGTGATTCTCCTGCCTCAGCCTCCCGAGTAGCTGGTATTACAGGTGCCCACCACCATGCCTGGCTAGTTTATTTATTTTTAGTAGAGACAGGGTTTTGCCATGTTGGCCAGGCTGGTCTCGAACTTGTAACCTCAGGTGATCTGCCTGCCTTAGTGCCCCAAAGTGCTGGGATTACAGGCAAGAGTCACCATGGCTGGCCAGAGACGGGGTCTTGCCATGTTGCCCAGGCTGATCTCAAACTCCTGAGCTCAAGCAATCCTGCTTTAAACTCCCAAACTGTTGGGATTACAGGCATGAGCCGCCACGCCTGGCAACTGAGAATTTTTATAGTCACTAGATGTTGGGTTTTGTCAAGTGTGTTTTCTGCATCAAATGATATGATCATCTGATTTTGTTTCTTTAGCCTATTAACATGGTGGATTACAATGATTGATTTTCTTTTCTTTTCTTTAAGCCCACGAGCCTAGTTTATGACATTCCATTGGGCAAAATCTTCTGTTCCCAGCACTGAGTATGGCCCAAGCCCCACAGCAGCTGCCGAGGGACCCAACTGCCCTGCCTGCCTCTAGCTCCCAGCATTGCTACTGGGGAGGCCAAGGGTACTGAAGTTCGTCCCACTGTCACCTGTCCATACATGTCAGAGGGGCCAGGCCGTCATGGGGCGGTTGGGGCAGGACTATAGTTGTGACCGAGGGCTTGTGAGTGGGCCTCCTACTCCATAGTGCAGGAGGAACTCTAGAAGCTCTGCTGTCTGTCAGTGATACAGCTTCCAAGGTGTTCTTGAGTAGCAGACATTGTCCCTCAGGAGGGGGGACCCCAAGGCCATGAGCACCCTGTTCCAGGGGAGGCCTTTTATGTAGATGGGCCTGAGGGAGTGGGGAGCCCAGCGCATCAGATACTGGTTGAGTTGGGGTTTGCTCTTTGGAACAACTCCTTCAGGAAGCTGAGGCCTATGATTTGGTAACAGACCTGCTTGGTAGGCCATCTTCACACACTCCTCCATCTTGCAGTGCTCTTCCCGGCATAGGCCTGTCATCTTTTAGGGCAGCGTGCCTCCATGAGGCTGGATGAACTGGCTAAGCAGCAAAACATTGTCATAGTTTTACTTGTGGTTCAGGTTCCAATGGCAAATGGGGCACTGACCAGAGGGGTTTGGAGGATTTGGACTCTCCTTGGGAGTCGCTGTGATACGGCCTTCAATTATAGTTGTCTTTCCTTCTTGGATCTCCACCACTGCCCTGAACCGGCGAGCTGGAAGCTGAGACCAGCTGGTCGCTGCTGGGCCTGCTAGGAGCCCATGGGGAAGCTGCCCACAGCTGGACCCCAGAGCCTCGAAGGCAGCAGTCTTGAAAAACCAACCCTGACCTCTACAATGATTGATTTTCAAATGTTGAACCAGCTTTGCAGAACTATAATAAACCCAAGTGTGGTGTGTAATTCTTATACTTTTCTGGATTTGATTTTCTTATATTTTGGGAGGGGGGTATTGTGTCTGTGAGATCTATTGATCTATAGTTTTAATTTCTAATGTCTTTATCTAGATTTGCTATTAGGGTAATGCTGGATTCATAGGATGGGTTAGGAAATGTTCCGTCTGCCTCTATGTTCCAGTAGAGATGGGGTTTCACCATGTTGGCCAGGCTGGTCTCAAACTCCTGACCTCAGGAGATCCGCCTGCCTCAGCCTCCCAAAGTGAAGTGCTAGGATTACAGACGTGAGCCACTGAAAAAAGTTTTAATTTCGGTGAAGTCTGTTTTATTGTGTTTTTCTTTTTTGGATTGTGGTTTTGGTGTCATGTCTAAGAACTCTTTACTAAGCACTAGGTCCCAATACAGATCTTCTCCTGTATTTTTTTCTAACATTTTTATATTTTTATATTTAAATTAGTGATTCATTTTGATTTTTTTTTTTTTTTTTTTTGTATACGGTGTGAGGTTTTAGGTTCAGGTTAATTTTTTTGTCTGTGAATGTCCAGTTGGTCCAGTGCCGTTTGTTGCAAAATCTATTCTTCATTGAATTACTTTTAGCAATTTGGGGTATTTGTGTTGATCTCTTTTTGGGTTCTTGGTTCTCGGTTCTCTTCTGTCGATCTGTGTGTCTATTCTTCCATCAATACCCTGTCTCAAGTATTGCAGTGACCAAATAGTAGTAAGTTTAATATGAGGTATAGTGATCCCTCTTACTTTGTTCTTCTAGTTTCTTTGCCTTATATATATAATAGGATAAATTGTCTATAAATCTACAAAAAAAATCTGTTTGGGATTTTGATAGGAATTGTATTAAATCTATAGATCATTTTGGGGAAGATTGACGTCTTTGTTGAGCCTTCCAACTCATGAACATGCTTTGTCTCCCCATTTAGCTAGATCTTCTTTGATTTTTTTTTTCCATTGGCATTTTGTAGTTTTCAGTGTACAGATGTTATACTTGTTTTGTTGGGTTTATGTTAGGCACCTCTTTTTGGGGGGAGTGATTGTAAATGGTATTATGTTTTTAATTTCAGTTTCACATGGTTGTTGCTAATCTATAGGAATACGATGGATGTTTATGTGTTCATCTTGTATCTTTCAATCCTCCTGGACTCACTTACTAGTTATATGATCATTTTTATAGATTCCTTTGCATTTCCTGCATAGAAAACCATGTCCTTGGCAAATGGGGTAATTTTATTTCTTCCTTACCAGTCTCTATGCTTTTTACTTCCTCTTCTTGCCTTGTACTGGACAGAATGTTTGATTATTTTTTTTTTTTTTTTTTTTTTTTTTTTTTTTTTTTTTGAGACGGAGTCTCGCTCTGTAGCCCAGGCTGGAGTGCAGTGGCCGGATCTCAGCTCACTGCAAGCTCCGCCTCCCGGGTTCACGCCATTCTCCGGCCTCAGCCTCCCGAGTAGCTGGGACTACAGGCGCTGCCACCTCGCCCGGCTATTTTTTGTATTTCTTAGTGGAGACGGGGTTTCACCGTGTTAGCCAGGATGGTCTCGATCTCCTGACCTCGTGATCCGCCCATCTCGGCCTCCCCAAAGTGCTGGGATTACAGGCTTGAGCCACCGCGCCCGGCCTGATTATTTTTTGAGAACCAAAAATTATTTACTTATTTTAAAAACCAGTTTTCATTTAAATATAAAACATTCCATTGCTTAATTATAGCAAATAGTAATAGCAAGTGTTTACTGCATGTCAGGCATTGATGTCAGTGCTTTATCTTTATTAAGATAGTAGGTGTCATTATCAAGCCCATTTTATAGATGTGGAAACTAAGACACAGAGAGGTTATGTAAGTTTCCAAAGGTCATGTATTGTATAAGTGGCAAAGTTGGGATTTGGACTTATGTGGTCGGGCTCCATAGATTGGGCTCCTACTACATCCACTGTGCAAAAAGCCTAGCTTCCATTGTAGCTGAGCCTGTTTTATGCTTCAGTGGAAGAACTAGAGGGGGAAGAGGAGTCAAGAGAGAAATGGAGAGGATGTTGGAACATGAGAGACACAAGGCTTGAACAAGAGAAATTATGAGACCCGAGATATAAAAAGACAAGTGGAAAGATCACTGAGAATATGAGAACCAGGATATGCCTGAAGCAGCAGGTCATGGAAAGCATGTAAGGGACAGCAGCCCACACCACTGCCCGCTCAGGCCTTGGCTGCCTAATCCTGGGTCCTGGCCTGCTGTCTAGACTTTCTGTCCTCACTCCTACACTATGCCATGCAGCCTGACTGCCTGGGCTGCTGGCTATAGATGTGACATCCCTCCCAAAACTTCTTACACACTCAAGGATTTCAGTATCTACACCTAGTTTCCTACTCTTAGCTCAGCGTCATTATTTTTTATTTTTATTTTTATTTTTTTTTTTGAGACGGAGTCTTGCTCTGTCGCCCAGGCTGGAATGCAGTGGCCGGATCTCAGCTCACTGCAAGCTCCGCCTCCCGGGTCACGCCATTCTCCTGCCTCAGCCTCCCAAGTAGCTGGGACTACAGGCGCCCGCCACCTCGTCCGGCTAGTTTTTTTGTATTTTTTAGTAGAGACGGGGGTTTCACCGTGTTAGCCAGGATGGTCTTGATCTCCTGACCTCATGATCCGCCCGTCTCGGCCTCCCAAAGTGCTGGGATTACAGGCTTGAGCCACCGCGCCCGGCCTCAGCGTCATTATTATTCTCTACTGCTTCTGCTCTTCTGTGCTGGGTTTTATTAAATCTCTTTTATAATCCAGCTCTCAGGGGAGGATGCTAAGAAGCTCTGGCTTGGTAGCCTTGCAGTGTGCTTTCTCCAGCTCCTACTGTCATCTTTGATTTCATAGAAGCTTAATTAGTTTCGCTTTAGAACCTGGAATATATATTCCCAACTCCTGAAGTGCCAAGGACCACTGGAAGGTGGACAAGAAGACTGATGAATACCTGAGAATAGGAGGAAGAAGCTGAGTCAGAGAAGAGATACTCAGGACGATCAGAAGCAGCTGGGAATAATGTGCAAATGTTCCCCGAAGTCTGCAGAGTAAAGTTAAAAATCTAAAGCAAGTCCAAGGCAGGCAGATCACTTGAGGTCAGGAATTAGAGACTAGCCTGGCCAACATGGTGAAACCCCATCTCTACTAAAAAAAACAAAAAAACAAAAAAAAACCCCAAAATATTAGCCAGGCGTGGTGATATGCACTTGTAGTCCTAGCTACTTGGGAGGCTGAGGCAGGAGAATCAGTTGAACCCGGGAGGCAGGGGCTGCAGTGAGCCAAGATCACGCCACTGCACTCCAGCCTGGACGACAGAGTAAGACTTGTCTCAAAAAAAAAAAAAAAAAAAAAAAATCTAGGGCAAGTTAGGAGGGTCATGAAATACCCACAGGCTGAAGCAGTTGGTCACTGAGCAAATAATGCTTGAATTCAGTAGAAGTAAGTTGATTGGTGGCTCCCTTGGTATCTGAGGGCAATGCCACCTTTCAAGTATAACTAAAGAGAAAACACCACTGAATACTCATTTTGAAGAGAAGAGACTTCAAGATGAAAAAGCATATGGTGTAGGTTTTTTTGAGACGGTCTCGCTCTGGTCACCCAGGCCAGAGTGCAATGGTGCAATCTCAGCTCACTGTAGCCCCGACCTGCTAGGATCAGGCAATCCTCCTACCTCAGCCTCCTGAATAGCTGGAACTACAGGTGTACACCCCCATACCTGGCTAATTTTTGTTTATTTTTCATAGAGACAGGGTCTCACTGTGTTGCCCAAGCTAGTCTTGAACTCCTGGGCTCAAGCAATCCTCCCACCTCAGCCTCCCAAGTAGCAAATCCATTTCTTTCTCTCTTTTTTTTTTGAGGCAGAGTCTCCCTCTGTCACCCACACTGGAGTGCAGTGGAGTGATCTTGGTTTACTGCAACCTCTGCCTCTAGGGTTCAAGCGATTTTCCTGCCTCAGCCTCCCGAGTAACTGGGACTACAGGCGTGTGCCACCACGCCCAGCTAATTTTTGTATTTTTACTGGAGACAGTGTTTTAACATATTAGCCAGGCTGGTCTTGAACTCCTGACCTCAAGGTAACCTCCCACCTTGGCCTCCCAAAGTGCTGGGATTGTAGGTGTGAGCCACCGTGCCTGGTCTAGATCCATTTCTTATGTAGCTAGATTCTCCAAGACCACCAGTTCCATTCTCCCTGTGAATCTTAATTGTGACTTGATGAATATGAATTTATTGGTTGATTTAGGGACCAGTGACTTTCGAGGATGTGGCTGTGCTTTTCACTGAGGCAGAGTGGAAGAGACTGAACCTTGAGCAGAGGAACCTATTCAAAGAAGTGATGCTGGAAAATCTCAGGAATCTGGTCTCGTTGGGTGAGGATATGTTCTCTTCCTTCATTTTTCCATTTAAGTATTTACTGACCATATTCAGTGTGCCAGCCAATGTTTTAATCTCTTAGAACATATCGATGAATAGAATAATAAAGCATTTCTTCTCTCATGGAGCTTACATTCTAGTATAGGTAGACTGACAATGTACAATAAGCAGCATATATAGGTAAATTATATATGTCAAAGGATAATAAGTGCTACATAGTTAAAAAATGTATAAGATATATATAAATATAAGTAGAGCAGATTAAGGGAGATCTGAAGTGCCTGGGTGTGGAGGCAACTGGCTGAACTTTTAAATTGCGTGATCAGGGTAGGCCTCTCTGAGGAAGTACATTTGAACAAAGGCTTGAAGGAGGTAAGGAGGTTGGGTATGTGGGTCAGGTGGGAAACTGCTCCAGACAAGAGGAAAGCAGTGCCACGGCTCTGGAGGCAGGAGCATATCTAGTCCTTTGGAGGAAAAGCAAAGAGGCCAAGGTGTTTGGAGTACAGAGAACGAGGAGGAGAATAGTAAGAGATGCCTTCTATGACCTAGAAGTTGGAAATGTTTGAGGTTTAAGGTATAAGTCTGTCAGTTTGATGTTTTAAAGATTACTGGATATCATACATCATGTTTTTATTCACTTATTTGAAAACTAAAACTGATTACTAGGTTAGCAAATAACAAAATCATTCTGGATATTCTTGAGTTATTGATGAGAGTCAGATTTTCAAAGTTCCTCACATTTCTCTCAGCAGCTTTCTCAAGGTTTGTCTTCATCTGGCATAGCTATGAATTAAATAGTTCTGATTTATTCTCTTTGCATCTGTTTAGACCTATTTTGCACTGCTTTAATCTCATTTGAATTGGCCTCATTTCAATCCTAGTTTTGCTTATTTCTATTTCAGTGCAGATTCATCCATTTAAGTTAGCTTTCAATTGGCCAATCTGATCTGGTCTCATTTCATCTGGTCTTGTTACTCTATCTTTATGCTCATACATTTTGTTGATTCTGAAGAATATGTTAAAATTGTCTTAAAATAATCTGATTCAAATTAATCTTGACCCTGAAACTTTGGATCTCATTGGATCCATTTCAGGTGTTAAACTGTTTTTGTTCTTGATCCATCTTTCCCTTTCTCTCTACATCACTTTTTCTCTTATTGCTGAATTATTTAAAGCAAATCTCAAATATCATGACATACCACTCATGTTATATCACAGTGCAACTCCAATAAATAAGGATATTTTATTTTATTTATTTATTTTTTTTGAGATGGAGTTTCACTCTTGTTGCCCAAGCTGGAATGCAGTGGCGCGATCTTGGCTCACTGCAACCTCCACCTTCCGGGTTCAAGCAATTCTCCTGCCTCAGCCTCCCGAGTAGCTGGGATTACAGGCACGCACCACCACACCCCGCTAATTTTTTTGTATTTTTAGTAGAAATGGGGTTTCACCATGTTAGCCAGGCTGGTCTCGAACTCCTGACCTCAGATGATCCACCTGCCTCAGCCTCCCAAAGTGCTGGGATTACAGGCATGAGCCACTGTGCCTGGCCTAATATTTTCTTATATAACCACAGTGTCATGATCAGAACTCAGAAAGTTACCAGGAATGCTTCAGTATCATCCAACACCTAGATCATCTCAAGTTTTTTTGCAAAATTGAATCGGGATTCAGATGAGATCCACACATTCCATCTTCTAAAAAATTCTCTTAATTTATATCAGCTCCTTCTCTGTCTCCTTTTTTTTTTCCCCTGTAGCCCACGGATCTGTTTGTAATGTTCTGAATCTAGAATATAAATCTATGTTAGATAGTATCATAAAGTAATTTTTGCATGGTAGATTGTAAATCAAGAGAAAATAGTTTTTGAGCTTTACCAAGAGGTGTTCACCAATATGAAAAAAAAATCACATCACTCATGGCAGTGCTGGTTGTGGTGTTTGAGTAACCGCTTGCATAGCACACTTAGGTCTGTCACTACTAGAACACACATAGTCATCAATAAGGCACATCCATGTGTGTCTGCATTTGTAGCTGTCTTGTCTACAGTGTAAGCACTTGTCTTGTCCTGTAAGCACCTGATTGCTCTGGTATGTCTCATAATGTAGCCCTGTCAAGAGATTACATATTGAAATGAATATTTTTATTGTAAATTACTTTCTTTTTTTCTTTCTTTTTTTCTTTTTTTTTTTGAGACTGAACTTTGCTCTTGTCACCCAGGCTGGAGTGTAGTGGTGCAATCTCGGCTCATGGCAACCTCTGCCTCCCCAGTTCATGCAATTGTCCTGCCTCAGCCTCCTGAGTAGCTGGGATTACAGGCATGTGCCGCCATGCCCGGCTAATTTTTGTATTTTTAGTGGAGACAGGATTTCACCATGTTGGTCAGGCTGGTCTCAAACTACTGACCTCAGATGATCTGCCTGCCTCAGCCTCCCAAAGTGTTGGGATTACAGGCGTGAGCTGCCACGCCCAGTTCCTTTCTTTGTAATGTTTTGGATAGGGCATTACATTATTAAAACATTCTGCGGCCAGGCGTGGTGGCTCATGCCTGTAATCCCAGCACTTTGGGAGGCTGAGGCCGGCGGATCACGAGGTCAGGAGTTTGAGAACAGTCTGGCCAACACGGTGTAACCCCACCTCTACTAAAAATAGAAAAAAAAAAAATCAGCCAGGCATGGTGATGTGCACCTGTAATCCCAGCTATGCAGGAGGCTGAGGCAGGAGAATCACTTGAACCTGGGAGGCGGAGGTTGCAGTGAGCCAAGATTGCACCACTGCACTTCAGCCTGGGCGACAGAGCAAGACTCCATCTTGGAGAGAAAAAAAACACAAAACATTCTGCATATGAGTACATTTAATTAAATATGAATTTTATTTCAGGACAGTAAGTGAGATGTTACGAAACATAAGTTACAAAAAGGAGGCTTTTGTTCTGACAGTATTGAGAACATCTTCTGCCTAACCCTCTAGTCCTTTTTTAATTAACTTGGCTCCTGTCACTCATTTACTCAAAAGTATGTATTGACTATTAAACGCTGGGTCTAGTTCTGCATTCTTAGACTATACCAGTGATATGTATGGGAGAAGGGTGCTGTAGACATAGAAACCAGACAGTGTAAGTCATCTGGATGGGAGGATAGTGTGGCTCAGATGGAACAAATGAAGGCTGGAGAATAGGCTTGAGTCAAAGAAGCAGTAGGTGGAACCCAGTGGGCCCTCTGAGCAGCTTGGCTTTTACTCTGAACATTATGGACTTCCTTTTTTTTAAGTTGAAGGGTCTTGTTTATTAGAAATGTAGAAAAAAGAAGGAAGAGGCCAGGTGCAGTGGCTCACGCTTCTAATCCCAGCACATTGGGAGGCCGAGGCGGGCGGATCATGAGGTCAGGAGTTCGAGACCAGCATGACCAACATGGTGAAACCCTGTCTCTACTAAAACTATTAGCCGGGCGAGGTGGCATGTGCCTGTAATCCCAGCTATTCAGGAGGCTGAGGCAGGAGAATCGCTTGAATCCGGGAGGCGGAGGTTGCAGTGAGTCGAGATCACGCCACTGCACTCCAGCCTGGGTGACAGAGCGAGACTCCATCCCAAAAATAAATAAATAGATAAAAACAAAAAGGCCAGGCGCGGTGGCTCACACCTGTAATCCTTTCTCTTTGGGAGGCTGAGTTCGAAGCTCAGGAGTTCAAGACCAGCCTGGGCAACATGGTGAAACCCCGTCACTATTAAAAATACAAAAGTTAGCTGGGCACAGTGGCACACCCCTGTAGTCCCAGCTACTTGGGAGGCTGAGGCAAGAGAATTGCTTGAACCTGGGAAGCGGAGGTTGCAGTGAGCCAGGATCACACCATTGCACTGCAGCCTGGGCAACAGAGACTCTGTCTCAAAAAAATAAAATAAAATAAAATAAGAGGAAGAATTGGCTTTAGTCACCCACTCCCATTCCATTCTTCTGTTCCTTCTTCTAGGACAGAACTCTGTGGCTCCAGGGCCTAATTTCTTTTGGATGGATGGGGGTCCAGTTGGCTTTATTATTTATTTGTCTGAGACAGAGTCTTGTTCTGTCACCCAGGCTGGAGTACGATGGTGCGATCCTGGCTCACAGCGACCTCCGCCTCCTGCGTTCAAGTGATTCTCCTGCCTCAACCTCCCGAGTAGCTGGGATTACAGGCGCCTGCCATCATGTCCGGCTAATTTTTGTATCTTGAATAGAGATGAGATTTCACCATGTTTGCCAGGCTGGTCTTGAACTCCTGACTTCAAGTGATCCACCCGCCTCGGCCTCCCTAAGTGTTAGGATTACAAGCGTGAGCCACGGTGCCCTGCCCCATTTGGCTTTAGTTACCCGCTCCCACCACCACATTCTTCGATTCCTGATTCTAGGGCAGCACTCTGTGGCTCCAGGGCTTCATTTCTTCTGGATGGAGAGGGGTCCTGGTTTCAGTGACTCCTCTGGAGCGGTGTAGCTTAGGTAGTCCTCATCCCTCTTCCTGTCCTGAGAGAGTTGGAGCAGTTGGTCTGGGTGTCTGGGAATCTGATCATCAGGATGTCTGGATGGCAGCTTTGCAAGCCTAGAGTAGTCAAAGCCTGGAACACTCCTGGCCCCTAGATGTAGTTCAAAGGCCAAAGTTGGTTAGCTTTCCCAAGAGGTATTGCATCTATGTCAGGGGGCTTAATTCTCACTGGCTTCTTTTCTTCAAAGGCCTAGTCAAAGAAGCAAGGATCTCATTATTTATAGAACATAGGCCTTTAAACAGCTCAGAGTTATTCGTGGTGTATTGAGAGTATTTAGGAACACATATTTTGGCATCCTGAACCCTGTCTTGTCCTTTCTTACTTTATGACTGTGGACACAAAGTTACTAATCCTTCTAAACTTCAATTTCCCGATCTATGAAATGATAATACCAGGATTAAATTTGGTCTTTATGTAAAGCCCTGCATAGCACAAAACACAATGCTGGGCCCATAGTAAGTGATGTTTATTATGGGGTCTATTATTATTAAGGATAATAATAATAGTAATAAAACTTACAATCCAAATTCAGGTAATAAAGACCATTGGAACTTTATACAAGTGAATAAATAAATAAAAATTTGGAGTTTATTTAATTGTCAGGCAAGGGAATGAATAGTAAAGAAACCTTACTGAATAGTTCACAGAGAGGACTACTAAATAGTAGGAAGGCAGTTTTATGGCATTTGTGCTAATTAAATATGAAAGACCAGGACTCTGCATAGGATGGAATGAATCCATGGGTCTATACATGTTTGGTTAAAACAATTCTCCTGGCCAGCGCAGTGGCTCACACTTGTAATCCCAGCACTTTGGGAGGCTGAGGAGGGTGGGATCACCTGAGATCAGGAGTTCGAAACCAGCCTGGCCAACATGGTGAAACCGCGTCTCTACTAAAAATACAAAAATTAGCCGTTTATGGTGGCGCGCGCCTGTAATCCCAACCACTCAGGAGGCTGAGGCAGGAGAATTGCTCGAACCCAGGAGGTGGAAGTTGCAGTGAGCGGAGATCCCACCATTACACTCCAGGCTGGGCGACAAGAGTGAAACTGTCTCCAAAAAAAAAAAAAAAAGGCCGGGCGGTGACTCACACCTATAATCCCAGCACTTTGGGAGGCCGCGAGGTGGGTGGATCACAAGGTCAAGAGATTGAGACCATCTTGCCCAACATGGTGAAACCCCGTCTCTACTAAAAATACAGAAATTAGCTGGGTGGAGTGATGGGCGCCTGTAGTCCCAGCTACTCGGGAGGCTGAGGCGAGAGAATCACTTGAACCCGGGAGGTAGAGGTTGCAGTGAGCCGAGATCGTGCCACTGCACTCGAGCCTGGCGACAGAGTGAGACGCTGTCTCAAAAAAAAAAAAAAAAATCCTATTTATTAGTTAGGCAAGGGTCTTCAGTTAGGCTGATAAAGGGTCTGGCCTGGATTACAAAAGGTTCATGGTTGTTATTTTCAGCTGGTTAGAAACAGTTGCAATTTAATTTTGATATTTCTTAGGAAAGTACAGCTCAATGGTAACATTGCTGTATTTGCTGACTTGTGGAAAACAGGGAAGAGCAGGTCTTGGATTGGAGGACCAAGAGCCAGCCTCCTAAGTCAGTTGTGCCTGTCTTCTCCACTGATGAATCCTTACTTCTGTAGAACCTGGCATGTCATCTTCCTCTAATAAATATCTACTGATAAGTGGGGAAACTCAAATGAAGGCTTCCTATGCACATTCTTCAACTACTATTCTGTACTGCATTCTACATTGGCGGACATCGAGACTAAGTGACTCCTATCTCAATCCATCCTTCTCAAAGGAAAAGTCATAAAGAGCATTCCCATATAGGTCACAAAGACTGTTCTCTCTCAGTGGAAACAAATGCTTGTGGCATTATGTGATTATGGTAGAAGATAATTTTAGTATAACTGTAGATATTTACAGAGCTGAGGATGTCTCAGATGCCTACTTGGAAGATTCTCTGTTGGGATAATATATAGAATAGATTCGGCTGTGGGTTTTTTTGGATTAAAGTAAAACATGTAATAGGTAAAAATGGAGTGCAATGTATAATCTGAATCTAATCATGGGAAACATCAGGAACTTTTTTTGTGACGGCGTTCACCGTGTTGCCCAGGCTAGTCTTCAAGTCCTGAGCTCAGGCAATCCGCCCACCTTGTCCTCCCAAAGTGCTGGGATTAACAGGCATGATCCACTGTACCTGGCCCTTTGTATTATTCATATTCTTGCAGCTTTTCTGTCTATTTGAAATGATTTCCAAATCAAAAGTTTGAAGAAGTTGAATGGAAATACAGGTCCTGCATAGCACATCTTGGGGAGAAAGACTTTAATCATTTAGAAAGATTAATGGGCCAGGTCTTACCATAAAACAGGAGCCCAGTCAGCCCTTCCTGTGACTTTTCTGACTGGAAACTTTCTCTCTTCAGCAGAATCAAAGCCAGAAGTCCACACCTGCCCTTCTTGCCCTCTGGCTTTTGGCAGTCAGCAATTCCTCAGCCAAGATGAGCTACACAATCATCCCATTCCAGGTTTCCATGCAGGAAATCAACTCCACCCAGGAAACCCCTGCCCAGGGGATCAGCCACAGCCACAATGTCCTTCTGATAAAAATCACAGGGGAGCTGAAGCAGAAGATCAACGAGTGGAAGGAGGCGTCAGACCCTTGTTTTGGAGTACAAATGAGAGGGGGACTTTAGTGGGTTTCTCTAGCCTGTTCCAGAGACCACCAATAAGCTCTCAGGGAGGCAACAGAATATTAGAGATACAGCTCAGTCCAGCCCAGAATGCAAGCTCTGAGGAAGTAGACAGAATTTCCAAGAGGGCAGAAACCCCAGGGTTTGGAGCAGTCAGGTTTGGAGAGTGTGCACTAGCTTTTAACCAGAAGTCAAACCTGTTCAGACAGAAGGCAGTCACAGCAGAAAAATCTTCAGACAAAAGGCAGTCACAGGTGTGCGGGGAGTGTGGGCGCGGCTTTAGCAGGAAGTCACAGCTCATCATACACCAGAGGACACACACAGGAGAAAAGCCTTATGTCTGCGGAGAGTGTGGGCGAGGCTTTATAGTTGAGTCAGTCCTCCGCAACCACCTGAGTACACACTCTGGGGAGAAACCTTATGTGTGCAGCCAGTGTGGGCGAGGCTTTAGCTGCAAGCCATACCTCATCAGACATCAGAGGACACACACAAGGGAGAAGTCATTTATGTGCACAGTGTGTGGGCGAGGCTTTCGTGAAAAGTCAGAACTCATTAAGCACCAGAGAATTCACACAGGGGATAAGCCTTACGTGTGCAGGGACTGTGGCCGAGGCTTTGTAAGGAGATCATGTCTCAACACACACCAGAGGATACATTCAGATGAGAAGCCTTTTGTTTGCAGAGAGTGTGGGCGAGGCTTTCGTGCTAAATCGACTCTCCTCCTACACCAGTGGACACATTCAGAGGTGAAACCTCATGTGTGTGAGGAGTGTGGGCATGGATTTAGCCAGAAGTCGACGCTCAAATCACATCGGAGAACACACTCAGGAGAGAAGCCTTATGTGTGTGGGGAATGTGGGCGGGGATTTAGCCGGAGGATATTCCTCAGTGGACACTGGAGGACACACACGGGAGAGAAGCCTTACACGTGCTTTGAGTGTGGGCGAAACTTTAGCCTCAAGTCCGCTCTTAGTGTACATCAGAGGATACACTCTGGGGAGAAGCCTTATGCGTGCGCGGAGTGTGGGCGCGGCTTTATCACAAAATCACAGCTCATCAGACACCAGAGGACACACACAGGAGAAAAGCCTTATGTCTGCGGAGAGTGTGGGCGAGGCTTTATCGCTCAGTCAACCCTCCACTACCACCGGAGTACACACTCCGGGGAGAAACCTTATGTGTGCAGCCAGTGTGGGCGAGGCTTTCGTGATAAATCAACTCTCCTCGCACACGAGCAGACACATTCAGGGGAGAAGCCTTATGTGTGTGGGGAATGTGGGCGGGGATTTGGCCGGAAGATACTCCTCAGCAGACACTGGAGGACACACACAGGAGAGAAGCCTTACGCGTGCATGGAGTGTGGGCGAAACTTTAGCCACAAGTCCACTCTCAGCTTGCATCAGAGGATACACTCGGGGGAGAAGCCTTATGCTTGCACGGAGTGTGGGCGAGGCTTTAGGAGGAAGTCACAGCTCAACATACACCAGAAGACACATTTGGGGAAAAGCTTTAGAGGTGCAAGGAGTGAGGATGTGATTTTCGCAAGTCAGCCATCAGCCGCACCAGCAGAAATGCTCAGGGAGAAGCCTTGTTTGTAAGGTAATGTGGACAGAGCTGTACGTGGACATCATTCCTTGTCACATGTCAGAGGACACACTGGAGAGAAGCCTTCTTCATGGAGTGAGAGTAAAGTGTTGGCTGGAAGTGGCCCCTTAAGAGATACTGGGAGTCAAATCTATCCACTGTACACCCACCCCACTCTCGTTCTAAGGGCTTTAGGGAGAGTCTTCTGACCACTTACATTCCTACAGATGTGAAGATGGCAGAGATCTAACTTCTGAGGGCAGAGCTGTCAAGTGACAGTCCCCTTAGAGGAATGGTCTTTGCATCTGACTACTTCCTCCTGCAACTGTGTTCTTCCATTGGCTTCTATGACACTCTACTGCTTTATTTTTTTATACATCTCTAGCCTTTGCTGTGTCCTCTCCTACCCCACCTTTAGATTTTACTCAGAGTTCAGTTTCCAACTCTACAATCTGAGGGACTCCTTAACCAGGTCCCCTTCCTAACCCTCCAGGCCCAAATCCAAGATTCTTTAACCATGCTCTAAAAGTTCTTCAGACTCAGGACTTAAATATCATAGCCACACCACCTTGGCCTTCAATGACAGGGATCTAGCAATGCCACATCATTGACCTTCCAATACCAGGTTTAAGAGTTTTTAAGGCCGGGCGCGGTGGCTCAAGCCTGTAATCCCAGCACTTTGGGAGGCCGAGGCGGGTGGATCACGAGGTCAGGAGATCGAGACCATCCTGGCTAATATGGTGAAACCCCGTCTCTACTAAAAATACAAAAAACTAGCCGGGTGTGGTGGCGGGCGCCTGTAGTCCCAGCTACTCGGAGGCTGAGGCGGGAGAATGGCGTGAACCCGGGAGGCGGAGCTTGCAGTGAGCCGAGATCGCGCCACTGCACTCCAGCCTGGGTGACAGAGTGAGACTCCGTCTCAAAAAAAAAAAAAAAAAAAAGAGTTTTTAAACACAGCTCTTTTTTTCTTTTTTTTTTTTGAGACGGAGTCTCGCTCTGTAGCCCAGGCTGGAGTGCAGTGGCCGGATCTCAGCTCACTGCAAGCTCCGCCTCCCGGGTTCACGCCATTCTCCGGCCTCAGCCTCCCGAGTAGCTGGGACTACAGGCGCCCGCCACCTCGCCCGGCTATTTTTTTGTATTTCTTAGTAGAGACGGGGTTTCACCGTGTTAGCCAGGATGGTCTCAATCTCCTGACCTCGTGATCCGCCCATCTCGGCCTCCCAAAGTGCTGGGATTACAGGCTTGAGCCACCGCGCCCGGCCTAACACAGCTCCTCTTAAATCATCCAATCTCAGTACCCAGTGTTTTAGCCATGCTCGGGTGGCTAAATTACATCCAGGAATAGTGCTAGGGCCTTTAGCCATTTGTCTCTCCTCACACTCCCAGGGCCCATATGGCCCAGGTTCTGACAGTTTACCTTACTCCCTTGGCCTGGGGCTGGCCCTACCTGACATCCTATGTCAATGAGTGTACCTTGGAGAGCTGTCCACTCAGGCCCCAGTGCCTTTATTTGCTAAGAGACTGCCACAGAAAAGAAGGGGAGAGATGTTTGTGTAACCTCAAAATACTTAGGCTTGGTTTTGATGCTGGAGAGGAAGAAGGACTTGGAGAGAGAGAAGGAATGGCTGATCCAGAGGCTTTTGTCCACTCACTCTCACTGGAAGTGGTTGATCTCCAGGGAATCCCCAAGGTTAGCCTGGTTAGGGGAAGGGCTAGGGGTACCTGGAATGTAGGATCTCCCCACTGCCTGGCCTACCACCCTAATGCTGCCCATTTCCCATGGCCTGAGCTAAAAGCCATAGGAAGTGTCCATGGCCTGAGCTAAAAGCCACAGAAAGTGTGCGTATGTGTGTGTGTAGGGGTTGCTGTGCAGGGGAAGGGTGGGACACCATCATTCCACAAGACCTCGAAGTTACTTCTCCCATAGAAAAACAAAAGTGGAAAAATTAATGATCAAACAACTACTTTAAATATGAGGGGGAGAAAAAAGTGTTCATTTTCTATTAAAATCCATGTGGGCACTGTGGAGACACCGCACAGGTCTGGTCCGGCAAGAGGACTGTCAGGTCCAGGCAGTCACAGGAAGAGATTGTAAGATGCAATAAGTCTGAATTTCTCTTCAAAGGGTTTAGCCCGTTAACTTCCTTATCCTTGTTCTCAAACTCAACTTTCTTGTTCTTCCTTGCCTCTAGTTACCGTAAACAGCCTACCCCCTTCCCATCAGCTCTAGTCAATAACTCACATCTGTTCCCTTGGTTACCTGTACCCATTGTTCCTCTGAAACTACACACTACACCTCTGTACCTCATGTCCCCCTCCCCTTCTATATTTAGGAAAATATGTACAAGTGGCCAATTGGGTCAGCTCAGATTGTGCAGTCCAACCACAGCCCATGGGGGGAGTGACAGAGATGGGGACTATGTTAAGGATAAAAAAAATCCTGGTCTCTCTTTTTCTGTGTGCTCATGTGATCTTAATTGACACAGGTGGCACCCTTCTGTAGAAGTAAATTACCTTGCTGAGAGAATTAAACTTTTGCCTGAGTGCTGGTTTTACTTCATGGCACCGAGCATTTATTCCTGGGGCATTTTATATCCAGCAATTCTAGGGGCTCGTCCAGGATCCCCATTCTCCTTTGGGAAGGGGTCTTCAGTCAACCTACCCAGGGGAGACACAACCCACTGCCCTGTTGGTGGCCTCAGGGACGGGAGATTGAGACCCACCTGTTGTGATGAATAAACCTGGACGGACTCTCAACAACGCGGGGAAGAAAGACTTGCAATACAGCGGTGACCAGGGAGACTGCACAGACCAAGGTAGAAAACATCGCAGGGGTGACAAAATATTTCTCTAGTGGTTTTGCGGGGGTCAGGGCATTCTGGAGGTTGAAAGTGCATGAATGGTAACAAGCACTACTGCTGTGCGGAGTGAGTCCAATCTGCGGTTCCATGGTCATCTCATATGGCTTAGGGTGGCCCTTTGGGGGTCCTGTCTGGGGTTTATACTGACCTGCCATCAATGCTAAGAGTGACCTGGAACATTCCCTCAAGGGAATGTTCGGCCAGAGTGGACAGTGAAAGAAGGGTGCAAGGAACCTCCAGCAGGTGGAGCTAAAGGATAGGTGAATTAGCAAAGCTTTCAGTGAAGGACAGGCAAGAGACCCCTAATATGAGGGGTTGAGCCACAGCAAGCCCCCACTAGGCAAGAGATTCCTAATATGAGAGATAGAGCCTAGCCCGGACCCAGTATGGTAAATAATACAAGCAAAAAATAGAAAGTTAGCAACAAAGATACACTGCCTGATAGTCCCCTAGGTCTCAAAGATATACCAACTGATAGCCTCTTAGGTCTCATGCTAAAAGGTTGGAAAGATAACAAGAGAACTAAACATAAGACAAAGGAACATGATAAAATAATTGCTGTTCTATTTGGTCTCAAAGACCTATCCTCAGTCCCTCAATCTTCTGGCCAAAGTTTGGATTGACTAAGGGTATACTATATCAACTTTTAATTAAACATGTAAGTAATAAAAGCCCAGTTTCTCAAGAAGAACTGGACTATGCTCTTTGTTGGAAGTGAAGACCTGTCCTCCCTTTTCCCTTATGCACCTGCCCCTACTGTAGAACCAGTGAGAGAAGGGGGGATCCTGGCAAAGAGAACAGCACATGGTATCCCCTAGACCATCGTCCACCTAATACCCCTAGTCCCCCTCCTAATACACCCAATCCTTCCCCTCAGGCCCAGCCTAAGTCCCCCTCCCAAAAAGAACTCCAAGCTCCTAATTCGCCAGGTAGCTTTTGCTGAGCTAGTAACATCAAGGATCCACTGCAACTTGTCGGCATCGCCCCACCCATAGTACGCCCCAGTGGCAGGCAAAGCCCATGCTCCTGCCCCCTGGCTGGTCCAAGTTCCCAGCACCATATTGACAGCGGCTCTGCAAGACATATGGGCCAGGCCCCAGCCTATGCCCCGAGCAGATTACAGTATGGGACATCTGCCTTACTTTTGCCAAGGTCAAGTAATATGGGGCCTAAGGTGCAGCTCCAAGCAGCTAGGTATCCCTGCAGCTAAGTCTCCTAAGCAAGTAGTAAATAATCTTTCAGCAGATATATCCACTAGCATTTATTGTGGTCAGGTCAGTGTTAAAAGTAAAAATATCCACTAGAAAAGAATTTTGGTTCTTTAAAGTCACATTTTTTTTTTTTTTTGAGATGGAGTCTTGCTCTGTCGCCCAAGCTGGAGTGCAGTGGTGTGATCTCGGCTCACTGCATGCTCTGCCTCCCAGGTTCACGCCATTCTCCTGCCTCAGCCTCCCAAGTAGCTGGGACTACAGGCACCCGCCACCACACCTGGCTAATTTTTTTGTATTTTTTAGTAGAGACGGGGTTTCACCACGTTAGCCAGGATGGTCTCGATCTCCTGACCTTGTGATCCGCCCGCCTCAGCCTCCCAAAGTGCTGGGATTACAGGCGTGAGCCACCGCGTCCGGCCTCTTAAAGTCACTTATATTAAAATATGCTACCAGAAAAGAATTACATGTGTATAAATAAGTGTGAAGCTATCCTGTTAAAAAGGATGGTTTAACATTACTGATAATTCGTGTAACCTAGCAAGTTTCTTAATGAGAGATGCAAATCTAAAAAGAAAGCACGCATGTTTAGATTTAACTGATTACCATACACACGTCTGGCCAAACAAGAGAAACCCCCTTCAAAAGTGATTAAGGGAAAAAGAATGCAACAAGTGTTCAGTGATTAATAAAAGTTCGAGAGAAAATCAAAGTGTTTAATAATTTGTCTATTCAAATTTATAAGCTGTCTGCACTTAGTCAAGCTTTAAAGTCCCTGCAGGACCCAGAAGGATCCATCTATACTAATTCTAAATATGCTTTTACGGTGGCTCATACATTTAGAAAATTTCAGACGGAATTAATAGTAAAAGTTAAAGCCTTGTTTATGAGGCGTTAATCACCGAAGTGTGAAGTAACCTTCAGTTACCAGAAAAGAAAAAAATAGCTATTGTCCATGTCCCCAGGCACCAAAAAGCCTGTCTTTCAAGAGTCAAGAAAATAACCTAGCAAATCAGGTAAGCCAGAAAATAACCTAGCAAATCAGGTAAGCCAGAAAATAACCTAGCAAATCAGGTAAGCCAGAAAATAACCTAGCAAATCAGATAATGCTGCAGGAGCGTTTCTCCTGTAGGTGCTAAAGGGAACTCAGAGAAATGTTATTCAAACCTCTTATGAAGGAAGTCTTATCTCCACCTACATTAGAGGACCCATTAAAGACCCCAAGCTGTGTATAGCACAGTCAAAGTTTATATGTGTATAGGAATTTATACCCTTAGCCAAACAATTCTAGAGACTTGGTTGCCATAAATCAAATGTCTTCTGACTTCCTATTACCCTACTAAGAATCCAAACTACCTCTCAAAGCAATCCAACATTCCTACATACTTGGTTTATACTTCCACTTTCTCTTCCCTCAGAACTCACAATTTTCCAGTACAGGCGCCACCCCTAGAGTTTCTAGTACCTCGACACCAGCCTGAGGAGCTGGCCTAGTGCCTCTAACCACTGAAACTGCAGTCCAAACAGCAAGAAAAGATGGACCGATCACACCTGAGTCAAGAAAGCACCGCCATTCCTGAAGTCGTGGGCCATTATCCAAGGGAAAAAACCCCCTCAAACCTAAGGTTAAGAAAAGTTTAACACTCTTATCTATTCTATTCCCCTTTCTTCTTTCCTCATTCTCTTGCTGACCTTGTTATCAATGTAACTAGGTCAGACTCACCCCAAATCATTACCTTTGATGCTTGCCTTGTCATGCCTTGTCAAAAGGATGAATACTGGGAAAGATATGTCTCTACTTTAGAAAAATACCTCTGCCCCAGCTGGGTGCGGTGGCTCACGCCTGTAATCCCAGCACTTTGGGAGGCTGAGGCGAGTGGATCACGAGGTCAGGAGATCGAGACCATCCTGGCTAACACGGTGAAACCCCGTCTCTACTAAAAATACGAAAAGTTAGCCAGGCATGGTGGTGGCTAATTTTTTAGCCTGTAGCCAGCTACTTGGGAGGCTGAGGCAGGAGAATGGCGTGAACCTGGGAGGCGGAGCTTGCAGTGAGCCAAGATCACACTACTGCACTCCAGCCTGGGCAACAGAGCGAGACTCCATCTCAAAAAAAAAAAAAATACCTCTGCCCCTTCAGAGAAGCCATTGACCCCGTGCCTTGCTCATGGCGGGGGTACCAAGACACCCCAAGTTGGGAGATATGTTCTCAGTGGGCAGATGTCATCCTAACTACCAGAGAATATGGCGGGACCTCCCCAGAAATCTGTACCGACCTAAAATCTTACCTCCGCCTTACCAAAGGAATCACCCCCTCTAGTTGTCAACTTGACCACTGTAACCCAGTAACAATCTCTATTAATGCCCCTACCTCCACCAATCCTGTGCCCCCTTTAGAACGCTTGTATGGATTAGGAGTGGAGGCCAATGGATATGACCACATAGGCTTCTTTAAAATACGCTTTGTTGACCCCCTTCTTCTTCTTTATCCGAAACTTCTACTCTACCTAAAAACAATGCCAAAGTAAATACTGTAGAAGTAAAAGATTTAAGACAAAGCCTAACAACTGAAACAGGATATCAAGATGTAAATGCCTGGTTGGAATGGATTCAATATTCTGTCCGCATGTTAAACAAAAGCAATTGTTATGCTTGTGCGCACTGCAGACCAGAGACCCAGATTGTCCCCTTTCCACTAGGTCCACTTCGATCGACCAGGCATGGGCTGTGTGGTACTTTTTTTTTTTCCAGGATTCCACAGCCTGGGGCAACAAATCATGCCAAGCGCTCTCTGCTATATCCCAAAGTCCAACACCCTGTGGGTCAGCCCCTGAGGACCATCCAGCTTCCGTCTCCCAATGTCAGTTTCACTTGGTGTCTTTCACAACAGGGGGAGAATTTGGCATTCCTTGGAAGTTTAACGGGATGCAGTGAGCTTAAGCCCTTCCAAGAGCTTACCCATCAGTCTGGCCTTAGTCATCCTCCAGTGGATGTATGGTGGTATTGTGGTGGACCCTTACTGGACACTGCCAAGTAACTGGAGCAGTACTTATGCTCTTGTCCAATTGGCTATCCCTTTCACCCTGTCATTTCATCATCCAGAGAAAGAAAAACCACAACACCGAAAAATAAGAGAAGCCCTTATCGGTCTTTTGACTCTCAAGTTTACATAGATGTCATTGGAGTCCCACAGGGAGTGCCTGACAGGTTCAAAGCCCGAGACCAAATAGCTGCAGGATTTGAATCCATATTTCCATGGGTAACTATTAATAAAAATTTAGCTTGGGGCCGGGCGCGGTGGCTCAAGCCTGTAATCCCAGCACTTTGGGAGGCCGAGACGGGCGGATCACGAGGTCAGGAGATCGAGACCATCCTGGCTAACACGGTGAAACCCCGTCTCTATTAAGAAATACAAAAAAAAAAAACTAGCCGGGCGAGGTGGCGGGCGCCTGTAGTCCCAGCTACTCGGGAGGCTGAGGCCGGAGAATGGCGTGAACCCGGGAGGCGGAGCTTGCAGTGAGCTGAGATCCGGCCACTGCACTCCAGCCTGGGTGACAGAGCGAGACTCCGTCTCAAAAAAAAAAAAAAAATTTAGCTTGGATAAATTACATCTATTATAACCAGCAGTGGTTTATTAATTACACCAGGGATGCTATCAAAGGAATAGCTGACCAATTAGGGCCTACTAGCCAAATGGCTTGGGAAAACAGAATAGCTCTAGACATGTTATTAGCTGAAAAAGGTGGAGTCTGTGTTATGATTAAAACCCAATGTTGTACCTTCATCCCAAACAACACTGCCCCCGATGGGAGCATAGCAAAGGCCTTGCAGAGACTTACCGCTTTATCCAATGAATTAGCTAAAAATTCTGGAGTCAATGACCCCATTTGAGGATGACTAGGAAAGTGGTTTGGTAAATGGAAAGGAATCATGGTCTCAATTCTTATTTCCCTTGCAGTTGTAGTAGGCGTCCTCATTCTCATTGGGTTTTGTGTCATACCATGCATCCGTGGGCTAATACAAAGAATTGTACAAACAGCACTTACTAAAGCCTCCATTGGTTCTCCTCTACCTTATTCAAGTAAGCTTTTCCTTTTAGATCAAATCAAATGGCAAAGCCAAGACATGTTTAAAAAGTTTGAGGAGAAAGGACTGTAAGAAAATTAAAAGGGAGGAATTGTAAGATGCAATAAATCTTTCTGATTTTCTCTTCAAAGGGTTTAGCCTGTTAACTTCCTTATCCTTGTTCTCAAACTCAACTTTCTTGTTCTTCCTTGCCCCTAGTTACTGTAAACAGCCTACCCGCCTTCCCATCAGCTCAATTCAATAACTCACATCTGTTCCCTTGGTTACCTGTATCCTTTATTTCCCTGAAACTGCACGTCTCACACGCTCCACCTCTGTACCTCACTTCCCCCTCCCCTTTTATATTTAGGAAAATATGTACAAGTAGCCAATTGGGTCAGCTCAGACCAGTCCGGCCACAACCCATGGGGGAGTGACACAGAGATAGGGACTGTGTTAAAGACAAAAACTCCCTTGGTTTCCCTTGTTCTGTGTGCTCGTGATCTTGATTGACACACGTGGCACCCTTTTGCAGAAGTAAATTGCCTTGCTGAGAAAATTTACCTGAGTGCTGGTTTTACTTCGTGGCATCGAGCATTTATCCCTAGAGCATTTTATATCCAACAAGATGCAGAGGAGACCTCTGTCCAGGCCAGGGCCAATGGCTTTGGGTGCCTTCTAGTCAAGAATCACCCCTTCCTTTGTCTCTTTGAAAAGAGGAGGAAACCAGGGCTGTAATGGCCTCATCTCTGCAGTAACAAGCTCGAGATGTTGTGAGATCTTCGCAATAAAGGTTTGCAGGGGAAGGAGGGGGTGGGGAAAGGAGTAGCTGAGTCTCTGGTGTAGGGGCTGACAGCTCATTTCTGAAGGATGATAGTGTAGCAGGATGAGCCGCAGACAAAACTCCTCAGACACCGAGTTAAAGAAGGAAGGAGTTTATTTGGTCAGGGGCATTGGCAAGACTCCTGTCTCAAGAGCTGAGCTCCCCAAATGAGCAATTCCTGTCCCTTTTAAGGGCTCACAACTCTAAGGGGGTGCTCGTGAGAGGGTCATGATCGATTGAGCAAGCGGTGGGTATGTGACTGGGGGCTGCATGCACCAGTAATTAGATCAGAACAGAACAGGATAGGGATTTTCACAGCGCTTTTCTATACAATGTCTGTAATCTATAGATAACATAACCAATTAAGTCAGGGGTCGATCTTTAACGACCAGGCCCAGGGTGTGGCGCCAGGCTGTCTGCTTGTGGATTTCATTTCTGCCTTTTATTTTTTAATTTTTCTTTCTTTGGAGGCAGAAGTTGGGCGTAAGACAATATGAGGGGTGGTCTCCTCTCCTCGCTTAATAGGAGGCCTCATTCAAATGACCGCAAGGCTCAGTAAGTCAAACTGAGATCAAGGCAGCCTGTCTCACTGCCAACTTCATCCTTCAACCCCACCCTAAGGTTCCCTGGCTCTGCCCATTTTTTGGTTGTTGTATTTGGTCCTCCAAATCCTTCATCCCATTTCCTTGAGCTTTGTCCCTCAGTGCAACTTCTCCCTCAGCACACACCTAGGGACTACTCTTTATCCCTCCCTGCGGACTTATTCTTCAGCACTGAATTCTCCGTTTGTTTCCCAAATTTTATTGCAGTGGTGCCTGCAGAGTAGGATGATGGGGAAGAGTGCTTTGGGAGGAGCCACAGAGGGCTCTGGAGGGGCTACTTGCCACCTCTGCTGCTTGCCCAACGTTTGGGGAATGAGGATAGGACTTCCCAAGGTCAGTTCCAGCTGTCACTGATCCCCTACCTCCTCCCTCTCTGAGGAATGGCTCCACCTCACTTTGCCAATTTTAGCATCTTAATGGTCTGCATTTAGAGGCCACTTTCCCATAAGCCTCTGTGGGAGTGCTTGCTCAGTGCAATCCCAGGGGTCTTGGTTTTCTGCAGCTGTTCTTTTCCAACATCACTCCCTTCTCTCCCCTGCCTTGTTAACCCTCCTTTCCCATCTAGAAGGGTCCCTTCATGTCTTGGCCTTAGGAATTCCTCTTTTTAGGCCTTGGAGTGAGGTGAGAATCAAGATCTCCACAACTGACTCCTGTGATTCAGGAGTGCTGGGTTCCATGGTAAACCTCTCCAAGAAAGGAACCGGCAAGGGTGGAGTGAGACTTGGGTATTTATAATGAGTCTTCAAGGGATCATGGGCTCTCAGAACCTTAGAACTCAGGACTTGTGAATCCTGCATAACTCCTGGAGAACTGAGATAACGCTGGGCTCAGATTAGGAATCTGGGGCTGCTTGCCATTGGGGGAAATGAATCCCACTGTTCACCCTGACTTGGGTGATTCAAGGGCCCTGATTCCCCAGGACCGTGTTTGATTAAGAAGAGTAAGCCCGGCCGGGTACAGTGGCTCATGCCTGTAATCCCAGCACTTTGGGAGGCCAAGGCGGGCGGACCACAAGGTCAGGAGATCGAGACCATCCTGGCTAACACAGTGAAACCCCATCTCTACTAAAAATACAAAAAATTAGCCGGGCGTGGTGGCGGGCGCCTGTAGTCCCAGCTACTTGGGAGGCTGAGGAAGAGAATGGCCTGAACCCGGGAGGCGGAGCTTGCAGTGAGCCGAGATTGCGCCTGGGTGATAGTGTGAGACTCCATTTCAAAAAAAAAAAAAGGGCCGGGCACGGTGGCTCACGCCTGTAATCCCAGCACTTTGGGAGGCCGAGACGGGCGGATCACGAGGTCAGGAGATCGAGACCATCCTGGCTAACACAGTGAAACCCCGTCTCTACTAAAAAAATACAAAAAACTAGCCGGGCGAGGTGGCGGGCGCCTGTAGTCCCAGCTACTCGGGAGGCTGAGGCGGGAGAATGGCGTAAACCCGGGAGGCGGAGCTTGCAGGGAGCTGAGATCCGGCCACTGCACTCCAGCCTGGGCGATAGAGCGAGACTCCGTCTCAAAAAAAAAAAAAAAAAAAAAAAAAAAAAAAGAAGAAGAAGAAGCCCAAAGGAGAGATTGTGGAATGATGAACGTGTGGGGAGATGGTTAGATGAAGGTTTAAACTTGGAGATTCCAATTCCATGGGGGAGAATTTTGTGTGGTGGGAGACTGACAAATGAGAAAATCTGTGAAATGTTCTAATAGATACTGGGAAGAGGGATCTGTCTTTTGAAATATCCAAGCTTTTATGGATTTCTACATTACCTCTTGTTCTCAAGCTGAATCTATATTGAAGATTTTAAAAATCTGGTATATCTGGGCCAGGCACAGTGGCTCACATCTGTAATCCCAGCACTTTGGGAGGCTGAGGCTGGCAGATCACTTGAGGTCAGGAGTTCGAGACCAGCCTGGCCAACACAGTGAAACCCCATCTCTACCATCTGATCTGTTCCCAAGCAAAGAAGAGAGACTACCAAATATATGATGTTGGTAACAATAGCATGCCTGTCTTATAGATGAGCAAATAAAAACAAATGTAGATAACTTGGCCATGTTCACACAGCTAATTAGTAATGGTACTTGGGTTTAGCCTGGGATTCTGGAAACATCTGGAGTTTGGGTCTGAGGGGTTGTTCTGTTCAATTCCTTGCCCCCAGGCAGCCTGGTCCTTCAAATTCCTCTGGTCTCCTAAAATCTGACTAATTCTGGCCGGGCGTAGTGGCTCACACCTGTAATCCCAGCAGTTTGGGAGGCCGAGGTGGGTGGATCACCTAAGATCAGGAGTTTGAGACCAGCCTGACCCAACATAGTGAAACTCCATCTCTACTAAAAATACAAAAATTAGCCAGGCGAGGTGGCTGGCACCTGTAATCCCAGCTACTCAGGAGGCTGAGGCAGAAGAATCATTTGAACCTGGGAGGCAGAGGTTGCAGTGAGCAGAGATCACACCATTGCACTCCAGCCTTGGCGACAGAGTGGGACTCCGTCTCAAAAAAAAAGTCGAATTCTGATACAAGCAAGATTTAGGTGTCTGCTACTCCAGACCCATCTCCAGGGACCTCTTATGTGAGATTCCAACGTGGCCTATTGACATTTTCCAAGCTGGAAACCTCTATGATAAGGCACTGCAGAAACAGTACCTGGTGAACATTTGTACTTCTTATCCCTAGAACATTGGATCCTTCCAGCTTAGAATTCCTTGTTACTGGGGGCAGAGTGGGGAGCTGTTTCTACCAAAGAGCACAGGAAGTGTCTGCTAAACTAATGCTGTTACTAACTTGGCCGTTCTGGCTTTCCCATGATGGTAGGCTGGCAGGAAAAGGGAGGAGCCATTATACTTACATAGGTCATTGACCCTGATTATCATGCATTGGTGATGTTGCTACTCAAGTTTATTTGAACCCAGGAGGTTCTGTGAATGCTTCCATACCCAGGCATAACCATCAGTGGGCACTTGCAGCAATCACAGCTCTCTATCAGGGTAAGTCAGCTAAGGCATCTGACCTCTTGGAAGTGAAAGTCTGCGTTTTCCTAGGAGGTAAGCATCTTTGACCTGTAAAGGCTGGCTCTGGGGGCAGGAACTATAATATGGTTGGTAAAGGAGGGAGGTAATAAGAATCAATTATGGCTTCAGGCCCAGTTGTAATGATGGGAAATGTTATCTTTACCACTAATCCACTTACATTGAGTCTTAAGTAGAGCTCGTGGCTCACTGGGTTCTTGCCTGGCTCTGTGATATGCTGAGCTACATGCAGAGCTGGCACACGGGCAGACTCAAACACAGGCAGGGGAGGATGGCACTGGACAACTTTTAGGCCCCATCTCACGTCCTTTTGGCTCACATTCTTACCCTGAGCATAGCTGCACTCAGGTGAAATCAAAGACCTCCTCACCGTTTCTCTCTTGCTCCTTGAAGGAGCTTCTCTGCTGATGCAGTGTGGGAAGCCTGCAAGAGCCCCTCAGCCTTTCTGGCAGTAGGCAAGTCTGGGACTGCAAATGGGTTAGGTCTCCCTGGCAAATCACTGACAACGGATGATGGAAACCAATGGGCAAACAACCAGCCTCCTAGGCTTTGGTGGCAGACAGAGGATCACCAACTAGATTGAAGCCCAGTGTCCACAGTGGTAACCAGCTCAATACCCTATGCTTGGGATGGCCTTCCCTTCTCCTTTCTTTTATTCTTTTAGTGTCCCGATCCTGTTTTCTGATTTCCCTTCCTAAAATAAACTACCTGTACACAAGTTGCCATCTCATGCTCTGCTTTTGGGAGGCCCTGAAGCATAGTGTATTAGTCTGTTCTCATGCTGCTAGTAAAGCATACCCGAGAGTGGGCAATTTATAAAGAAAAGAAGTTGAACTGACTCACAGTTCACATGGCTGGGGAGGCCTCACAGTCATGGCTGAAGGCAAATGAGGAGCAAAGTCATGTCTTACATGGTGGCAGGCAAGACAGCTTGTGTAGGGGAGCTTCCGTTTATAAAACCATCAGGTCTCATGAGACTTACTCACTATCACAAGAATAGCACAGGAAAGACCCAACTCCAGATTCAATAACCTCCCACCAGGTCCCTCCCACAACATGTAGGAATTATGGGAGCTACAATTCAAGATGAGATTTGGGTGGGGACACAGCCAAACCATATCACATAGACACAAGAGCTATTAAAGAGACAAGTGTAAGCCTGTGACTCCTGGGACCACTAAACCAGAGGAAGAGCTCTCACCTGAATTATAATTTGTGTTGGGAGGGTTCCCTTTCAAATGTATATTCTGTGGGAACTCATAATCTCAGTTGTCTTCTTACTCTCCTGTATCCTCTGTTCCTCTCTTTTGGCAAAGAACTAGAGCCTATACATCAATTTATGTTTTACCAGTCCTTCAAAATGTCCATAAGCTGCCAAATTTCCCTAAACTTGATATATTTCTCCTTAAGTCACAATCAAACTTAAGGAAACAGTATATACTCATTGTCCTTGTTTCCTTAAATCCAAGTTCTCCATTTTCTTGCAATTTTTCACTTATAGGATCATCTAAAATTTGTGGGTGAGGTTTCTTTATATTGGAAATTTGTAGGGAAACCCCACCTGGAGCATCCAAAGATGGGAAAGAGTTGGGGGTCAGAGCCATGGATAAGATACAAACGTCCCAGATTGAGACTATGTAGGAAAAACATGTCTAGTGTCTGGGAAGAGATGTTATTTTGGGAGAGAGAAAAAAGCCACTCAACTGTGGTTGCACTGCCAGAGACCCGGTTACCACCCAGTCATCCATAGCACAGAAAGTCCCCCACTTACAATGGTTTGACTTCCATTTTTCAGCTTTATGCACTCAGTAGAAACTGTACTTAGAATTTTGAATTTTGATCTTTTCCCAGGCTAGCAACATGCAATATGATACTCTCATGATGCTGGGCAGCGGCAGTGAGCCATAGTTCCCAGGCAGCCACACATCACCAGGGTAAACAATGGACACTACAGTTCACTGTGCTGACTGATAATTTTGCCCAACCATAAACTAATGTAAGTGTTTTGTTTGTTTGCTTTTGTGGCAGTGTCTTACTCTATCACTCAGGCTGGAGTGCAATGGTGCAATCTTGGTTCACTACAACCTTATCCTCCAGGGCTGAAGCAATCCTCCCACCTCAGGCTCCCAAGTAGCTGAGACTACAGGAACGTGCCACCACAGCCAGCTAATATTTTTTATTTTATTTTATTTTTGGTAGAGACAGGGTCTCACCATGTTGCCCAGGCTGGTCTTAAACTCCTGGCCTCAAGTGATCCCCCCACCTCAACTTCCCAGAGTGCTGGGATTATAGGCACGAGCCACCACGCCTGGCCTAATGTAAGTGTTCTAAGCACATTTAGGTAGGTGAGGCTAAGCTATGATGTCCGGTAGGTTAGATGTATTAAATGCATTTTTGTCTTACAATATTTTCAATTTAAGATGGGTTTATCCGGATGTAACCTCATTGTTAAACCAAGGAGCATCTGTATTACCTTTGTAGGGACAGGCAAACCTACAGGAAACCTAAAATTCCGGTCTTGGCCCACAGTTCCCAGGCCCATGAGTTACAAATCTTCAATGGCTAACCAGAAGACAGACTAACCCAAACTACCTGCTTCTGTAAAATGCTCAAAGAGGGATGGGAGGAGCTATCTGCTCTCCCAGGACCTAAAATAAGAAGTGTAAAGCTTTAGGAAGAGACTGACATCCCCATTTATAATGAGAAAACTTTGAATCACAGAGGTTTATAAATGACTGAAATGCTTTTCAGAGAGATTATATCTTACCCTTCTCACTCCCAATGCCAGAATTCTCTGACTCAATTGCATGAGAATTCTGGCCTCTACTTTTGGGGGTGGGGGAACTGTTGGAATTTCTCAATTTTAATCATTCTTGGTTTGACTCAAGCCTCCAGCCCCAACTCTATTGAGCCACACACCCTCCCTGCCTTACCCTGCCCTCCGCCCCTTTGGAAATTCTCCTTAGTCCCAGGCTTCTCACTCTGAGAGACTCAGGCAATCTTGAGCCTCTAATCCCATATTGTAGCTGTGCACACTATTGAGCTGGGCTTTCCATCTGAGCTGTCAAGGACCTATTGTCATTTTTTAGAAATAGGGTTTCACTCTGTTATGCAGGCTGGAGTGCAGGGGCATGAGCATAGCTCACTATAGCCTAAAACTCCTGGGCTCAAACAATCCTCCTACTTCAGCCTTCTGAGTAGCTAGGACTACAGGTATACACCACTACACCTGGTTAATTTTTTTTTTTTTTTTTTTTTTGATAGAGACAGGGTCTCACTATGTTGCCCAGGTTGATCTCAAACTGCTGGCCTTGAGCATCCTTTTGCTTCAGCCTCCCAAAGCACTGGGATTATAGGTGTGAGCCATGGCACCCAGCCTAAAGAACCTATTTTATTAGGGGATTTGATGACTCAAAGTTTCCCTTTCTGCTAGTCTAATATTACAGTCAGTCTTATAAAACAGCAATGGTGTACTTTGGCTATGGTGCTGTGGCTGTGGTCTACGTTCCCTGGGGTGGAGGGTAAGAGTAACAAAATACTCCTCTACAGGGGTGCTGCTGTAACAAAATACCCGAGACTGGGTAATTTACAGAGACAGGTTCTTGCTATGTTACTCAGGCTGGCCTCAAACTCCAGGGCTCAAGCAATCATCTTGTCTCAGCCTCCTGACAGCTGGGACTCCAGGCATATGCCACTGTACCCAGCAGAAATTTCTTAGACTGGGAAGTCTAAGATCAGGGCTCCTGCACCTGGACATGAACATGAACCTGGATCTTTGGCTTTGATGTTGGACCTTGTATGTGGATATGAACATTGAACCTGCACCTTGGAACTAAACCTCTTACTTGGATTTGTTCTGCATTTTGGAACTCACCTTAGACCTGAACCTTGGTCATGAAATGGATCTGAATCATTCTTGGGTCTTGGACATGGGACTCATTCCTCCATCTGTATCTTGGACTTAGGACCATGATCTGAATCTTGTAAACTGACTTGGACTTTGGACTTGGACCTTGGACTAGAATTTGTCCATGGCTGTGGACCTCATCTTTGGATCTGGATCTGGACCTGGTCTTAGATGTTAGACCTAGATGCAGGCCTTGATTTGATTTGGAACATGGACTTGGTCCTTGCACATGGACCAACACTGAGTCCTTGGAACTGTATCTTGGACCTTGGATCTGAAATTTAAATCTTTATAACTGGAAATTCAATCTCTACCTGGATCTTGGACCTGGATCTCAGACCTTGCTTTTTACTGGGCCATGGATCTCACCTTAAACATGGAAATTGTACCTGGATTTGGACCTTTGACTTGGACCTCGACCTAGGGATAAGATTTGGACCTCACTTGCAAGTTTTGGTAATGAAATTTTCCTTTGCTCCTGGACCTGTATTCTTTGGACCTAAGCTTCAGTCATGGATTTGGACCTTAGACGTGACCATCAGACCTTAGAGTTGAACCTAATTCCTGGTCCTCAGTCCTATAACTCAGAATGAATTATGCATAACCTTGGACTTAGAACTTAGATCTGGATCTTAGAGCTGAAACTTGACCTGGTACTGGATATTGAACCTTGGACTTCAGACATGGATTTAATCTGGGCCTTGGGATGATTTAAGATCTAGAAGTGGACCTAAAATTAGACCTTGGACTTCTGTGCCTGAGCCTGGACTTTGGAAGTGGACTTTGGGCCCTGTAACTCAACCTTGAACATGAGCCTCAAATGTAGACTGTGGGCCAGGCGCAGTGGCTCACACATGTAATCCCAGCACTTTGGGAGGCTGAGGCAGGTGGATCACTTGAGCTCAGGAATTCGAGACCAGCCTGGGGAACGTGATGAAAACCTGGCTCTACAAAAAATAAAAGAATTAGCCAGGCTTGGTGGCATGCACCTGCAGTCCCAGGTACTCAGGAGGCTGAGGCAGGAGGATCTCTTGGGCCCAGGAGGCAGAGGTTGCAGTGAGCTGAGATTGTACCGCTCCACTCCAGCCTGGAGGACAGAGTGAGACTCCATCTCAATAAAAAAATAAAAATAAAAAAAAAATAAGAGAAAATACAGCATGTTTGTAAGATCTGTCTCTTGATGATCCAAGAAAGAGAGGAAATAATTGCCAGAGTAATGCCTTGAGTAGGTGGGAGGAGACAGGATCTTCTGCACAGATTGGGGTAGCTTTAAATAGGAACTGGGAAGGTTTGCCCGTTGTTCATCCTAACAAGAAGGAAGCAGAGTACATAAGCACAGATGCAGATAGGTGGCTCAATGTGGTCTTAGGAGTCTGGAAAGTTTCTCTTCTGGCTGTTTTTGTTACCCTCCTGAAATAGGAAGTAAGGTCAACAGCTGGAGAGTGAGGAACGGGGAGGAGGTGTTGGAGGTTTGAAGAGAAGGGAGAATACATGAATATATCTAGGAAAGTGGAGGAGTGGATGGTCTAGGAAGACATGGGAGACATGAGAGAGGGATGTAGAAGGGGTAAGATTTAGTGATTTAAGATTTTCTTTTTTAGCTTAAAAGTAAGAGTGTGGTGGCTCATGCCTGTAATCCTAGCACTTTGAGAGGCCGAGACTGGTGAATCGCTTGAGCCCAGGAGTTCAAGACTAGCCTGGGCAACATGGCAAAACCCCATGTCTACAAAAAATACAAAAATTCGTCCAGCATGATGGAGCATGCCTGTAATCCCAGCTACCTGGGAGGCTCAGGTGGGAGGATCACCTGAGTCCAGGAGGCAGAGGTGGCAGTGAGCCAAGATCACACCACTGCATTCCAGCCTAGGTGACAGAGTGAGACGCTGTCTCAAAAAAAAAAAAAAAAAAAAGAATTTAGAGATGGAGGAATTCTAATAATGTCAAATATTAGAGTATGGATACTATTCATTACCATTAATAAAGGACCAGTATGCCTGGTACTGTGCTGGGGTGACAGGGATACAGGCATGAAGAAAACAGCCTTTGCATTAATGAAATTTGTTCTCCAGGCAGAAGGCCAGATTTTAAACAAATAAGCTATGAGGCTGGTCTGAAGGTAGTGAATTATCTCAATTGTTCACAGTCAGTTACAGGTTGAACGCCTTGTTCTACTCTTTCCCCCTTCTCACTACTGCACTTGACTAGTCTTTAAAAAAAAAAAAGATAGGAATTTTGACTTAATTACAATGGTGGTACATGTTAGGAAGAGCATGATACACTGCATGACAGAGTACAGAACTGGGAGAACCTAGCTGGACTGCAGGATGTAGGAAGGCCTTCCTATGGAAAGTACATTTAAGTTGGGACCTGAAGGAGAAACAGGAAATGAGCCAGGCAGGAAGTGGAGGGACCTCATGGGTAATGACCTTAGCAGATAGAGAATGTCCATCAAGCCTCAGCACTAGGAGTAGGTGAGTGGTGAGAGGACACTGAAGGGGGCTGTGGGGAAGTGCTGGTCTTTATTCAGTGTGCAGTGGAGAGTTTTAAATGGGGATGACCTGAAGAGATAGACATTAAAAAATAATTTTTTTTTTTTGAGACGGAGTTTTGCTCTTGTTGCCCAGGCTGGAGTGCAATGGCGTGATCTTAGCTCACTGCAACCTCCGCCTCCTGGGTTCAAGCGATTCTTTTGCCTCAGCATCTTGAGTAGCTGGGATTGTAGGCATGCACCACCATGCCCGGATAATTTTGTATTTTTAGTAGAGACAGGGTTTCACCATGCTGGTCAGGCTGCCAACCTCGGCCTCCCAAAGTGCTGGGATTACACGTGTGAGCCACCACACCTGGCCTAAAAAATAATACTTTTTTAATGCATGTGGAGAGGTAGATTGAGAGAGGGGATGGACAAGTTGGGAAGCTTGAGAACCAGCAAGAGATGAAGGTCGCTTGGGCCAGGATGGAGCAGTGGATGTGGAGAGCAGCGGATGTGGAGAGCAGCACACCACACACATCTGAGAATGATTTCAGACGTAGGTGCAGGACTCAGTGTTTCCCTCCCTCTTTCCTTCTAGCTGCTCCTCCCTTACTGTTCCTGCCTGAGCTCACAGATGCCCCACACCTACAGTCTTCATCTGAAAACCTGTGAGAAAAGATTATTAAGTCTAAATTTTGGAGTGGTTACACAGCAATACTGTAGCAATAGGTAACTAGTGTGCACAGGTAAAGATGGGGGTAAAACCAACACATGTTCACAATTGTTCAATGTGACATTAATTGCAATAGCAAAATTTTGGAGACCATTTAAATGCCTGTTATTGAACAGATTATGGTATGCCCACACATGGAGTATTACACAGCTGTAAAACACAGAATAAAGAAGACCGTTATGAGATTATATGAAGTGACTTCTAGATGATATTTTAGGGTTAAAGAAAAAACAAAGTGCAAAAGAGTATTATGAAGGATGTTATATTTTGTGTGAGGAGGAAGGGGAAACACATACATTTTTTTCAAAAAGAAATGTAAGAAGGGTAAACCAGAAACAAATACAATGGATTTTTTTTTTTTTTTTTTTTTTTTGAGACAGGATCTCGCTGTCACCCAGGCTGGAGGGCACTGGCACAATCACAGCTCACTGCAGCCTCCACCTTCCAGGCTCAAGTGATCCTCCTACTTCAGCCTCCCAAGTAGCTATGACTACAGGCATGTGCCACCATTTTTATTTTAAATTTTATTAAAAATTTAAATATTATTATTTTTTACCTGAACTACACAGATGTAAAAAATTATTTTATTTTTCTAAAAAGATGCAACAAATTACTTCTTACTGTAAATGACAATTTATAATTGTATAAATTTATGGGTTACAAAATGATGTCATAATCTGTGGCTACAATGTGGAATAATTAAATCAAGCTAGTTAACATATCTATCACTTCAAATACTTAGCATTTTGTAGTGAAAACATTTGAAATTTACTGTAAGCAATTTTGAAATGTGTAATACTCTAACTATATTCACCACACTGTGCAACAAAACTCAAAAAAATTATAAAATGTATTCTTCCCGTTGGAGATTTTGTACTCTTTGACCATCATTTAAATTTTTTAAATGCAATAAAATATCAATTTCAAAACAGCATGAAAAATTGAGTGTGTTTAACCATACTCAGCTGATAATAGGGCAAATGAGTGGAACAGAATAACATTCTATTGCATGTTTAATGAACTGGCAACAAGAGAAAGCTGGTGGAAGAAAGGCAGAGGAACTTGGGCAAGAATTAGAACTGAGGGGCTCCACAATCATCTGACATCAATTCCCATGTTCTCTCTGTGGTTAGAAATGTACGTGATAGGAACTCCAGGAATCTTAGGGTTCTTCTTTCAAGGTCCCAGGTTTGTGGCTACAGCATTTATGCCGAGTTACTCTCTGTGCTAAGCAGTCATCTGCATAGATTCCCTCCTGTGCATGGTATTTGGTAATTGTTCAAATTTCGGATCCTTGGTGATCCTTTAAGCCACTTGATATTTCTGCCCCATTTTCTCAGTTTCAGCCATTACACAATCAGTTATACAAGGGATACACCTGGCATATAGACAGTTCATCACTGACTGCAGTATGTCTAGTTTGGCTCTAATGGAAAAGTTGGTAACACTGGAATCAAACAGGATGTGGTAAAGTAGACCCAGCTGTGTAATATATTGGAAAAATAAGCAGGAAGGGTATTGGGGAACTTTTCTTTCCTTCAGCATGCTGGGATATTTCTTTTCTTTTTAGGTCTTTATCATTTTATTTAAGCCTGTGATATCAGAGACTAAGCATTCGCTTCCTGGTCAGACTTCCTTGTTTTCTTTTGCTCTCCCATGCTCATGTCATACTCTCGTTTATTTTTTTAAGACAGGGTCTCACTCTGTCACCCAGGCTGGAGTGCAGTGGCTCAAACTGCAGTGAAGCCTCAACTTCTCAGGCTCAAGCAATCCTCCCACTTTGCCTCCCAAATAGCTGGGACACAAGCATGCACCACCACACCCAGCTAATTTTTTTATTTTTATTTTTGTAGACACAGGGGTCTCACCATATTGCCCAGGGGTCTCAAACTCCTGGACTTCAGTGATCCTCCCACCTCAGCCTCCCAAAGTGTTGAAATTACAGGCATGAGCCACCGCGCCCAGCCTATTTTTACTTTTTATAGAGACAGGGTCTCACTATGTTGCCCAGGCTGCAATTGGTTTGCTACAGGGAATGGTTTTTTGTTTTTATTTTTATTTATTTTTTGAGACAGAGTCTCACTCCGTCACCCAGGCTGGAGTGCAGTGGCGCAATCTCGGCTCACTGCAAACTCCGCCTCCCGGGTTCACGCCATTCTCCTGCCTCAGCCTCCCAAGTAGCTGGAACTACAGGCGCCTGCCACCACGCTGGGCTAATTTTTTGTATTTTTAGTAGAGATGGGGTTTCACTGTGTTAGCCAGGATGGTCTCAATCTCCTGACCTCATGATTCGCCTGCCTCAGCCTCTCAAAGTGCTGGGATTACAGGCGTGAGCCACTGCATCTGGCCATCTAAACTTAACTATCTCCCAAATGTCCCATTTCCAAATGTCATCACATTGGGGGTTAGGACTTCAACATACGAATTTTAGGGGGATATAATTCCGTCCATAGACTTTTGTTTTTTGGTAGACCTGGGTGCTGGGTGTGGTCATTACTGTTGGGAGTGTCATTGCTCTCATGTCAGTGCAAGGGACTATACGTACCTACATACATACAGAAACATTTACATCTATCTCTATAGATTGAAAAACGAGTTCACACTGATATCTCCAATTTGACACCACACGGTTTATTCTAGTTTTCTCCCTTTCCATATTTATGGGAGCCAGGTTTTTATGAGACAACTATATTGGGAGATAATTCCATGTCTCTCGTGCTTCTGGGTGTCTTGTGGGCTGAGATGTTGACAGATTTTGTTCCAGACTATTTCAAGGATTTTTTTTTTTTGAGATGGAGTTTCACTCTTGTTGCCCAGGCTGGAGTGCAATGGCGTGATCTTGGCTCACCGCAACCTCCGCCTCCCGGATTCAAACGATTCTCCTGCCTCAGCCTCCCGAGTAACTGGGATTATAGGCATGCGCCAACATGCTTAGCTAATTTTTGTATTTTTAGTAGAGACAGGGTTTCTCCATGTTGGTCAGGTTGTTCTTGAGCTCCCAACCTCAGGTGATCTTCCCACCTCGGCCTCCCAAAGTGCTAGGATTATAGGCGTGAGCCACTGTGCCCAGCTGTTTCAAGGATTTTTGTATAGCAAATGGCCTTAGAAGACAGAGACAGTATCTCCCCAAGATTGTGGTTCCTTAGCAGTGATGCTAACCTGCTGTGTGTAACACTTGCCTGGGCCTGCCAGTGTTGCCCTCTGGGACTTGGAGGGCAAGTGGGACCAAGGCTAACACACTGCCTGCTGTGCCCTGAGCAGTAGTCTCTGCCCAAGTAATCTTGTGTTTTCTGCCAGCATTCATGAAGCCGGCTCCCTAACACAAGAAGTTCTTGAAAGTTCTGCTCAGCTTCTTAGCCTCTCAGCTGCCTCTTCCAGAATCAGCAGGTGCCCTTATGGGAAAAGTGGCTCTAAGTCCCAGGCTCACTTCTCTGAGTTTCCTTCTTGTCCGGAATTTTGGTTCTATATTGCCAGCTGATGTTTTAGACAGATGCTGTTTATATTTTGCACAGCTTTTCTAGCTGTTCTCTATGTTCAGTGGGTCCAAATTTCCTGGTCTACCATTAGTGAAAGTGGTAGATAGTGAAGGGAATTTTCAACTCAAAGGTTTCAAGGCCACCAAAAAGAAAAATACACATGTACTGAGAAAGAAAAGTCATAAGAAGTATCACAGGTTTCTTAGGTCATACACATACCAAACTCACCCATATATTCCTGAAAATAAACAGACTGTCTAGTGCCCCAGGTACCCTATTTGACCCTGAGGCTTAGTTCCAAAGCCAGCTACATCTTTTATAAAAGCCTTTCCATCCTATCTCCTTCACCTCCTCACCCAGCCAAAGGAAACCTTCTTTCCTCTGTTCTCCCACAGGAGTTTATACCTGTTAGGGCACTTCTCCATCTCTGCGACATGTTGGCTGACTACCGAAATTCATAATTAGCAACTTGAGAACCCAATCATGTCTTAACCATCTTTGCATTTTTCAGCATGTCTTGAATAGAGAATTTATGAAAATAAATGTTTGCATAAGCTGATAAAGGAGATGAAGAAAAACACGGAGGAGAAAACCAACAGTGTGGGATCAGAAAATCCAAGAGAAGAGAGTGTTTCTGAAGAATGAAGCAATACTGAATGCTGCTGAGAAGTCAGAATGATGAAGCCTGAAAAGGTTCCCTAAATGTGGCAGCATAAAGGATTCAGGAGAACACTGACTTTTTTTTTTTTTTTTTTAGAACACTGACTTTTATTGAGGAAGACAGGCCAAATGTTATTTGGAGTCACTGCATTTTTTAGGCAAGTCAATTAGACAAGCTTTTTTTTTTTTTTTTTTTTTTTTTTTGAGACAGTCTTGCTCTGTTGCCAGGCTGGAGTGCAATGACACAATCTCGGCTCACTGCACCCTCTGCCTCCTGGGTTCAAGCAATTCTCCTGCCTCAGCCTCTGAGTAGCTGGGATTACAGGCATGAGCCACCACGCCCAGCTAATTTTTGTATTTTTAGTAGAGATGGGGTTTCACCATGTTGGTCAGGCTGGTCTCGAACTCCTGACCTCATGATCTGCCTGCCTCAGCCTCCCAAAGTGCTGGGATTACAGGCATGAGCTACCGCACCTGGCCTGGCAAGCTGCTTCTTGAGAAAGGATGAACAGTTCTCAGCAAAGAGGAGTCATCATTCTTCTGAACCACCATGAACATTCCAGAGAAGAGGTAGATAGAAAGCTAGATTCTGGAGGATGTGCTGCAGTGAGCTAGGCTCTCAGGCAGGTGGTGGTGCCCAGCAGAAATGGCAGTATGAGCCCAGTCTTCCCTGGTCCTAGGAGAATGTTTTAGACTAGACGTCTAGGAGAAAAGTCTGGGCACTGTCTTCACAGACCTGCATCAGGCTGGTCCTAGGTCTCCTGTTCCAGCTACATAGTGGACACCTCCCTCTGGGCTATAGCGCACAGGGCCACAGCGCAACTGGGGCTCTTCCTCCTCATACCAGCGCTGTTCACTGAAGTCAGGGAAGAAGGCTGCAATCTCTCTGCTGGCTGAAACCACAGAGTCTGTAAGGGGAGATAAGACAAAGAAGGGGTCCTCACATGGTAGAAGCAAGAGGCAGTCATAATCAGGTTGAGAATCCTGAGCCTCTACTCTGCCTGCCCCTTCAGTCCTGGGGCATGTAAAGAAAGTCCACAGGCCACATCTGCCAACATGGCTACAAAGACCAGAAACACAAATGGAAGAAAGCTCATTGGAGGGACCTGGCTGTCAACTCTATCACACAGCCTGCCTGCTAACCCCAAAATATCCTATGGCTACGGACAGGGGACTCACCCGAACCGTGGGTGGTGTTGCGGGTGTCGGTGAGGCCGAAACTCCCACGAATGGAATCTGGGGCCACATGGCGTGCTCGGAACACTCTGGTGGGTCCCATGAGCGTCCTCCAGAGCTGGATGGCATCCTTGTGGGCAAGGATGTAGGCTCGGATTGGCCCGCTGTGAACAAAACAAGCAAATGTGAGGAATCTGGCCATCTAGACTAAGAGGGTGTGCTGTGAGCAGGGCCTGAATAAACACACACTCTATAAGAGTTTTCCTGCCTTTCCAGCTGAGTACCAATGCTGCTTCAAATAGGAGATACAGAGCCCCTGCTGGTGTACATAGAGCCTGAAGAGATCAGCAGGGTGGTTATGGAGCATTCAACGCGACTTTCCTAAACCACCACAGGACAGGTGCCTAACAGGTCAGCATTGGCTCAGTGACAGCCCAGACCTATGTTTCTTCAGACTTGACATTGATTACAACTTTATTTTTTGAGATGGAATCTCACTCTGTTGCCCAGGCTGGAGTATGATGGGGCAATCTTGGCTCACTGCAACCTCTACTTCCCGAATTCAAGTGATTCTCCTGTCACAGCCTCCCGAGTAGCTGGGATTACAGGCACCCACCACCATGCCTAATTTTTTTGTCTTTTTTGTTTTTTTTTTGAGACAAAGTTTCACTCTTGTTGCCCAGGCTGGAGTGCAGTACCACGATCTTGGTTTACTTCAACCTCCGCCTCCCGGGTTCAAGCGATTCTCCTGCCTCAGCCTCCTGAGTAGCTGGGATTACAGGCGCCTGCCACCATGCTGGGCTAAGTTTTTGTACTTTTAGTAGAGACGGGGTTTCACCATGTTGGCCAGGCTGGTCTCAAACTCCTGACTTCAAGTGATCTACCCGCCTTGGCCTCCCAAAGTGCTGGGATTACAGGCATGAGCCACTGTGCCTGGCCTGATTACAACTTTAAAGAATGGCAGTGAAATGAACAAATCCATTTAAGGGCAGGGGAGATTCACCTCAGTGGATAAAGATGCTGGAACCAAATTAGAAGTACCTGGCCATGAATTCCACCAGCCGCTGATAGAAAAAACGCCCTGCAAAGAGAGAGGACCTTCATCAAGATACCTTCATCCTGGTGCCCAAGGCAACTTTCTGTACTTCTACCTCCTTACCTAGAATAAAAATTGTTTTAGAGAAAAGAACAAGCACCTTGGAGTCTGACAAACCTGGGTCTGAATCTAAGGTCTGCCACTTACAACCTGCGTAGTTTTGGGTAAATCATTAACCTCCAAAACTTGGCTTCCTAATCTGTGTACGAGGAATGCAAGAACACCTACTTTTTAGAGTTGTTGGGAAAACTGAATGAAAAAATGAGCATGAGGACGATGTCTGACGGTGAACATTCATTCACTATATGTTAACTACTGACATCAGGACATAAAACTAAGTTTCTGGTTGGGACTACAAGGTAGAACCCTCCTTGGGAAAAAAAGATGGATAATCATGAAAAGTGTGTGTTTTAAACCAAGATTTTAGAAAACTGGCTGCAACTGTACATGGTTGGTAGGTCAGAGAGCCTGCCATTGTGTTCCAGGTAAAATCTCTCTTACGGGCCTCTTTGGATTGAGGCACCTTCCGTTCAGAGGACTACTGATCCTACCTTCGTGCTCTCGGTAAAACCTCTGGCAGTCTTCCTTTCTCCACAGTAGTTCTCTCATTCGTACAATCAGGAACTTGTTGCTTAGAATCTGCTGATGAACAGCCTGAATAAAGACCACCCCCAAAATAAAAATCAATCAAGAGACTGAAACTGACCAAAAGAAACCATGAGGACCACTTGTTGCTCAGGACTTGAGGGTTTGTCCCATTGGAGGGTGAGAAGATGAGGTGGGGTGAGGTCAAGACCTTCAGTCACACAGCTACAGTGTGCACCTTGGGTGAAAGGGGATAGGATGCAGTGTCTCTACTCTTCTATACGTGTAACCCCTTGAGCTCAAGACCACAGGACCCCCCACTTAGACCACCATAAAAGTCTTATTAGTGGTCCTGCCTTGAGTTTCTCTCACTCCCACCAAACCATCACACTTGATAGATGAGAAACTCTGTAATTTACATGTCACACTCTGGTCAGGTGTTAAGTAGTTCCTGTTATTCAAGGAATGAAGTGCAACCACTTTAGCCCAGTGCTCAAGGTTATACTTTCCTTGCTCTGTACCAATTCTCTAGTCTCACCAATCCAGGCTGCCTGCGGCCCTCAGACCCATCACATGCATTCTTTTCTCAGCATCTCCCTTCTGTGCAACACCTGTCCTTCTCCTGGCACTAACCAAAATTTACCATTCCTTTGAGGCCCAGTTGAGTCCTGCCACTTCCAGGCTCTCATTCCTGACTGCTTGGATCTTCCTCTGCACCATAGTGGGGTTACTTAGCAGTGCTACTCTGTTAGTATTTATTAAACTGTGGTATGCAGAATGTGAAAATGACCCCAAGCCCCACCAAGATTTCCCACCCGAATCTCCAGGGCTGTGAATATGATGCAATATGATTATGTTACATTACATAACAATAGGGATTTTAGAGGTATAATTAAGTTACTCATCAGTTGATTCTGCTGTAATCAAAAGGGAGATTATCCAGGTGGGCCTAATCACGTGAGCCCTGTGGGATTAGAATTGTGAAGGCTTCTCAATGCCAGGCATTTTCTCTGGCTAGAGGCTGAGGAAGTCAGATTCAAAGCATGCGAAGGATTCGATGCACTGTAGCTGTCTTGAAGATAGAGTGGGCCATGTGATGAGGGATGTGAGTGGTCTCTAGAAACTGAAAGGAGTTCCTGCCTGAAGGCCAACAGAGAAATGGCAGCCTCAGTCCTTCCATCATAAGAAATCAACTCTGCCAACAACCTGAATGAGTTTGGAAGTGAGTTCTTCCCCCAGACCCTCCAGATAAGGGCCTGGTCAGCCAATACCTTGACTTTGGCCTTTTGAGACATTAAGCAAACAACTCAGCCAAGTCTATGGACCTCTAAACTATTGAACTGTGAAGTAACAAATGAGTGTTTTAAGCTCTCAAGTCTGGAGTCATGTGTTATGTAGCAATAGAAACGAACACATATACATTGTCTTGAGATTTGGTTCTATTATTGCTTTGGGTCCTTTCTTATATTTTAGATCTGCCTCAAGTCTCCAATAGATACTTAGCCTCCGCAGGTCAGAGTTCACGGCTTCTAGCTTTGCCTCCACAGCATCCAGCACAAGTCTGTGTTGTCAGTCACCATAAGTGGCCTGATGGCACCTGAAGCAGTGGCAATTCCCAGGGCATGTGGTAGAGGCTTAGGATTCATTCTTACCTCCAGAATCAGCGGATGGGCGACTGCATCAGGCTTGATCAGGGCTAGAGTGAGCTGGAGAGCCTGAGGGCTTCGCAAGATTGAGGCCATCTCACTCCTGCCATTAGAAAGCTGTATTAGGAACCCTTCAGGACTGTACTCCCAGCCTTCCCTACATTGAAGCCATGTAGCCTTGCAAGCCAACGAGTGCTCTCACTCCTGACACTCATAAAGAACCTGACAGTTTCATCTTAAGGCCATATACATTATTTTATTTAATTGCCCATTTGGGGTCATGGGATCAAGGGAGGGGAGTGGTAGAGGGAGCATTCAAGTTTCCCCGTGGAGTATACAATCTGGTGCAACTGTAAGCCTACGAAGGAATTACCCATTCAAAAGAAACTCAAGTTTAAATACTACCTGTCTCTGCCAATATCCCTTCCTAACTTCCTTTTGTATTTTACAGAGGATTTGCAACTTATACTCCTCAACAGCCTATCCACAAGGGTATAATCTCTTAAAATGTTCCATCCCATAGTGCTCTCCTATCAAATCTAGAATTGGAATATTGATGGACAGGAACTGAGGTGCTGCCAGGATACCAAAAAGTCTGCTGGATAAACACCATCTCTATTCTAATATTATGGAGAGATCAGGATCTCCTGTGCCCAAATCAAACCTGTTAATACACTCAGCTGTCCTCAGTGGCAAGACCTGTCAACACGCAACTCCAATGTCAGGAACAAGTCATAACCATTTTGCATTTGAAACAGTGCCTGGCACAAAGGTGCTTGATCAATTTTATTAACTAAATAAACCTATATAGTCTTATTTCTATTCATCTTTGTATTCCTAGCGTCTAGCATGGTGTAAGAGCTCAACATTGTAGAAATGATATAATGGACATAAAAGCATTTTATAAACTGGACTAACGGGAATTTTGAGGTCTTTTCCAACTGTGAAATCCGAGTTATATGTGAGAAACTGATCACCTCTGCAGGAGTAAAGACTTTGTCTCAAAATCTTATCTCAATATTATCTCTCATTTGGCCATGTGTAGTGGCTCACACTTGTAATATCAGTACTTGAGGCCAGGAGTTTGACCTGGGCAATAAAGCAAGACCCTGACTCTACTATATATGTGTATGTGTGTGTGTGTGTGTGTGTGTGTGTATAAAATCTCTCATTTGTCAACAAAGACAGAGAAGTCTTCCATGAACACAGGCAGGGACAAAGTCTAAACAACATTCTCATTTATTTTATCCTAAAGCCTGTCAATCATGTTAAAGGTGGTATTAGAATTTGGCTCAAGCAATTATGTCATGGTCTTTTCTATTCATGTCCTTTCTACAGCTTTCAACCTGATTTTCCACTCAAACCATAAAGCCACACCCAATCTAACCAGCACAAGATCAGCCAACCCACTCTCCCTAATGCCACAGGTGGTAACATGTCATTTTCAGCAGTTGTCTACAGAGACATCCCCTCCCTCACTCTTCATATCCACACAATCACTAACTTCGGGCAATTTTCCCTACCTAATATATCTCAAAACCCATACCATTCTCCAACCCTCAACTACTATCACCATAACTCTAAGACATCATCATTCCTCTCTGGACATCTTGACAGCCTCCTCTTTGGTCTCCCAGTTTCTGTCCTGCCAACCTCTACAATCTCCACACAGCAGCCAAAGTGAACCAAACATGCAAATCTAATCATATGGTTCCCCTCCTTAACCCTTTAAAGGGCACCCTGCTCTTAGAATAAAAACCAAAATCCTTATCACAGCCTCCCAGGCTCTGCATGATCTTGTGGTTCCACACGTACCTCTCTAGCCTCATCTGGAACCCCACACTCCGTAAGTTTCTCTAGCTCCAACCTCATGGGCCTTTCAGTTTCGAAAGACCTTCTGGCTTGACAGCCTTTGTGTGAGTTTTCACAGTCCTGAATGTGCTTTCTCTGGTTGCCTCCTGCTCACCTTAATGATCTTAGCTCACTTCCCGTTGTACTTTCTCACAGCTCCTTGCAAATTCCCTTCAGTTCCATCTTCCTCACCAGAAGGTGTAAGAAGTACCTAGCACACAGCTGGGTCTTAAAAGTATCTGAAAGAACCAATGAATGCATCTGATCCAGCTATTCCAAGGCCAGGCTGCTAGGGGTTCTCGTAGCAAGAACACGCGGCCTGTAGGGAGAACATGGTTCCTTTATTAATGCAGCTAAGTTGTGGCGGTCTTCACTCTTGGTTTACAACAAACTGACACGTCGAGAATCCTGTTCGACTTAAAGGTGACTCCATCAGAGAATTAAAAATTTTAGGCAGGGCTTGGTGCCTGTAATCCCAGCACTTTGAAAGACCGAGGCGAGCGGATCACGAGGTCAGGAGATCAAGACCATCCTGGCCAACATGGTGAAACCCCGTCTCTACTAAAAATACACACACACACACACACACACACACGCCACGCGTGACGGCGCGCACCTATACTCACAGCTACTAGGGAGGCTGAAGCAGGAGTATTGCTTGAACTCTGGAGGCGGAGGCTGCAGTGAGCCAAGATCGCGCCATTGCACTCCAGTCTGGCGACAGAGCCAGACTCCGTCTCCAAAAAAAAGTAAAGCTATCGGTACATTGCCCCCCAGCACGCGAGCGGGCCACCACTCGGCTTCCTGGAGGGCGGCGGCCCAGTCCTAGTCCACCCACGCGCGGCCCGGATCTGCGCCGCTACCCCTGTGGCCCCGCCCTCCAGCCCCCCGGGCTCACGGCTTCAACTCTCGACCCAGCCCCCTACTTCTCTAGGCCTACAACCGCGCAGCCCTCGTACCCGGGGCCTAAGCGCAACCCAGATTCTAGGTCATTCGGAGCCCCAGTGCAGCGGAAGTCCGCTTCCGGGTTCACCTTGTCCTCCCGCACAGGGCCCGGCCACCAGGCACCACGCTGGATAGCCTGCGGCCCTCCCGGGGTCCTTCAGGCGCTTGTTGGGCAGCCCTGCTCGGGGTCCTCGTCCGGTTAAGCCGCGGGGTGAAGCGAGGTGTGAGGAACCCTAGCGGGCAGCGGGTTTCCTAGGCGGGTGCACTTGCCATGACGGGACTAGAGGATGAAGCCGTCCTGGGCGGTGGAACTGGCTTGTGGGAACCGCCCCTCGGAAGCCGGCATGGGCGCCCTCGGCGGGAGGGAGTGCCGGGCCGGATGCCGACGCAGTGCTACGCAGAGTGGCGGAAGCCAGAGGACCGGACGGGCCCGTTCAGGGTGGCGGGCCGGCGGGGGCGCTGCCGACCAAGAGGGACACCGACGGGAACCTTGCCCACCTTGTTATTTTCTATGCCTAGGGTAGTTCCTGGAACATGGTTGATGCCCAGTATTTGTCAGAAGTACGCGGAGGGCAAAGAACTTCAGCGCTGGATCGCGAGGGCACAGGCAGCCCTTCAAAGTCTTTTGAGCTGGGAGCGATACATTGGCACGAAGGATCGTAGCTAATATGGGGGTTGATGAAGGAGAATCCTTGGCTGGAGCCCAGGTGTGCATAGGGCCTGAGGGAAGCAAGTCATAACTGCCTTTCACGTGTAATTAGGAATCTGGGCAGCAGGTTGGTGGTTGCGTTACTTGAGTCTATTGAAGCAGCCCAGGGTGAGGAGATTAGAACTGGGGGTGTTCCTGGTGTGTACTTGGATGTATGGAGAGGATGGGGACAGGGAGAATGGATCGGGGGTCACCTGTGGCAGGTGTGAGGAGAAACTTGGTGACAGGCTTAATAAAGGTGGTAAAAAAAAAAATGTGTTTTGGTTTCTTGGAGTTTTTTGAGGGAAATCACTGAGAATGAGAAGAGTGAAAATAAACGATAACTGTCATCAATTTAAAGACTTAACTTGCACATTTAAGTGACTTCAGTGTCTGCCTACACAAGGTATTGCCCTCTTGGAAGGTTTGTCCCCAACTCCTCATGGCTTCTCTCTCTGCAGCAATAAGAAGTCACTTCCCATTAGTTTCCTGATACCCAGTCACCTTTGGGAACTTCTGAGGAAAGTTTTTCCAGTCTCTCCAGAGAGCCTTGCATTTCTTCTCTTTTTGTTTTGACCCCTGACCACCACCCCCTACTCTAACCTTAACTCCTCTGATACTCAGTTCCAATCCTAACCCAAGCCCTAGTCCCTAAATTTATAACCCTTTAATCCTAGACCTGGTCTCTAGATCCTGAGGCCTTGATGCTTATCTTCTAACCTCCTAATCCCAACCTCTAATCCCTAAACCTCAACCCATGACCTCTGATTCTCAAACCCAGGCCCCCAACCCTGACTCCAAAAATGGCAACCCAGTACTTCTCCCTACCCTGAGTCACAGACAGAGGGAGTTGTAGCAACTGAAACTGCAGTAGGCCAAAGGACCCAGTGAGTTAGCCAGCAAACTACTCTAAATACAAGATATGGTGGATAACAGCAAGCCTAAACAAATCTTCCTCGAAGATGAGCAACAAAAATCCCAGTCATTATGACTACGCCTCTGTATCTCAACAAAGGGGCTTAAATCAGCAAGTCATCCCAGCCCCTGAAGGAAGAGAACAGTCCTTGTAAGTTGCAAAGCTCTCAGACAGAGGACATGGGTGGTTCAGTAAAGCCCCTGTTCTAGGACACAGCAAAATAAACAACACAATAACCACTATGGCCCAGCAGATGAGGGCCACAGCCAATATCGCCATCCCTGAGTCTTCCTTTGCAGAATGATCATCAGGACTCCAGAAGTCCCAGCAAACCAGTAGCAATCCAGCTGAACAGAAGACAAGAACCCTATGTGAAGCCAGATTCCAGACAACTGATATAGATGGCATTCCAAAATCTGCAGCATTCCAGCATGTAACAAACTGCAATAAGTGACACAGATCTCTCCCCAACAGTCACCTTATGAGAAGTAAGGGGAAAAAAATGCTCCAATAAAATGGAATCCCAGAATCCCTTTACCATCCCACCCTCAAACCCCTCCCCATTGCCAGGATGCTATGGCATAAGAGACAAAGGACAATTCACAGTAGTAATAAAAAAAACATTTACTAAACACTGAGAAACAGTACTGACCAGGTGCCTTATTTGATGCTACGCTTATGTGAATTCTGTATGTATACTGTACTTAGATATAATTTTTTAAAAATTGATACTGCTAAAGCCTTGCTTAGATGGAAATTTGTAGCCTAAAATACATATATTAGAAAAGAAGAAGGACTGGAAATTCAATAAGCCTCCATCTCAACAAGTTGGAAAAAGAGGAACAGAGCCTCAGAAACCTGTGGCACATCATCAAGCATATAATATTGTTGTTGTTATTATTATTATTTTTGAGATGGAGTCTCGCTCTGTCGCCCAGGCTGGAGTGCAGTGGCCGATCTCTCCTCACTGCAAGCTCCGCCTCCCGGGTTCACACCATTATCCTGCCTCAGCCTCCTGAGTAGCTGGGACTACAGGCGCCGGCCACCACGCCCGGCTAATTTTTTTGTGTGTTTTAGTAGAGACGGGGTTTCACCGTGTTAGCCAGGATGGTCTCGATCTCCTGACCTCGTGATCCGTTCGTCTCCGTCTCCCAAAGTGCTGGGATTAAAGGCGTGAGCCACCGCGTTATTATTATTTTTTTTGAGGCGGAGTCTCGCTCGGTTGCCCAGGCTGGAGTGCAATGGTGCGATCTCGGCTCACTGCAGCCTCCGCCTCCTGGGTTCAAGCGATTCTCCTGCCTCAGCTTCCCGAGTAGCTGGAATTACAGGCGCCTGCCACCACGCCCAGCTAATTTTTGTATTTTTAGTAGAGACGGAGTTTCACCGTGCTGGCCAGACTGGTCTTGAACTCCCAACCTCAGGCGATGGATTGCCCGCCTTGTCCTCCCAAAGTTTTGGGATTACAGGCGTGAGCCACTGCGCCTGGCTGTTATTATTTATTATTAGCTCTTGCTTTATGCAGTTGTCTTTTAAGTCATATAGGGTATAAAAGATTTACAAACAAAACCATATATTTATACTGTCTTTACCTGTGTAGTTACCTCTACCAGTTCTATTTCCCCATGTTGATTTAAGTGTCCTTTCATTTCAGCCTAAAGTATTCCCTTTAGTATTTCCGGTAGGGTGGATCTGCTGGACACAAATTATTTCAGTTTTTATTAGTTTTGTTGGTCTATCTTACTTTCTCCTTCATTTCTTTTTTTTCTTTTCTTTTCTTTCTTTTTTTTCCTTTCTTTTCTTTTCTTTTTTTTTTTTTTGAGATGGAGTTTTGCTCTTGTTGCCCATGCTGGAGTGCAATGGTGCAATCCTGGCTCACTGCAACCTCTGCCTTCTAGGTTCAAGCAATTCTCCTGCCTCAGCCTCCCAAGCAGCTGGGATTACAGGCATGCAACACTGTACCCAGCTAATTTTGTGTTTTTAGTAGAGAGGGTTTCACTATGTTGGCCAGGCTGGTCTTGAAATTCTGATCTCAGAGGATCCACCTGCCTCAGCCTCCCTGAGTGCTGGGATTACAGGTGTGAGCCACAGCTCTCTTTCATTCCTGAAGGATTTTCTTTATGGATATAGAATTCTTGGCTGATGTTTTTTTCTGTTAGCACTTTGAATATATTATCTTACTGCTTTCTGGCCTCCATGGTTTCTGATGAGAAACTAGATGTTAATCTTACTGAGGATCATTTGTACTTAATGATTTACTTCTCTTTTGCTATTTCAAAATTCTCTCTTGGTCTTTGGCTTTTGACGGAGATTATGATGTGTATAGGTGTGGATTTCTTTGAGGTCGTCCTACTTGGAGTTTGCTGAGTTGCTTGGATGTGCATGTTAACATTCTTTGAAAAATTTGAGATATTTTCAGCCATTATTTCTTCAAATATCTTTCTGCCCTTTTCTTTCTTCCATTCTCCTTCCTGGACTACTATTATCTTCATGTTGTCTTGTTTGATTATATCCCACAGGCTTCCAGGGCTCTGTTCCTTTTTCTTTCTGCTCCTCACACTGGATAATGTCAATCTTTCTTCAAATTCACTTGTTCTTTCTTCTGGGCCTGTTCAACTTTGCTATGAAGCCTCTCTAGTGAATTTGTCATTTTAGCTATTGTACTTATCACCTCAGGAAAGTTATATTTTTAAAAAATAATTTCTTTATGATGTTCTCTACTTGTTCACACATCATTCTTATACTTTATTTCTTTAGACATAGTTTATCTCTTTGAAAAAATATGTATACATGTATGTATGTGTATTGTTTTTAATAAGGCCTTGCTGTCACCCAGGCTAGAATGCAGTGGCACAATCATAGCTCACTATAGCCTAAACCTCCTGGGCTCAAGCAATCCTCCCACCTCAGCTTCCTGAGTAGCTAGGACTACAGGCACATGCCAGCATGCCTGGTAATTTTTTATTTTTTGTAGAGATAGGGTCTTGCTATGTTGTCCAGGCTGGTCTTGAACTCCTGGCCTGAAGTGATCCTTTCACCTCAGGCCCCCAAAGTGTTGGGATTATAGCCATGAGTCACCTGTCTGGGCTGATTTAAAGTCTTCGTCTAGTAAGTCCAACATTGGAGCTTTCTTGGCAACAATTTCTATTGACTGATTTTTTTTCTTGTGTATGGGCCAGTCTTTCTTGTTTCTTTGTTTGTGTCATAATATTTCGTTGAAAACTGGATGTTTTAAATAACATAATGTGGCAACTTTGGAAATCAGATTCTCCCCTTCCCCTGGGTTTGTTGTTGCTATTAATTTGTTTAGTGATTTTTATCAACTAATTTTTTAAAGTATGTATTCTTGGTAGTATGTAACCATTGAAGACTCTGTTCCATTAGTTTAGTGGTCATCTAATGACTGGACATAGTGTTTTTAAATACTTGGAATCAATAAGTCTTTCTGCCTTTGCTGAGGTGTTCCGTATGTATTGAGCCATGCCTTCAGTGGTCAGGCAGGCAGATTACAACTCTGCTTTAGACTTCATTTCTTGCTATTCAGAGCATTAAAGTCAGCCAAGGTGAGCATATAGGGCCTTCTAAAGATTCTCCTAGACATATTACAGACCTGCTCATGCCCATGGTCTTCTAGATTCCCAGAAATATGCCAGAGCTTTTCAAAAGCTCCGTGGACATTCTATTCTCAGCTTTTTCTTATAAGATTTTTTTTTTAATTTTAGGTTATTTGTTTGTCCCAAATGTTATCACTGCTTAAGGTTTTTGCAAATTTTAAAAATTGAGGCTGTTTTTGACAGATGCCTCAGGGAAAAAGTTCTCGGTGACAGAACTCTCAGTCAGGTTAAAACAAAACAAAACAAAAAGTCAAAGGCAAGCCTGCTAGAGGAGGTCTCTAGGGAACTGCCAGGCAAATCAAATAATGATCATTTTCTGGAAATGGTGTTTTTGGGGACCTCCAAACCTGTTCGTCCCCCTTTCGTGTCTTTTAGGAGCTGGTTTCCACCATGATATCAGGGTTGGTTTAATTTAAGCCTACAGCAGAGTTGGGGTAGGGAGAATGGGTATAAGGCAAGTTAAAAACACCACAAAACTTGCTCTTCTTACTAAGATTTTAGATTTCTGTGGTCATTTGCTCACAATCTGTGTAAGAACAGAGGGAACCCATGGCATGAGTCATGTAGATTTGGGATGAGAAAATAGAATATCTGATATTTTTTAAAGATTCTTATTAACCAAGAGAAATGTTTACCAGCCAGGTTTTCTGCTGAGAACCATTTATTGAAGACAGAAATCAACGAGTTTGATCCAACCATTAGTAATTAAAGGGGATGTATTTGAAGAGGCAACCATTGTGTTTCACTTGGCCATGTGGAGATTCAGTAGGTTTTCTAATTCTTTGTGGTACGTTCAAGAGTTTTCCTGCAAGAGAAGTATCTGCTTAGAGAAATCAAATTTGAGGAAGTTAAGAGAAAAGCCACCACATTGGTAGCCACAACCATAGTCCAGCAGGGGAAATGCTAAACAATTATTCTCTGAGTTAAGGCAGGTTAGAGACATTCTAATTTCACTGGAGAAGAAAAAAGCAGAGTGGAAGTGGGTAGAAAAGAGGAAGGCAAAGGATGGGGATGTCTGGGTGAGCCTTTGGACCCCAGGAGAGCCTCTGGAAACTCCCAAGCGGGTAGAGGCAGTGGAGTTGACATGAAGCAGGATCCTGGCAGAGGCCTGTTGGGGGATATGGGAGGCATAGAAGATGGTATTAAAGAACAGAGTCTAGAGGTTGACCCACTGGATTCAAGGCCCAGCCCTGCCAGTTCCTTGCTCTGTGGGTTTGGGCAAGTCACATGGACTCTCTAGACCTCTGCTCCTTTGAATATGAAATGTAGCTAATAGCAATGCTTTCCTCATGGCAGGGCTGTGAGGAACACAGGAGTGGAGATACAGGCAAAGCATATGATGCGGTGCAGGGCACATGGCTGGCAATCAGTGATATCACTAGTCTTCCTGTTACAGATCTCTTTTTTGTATGTGTGTGAGATCCTATCAAAAACAGTTTCTATGCTGCTTTGCTGAAGGGCTGTAGGGAGGAGCCACTATTCATTCATTCATTCATTCACTAATTCATTCATTCCCTTTCTCCTCACACCAGAGCCAATGATTTCAATGAGTTCAGTGTGTGTCTTTTTATGTTTGTGCCAAATATATATAGTGTTTATTTTTAGTTTATATAATGCTGTCATGTTACTTGTATTATTCCGTCCCTTGCTTTTCCTCTCAGTGTGGTATTTTAAGATCTATCCATACTGCTAATGGCACATCTCATTTCTTCTGAAAGCTGCATTGAAATCTGTAAGGACTACCTTCCACAGTTTACCTATTGATTTCTTGACTAGTCTCACTCAGGCTGTCCCCATACCTGCCACCTGCCACATTGAATAACCCTGCAATAGACATACATGTCATTTCACGAAGCGATGAGGGAATCTTTTTGTGATTTCCTAGGGTTGGAAATGCTGGACCATGAGATATGAATATATTTAATTTCTTACTTTGCCTAAAAATGGCAGATTGCTTCCCAAAGTGTCTGTAACCGTCTTCACTGTCACCATAGATCATGAGAGTACAGATATCTCCAGGTCCAACCAACACTGGACGTACCCAGCCTTCTGATTTTTTCTAGTATGATAGGCAAATAGGCATCTCATTATATTTCAATTTGAATTTGTCCCTGATTATTTATAAGCTTTTGAATATCCTTTATATAATTAGCCTTTTGTCTTTATTCTTCTATAATAAACCCATAGCCTTTGCAGCTGTCGGTTTTCTTGTTGCTTATTTGCATGTACATTCTATTTTCTAGCTTATTGCAATAGCTCCTCTAGTTCTGTGAGCTGTTTACTCACTTATCCATAGTGTTTTTCATTTATCAGCGATCTTAAATTCAACTGGTTATTGATTGGGAATGAAATGAAATTTTAGAATAGAGAAAACTAACATAGTCATAATAAGTTATAATCTGGAGCATAGACTGTCTCTCCATTTATTCATATGATCTTAAATATCCTTTGGTCAAGTTTTAAAGTTTTCTCCTTTGAGTTTGCTCATACATCCAGCAGAATTTCAGAACGCCCCCACCATTTTGTTTTGTTTTTTGAGATAGTTTCACTCTTGTTGCCCAGGCTGGAGTGCAATGGTGTGATCTCGGCTTACTGCAACCTCTGCCTCCCGGGTTCAGGCGATTCTCTTGCCCGAGCCTCCTGAGTAGCTGAGATTACAGGCATGCGCCACCATGCCTGGCTAATTTTTGCATTTTTAGTAGAGACAGGTTTCATCATATTGGTCAGGGTGCTCTCGAACCCCTGACTTCAGGTGATCCACCTGCCTTGGCCTCCTAAAGTGCTGGGATTACATGCGTGAGCTACCGCCTGGCCCAGAACCCCCTTAATAGTGTTAATATTTGTGATTCAGCCCACGCCAGAATTGATGATTATCATATCATTGTTCTTGTCAAAGTGTCATTTAGCAAACAGACACAAAAACGGAAAGACTCAAGGAAAATAACAATGCTCATGTAGCAGTCTCTGGGGAGGTGCTTTGCCTTGGAGTGCAGCCATCTTCCAAGAAGGGATTTAGTGATAGGCTTTGCGATGGTTACTTTTATTTGTCACCTTGGCTGGGTCACAGTGCCCAGATATTTGGTCGAACATTGTTCTAGATATTTTGGTGAGGGTGTTTTTGGATGAGATTAACATTTAAATTAGTGGACTTTGGGTAAAGCAGATTGCCCTTCATAATGTGGGTAGGCCCCATCCAATCAGTTTAAAGCATTAATAGAACAAAAAGAGCTACTCCCACCCAACCTCCCACCCCGAACAACAAGTAATTCTACCAGAAGATAACCTTCAGACCTGAACCGCAAAGTCAGCTCTTCCCTGGGCCCTGAGTCTGCTGGTGCACCCTGCATATTATATTAGGGTGGATAGTTAGCAATCTCTTCTACACTTTGCAAATATTTTATATATATATATATATATAGTAGCTCAGGCTCTCTGGTATTGTGTTAAACAAGTGTTCATGACTTGTGTCTAAACTCAAAGGGAAGGAATCTCAAATTTCTGTTTTGTCAGATAGGTTTGTAGCTTCAGCTTTCTTTTAGCTTATAACTGATTCTCATGCTTGGGTGCATATATTTATTTTCTGTTTTTCTGTGTCCTCTAAAAATCAAGTATGTCTTTGTAGGCAACATTTTGTTGGATCTTCTTTTTCTTTATCCAGTTATCCAGTCTGAGAATATCTGTCTTTTGATTCACTAAGTATAACCTATTCATATTTACTGTAATTACTGTTATATTAGGAATTTTTTCATTTAGTATTTTCCTCTTTCATCTCTCTCTTGCTCACTCCCATTTAAAATTTTCTTTTCTTTCTTTTTTTTTTTTTTTTTGAGATGGAGTCTCACTCTGTCACCCAGGCTGGAGTGCAGTGGTGCGATCTCGGCTCACTGCAAGCTCCGCCTCCCGGGTTCATGCCATTCTCCTGCCTCAGCCTCCCAAGTAGCTGGGACTACAGGTGCGTGCCACCACACCTGGCTAAGGTTTTGTATTTTTAGTAGAGATGGGGTTTCACCGTGTTAGCTAGGATGGTCTCAATCTCCTGATCTCATGATCCACCCGCCTCAGCCTCCCAAAGTGCTGGGATTACACCTGGCCTCTTTTTTTTTGAGATGGAGTCTCACTCTGTTGCTCAGGCTGGAGTGTGGTGGCACGATCTTGGCTCACTGCGACCTCTGCCTCCTTGATTCAAGCAATCCTCCTGCCTCTGCCTCCTGAGTAGCTGGGACTACAGGTGTGCACCACCATGTCTGGCTAATTTTTGTATTTTTTATTATAGATGAGGTTTTGTCATGTTGATCAGGCTGGTCTTGAACCCCTGACCTCAGGTTGTCTACAGACCTTGGCCTCCCAAAGTGCTGGAATTACAGGCGTGAGCCACCACACCCAGCCATTAATTATATTCTTAAGAATATAACTTTTTATTATGTTTGAACATTTGAAAGATAATTTGGGGTTGGGTATGGTGGCTCATGCCTGTAATCCCAGCACTGTGGGAGGCCTAGATGGGAAGACTGCTTGAGTCCAGGAGTTCGAGACCTACCTGGGAAAAATAGTGAGATGCCATCTCTACAAAAAATACAAAAATTAGCCCAGTGCAGTGTTGTGTGCTCGTAGTCCCAGGTACGTGGGAGGATCGGTTGAGCACAGGAGGTTGAGCCTACATGGGCTGTGATTGCACCGCTGCACTTCAGCCTGCATGACAGAGTGAGGCAAGGCAAGGCAAGGAGTAAGGAAAGGGGCAAGGGGAAAGAAGGAAGGGGAAATGGGGAAGGGGAAAGGGACAAAGAAAGGCAAGGAGCAAGGCAAGGCAAGAAGCAGGGAAAAGCAAGGTGAGGGGTGGGACAAGTGGTAAGGCAAGGAATGAGGGGCAAGTGCCAAGGCATGGAACAGGGCAAGGAAAGACATAAGGCACGGTATGGGGCAAGGCCAGGGGCAGGGCAAGGGCCAGGTTATGGGGCAGGTCAAGGGGGCAGGGCAAGGGGCAGGGCAGGGGACAGGGCAAGGGGCAAGTCATGGGGCAGGGCAAGAGGTATGAGGCAGGGCAAGGGACAAGGCATGTGGCTGGGCAAGGCTAGATGTGAGAGACAGAACCAGGGGCAAGGCCAGGGCAAGGGGCAAAGCCTGGGGCAGGACAAGGCAAAGACAAAAAGACAAGGGCGAAGGTAAAGGCAAGGCAAGGCAAGAGGAAAGGAAAAAATAAAGGAAAGGAAAGTGAAGAAAAATGAAAGGAAGGGAGAAGAAAAGAAAGAGAAACAGAAGGAAGGAAAGAAAGAAGGAAGGCGAGAAAGAAAGAAGGAAAACTTGGCTGGATACAACATTCTGTGATATATATTGCTATGGTTTGAACGTGTCCCCCAAAGTTCATGTCTTGGAAAAATAATCCCCAATGCAACAGTGTTGAGAGGTGGAACATTTAATTACTTATTATGTCTTGAGGGCTCTGCCCTCATGAATGGATTGATGCCATTATCACAGGAATGGGTTAGTTATTGTGGGAGCAGGTTTCTGATAAAATGATGAGTTTGGATCCCTTCTACTCTCTCTCTCACACACACATGTGCATGTGTGCACGAGTACATGCTTTCTGACCCTTCCGCCTTTTGCCATGGGACAACACAGCAGGAAGTCCCTCACAAGATGCTGGAATCTTGATAGTGGACTTCCCAGCCTCCAGCACCACAAGCAATAAGTTTCTATTGTTTATAAATTACCCAGTTTGAGGTGTTCTGTTATAGCAGCACAAAACAGATTAAGATATATATTTTTTCCCTTTTAACTTCTAAGGATTATATACACACATTACATGTACACACATATTCCTTGTCTTGTTTTTTGTTTGTTTTTTTGTTTTGAGATGGAGCCTTGCTCTGTCGCTCAGGCTGGAGTGCAGTGGTAAGATCTCAGTTCACTGCAGCCTCTGCCTCCCGAGTTCAAGCGATTCTCTTGCCTCAGCCTCCCCTGTAGCTGGGATTACAGAAGTGTGCCACCACACCTGGCTAATTTTTGTATTTTTAGTAGAGACGGGGTTTCACCATGCTGGTCTCGAACTCCTGACCTCATGATCTGCCCACCTCGGCCTCCCAAAGTGCTGGGATTACAGGCAAGAGCCACCGCACCTGGCCTGTTTCTTGATTTTTTTTTTTTTATGATGGAGCCTTGCTCTGTTGCCAAGGCTGGAGCACAGTGGTGCGATCTCGGCTCACTGCAACTTCTGCCTCCTGGGTTCAAGTGATCCTCCTGCCTCAGCCTCCCAAGTAACTGGGATGACAAGTGCCTGCCACCACGCCTGGCTAATTTTTGTATTTTTAGTAGAGATGGGTTTCACACTGTTGGCTAGGATGATCTCGAATTCCTGACCTCAGGCGATCTGCCCTCCTCAGCCTCCCAAAGTGCTGGGATTACAGGAGTGAGTCACCATGCCCGGCCTTCCTTGTCTGCTTGCATCCAGTGTTGTGTGAAATCTGATGCCAGTCTGTTTTTTTTTCTTTAGAGGGAATCTTTTCTCTAGAAGTTTTTATAATTTCTCTTTATCTTTGATATTTATAATTTTATTATAATGCATCCATGTGAAGGCATCTTTCCTCTTTGCCACTCTACTGAGCCCTTTCAAACTGAGGTCCTTCATAGTTTTATTTCTAGAATATTTACTATTATTTATTCAAATATTTATTCTGTTTTTATTTTCATTATCTTCTGGGACTCCTTACATAGATTTTGGCACAAGTAGCTTATTCTTCATATCTCTTTGCTTTCCATATCTCCGTATCATTTAGAAGGCAGTCTCTCTAGTATGTAACCTACCAGCCTTGGTGGTTTGGAGGAGGAGAAAGGAGGGGTAAATGCCAAGGATAACTGGCCAGTCCCCACCTCTTTTCATCAGTTCTTTGCCCCAGCGAGGCTTTGACACTGCCATGACATTATTCCTCAGAAATGGCCCTGCTCTCAGGGTTGTTGCTGCCATTTTCTATAGTGAAGGGTCAATAATTAACACTCCCGGGCGCCTGTAGTCCCAGCTACTCGGGAGGCTGAGACAGGAGAATGGCGTGAACCCGGGAGGCGGAGCTTGCAGTGAGCCGAGATCACGCCACTGCACTCCAGCCTGGGCGATGAGCAAGACTCCATCTCAAACAAAAACAAAAACAAAAACAAAAACAAAAAAACACTCCCAGGCTGCATGAACCAAGGCAAGGGTAGCACCCAATCCTGCAGGTGCTGGATAGGCAGCACCCTATCCTCCAGGCCTCCTTTGTATTGATACCTCTGGTCACCCTCCCTCAAGGGGGCCATCCTCCTCCACCAAGCATGGGTCAGTTCAAGACAGATTTGCATCTCCCAAAGAGTGTCTCAGGTTTCCCTTCCCCTTCCCCTCTTTTTCCTTTCCTTTCCCTTCTCTTTCCCCTTCCTTCCTTCCTTCCGTCCTTCCTTCCTTCCTTCCATTTTCCTTCCTTCCTTCCTTCATTTTCCTTCCTTCCTTCTTTTCCTCTCTTCCTTCTTTTTTCCACTTCCTCTTCCTCCATCTCCTTCCTCCATTTTCATATCTTCTTTTCTGCTTTCTCTTCCTACACTTTCTCTCCCTCTCCATCCCCCTACTCCCCACCTCTTCTGGAATTATTAGTTTCCTCAAACTCCAATTGATCCTCTAAGGACTGATTTAGGGGAAGGTGCCAATAGCTCATTGTAGTTCATCATTATGGTTGGCTCTTAATGCAATTATATATTCATATATATGAGTACATATCTTTATTAAGCCTACATCTCATTTGAGTTCATTCAAGTGTACATCTCATTTGAGTTTCATGATAACCCAGAGAGTTCTAGCTGAGTCATAGAGGTATTAACTGAAAAACTTGTGACTTTTTCTTCAATGCTCTTCCCCAGACATCACATTCTGTACTTGGGGTAACTGGGTTCACTACCTATACATAAGAATAACTAAAGCTGTCAGTGGTACTAGCTCTAGATCACTTAGTTTGTGCAATGAGTTCTGACTTCAGTCTGCATTCTTAATCTCTGCAAATCCTTGGCATCCGAGCTTTCTGAATTACTTTGTAAAAGCAATATTAATTATATGAACAATTTCATCAGAGCCTTGGTAGAGAGAGAGAATTGTGCTCTGCAGTAAAATTTTCAGGTGGTCTCCTATAGTTAACTTTTCATCCATGGCACAATTAATGTTTGCATTTGAAATAAATGAATAAAATGCATCTTTGTCTTAAATAGATGGTTGAGGTCCCAACATGATATAGGGATCTCCCCTAGAAGATTTAGGATTTTCTAGTCCAAATGTGATGAAAGGAAGCTCACTGTATTTGGATGCCACACAATTCTTTTCTAGATCATTCTGATTTAGGGAAAATTCTATCATTTTATACTGATGTGATATCTTGATATCTTCCTTACCAATCGCTCTTTCTTTTTTTTTTTTGAAACGGAGTCTCACTCTGTTGCCCAGGCTGGAGTGCAGTGGCCGGATCTCAGCTCACTGCAAGCTCCACCTCCCGGGTTTATGCCATTCTCCTGCCTCAGCCTCCGGAGTAGCTGGGACTACAGGCGCCCGCCACCTCGCCCGGCTAGTTTTTTGTATTTTTTAGTAGAGACGGGGTTTCACCGTGTTAGCCAGGATGGTCTCGATCTCCTGACCTTGTGATCCGCCCGTCTCGGCCTCCCAAAGTGCTGGGAATACAGGCTTGAGCCACCGTGCCCGGCCACCAATCGCTCTTTCTACATGTCACTAAAACTCTTCTCCCCTATTAAATACTAGTCTTTATTTTGGCGCATAAGTGATTCTTAGAACACTTTGAACACCATTCTATAGATATCCTTAAGTTTAAAACCACCTCTTTGATATTAAAAGTTTAAAATGGATATAAGACCAGAGAGTTATTTGACAAGAGTCATAGACTGAGGTATGGTCTGGGTATAAAAGGAGGGATTTAGCAGGATTTTAAATGAGTGAGCCCAGCTCAGCAAGAATCTGACAGAAGTAGAAATCATGTGAGATCTTTTCATAGTTACCCCAAATCATGAAAGTGTCTAAAAGTTCTTGTGATTTCTCTTTAGTGGAACTGGAGAACATTCAGGTAATGGACCATCACTAAGTGAGTAGTATGTGTGCTCATCTGTAAATCAGATGAGTCCTGTGAGTTTGTCATGGAGATGGTGTCAGAAGACCTTGTTGTAAAATTATTACTAAATTATATAATTGTCCTGTTTTACCTGCTTTACCTCCCACCCTCTTTATTTTCTCTTCTACATTGATTTCTCCCAGTCTTGTTGTCATGCCTCATAATGCAATAATGATCTCTATGTCTTTGGCTGAGTTCTTGCTTTGGAATATAACCCTGAAGTCAGGGACAGAATCTCTAGACCTGGGGCTCAGACAAGTCCTGGCCCATTCACTCTCAGAATAACTGTTCACATTTCAATTAGTGTCTTTCATTAATATCCTAGATATTGGACATGAGAGGGAAGAGCAAGGGTGAAATAGATGTTCCTTACAGCTGAATTATCAGGCTAAATTACATTTCTTCCTCCAGAAGGTATTATTTTTGGGTGGGGAGATTCAAATATGAAGTATGTATTAGAAGATGACAATGAAATAATTAGTTGTAATACGACATTTTGAGTATGTAAGGAAATGCCCAAACTTATTAGAGAGGAACTCTGAAGTATGTAGGAGTGAATGACATGATGTCTGAGACCTGTGTTAATATACTCCATCAAAGAAAAAAGAGAAATAAAAGAATAGAGGGAGGAAATGTGGCAAAACATTATAATTTATTGAATACACATGATAGGCTTATGGGATCTATTATTGTCTCTTATGTATGTTTGAAACTTTTCATAACAAAACATTTAAAACCCTCTAAAACAGTGAGCTCTTATCTAGTTTACTTCTGAAAATAAAAAATAAAAGTGTCTTTACTTACACATTGTCCATCATACAATTTAGTTATGTTAAGCCCTTCAAATCTGAAAGAAATTATATTTTGAAATTACTTTTGCTGTATGGTATATCATAAATTGTGACTACATTTTACTTGATAATCTTTGGCTAAGTTTGGGAAATAAACATTCTGCTAATAATGAATTCTTAACAAATATTTAAAAATTCTACTATATGAATTATTATTTGTCAAAGAGATTGAATATGTAAAACATACTCAGCGTACAATAAAATACAGAAGTTCAAAATAGCCTTTGAAAATTCAAATAGAAATACAGAGGATTAGAAAAAGAATGTGTCTTAAAGTTAAAACATGCATTTGATGAAAGCTGAAACTTCGCCACCGACCTTACAGAAACACAAAGGATTATAAGAGAATACTATGAACAATTGTATGTCAACAGATTAGATATTCTGAATGAAATGAACAAATTCCTAGAAACACACAAATTATCAAAACTTACTCAATAAGAAATAAAAAAATCTCAACCAACCTATGACAAGTAAAGATACTGAATCAGTAATAAATGTCCCGACAAAGACCAGATGGCTTTACTACTGAATTCTACCGGTTTTTGTTTTTTGTTTTTTTTTTGTTTTTGTTTTTTTTGAGAAGTAATTTTGCTCTTGTTGCCCAGGATGGAGTGCAGTGGCGTGATCTCGGCTCACTGCAACCTCCGCCTCCTGGGTTCAAGCTATTCTCCTGCCTCAGCCTCCCAAGTAGCTGGGATTACAGGCATGTGCTACCAGGCCCAGCTAATTTTTTGTGTTTTTAGTAGAGACTGGGTTTCATCATGTTGGCCAGGCTGGTCTGGAACTCCTGACCTCAGGTGATCCACCCGCTTCGGCCTCCCAGAATGCAGGGATTACAGGCATGAGCCACTGCGCCTGGCCTACCAAATATTTTTAAAAGATTTAATACCAATCTTTCTTAAACTCTTCCAAATAATAAAAGAGGAGGGAACACTGGGAGCATTACGTCCTCATAGAGGCCAGCATTACCATGTTATCAAAGACAGGCAAAGACATCACATAAAAGAAAACTATAGACCAATATCCTTTATGAATATAGATGCAAAGATTCTCAGAAAAATACCAATAAATTGAATCCAACCACATATCAAAAGGATTATATACCATGACAGAATGGGCTTTGTCCCAAGAATTTAGAGCGGTTCAAAAAAAAAAAAAAAAAAATCAGCCAATTTAATAATATCACATTAATAGAATGACAGAAAAATATCCCATGATAATATCAATTGATTCAGAATACACACACATAATATTCAACAAAATCCAACATCATTTCATAATAAAACACCCAGAAAACTAGGAATAGAAGAGAACTTCTTCAACATGATAAAGAACACTTATGAAAAACCCATAGCTAACATCATACTCAATGGTGAAAGACTGAAAGACCTGTCTAAGATCAGGAATAAGACATGAATACCTGCTTTCACCACTGAGATTCAATATTGGACTGGAAATTCTAGGCAGAGCAATTAGGCAAGAAAAAGAAATAAAAGGCATCCAAATTGGAAAGGAAGAAGTAAAATGATCTCTATTCAAAGATGATATGATTCTATATGTAGAAAATCCCAAAGAACTAATATAAAAAATGACTAAAGCTAACAAATTCAGCAAGTTGCAGAGCACAAGATTAACACACAAAAATCAGTTGTATTTCTATAACTATAAATCAGCAATGAACAATTTGAAAATAAAATTAAGAAAACAATTCAGTTTACAACAGCATCCAAAAAGAAAATACTTAGTAATAATCCTGGAGGTGAAAGACTTGTACACTGAAAACCACAAAACGGAAACTGCTGAAAATAAATAAAGAAGGCCTAAATAAATGAATGATGTCCCATTCTCACTGATTGGAAGAATTAATTTAAGATGACAAAACTTCCCAAAGCAATCTACAGATTTAATGCAATCCCTATCAAAATTCCAGTGGCGTTTATATTTTGTGGAAATAGAAAAGTCAATCTTGAAATTCATACAGAATTGCAAAGGGCCCTGAGTAGCCAAAATCATCTTGAAAAAGAAACAAAATTGGAAAACTCCAAATGTCCAGTTTCAAAAACTTACTACAACACTACAATAATCTTGCAGTCTCAGCTACTTGGGAGGCTGAGGCAGGAGGATTGTGTGGGCCCAGGAGCTCAAGACTGCAGTGAGCTATGATCATACCACTGCTCTCCAACTTGGGAGACACAGTAAGACCCTGTCTCCAAAAATAAATAAATAAATAAATATACAATAATCAGTGGTACTGGTACTGGTATTAGGCTATAAACACAGAACAAAAGAAAAGAATCAAGGATCCAAAAATAAACTCATATATCTATGGCCAGTTGATTTTCAACAAGGGTGCCAAGGCCATTCAATGGGGGGAAAGGATAGTTTCTTCAACAAATAAAGCTGGGACAACTGGATAACCACATGCGAAATAATAACATTAGACAGGACGGGCATGGTGGCTCACGCCTGTAATCCCAGCACTTTGGGAGGCCAAGTCGGGCAGATCACCTGACGTCAGGAATTGAGACCAGCCTGACCAACATGGTGAAACCCCATCTCTATTAAAAATACAAAAATTACCCAGGGTTGGTGGTGGGCACCTGTAATCCCAGCCACTGGGGATGCTGAGGCAGGAGAATTGCTTGAACCCAGGAGGCGGAGGTTGCAGTGAGCTGAGATTGTGCCACTTGCACTCCAGCCTGGGTGACAGAGCGAGACCCTGTCTCAAAAAGAAAAAAAAAAAAAAAAAGTTAGACCTCTATGTCACACCATTTATAAAATTTAATTCAAAAATGGATCAATGGGCTAAAACTACTAAACTCTTAGAAGAAAAATTATAAGAAAATCTTTATGCCTTTGTATTTTACAGTGGTTTCTTGGGTGTAATATCAAATGCAGGAGCAACAAAAGAAAAAATAGACAAATTGACTTCATAAAAATTAAAAACTTTGTGCATCAAAGAACATTATCATGAAAGTAAAAGGCAACCTATAGAATGGGGGGGAATATTTGAAAATCATAGTATTTAGTATTCAGAATATATAAAGAATTCTTAACAACTGAAAAATAAAAAGACAACACAATTTTTTAAAATGGGCAAAGGACTTGAGTAGATGTTTCTTCAAAAAAGATATATGGATAGCCAAAAAGTACATGAAAAGATGTCCAACCTCATTAGTCATTAGAGAAATGTAAATGAAAACCTGATGAGATACCATTTCATACCCACAAGGATGGACATAATAATATTTTTAAAAAGTAGTAGCAAGGATGTGAAGAAATTGGAACTCTCATATTTCCAGAAGAATGTAAAATGGTTAGCCCCTATGGAAAAGTTTGATGGTTCCTCAAAAAGTTAAACACACGATTACCATATGACTCAGCAAATTCCACCCCTAGGTGTATAACCAGAAGCCTGAAAACAGGTACTCAAATAAATACTTGTACACAAATGTCTGTAACAGCACTATTCACAATAGTTAAATGTGGAAACAACCCAAATTTCCATCAATGAATAAATAAAAAAAAAATTGTGGTATATACACATAATGGAAAACTATTCAGTAATACAAAAACAAATGAAGAAATATGCCACAATGTGGATGAACCTCAAAATGATTATGTAAGTGAAAGAAGCCAGACACAAAGATCATATGTTGTATAATTCCAGTTATGTGAAATACACAGAATAGTAAATCCGTAAAAACAGAAAGTCTATTGCTAGTTGCCAGGGACTGTGGGGAGGAGGGAATGCGAAGTTAATTGCTTAATGGACATGAGGTTTTATTCTAGAGTGACAAAAATGTTTTGAAAGTAATAAAAGTGGCAGTTTTATAACATTGTAAATGTACTAAATGCTACCAATTTGTTCACTTTAAAATGGTTCATTTTATGTCATATGAATTTTACCTCAATCTTTAAAAATATGCATTTGCACCCATTTATAGTTATAAGAACTTTGATAAGTCGCTCCCCTCAGGTCTCAGTGTCTTCATTCAAAAGTGAGCCCTTTGGCATGGACAGTGAAAATGGAGAAGAACCTTTAAAAATTCTCTCCTCCACAAAAGCAACAAGAACACTGACAAAAAAGGTCAGAATCAAGTTTTCAAGAATTCTGGGAATTAAAAAACAAATCAAACCATGCAGCAATCCAAGGAACATCTATTCAAGAAAAATTGCTGCATCTCAGTAAGAATAGTGAGCTTCGTGGCATTTTATCTTGCTCTGAACCCATTTGCAGCATCCCCAGTTCCATGGTAGTAATGAAAAACAACCACCCACAATCATGGTGAAAACCAGCAGCCTGGTAGCACCTGGAGGGAGAAGACTGGTGTTGGAACGCCTGTAATCCCAGCTCTTCGGGAGGCCGAGGTGGGCAGATCACCTGAGGTCAGGAGTTTGAGACCAGCCTGGCCAACATGGTGAAACCCCATCTCTACAAAACACAAAAATTAGCTGGGCTTGTTGCTGTGCGCCTGTAATCCCACCTACTTGAGAAGCTGAGGCAGGAGAATCACTTGAACCCAGGAGGCAGAGTTTGCAGTGAGTTGAGACCATGGCATTGCACTCCAACATGGGCAACAAGAGTGAAACTAAGTCTCAAAAAAAAAAAAAAGAAAAAAGAAAAAAAAGCATTTATTTATTTATTTATTTGAGACAGTCTTGCTCTGTCACCCAGGCTGGAGTGCAGTGGTGTGATCGCGGCTCACTGCAAGCTCCACCTCCCGGGTTCATGCCGTTCTCCTGCCTCAGCCTCCTGAATAGCTGGGACTACAGGTGCCCGCCACCATGCCCGCCTAATTTTTTGTATTTTTAGTAGAGAGGGGGTTTCACCATGTTAGCCAGGATGGTCTCAATCTCCTGACCTCGTGATCTGCCTGTCTCGAAAGAATTTTGCTCTGTTGCCCAGGCTAGAGTGCAGTGGCATGAGCATGGCTCACTGCAGCCTTGAACTCCTGGGCTCAAGCAATCATCCTGCCTCAGACTTCCAAGTAGCTAGGACTATAGGCATGTGCCACCATGCCTGGCTAAGTTTTTAATTTTTTTGTAGAGACAGGATCTCGTTATGTTGCTCATGTCTCAAATCCCTAGGCTCAAGCAATTCTTTTGCCTTGGCTTCCCAAAGTGTTGGGATTACAGGCTTGAGCCACCCCTCTAGGCAAAAATATTTTTTAAGATTTTTGTAATTAAGTTGGTATTGATCCAAATTAGATTGGTATAAATTAAAATTTAACTTGTAATCTCCAGTGCAACTGCTAAGAGAATAATTTCTTTCTTTTCTTTTCTTTTTTTTTTTAGACAGAGACTTGCTTTATCTCCCAGGCTGGAGTGCGGTGGTGCAATCTCAGCTCACTGCAACCTCCGCCTCCTGGGTTCAAGGGATTCTTCTGCCTCATCCTCCTGAGTAGCTGGGATTACAGGCATGCACCACCACACTTGGCTAATTTTTGTATTTTTAGTAGAGACGGGGTTTCGTCATGTTGGCCAGGCTGGTCTCGAACTCCTGACCTCAGGTGATCCTCCCACCTCGGCCTCCCAAAGTGCTGGGATTACAGGCATGAGCCACCGCAGCCAGCCAGAATAATTTCTTTTTTTTTTTTTTTTTTTTTTTTTTTGAGACGGAGTCTCGCTCTGTCACCCAAGCTGGAGTGCAGTGGCCGGATCTCAGCTCACTGCAAGCTCCACCTCCCGGGTTCACGCCATTCTCCTGCCTCAGCCTCCCGAGTAGCTGGGACTACAGGCATCCGCCACCTCGCCCGGCTAGTTTTTTGTATTTTTTTAGTAGAGACGGGGTTTCACCGTGTTAGCCAAGATGGTCTCGATCTCCTGACCTTGTGATCCGCCCGTCTCGGCCTCCCAAAGTGCTGGGATTACAGGCTTGAGCCACCGCGCCCGGCCCAGAATAATTTCTAAGATACACTGAAAGGGAGCTCTTTGGAGGCCATCTCTCAGATGTCTCCTGGTTCCAGCATCGTTTGACCCTGTGATGCTGCGCATTCCCCAGCTGATGCTTTCTGATGGTCAGGTGTTGGTGTCTGTGCCAGTGATTGAGGCTGACACCAAAGTTGTTTACCTTACAACTCTTTTATGGGTTCTAGCGTAAGCTTTAGTGTTTATTCAGCCAAGAATACAAGAAAGTCCGATCCTGCCCAGCCAAATATCTCTCATCCTGATCAAGAAGATTCTTATTCCTTCTCTGGAGGAGAAGCTAAGAAGAGGAAGGAGAGAGAGAACTAACTGTGATCTACTCTTGTGTTTTTACTTTTCTCTCTTAAGATACTGCACTCAACCTGTAAGCCGTAGTTAGACAAGGGTGTAGCTTTTCTCCTTAAAGGAGAAAGCAGATGTCAGAGAATCCTCCTCCTATCTCTATAGGAGTTTCCTTAATGCAAACCCCTCCTCCTTGCTATTCCCCTTGGGCTCAACAATTGGGCATTTCACTTGTGTGTTACTCAAAGCTTCTAACATGTGATAGGTGCAGAGGCAAAACCACATACTAAGTTGAAAGCTAAAGAAAGTTGTTTTGGAAAATAATATCCATTTTAGGACCAATAAACTCTTAGCTGGGAAGATTCTTCACCCAGCTTCCTCTTTCTCTTCTTTTTGTTCTTTGTTTCTGTTCTTTGGCCTGAGGGGGCATGAGGATGACCTTCATGTAAGGTCACATGATCTAAATGCTGTGGCTGCTTGTTTCTGAGTGCCTCCACCTGAGGCTTGAACAGGTCACACACAGTGCCCTCACCTTGTGGATTTCTGTTTCTGCATTGTCTGAATAGGATCACATGTACCTTTTGAGGTCACAGAGAGGGATGGAAGAAAGGGAGGAACAAATACTGGAGGAATGTCTGGAGAGAAGATCTCATTGGATGATGTAGGAAGTGGGCTGAGGTCATCACCCTCTTTTGACCACCCTTAGCCTCTTGATTTGAAAGAAAGGGAGAACAAAATTAGGACTTACAGAATTTTGGAGCAGAGATGGCACTCACTACTGTAGGTAACCTTGTCACTGCCACAAATAGGTTCACTGGGCTTGATGTAGGACAAAAACCAGCAGTTATTTATATTCTTGAGGCATTCAACCTGAAGGTGAGACACACACAACTGCTTCAGACACTTTCATCCAGGTCCTTTGGCCATTACGATGTGTAGCTTGGGAGGTGGATGGAATATGAGCACCAGACCAGGAGTTCAGAGAACAGAATTCAGAAGCCTCAGTGTTAGACCCCAACAGTTACCACCCACAATATGTATATAATTGTAAAATAATATAAAATCTGTGTACTCTCTAGTCTCCCATAAATTCTTTATTAAGAAAAAAATACCGGCCTGGCGCGGTGGCTCAAGCCTGTAATCCTGGCACTTTGGGAGGCCGAGAAGGGCGGATCATGAGGTCAGGAGATCGAGACCATCCTGGCTAACATGGTGAAACCCCGTCTCTACTAAAAAATACAAAAAAAACTAGCCGGGCGCGGTGGCGGGCGCCTGTAGTCCCAGCTACTTGGGAGGCTGAGGCAGGAGAATGGCGTAAACCCGGGAAGCGGAGCTTGCAGTGAGCTGAGATCTGGCCACTGCACTCCAGCCTGGGTGACAAAGCAAGACTCCGTCTCAAAAAAAAAAAAAAAAAAAAGATAAAAATACCTGCCCTCTGTAACATAACAATCATATTTTTGTACCAACCACAAAATATGGTTGTTAGGTTACAGAGAACAAAATTAGGGAAATGTCTTTCCAGGTTAAAATTTCTAATGAATGGCCAGGCATGGTGGCTCATGCCTGTAATCCCAGCACTTTGGGAGGCCAAGGTGGGCAGACCATGAGGTCAGGAGTTTGAGACCAGCCTGGCCAACATGGTGAAACCCCATCTCTACTAAAAATACAAAAATTAGCCGGGCATGGTGGCAGGCACCTGTAGTCCAAGCTACTCGGGAGGCTGAGGCAGAAGAATCGCTTGAACCTGAGAAGCGGAGGTTGCAGTGAGCTGAGATCGTGCCACTGCACTCCAGCCTGGGCAACAGAGTGAGACTCCGTCTCAGGGAAAAAAAAAAAAAAAAAAAATCTGATGAACATTACCATATGTGGTGTCTCAGATGGCAGGGGCTCAAACTTGTCACAGCAGGTTGAAGGCACCGAAGGAAGGAGATGGAGAAAATACCACATAGGGCCTTGGTATGAGGGAGGCAGGGGGTATGCCTGGCATATCACAGTGGAAGGAGTGTCCACTGCAGCATAGGACCTACCTGAATTTGTGCCACGACATCCTCATCCATTTATTGGTGCAAAATACTTGCTTTCTACCCCACAGGTGAGTTATGTAAACTGATGGGGAGAACCCTTGAGAAGAGGGCTCAGGAACACATAAAATGTGCTACACATACTTGGTGACTCAGCTTTTATTCTTCTGTTATTCCCATGCATGCCCCTTCCACTGCCCACCTCCCAGAAGAAAGAGCTGGGGCTTTTGGGGAAACTGGCTCTCTCCCCATTCCTGTTCTTGGGAACCAAGGAAGCAGTACTCACTTTTGTTTCTCCTAGCTGACCTCTTTCAGAGGCCATAGGAAGGGGGAAGTCTGGAAGACAAAAGCACGTACAGAAAAATTGCTTCTCTGTCTTCTGCCGTCAGGGAAAAAGGTAAGACTAGGGGAACCCTAGTTGGCACACAGGAAGCATCAAACCCCATTAGAAGAGACTGGGATCCTCTTTGATGCAAGCTGCCCTCTAAAGGAGTGAAGAATCAGGAAAACCTGCCTTTACCTTCTTGTAAAATGGAGAGTTTAATTCTAGCCCTTCCATTTCATAAGTAACAACTTCTATAATCCTTGTCAGTTATTTTTAGTAAACATGCTCTAAGTTACAAATTACCATGAATTCATTATATTGAGATGCCCTAAAAGATGCTGCGTTTCATTAAGGTTTACATATTCAATCCAAAGCAATCTTTGCAATTACATAGTATATAAAATTTTATATAAGTATATATTATAATCATATGATATAACAGTATATAATATGTATGATATGTTATCAACTCTCATATATATAAGCTTTCTGGAGTATAATTCACATATCATAGAACTTTACCAGATTAAAAAAAAATGTTTTGATCAGCCTGGCCAACATGGTGAAACCCTGTCTCTACTAAAAAGACAAAAATTAGCCAGGCGTGGTGGTGCATGCCTGTAGTCCCAGCTACTTGGGATGCTGAGGCAGGAGAATGGCTTGAACCCAGGAGGTGGAGGTTGCAGTGAGCCAAGATTGCGCCATTACACTCCAGCCTGGGTGAAACAGCAAGACTTCGTCTAAAAAAGAAAAATGTTTTGAGACAGAGTCTTGCTCTGTCACCCAGGCTGGAGTGCATTGACAGGATATCAGCTCACTGAAGCCTTAACTACCTGGACTCAAGTAATCCCCCTACCTTAGCCTCCCAAGTGACTGGGACTACAGGCATGCACCACCATGCCCGACTCATTTTCTTGATTTTTTTTGGTGGAGCTGAGGTCTCACTATGTTGTACAGGCTGGTCTTGAACTGCTGGGCTTAAGCAATTCTCCCACTCAGCCTCCTAAAGTGCTGGGATTACAAATGTGAGCCACCGTGCCCAGCCGAATTTACTGGTGTTTACCATCATATAGAGAATTTTTTTTTCTTTTTAAATGATTCACCAAAAGTGTACAGTTTGATGGTTCTTAGTATATTCACAGTTATGCCACCATCACCCCAAAAATAAAACCTGTAACCATTAGCAGTGGTTTATCATGCCCCTCTCCCAACAATTTCCCCTCCTGCCCCACCCTCGCCCCTGAAGAACAATAATCCACTTTCTTTTTTTTTTTTTTGGACAGAATCTCACTCTGTCACCTAAGCTGGAATGCAGTGGCACGATCTCGGCTCACTGCAACCTCCGCCTCCTGGATTTAAGTGATTATTCTGTCTCAGCCTTCAAAGTAGCTGGGATTACAGGTGCATGCCACCACACCTGGCTAATTTTTGTATTTTTAGTAGAGATGGGGTTTCACTGTGTTGGCCAGGCTGGTCTCGAACTCCTGACCTCAGGTGATCTGCCCACCTCAGCCTCTCAAAGTTCTGGGGTTACAGATGTGAGCCACCAAGCCCAGCCTCTACTTTCAGTTTCTATAGATTTGCTTCTCTGGACATTTCATGTAAGTGGAGTCATGCAAGGAAGTATGTGGTTTTTTGTGTCTGTGTTTTAATGTTTTAACTATATTGTAGCTTGTTTCAGTACTTCATTCCTTTTTATAGCTAAATAATATTCAATTTATGTATATTCCACATTTATCCATTAATCAGTTAATGGACATTTGAGTTGCTTTCACTTTTTTGCTGTTATGAATAAAGCTGCTATGAATATTTATGCACACATTTTGGTGTGGGCATGTGTTTTTACTTCCCTTGAGTATATACAAAGTGTGGAATTGCCAGTCATATTTAAACCTTTTAAGGAGTTGCCAGGCTATTTTCCAAAGCAGCTGCATTTTACATTCCCACCAGCAATGCACGATGGCTTCAATTTCTTCACATCCTTGCTAGCACTTGTTACTATCTCTCTTTTTGCTTATAGCCATCCTAGTAGGTGTGAAGTGGTATCTCTGTTGTTTTTGTTTGGTTGGTTGGTATGGTTTTGTTTTTTTGAAACAGAGTCTCGTTCTGTCACACAGGTTGGAGTGCAGTGGCGTGATCTCTGCTTACTGCAACCTCCACCTCCCAGGTTCAAGCAATTTTCGTGCCTCAGCCACCTGAGTAGCTGGGATTACAGGTGTGCACTACCACGCCTAGCTAATTTTTGTATTTTCAGTACCTCAGGTGATCTGCCTGCCTCAGCCTCCTGAAGTGCTGGGATTACAGGCGTGAGCCACCACTCCTGGCCATATTGGTATCTTTATTGGTATTGTTTGAATCACAAAAGTTTTTTAAAGTCCAATTGATCTTTTTGTTTTTGTTGTTCCTTTCTGCCTTTGGTGCCATCATTAAGAAGGCTTTGCCTAATTCAAGGTCACAAAATTCACTCATATTGTTTTCTTCTAATAGTTTTATAATTTTAGCTCTTACATTTAGTTCTGTGATCCATGTTAGGGCATTATAATTTGTGTCCATGGTGTGAGGAAAAGGTCCAAATTTATTCTTTTGTATATAGATATCCAGTTGTCCTAGCAGCATTTGTTTAAAAAGATTATAGGCCGGGTGCGGTGGCTCAAGCCTGTAATCCCAGCACTTTGGGAGGCCGAGACGGGCGGATCACGAGGTCAGGAGATCGAGACCATCCTGGCTAACACGGTGAAACCCCGTCTCTACCAAAAAATACAAAAAAAAAAAAAACTAGCCGGGCGAGGTGGCGGGCGCCTGTAGTCCCAGCTACTCGGGAGGCTGAGGCAGGAGAATGGCGTAAACTCGGGAGGCGGAGCTTGCAGTGAGCTGAGATCCGGCCACTGCACTCCAGCCCGGGCGACAGAGCGAGACTCCGTCTCAAAAAAAAAAAAAAAAAAAAAAAAAAAAGATTGTTGTCCACTGAATTGTCTTAAGACCTTGTTAAAATCAATTCACTCCAAATGTAAGGTGTTTTCCCCCTGGATTCTTATATTTTATTGATCTGTGTTTCTTTTTCTTTTTCATAAAACGTATGACTCAAACATTGACCTGTATTTCTATTCTCATGCTAGTACCAAACTGTCTTGATGTCTGTAACTTTGTAGTAAGCTTTGAAATTGAAAAGTGTGAGTACTTCAACTTTGTTTTTTTTTCAAGATTGTTTTGTCTATTGTTAGTCTTTTGCTTTTCCATATGAATTTTAGGATCAGCTTTTCCATTTCTGTGAAAAAGCCAGCTGGGACTGTGATAGGATTTGCATGGAATCTGTAGATTGATTTCTAGAGTATTGACATCTTAACAATGTTAAGTCTTCCAATCCATGAAGATGGGATATTTTTATGTTGGTTTAGGTCTTCTTGAATTTCTTTCATCAATGTTTTATAGTTTTCAGGTACAAGTCTTTCACCTCCTTTGGTAAATTATCCTTAGGTATTTTATTATTTTTGATGCTACTGTAAGTGAAATTGGTTTCTTAATTTCATTTTCAGGATGTTCATTAGTAGTGTGTAGAAATACAAATGATTTTTGTATATTGCTCTTGTATTCTGCAAACTTGCTATTAACCCTAACAGTTTTTAGAGTATTCCTTAGGACTTTCTATTCACAGAATTATGTCATCTACAAATAGAGATCATTTTACTTCTTCCAATCCTATCTGGATAACTTTTATTCATTTTATCTTGCCTAATTACCCTGTCTAGAACCTCCAGTACAATGTTAAATAGTAGTGGTGAGAGCAATGTTGCTCCTACTCACCTCCTTTGTGCTGTTATTGTCAAATATATTACATTTCTATATAGAGAACATACAGAAATACATTCAAAGAAATATTTCTATATAGTAGAAAAAGTATTTTACTTTACTTTACTAAAAGGATTTCAATCCTTTTAGATTTATTGAGGCTTGTTTTATGATCTAGGATATAGCCTATACTGGAGAACATTGCATGTGCACCTGAGCAGTATGTGTATTCTGATGTTGTCAGATGGTGTAGTCTGTAGATGTCTGTTAGATCTAGTTGTTTAATAGTGTTGTTCTAGTCTTCTATTTCCTTATTGGTCTTCTGTCTAGCTATTTTAGCCATTATTATTTTTATTTTTTATTTTTTGAGATGGAGTTTCACTCTTGTTGCCCAGGCTGGAGTGCAATGGTGCAATCTCAGCTCACCACAACCTCTGCCTCCTGGGTTCAAGTGATTCTCTTGCCTCAGCCTCTCAAGTAGCTAGCATTACAGGCATGTGCCACCATGCCTGGCTGATTTTTGTATTTTTATTAGAGACAGGATTTCTCCATGTTGGTCAGGCTGGTCTCGAACTCCTGACCTCAGGTGATCTGTCTGCCTCAGCCTCCCAAAGTGTTGGGATTACAGGCGTAAGCCACCACACCTGGCCTATGTTTTAGCCATTATTAAAAGTGTGAGGTGATGTCTCCAACTATTATTGTTGTATTATCAATTTCTCCCTTCAATTCTTAGTTTGCTTCATATATTTGGGGCTTTATTTTTAGGTACATATATGTTCATAATTGTTTTATCTTCCTGATAGACTGACCCTTTATCATAGAATGTCTCTCTTCATTTGTAGTAACATTTTTGTTTTGAAGTCTATTTTGTCTGATATTAGTATAACCATTCCAGCTGTTTATGGTTGCAGTTTGCATGATGTATTTTTCTCATCATTTTACTTTCAGCTTATTCGTGTTTTTGAATCTAAGGAGTATCTCCATAGAAAGCATATAGTTGGATGTTGGTTTTTTTTCTGTTCAGTCTGACAGTTTCTGCCTTTCGATTGGATTGTGTAATTCATTCACATTTAACATTTTTATTGGTATAGTTGAATTGACTTATACCTGCCATTTTACTTTTTGTTTTGTATATGTCTCCTTTTTTCTCAAGTCCTCCTTCACTGGTTTATGTTGCATAAGTAAGTATTTTTTAATGTAATGTTGTAATTTTTTTTTTTTTTGAGACAGCTGCTCACTCTGTTGCCCAGGCTGGAGTGCACTGACACATTCTTGGTTCACTGCAACTTCCACCTCCCTAGTTCAAGAGAGTCTCCTGCCTCAGCCTCCCCAGTAGCTGGGACTACAGGTCTGCACCACCATGCCTAATTTTGTATTTTCAGTAGAGATGGGGTTTCTCCATGTTGGTCAGGTTGGTCTCAAACTCCCGACCTCAGGTGATCTGCCCACCTTGGCCTCCCAAAGTGCTGGGATTACAGGTGTGAGCCGCCAGGCTCAGACATCCTTCCTTTTTTTTTTTTTTTTTTTTTAGATGCCGTCTCACTCTGTTGCCCAGACTGGAGTACAGTGGCACAACCTTGGCTCACTGCAACTTCCACCTGCCAGGTTCAAGCGATTCTCCTGCCTCAGCCTTCTGAGTACCTAGGACTACAGGCACATGCTGCCACACTCTGCTAATTTTTTGTATTTTTATTAGAGATGGGGTTTCACGATGCTGGCCAGGATGGTCTCAAACTCCTGACCTCGTGATCCACCCGCCTTGGCCTCCCAGAGTGCTGGGATTACAGGCATGAGCCACCATGCCTGACCCATCCTTTCTTATATTAACCTTCTTATTTGCCATTTTTTGTTCTCTTCATTTGTTCCTATAGATTTAAGTTACCATCTGGTGTCATTTCTTTGCATCAATCCTGCTTTGTTCCCACTCATCTCTTTTGTGCTTTTATTGTCAAATACATTACATTTCTATATGCTGTAGGCAGATATAATTGCATACATATGGTCTAAAAGTTTTTAGTAATTTATCTTTTAAAAGATGGTATCTTACTATGTTGCCCAAGTTGGCCTCAAACTCCTGGGCTCAAACAATCCTCCCATCTTGGCTTCCCAAAGTATTAGGATTATAGACACGAGACACCATGCTGACCCACATATATGATTTTATACAATAATTTTTTTTTTTTTTTGAGACTGCGTCTTGCTCTATCACCCAGGCTAGAGTGCAATGGCATGATCTCGGCTCACTGCAACCTCCACCTCCCGCGTTGAAGTGATTCTCATGCCTCAGCCTTCCAAGTAGCTAGGATTACAGGCACCCTCCATCATGCCCTACTAATTATACAATGATTTTAAACTCAGTTAAAATAAGAAAGGAGAAGAAATGTGCATTTATCCTTTTATAATTACTTATCTTTACCTTGCTGTGTGTTGTTTATGTGGATTTGAATTTTTGTCTGCCTCTTGCTTTCAGCCTGAAGAACTTCCTTTGGTATTTTTAGTAAGGTAATTCTGCTAGAAAAAAGTTCTCTCAGTTCTTGTTTATCTGGGAATGTCTTAATTCCACCTTTTTTTTTTTTTTGGAAATGTCACTTTGCTGCATATAAGATTCTTGGATGATAGCTTTCTTCCTTTTAGCACTTTGAATATGTTATACCACTGCCTTCTGACCTTCATTTTTTTTTTTTTTTTTTTTTTGAGACAGAGTTTTGCTCTTGTTGCCCAGGCTGGAGTACAATGGCATAATATCGGCTCACTGCAACCTCCGCCTCCTGGGTTCAAGCGATTCTCCTGCCTCAGCCTCCGGAATACTTGGGATTACAGGCATGCACCACCATGCCCGGCTAATTTTGTATTTTTAGTAGAGATGGCATTTCTCCATGTGGGTCAGGCTGGTCTCAAACTCCCAACCTGAGGTGATCCGCCCAACCCAGCCTCCCAAAGTGCTGGGATTATAGGTGTGAGCCACTGCGCCCGGCTTATGGTTCCTAATGTGAAATCAGTTGTTAATCCTACTGAAAAATCACTTGCAAAGAAGTTTTGCTTCTTTTGCTGCTTTCAAGATTTTCTCTTGGTCTTTGTCTTTAGGTAGTTTGATAATGATGTGTCTACATATGAATGTTTTTGTGTTTGTCCTACCAGAAGTTCATTGAACTTCTTGGATGCACAGATTAAGGTTTTTCATCAGAATTTGGAATTTTTCAGCCATTATCTCTTCAAGTATTTTCATTCTCTTCTTTTTCTCTTTTTCTCCTCTGCTTCTTTCATTATGTGTATGTTCATATTCTTAATGGTGTCCCGCATTTCTAAGAGACTGCTCTTTTTTTCAGTATTTTTTTCTCTCTGTTCTTAAGATACCATAATCTCAGTTGTTTTGTCTTCAAGTTTACTGATTCTTTCTTCTGCTAGAAGAACAATCTACTGTTGTGCTTTCTAGTGAATGTTTTTATTTATTATAGTTTTCAACCCCAGAGTTTCCATTCTTTTTAAAAATTGAATTTGTATCTCCTTATTGATAAGACATCATCATTTTATCTTCCTTCACTTCTGGAAGCATGAGTTCCTTCAGTTTTTGTAAATATTTATATTAGTTCCTTTGATGGTTTTGTCTGGACCCTCTCACAGGTAGTCTCTGTTGCTTGCCTTTTTCCTCCTTTGTATGGATTTCATGCTTTTTTTTTTCTTGTCTCATAATTTTTTATGAAAACTAGATATTCAGATAGTGTATTATAGCAACTCTGGATACTGACTTCTCTCCATTATCAGGATTTGTTGTTGTTTGCTTGTAATTTGTTTAATGACATTGCTGGAATGTTTTAGTGAAATCTATTTCCCCTGCAGTGTGAAGCCTCTGATGTCACCCTTTTCTTTTCTTTTCTTTCTTTCTTTATTTTTGAGACAGAGTCTCACTCTGTTGCCCAGGCTGGAGTGCAGTGGTGTGATCTTGGCTCACTGCAACTGCTGCCTCCCAGGTTCAACCAATTCTCCTGCCTCATCCTCCCAAGTAGCTTGGATTGCAGGCATGAGCCACCTTGCCTGGCTAATTTTTGCATTTTTAGTAGAGACAGGGTTTTACCATGTTGACCAGGCTGGTCACAAACTCCTGACCTCAGGTGATCTGCCTGCCTCAGCCTCCCAAAATGTTGAGATTACAGGTGTGAGCCACTGTGCCCGGCCTGATGTCACTCTTCAGAGGATACAGCTTTGGCCATGTGCCCAGTCATCTTGGGGTGACAGTGGTTTTAGCAGGGCTAAGTTTGACTATCTCTTTCTCTGATTTCTCTGTTAAGATGTTGCCTCTATTGGTATCACACCAGATGTTACATTCTGCTAATTGCTACATGATTGCTCTATTGCTTTCAACAATTCTCTGAGGCATAAATTCTTCCACAGTCTGATCCAATTAAATTTGGATCCGTCTACACGATCGTTCTGAGACCAGCCTCTGAGGTTTGCCCTGACCCCTCTACCCCCAGGGGGGGCTCTTTTTAGCAGTCTTTTTCCTGATTCTTTCTGGTAGACTAGTTGATCTATGGCTTAGTTTATTGTTTTCATGGAGCCACCTGCCTTCTCTTAATTGCTGCCCATCAAAATCTCTCTTGTTTTTGAGAGTGCCTGCTATGGTTTGAATGTGTCTCCCAAAGTTCACGTATTAGAAACATAATCCCCAACACAACAGTGTTGAGAGATGAAGTCTTTGGGAAGCAATTAGGTCATGAGGGCTCTGCCCTCATGAATGGATTAATGATGTTATTGCAAGAATGGTTCCTGATAAACAGATGAATTCATTCCTCTTGTGTGTGTGCACACATGTGCGTGTTCTCTTGCCCCTCCACCTTCTGTCATTCATGACACATCAAGAAGGACTTGCAAGATGTGGGCTCCTCAACTTTGGACTTTTCACGTTCCAGAACTGTAAGAAATAAACCTCTGTTCTTTATCAATTACTCAGTCTTAGGTATTCTGTTATAGCAGGACAAAATGGACCAAAACAGTGTCCTTAGGCTTAAACTTCACCACACAAATATGGTCAGAAAGTGTTTTTCTTTATTTGGTTGGTTGATTTTCAGAAATCTCTGGAGATCTCTATTCTTATGACCTGCCTTTCTCCCTGGGCAAAATATCTGTGTCATTGCTCTGGACAGTAGCCTGCTTATTTCAGAGCAATAACCTGCTTTACAAGCAGAACACTGTGTAATAATGGTAAGAATGCTGTTCTTGTGATAGCCTCGAATCTTCTCAGTTTGTTTCTTCCAGCATGGAACCTCCCACCTACAAGCTAAGTGATATGATTTGTGTGTGTCCCCAGCCAAATCTCATCTCAAATTGTAATCCCCACCTGTGTCACCTGTTAAGGGAGGGGCCTAGTGGGAGGTGTTTGAATCACAGGGGTGGTTCCCCCCATGCTGTTTTTGTGATAGTGAGTGAGTTCTCACGAGAGCTGAGAGTTTTAAAGTATGGCACTTCCTTGCTCTCTCACTCTCTAAGTCTCCTGCCTCACCATAGTAAGATGTGCCTTGCTTCCCCTTTGCCTTCCAGCATGATTGTAAGTTTCCTGAGCTCTCCCCAACCATACTGAACTGTGAGTCAATTAAACCTCTTTTGTTTATAAGTTACCCAGTCTCAGGTAGTATCTTTATAGCAGTGTGAAAATGGACTAATACACTAAGCTAGGGTGAGGGCAATCATGGCCCCACTACTCTCAGTCTGCCTCACCTGGGATAGAGCCTCAGTCTCACAAGTAGCAGATGGGTGGGAAAAGACAGGACTCTGCCTCTTGGACTCATTCTCCTGGAATTTAGCCTCAGCAACACAGAGGTATGGGGGAATGAAAAATGTTGATGACGTGTCCTTCCCAGGGAGATATACCATTGTCCCCTGTAAGCTTAGGGAGAGAAGAAAAACTCATCTTAGCCGTATCTGTCCAGAGTAGATCTTCCATCACATTGCGCTGGGAAGGGGAGGGGAAAGATAGGCAGTGGCTTAAGTTCTACACATTCTCACTGTTCCTACCTTTTGAGACACTTATCAAAATGTGTGGCCGGGTTGGGTGTAGTGGCTCATGCCTGTAATCCCAGCACTTTAGGAGGCCGAGGCAGGCGGATCACCTTAGGTCAGGAGTTCAAGACCAGCCTGACCAACATGGTGAAACCCTGTCTACTAAAATACAAAAATTAGCCAGGCATGATGGTGGGTGCCTGTAATCCCAGCTACTCAGAAGGCTGAGATGGGAGAATCACTTGAACCTGGGAGACAGTGGTTGCAGTGAGCCAAAATGGCGCCACTGAACTCCAGCCTGGGCGGCTAAGGGAGACTACATCTCAAAAAAAAAAAAAAAAAGTGTGGCTGGGTGAGGTGACTCATGCCTTAATCTCAGCACTTTAGGAGGACAAGCCGATGGATCACTTGAGGTCAGATGTTCGAGACCACCCTGGCCAACATGGTCAAACCCCATCTCTACTAAAAATACAAAAAGTTTAGCCAGGCATGGTGGCACATGCCTATAGTTCCAGCCACTTTGGGGGCTGAGGTGGGAGACTTGCTTGAACCCAGGAGGTGGAGGTTGCAGTGAGCCGAGATCACACCACTGCACTCCAGCCTGCGTAAAAGCAAGACTCTGTCTCAAAAAAAAAAAAAAAAGTGCATTCATATTTGGAATGAACCATGATATCTATACACCTTCCACCACTGGTGTGTTCAGGTACCATTCCTGCCACGTAACCAGTGTCTAGCCCAGTTACTGGCATAAGGTCAATGCACAGTATGTATTTATTGGATGTGTAAATAAATGGGTGCTGGGAAACCCAGCATAGTAGTTAAGGGCCACATCACAAAGGCTTTTGTGTTCATTACAGCAGAAGTAAGATAAGATTTGCACTAAAAATGACAACTATTGTAGCAGTGGTACATGGGTGAGAGTAAGTCAAGTTAGAGGCAAAGGGAATGGTTAAGGAGAATATAAAAACATTTTCATGAAATGATGAGAACCTTCACTGAGGAAGTCACTGTTGTGGAAATGTGGAAAATGCACAAATTTACATGATATATGAAGTGTTCTATCAATGGAACTTAGTCACAGGTTATGGGCATACAGTGGAGAAATAGGTTTGAGGAAACAATATGAGGCCCTACAACTACGAGAACAAGGAAAGGGTGATTTGCAAGAAAGATGGAGTGGTCCACCTTGGTTGAGTTATGATGTGTTCCCAACAGAGGATGAGACTCAGCCAGAAGGGAACACAGCAGGCTTGCAGGGAGGCCGATGCCAATGACTGATACGTTCAGTAGCAGTGGGGGTGAGGATTGAATGAAAGGTGAGGAAGTATAGAAATATACCTAAATTTGTCAACAGATGATTAAATTGGAGAGGGAAGGGGAGGAGAGGGACCAGGCCTATTTGTTTTTTTACGTAAGATATGAGAGTTATGAAAAATAGTTTTCAGCCTGTTACAGAACTCTCCTAAGATGTGAGAGGCTTGAAAAAAATGTTTTAAGTGAGACACAGTACCAATGGAAAGTAAGAGATTGAAGACAAGTAGGAAAGAGTTGCAGAAACCGAATAGAAAAATGACATGTTGAGGCCTTCAGAGATTCCCTACACTTAACTATAAGCACAACTTTTGCTAAAACCCACCATTAACCAGAATAATATCTGAGTCTATTTCCACATAGCCTAATGAGGTTCTTTTTTTGATTTGAGATATGTAAATATACAAACTCTAGAAATGTACATTTCTGAGGTTTAAATACCTTAGGTAGTAACCTGGCATTTTGGAAAGTTCAATGTTCCTGGACTTCGATGGTTTGGATTCGACTCCTAGCTTTGATACTAACAACATTGTGTGAATCCTTTCTCTGGGTTTTAATGTCTACTTTTGTAACATGATTAATTAGGATTAAATAAAACTGAACAGCACTTCCACTTCCATCTCTAATTTTCTCATGATTCTAGATTTACTGCAGAAAATGTGGGCAGAGCAAGGACACATAACTCACCAATTGCAAAGGCCATCCACATGGAGGTAGCTAGAACAAGGATGGCATCTGAGCAGGTCCCCTTCATGGTGACAGAAGAACTGTGGAAATATGCAACTTTTTATGTAGGACAAACATCTATGCGAAGTACAAGTTCTCACAGAGATCCCTCACTGACCAAGAAATGAAGTCTAAATACTTTGTCCTTTCCTCAGGTCATTTGGAATGAATTGTGTCTGATGCAACTCAATTGTTTAATTCATTTCCCTAAAATCATTGGACATTTGGGAAAAAAAAGTTAAAAAAAGAATTTTAGAAGATGCCAGAAAAAGAGTTAGTAAAGAATACTTGCAAGGGAAAGAATAAACACCTAGAGTTTTTCAATAAAATATTTAAAAGTAGCCGGGTGTGCCAGGCGTGGTGACTCATGCCTGTAATCCCAGACCTTTGGGAGGTTGAGGTGGGTGGATCACGAGGTCAGGAGATCGAGACCATCCTGGCTAACACGGTGAAACCCTGTCTCTACTAAAAATACAAAAAGTTAGCTGGGTGTGGTGGCGGGTGACTGTAGTCCCAGCTACTCAGGAGGCTGAGGCAGAAGAATGGTGTGAACCCACAAGGCAGAGTTTGCAGTGAGCTGAGATTGCACCACTGCACTCCAGCCTGGGTGACAGCGAGACTCCATCTCAAAAAAAAAAAAGTAGCTGGGCATGGTGGCTCATGCCTGAAATCCCAGCATTTTGGGAGGCCAAGGCAGGAGGATCACTTGAGCCCAGGAGTTCGAGACCGGCCTGGGCAACATAGTAGGACCCCATCTCTGAAGGGCAGTCACTCAACAACATGTGTAAGTCAACAGACAGTAAGAAACAGGAAGGGACAAAACACCAAAACCTCACTCCTATACTTGTAATCTTCCCTAGTGGTGTTACTTTGGTGTAGCTTCTATTCTCTTCATCCTACACATTTTCCAGGCAAACATTTTTCATTCTATATCTAGGTAATTTCTACCCAAGACCTCCCCTGAGAAAAAAACAAGTAATAAATAATACAACCCTTTAAAGTTTGCAAATTTAGAAGTCCACTTTACCTGCTGTGACTCCCACGGTTGCTCTGAGAAACTGGCTGAACAGGATGGTTTTTGTTGATAGTTTGTTCATAATGAACAAGGAAGAGAGGCAAAGCTTATTTGTCTTTTCAAGGTTCCAATGCCTGGCAGTAGAAGAGAGTGAGCTTTGAAATTAGGAAGTATAGATATGATTCAAATCTATTTCTTTCAACTCTAAATTCTATAATGCCTAAATCTTGTGAGTTCATATTTCAAATTTCTGAGGGTGGTATGTACTGTCCAGTACTACGCCAAAATCTAGCTGTTCTTGCCAAAGCTGAACCCACCATTTTAGATAGATGTCATACACAATTTTTGAATTCCTGCATTATAATTATTACATTCAAGATGGCTTCAGATATTGACACAATACTATAAATTACCACATCTGCATGTGCAGTTATTTTATCAAGTCAAAAGTATTCACTTTATTGAAACATCTACTTTTGATTATTTCTGTATTGTCTCATAGAAGTTCTATTTATTTTTATTTTTTTTTTTTTTTTTTTTTTTTTTTGAGACAGAGTCTTGCTCTGTCACCCAGGCTGGAGTGCAGTGGCCGGATCTCAGCTCACTGCAAGCCCCGCCTCCCGGGTTCACGCCATTCTCCTGCCTCAGCCTCCCGAGTAGCTGGGACTACAGGCGCCCGCCACCTCGCCCGGCTAGTTTTTTGTATTTTTTAGTAGAGACGGGGTTTCACCGTGTTAGCCAGGATGGTCTCGATCTTCTGACCTCGTGATCCACCCGTCTCGGCCTCCCAAAGTGCTGGGATTACAGGCTTGAGCCACCGCGCCCGGCCGTATTTTTATTTCTTTAGAGACAAGGTCTTGCTCTGTTGCCCAGGCTGAAGTACAGTGGCATGATCACAGCTCACTGCAGCCTTGAACTCCTAGCCTCAAGTGACCGTCTTGCTTGGCCTCCCAAAGCAGTGAGATTACAGGTGTGAGCCACTGATCTGGCCTGACTCACAGGGTTTTAAAGTAGAAAATTACCTTATATGGAATCCTCCAAGTTCATTCTTATTTAGCAGAGTTGAGAAATCTGGAGATAGAGTGCTCATTCCCTTAAATGATAGCCTGTTTGACCATTTGAATAAAAATTTCTCAAAACGCTAACATTTTTTAAAGTGGAAGTTCAGAAGCTATTGGGTATCATAAATTCCTTAGGTCTAAGTCCTAAATGAATGGCCTTAACTGGGGACATGCCACATAGTTCTGGGAGGTCAAGTGTATTTTCTCAGCACTGCTCTGATCAACCACAGTGTCTACCATGGTGGTCTTCAAAATTTTTGCTTTTAATCCCTCTAAATTTGGTGCCTGCTTTTACATATATATATATATATTTTTTTTTTTTTTTTAAGTGACATGTAAAATTTTTCATCAGAAATTTTAATAGGCTGAGTACCGTGGCTCAAGCTTGTAATCTCAGCACTTTGGGAGGCTGAGGCAGGCGGATCACTTGAGGCCAGAAGTTCGAGACCAGCTTGGCCAACATGGTGAGACCCTGTCTCTACTAAAAATGCAAAAAATAAAAAACTGGGCATGGTTGCATGTGCCTGTAATCCCAGCTACTCATCAGGCTGAGGCACGAGAATGGCTTGAACCTAAGAGGCGGAGGTTGCAGTAAGCTGAGATCGCATCACTGCACTCTAGCCTGGGTGACAGAGCAAAACTGTCTTTTTTGTTGTTGTTGTTGTGCAGTTGCAAGATTTAATAGAGTGGAAACAGAGCTCCCATACAAAGGGAGGGGACCCAAAGGGGGTTGCCACTCCCTGCTGGAATGCCTGGGTTTATATCCCGATCATTGTCCCTCCCCCTGTGTTCTCAGGTGATATATGATTAGACTATTTCTTTACCTCCTGCCTTTAGCCTGATTTATATTTTAGTGAGCCCTCTTTACTACCTGATTGGTCGGGCTTGAGCTGAGTTACAAGCCCTGTGTTTAAAGGTGGGTGAAGTCACCTTCCCCAGCTAGGCTTAGGAATTCTTTGCCAACCTAGCAATTCCAGCTAGTCCTGTCTCTCAGCTCCCCCTCTCAACAGGAAAACCCAAGTGCTGTTTGGGAGGTTGGCTGACAACTGCTCTAACTGCTTCCTGCTGAATTCGGGTGTAGCAGGGGTCGTGCAGTTGAGATTTCCTCTGGAGGGGTGGCTTCTATGTCATCAACATCAGAGCATAGGCTAGCAGGCTGGTCCAGGGGTACGCAGTAGGTCTTAGTCATGGACTGCATCTGGGGCTCTATTTGAAGAACCATTTGTAGTTTTTTTTTTTTTTTTTTTTTTTGAGACGGAGTCTCGCTCTGTCACCCAGGCTGGAGTGCAGTGGCCGGATCTCAGCTTACTGCAAGCTCCGCCTCCTGGGTTTACGCCATTCTCCTGCCTCAGCCTCCCGAGTAGCTGGGACTACAGGCGCCCGCCACCTCGCCCGGCTAGTTTTTTTTTTTTTTTTGTATTTTTAGTGGAGACGGGGTTTCACCATGTTAGCCAGGATGGTCTCGATCTCCTGACCTCGTGATCCGCCCGTCTCGGCCTCCCAAAGTGCTGGGATTACAGGCTTGAGCCACCGTGCGCGGCCCATTTGTAGTTTTACAGCTTTGGTTCTGGAAGAGACAAACTTAACAAGGAGGTTAAAGATACAGGGATTGAAATGTATGGCCTGAAGTGCAGGGGCATATGAGTGTGGGGATGAAAGTAGGGTTTCCTTTAGAAAAACTCCTATACGATGAGGCTTCAATATTTCTGGGAAGCCGCATTCTCCACAGAAGCTCTTGGTAAGGGGAGCTACTAGTATTACAGCGGCATGGAGGGTATTGTCCTATACTAGGGGTCCTTCTATAAGCATTTCTAGTGGAAGGTCCTGCCTTGTGGCTCTTTTGGCTTCAATATCTGCTTGGCAGTTCCCTCCTATTTCCCTTTCCTTTCCTTTCTGATGACCCCGGCAGTGTAAGACTGCCACCTCTTTAGATTTCTGTACAGCCAATAATAATCTCCTAATGGCTTCCTGATGTTTGAAAGGTGTTCCCTCGGAAGTTGGGAATTCCCTTTCTCTCCATATTGCTGCGTGGGCATGGAGGACTAGGTAAGCGTACTTAGAGTCTGTATTTACCCTTTTTCCTTCTCCTAATTCTAGTGTATAATGGCCCCTGCTTTTGCTGGAATGTCTCTCCCTAACAAGGAAGTGGGGCTTTCAGGCATAATTAGAAAGAAATGTGAAAAGAGTAAAGTTCCCTAGTCACCACTTAGTGGCTGGGAGAAGTGTCTAGTGACTGCCTGTCCTAGGACCCCTCGGATAGTGACAGATCTGGAGGACAGTTATCCGGGACAGGAGAGTAAGACTGAGAAGGCCGTGCCAGTGTCCAGGAGACAGTTAACCTCCTGGCCCTCAATGGTCAAGCATACCTGGGGCTCTGTGAGGGTGATGGCATGGGCTGGCGCTTACCCTGGGCACCCTCAGTCCTGCTCTTGGATCATCTGGTTAGTGGCTTCTGACTCAGAGGACCTTCGTCTCCTGGGGCAGTGGGCCTTCCAGTGATTCGCTTGACATAAGGGGCATGGGTGAGGGGGCGGCTTATTTCTATTTGGACAATCTTTTTAAAGTGTCGTTGTAGACCACACTGGAAGCAAGCCCTATTAGGCATTCGATTTGCCCAGTCTTTCCCTTTTCCAGAGCCTCCAAAGTCCGCTTGCCTGAGGGCCATGAATAAAGCGGTGGCCTTCTTTTTATCCCGTTTGTCCCATTCTGTCTGCTCCTCCTGATCTCTATTTTAAAAAAAACCTAAGTTGCCAAGTTCATTAGGGTTCTAAGTTTTGCTCCAGGCCTAAGGTGGACTTTTGAAGTTTTTTTCTAACGTCTGTAGCTGACTGAGTGATAAACTTATCCTTTAAGATTAGTTGGCCTTCAATAGAGTCAGGTGACAGGGAGGTGTGCTTCCTCAGTGCCTCCCTTAGTCTCTCCAGAAAGGCAGTAGAATTTTCTTCCTTTCCCTGTGTTATAGTGGACATCACTGAATAATTTATAGGTTCTTCCTAGTTTTTCTAGCACGCAAGTTAGTTAATGTCTGCGGCACCAATCTCCACGTTCTGATTCTGCATCCTAATGAGGGTCTACACTGGGAACTGCCTGCTGCCCCTTGGGAAATTGTTCTTTTTCCTCTGTTGTCATCCTATAACTGACCTGACTGAGATACCAGAGATCGCCAAACTCTCAGGCTGCAGTTATGGCGGCACTTCTCTCATTTGGGGTTAGTGTCTGTTTTAGCAGTAACATTATATCTCTCCATGTCAGATCAAAGGATTATCCTAACCCTTGTAAAACATCAATATAGCCATCGGGGTTATCTGAGAATTTACTTAGGTCTATTTTAATTTGCTTCAAGTCCAAGAGGGAAAAAGGTACATGCACTCTGGCTGGGCCAAATTCTCCTCCTCGCACCACTTGGAGGGGGCATAATCGGGGAATACTGGCACTCTTTGGTTCATTGTTTACCCCTTTCTCTATCTCCTTTTGGACTGTTTGGGTTGGAGGGGGGTCCTTATTAGTTGGAGAAGGAGCTGGGGGAACGCTGGGGCAGGGAGGTAGACTCTGAGGGCTTCCCGTAGGGCATAAATTACACTTTTAACATAATCGCAAGTTGTCTCTTAATGAAAAGAAAGTTTGCACATATGGCACTTCATTCCATTTGCCCTATTTTCTACAAAAGAGGTCTAGCTGTAAGATGATGTTATAGGCCAGGCGCGGGGGCTCACGCCTGTAATCTCAGAACTTTGGGAGGCCGAGGTGGGCGGATCGTGAGGTCAGGAGATCGAGACCATCTTGGCTAACACGGTGAAACCTCATCTCTACTAAAAATACAAAAAATTAGCCGGGCGTGGTGGCGGGCGCCTATAGTCCCAGCTACTCGGGAGGCTGAGGCAGGAGAATGGCGAACCCGGGAGGCGGAACGTGCAGTGAGCCGAGATCGCGCCACTGCACTCCAGCCTGGGTGACAGAGCAAGACTCCGACTCAAAAAAAGAAAATTTATACTTCCCTTGGAGGGCAGGTTTCTCCCTCTTGAAGAGGATATTGTGGCCAGGGATACTGCAGAAGAATATAAGTCGTTTCTTTCTTAGTGTCTGAGGGTTAAATTGGTCCTAATTCTCCAGAATACATCTTATGGGCGTTTTTGCCTGGCGGGGAATGTTTAAAAAGAACATAGGGATGCCAGCACCCCTGGTCATTTTCCGATGAGCATTAGTCCTAGAGCATCGTCTATGATCCTAATGCTTATTCCTTTCCAGGGTGCGTAACCACCCACGGACCTCTGCTTACTGGATTAGTTACACTCACCAATGTAGCAGTCCTGCACCTGTTTTCCTGCCTTTCTGGACCACAAAGAAAGGGGTCCGGGCTGCTGGATTCTAGTGGTCCTTTACCAAGCTGCCCAACATTTCGTTTGCACTCAGGGGTGAGTTCTAGAGCTCGGCTGGGTTTCTGAGTATTTCATAACAACCCAGTTGCCCCATCAAGATGCATTTTTTTGTTGTTGTTGTTGAGATGGAGTCTTGCTCTGTTGCCTAGGCTGGGGTGCAGTAGCGCGATCTTGACTCACTGCAAGCTCTGCCTCCTGGGTTCACACCATTCTCCTGCCTCAGCCTCCCGAGTAGCTGGAACTACAGGCACCCGCCACCATGACTAGCTAATTTTTTGTATTTTTAGTAGAGACGGAGTTTCACCATGTTAGCCGGGATGGTCTTGATCTCCTGACCTCGTGATCCACCCGCCTCGGCCTCCCAAAGTGTTGGGATTACAGTGTGAACCACTGCACCTTGCCAAGATGCATTTTCATAAACAACAGTTCTTATGCAAATTTGTTTCAGAGAGGGTGTAGGTAACATTTTGAGTCAGGATTGAGATAGAGTTTTTGCCCACTAGGGCCTTTGTCTTTCTTTTCCTTTGTAGGAATATGCCTTAATTATCGATCTTAAGCTTTTTGTTGCCCCGGATTAAGTCCTTTTGGGTATGAAACATGAGAGATGGATCCTGTTTATCCTATGTGCCTTTTTCCTATGAGAAAGAGAGCGAGGAGGAAAAGATGGGCTTGCTGGTTTTGTAAGTACTTTAAGGCTTGGCTGAGTGCGAACAGCTCGCATGTTTGAGCAGAGCAGTTATTAGGTAATTCTAACTCTGCTTCCACAAGAGTCTCCTTATCAATTACTGAATACCCACTGTGGTTTTTTCCTCAATCACCTGGGAGGAACCATCTATCGTCCTGTCCTGAAGGGAGTTCCTCCTAGGTCTGGTTGGACATTTATATGGTGATTAAGATTTAAATCCCCTGTTAGGAAATCTGCTGGGTTAAGGGAATTATCAGTGGTTAGTGTTAAATCACCTTTTTCTAACAGAGTAGCCCCATACTTCAAGATTTTTGGGTTAGTAAGCTACTTTTTTTTTTTTTTTTAAACTTAGGATTGTTCTGAACTGGTGAAGTGTGTTCACAATGAGGTTTCCTCTAAAGGTTTTTTTTCTACTTTCTTCTGTTAGCAAAGCAGTTGCTGCTACAGATTGAATGCATTTGGGCCATCTGCAGGTTACTCGGTTAAGGATTTTTGATAGGAAGGCTACAGGTTGTTAGTGGTCTCAGTGTTTTTGGGCTCTGCCCTTGTTTACACTGACAACAAAGTAGTATTGGAGTGCTATAGGGTCATGGAGAAGATCTTTAATTATCAATTATAGATTTAAATTTACCTTGGCTTTTAAATGAATAGGGTACACTGTTTTTTCTTTACTACCTCTCTCTTTCCCGTTTTTCTTTCTCCCTCTCTTTGACTTTCTGTCTCTTCCTCTCTCTTTCTTTCTTTTTTTAGGTGGATTTTGGAAACACAGCAGAAGGATGTTTGCTCGTTGCCCCCATTTGCTACTGTAGGAACATGTGCCTCCCTTTAATTTACTCAATTCGTTTTCATCCTGATCTATTTTGTTGTTGTAGACCCAGTTCCAGTTGTTAAAATACTGGGTTATCAGTTCTAAGGTCCTGGCCAAGGAGCCAAGGCTTGGAGATTGTATTGCAGCGAGGATTAAGCTGGGTAGAAACTAGGGGAGGAGAGCATCTTACACAATGGGAGAGCAATCCTCCTAGCCATTTACAAACTTGAGGCCCTGGCAAGGGTGGTGGGGAACGGGTCCCACATAACTGCCCATGTCAATAGCTGTATGCCTAAATTGGGAGGGACACCAGGGGCAAGACTCCCTGGGTTCATAGCCTAGGTACCTAAGGCCGCAGCATAGAGCTTCCTTAGATCCCTTTGGAGATACAACTTGTTCTAATACTTGGGAGAGGAAATGAAAGTCTGAAGCATTAGTACCTAGGAGGCAGGGATTGGAGGAAGTAGATTCAGAGGTAAGGAGAATTTTGGAGGCTACACTTTCAAGAAAGTCATGGTCAGGACCCAGGAGGTATGGGTCAGAAGGAAAGGTAGGGGCACACACATGGGCGACTGTTGAGTAGAGACTTCTGGCTGCACCATGATCTTGACCGGCCAATGCCGGGAGTTCAGGGTGACAGCTTTCTGCCTCTAGTCGGCCCTTGGTATCCCCCAGGAAATTGTGAAAGCAGAAGCTGGTTCCAGGCAGACCAATGCTCCCAACCCAGAAGGGTTGGGGGTTGTCAGAAAGCCTTTTCCCTGAAAGCCTCACAGTTGAGTCTTAAGTCCGGTGGCTATGCTAATCGTTTTTAAATGGCTGACAGATGCCCGGTATTTCCTCTGATTCTAAGGAAGGATGGGACAGGATAGCAAGCAAAAGTGGTCCAATATTACTAACCACTTTGGAGAATCCCCATACAGGCCACCAGATGTTACCAGGCAGGTCTTTGTTCTTAGAGCTCCCAAGATGGTGGCTGGCCACTCCCAAGATGGCGACAAGCCTTTTCTTCTCTGACCTGGGGTTCTTGGCCTCATGGATCCCAAGGAATGGAACCTTGGGCTATGTGGTGAGTGTTATAGCTCTACTAGAAGCCGTGGGTCACAGAAGAGAACCCTGGAACCCAGCAACTAGTGTTCAGTTCGATTAGGATGAACCCAGGCGCTTAGCTGCGCAGGAACAATGGCAAGCCTCTAGCCTGACTGGGAGCGGCAATGGGCGCCTTGCTGGATCAGAAGCATAGCGGACACCCTGCCCAATCTGGAGGGGTGGAAGTCAATGGCGGGTCTACGATGGTGGCTTTCAGCAGTGGTGGACAGTGAGTGAAAGCTCAGTTCGAGCTGGAACAAACACAGGCCAGAAGAGTGTGCAGTTGCAAGATTTAATAGAGTGAAAACAGAGCTCCTATACAAAGGGAGGGGACCCAAAGCCTGTAAAACTGTCTTTAAAAAAAAAAGTTTAAATAGTTACAAATAACTCAATTACTGGCCTAGTTTAAATATTACTATTTTTTTATAAAATCATTATTTTAGATATATCCCATGGAATTTACATTCTATGGCAATTTGATTTCACATTGTATATCTGAAAACCACATAGATGAACTCAGTTAGAAATTTACGTCATTTCTTTTTCTCCTTGAATGAACGTTTCATTCTGCTTTCTCCACATAACTTTTATTTCAATGTTATGCTTGATGGTGCATTACTGATCATGCTTTTCTACTTTTCATCAGCAGAAATATGCAAATAAATGGATTTTTCAAATTTCCTGGGATGATAGGATATAAAGTTTTAATCTGTTTCTCTTAAACTGAGTTATTATCACAGTTAGTAGTACATGTTGATCAAAACATAGGTATACTATGAAATTCGATAGTTGTTTAATATAGAGGTACATTTCTTTTTTTTTGAGATGGAGTCTCACTCTGTCCCCAAGGCTGGAGTGCAGTGGTGCAATCTTGGCTTATTGCAACCTCCACCTCCCGGATTCAAGTGATTCTCCTGCCTCAGCCTCCTGAGTGGCTGGATTACAGGCGCATGCCACCGTGCCCAGCTAATTTTTGTATTTTTAGTAGAGACAGGGTTTCACCATGTTGACCAGGTTGGTCTCGAACTCCTGACCTCGTGATCCACCTGCCTTAGCCTCCCAAAGTGCTGGGATTACAGGCATGAGCAACTGTACCCAGCCTAATTATACATTTCTTAATGTGATGGATTAATTTGGTTTGGATCTGTGTCCCCACCAAATCTCATGTCACATTGTAATCCCCAGTGTTGGAGGTGGGGCCTGGTGGGAGGTGATTAGATCATGGTGGTGGTTTCTCATAGTTTAACACCATCTCCCTTGATGCTGTTCTCCTGATAGCAAGTTCTTGCAATAACTGGTTGTTTAAAGGTGTGTTGCACCTCCCCATTCTCTCTCTTCCTCCTGCTCTGGCCATGTAAGATGCCTCCTTCCTGCTTTGCCTTCTGCCATGATTGTAAGTTTCCTGAGGCCTCCCCAAACGTAGAAGTCTATACAGCTTGTGGAACCATGAGCCAATTAAACCTCTTCTCTTTACAAATTACCTAGTTTCACGTATTTTTCTTTCTTTCTTTCTTTCTTTCTTTTTTTTTTTTTTTTTTTGAGACGGAGTCTTGCTCTGTCACCCAGGCTGGAGTGCAGTGGCTGGATCTCCGCTCACTGCAAGCTCCGTCTCCCAGGTTTACGCCATTCTCCTGCCTCAGCCTCCCGAGTAGCTGGGACTACAGGCGCCTGCCACCTCGCCCAGCTAGTTTTTTGTATTTTTTAGTAGAGACGGGGTTTCACTGTGTTAGCCAGAATGGTCTCGATCTCCTGACCTTGTGATCCGCCCGTCTTGGCCTCCCAAAGTGCTGGGATTACAGGCTTGAGCCACCGCGTTCGGCCTCCTTCCTTCTTTCCTTCCTTCCTTCCTTCCTTCCTTCCTTCCTTCCTTCCTTCCTTCCTTCCTTCCTTCCTTCTTTCCTTCCTTCCTCCCTCCCTCCCTTCCTTTCTTTCTTCCTTACTTTCTTTCTTTCTATTTTCTTGAGACAGAATCTCACCGTGTCACCCAAGCTGGAGTGTAGTGGCGTAATCTTGGCTCAGTGCCACTGCTACCTCCTGGGTTCAAGTGATTCTCGTGCCTCGGCCTCCCAAGTAGCTGGGATTACAGGCATGCACCACAACACCCAGCAAATTTTTGTATTTTTAGTAGAGACAGCATTTCACCATGTTGGCCAAGCTGGTCTTGAACTCCTGACCTCAAGGGATCCACCCACTTGGCCTCCCAAAAGCTGGGATTACAGGCGTGAGTCATCGTGCCCGGCCGCACGTATTTCTTTAAAGCAGTGCCAGAACAGACTAATACATGGTTGATGCTTGCTAATGCCTTTCAGTTAGTTTAAATTTCTACCCTTGAATATTACTTGTTGCTAGAATGACTCAGGATTCAACATCAGTTCTACATTTATTCTTTGTTTTCCAGACACTGAAAAATCATGTTTACAATAAGTAAGTAGATGGGAATTGAAAGAGTTTTATATAGCAGTGTCACTTAAGTCTTGGAAGTTCTTCCAAATTTTATACCAGAAATAACATTGTGATAGGCGAGTGAGGTCAGCAAGATGGCTTACACTAGAGTTGCCTGGCTCTTGTTCCTCCCCTACTTCCCGCCCCAAAAAAGGAAGCAAAACGATCAATAACCAACTATATTTTGTCTAGAGTGGCTGAGAAGTGCAAGGGAGAGCACGAGGAGAAGAGCAAAACTCTCGCAGAGCACAGGAGCCCAGGATAGTGCCATAGGGTTGGGAGTGAGGCATCTGCCTCTGCACACCGTCTCCCCTGCCAGGATTGGATGAGAGCCCGGGAGGACTTCTTCCAGGAAAAAGGTAAGCTGAAGACCCTTGGCTGTCCCCAACACCACCACAGATGCCAGAAGTCATTGCTACAGGAGCATCCCCCAACTGCCCCTGTCCTCACGGAGCAGAGTTCAATGTGAACAGTTGCCAGGAGTCTGCCTGGCTACATTATCCCAAAGCAGGAACCCCCTTGACATCCTCAATCCTCATGACCTTAACGGCTAGCATGGGGCCATCTTGAAACAGGACCCATATCTGTAGTGAGGCCTACCTGGGGACCAGTAGCCGCAAAACCCCTCCATCCCTGAGGTCCTGCCATAATTCCACTAAATTCACATGGGTACCTACAGCACCAAAACCCTGGATGCCTGGAGTGTAGGTCCAAAGGAATGACTGGGATCCTGAGCCCAAACCCACAAGGCACCCTATCGCCCAGGGACACTGGCTGACCTACACTGCAGGGAGGCCCCTGTAGCCATTGGGCCCCAAGCACCCACTCCAGGATTGACAGCTGGTCTGGAGGTGGCCCTGAACCACCAGAGAGCGTCTGTCACAGGCACTCACCTAGTCTTCTTGCCCATGGCAGATAGCCAGCCCACTTCCTCAACCACAACAGTTGAAATATCCAGACAGAAAGTCAACAAAGAAACACTGGGCTGAAACTACACCATAGACCAAATGGACCTAACAGACATTTATAGAATACTCCATTCAACAACTGCAGAATACATGTTCCTAACCACACATGGACCATTCTCCAGGACAGATCATCACATGAGGAAGTAAGAAGTGTTCTCTGCTGAGTTAACCTCTTCAGTGAAACTCTCCCTGACTTAATACATATTTTATTCCATTATTTGATTCCCTTGTCTTGCTTTATAGATCTCCATTTCATGATCTCCATCAAAAATGTTATCTGGAATGCATTCATTCATCGAGTGATTATTTCCACCTTTAGATGAATGGTAAGCTCTGGAAAGGAGTAAACTCTGTTGTTACTGGGCATCTTCTCTTGAGGTTTGAAATTAGGACACCAAAAGTTTGGTGACCTATAGGTGAACTGTGGCAATGGTAGAGGATTCATGCCCTAATTCTTACCCTTCTGAAACATGTTCAAATTTGTGTGCATCCTTACCCAACTCAGCACATATTTTACTTGTGCTTTGTTGAATGCTTGTGGATTCCTCAAAACCAGGTAAGGTCCTTTTAAGAAAAGTTCTTAGCACAGTTTCCCTTTTATCTGGATATCCAATGAAACAGGCAAGCAGGTAGAAGCCCAGAAAGACAATGCTTGCCTCAGTTTACAGGCAATTTAGTCAGTGCTGCCTGACTGGTTTTCCAAATGAATGATATAGTCAAGAGCTTACTTAGCTTATTAAATTACAAATAATAATAATAATTATAATAACAAAGGCAGTATATAGAGAGTTGAAGAAAACATTTATTCAGTGCCTACTCTGGAATGGGCACGGTATCGTAAATGTTTATATGCATCATATATATTTAAATATTTTTTAAGCCAGGCACAGTGGCTCGTGCTTGTAATCCCAGGGCTTTGGGAGGCCAAGACAGGAAGATCACTTGAGGCCAGGAGTTCAAGACCAGCCTCGGCAACATAATAATACCCCTGTCTCTACAAAAAAATTAAAAAATTAGCCAGGTGTGGTGGCGTGTGCTTGTAGTCCCAGCTACTCAGGGAGGCTGAGGTTGGAGGATTGCTTGAGCCCACGAGTTTGAGGCTGCAGTAAGCTGAGCTCACACCACTGCACTCCAGCCTGGGTGTCAGAGAATGACCTTGTCTCAAAAAAAATATATATATATATATTCATGTTAAATTTTATTAAAATATATGTATGTATACAAAATATATGCATGCAAAGCACATATATTTTGTATGCATACATATATTTTAATAATATTTAACATGATGCATGAAATTATTACTAAAATTTAATATTTTAAACAATCACTTTAAATTCCCCAAGTACTAATCACTGAGAATCGAGAATGTCAGACCCTGAAGGTTGCTGAAATCTAATCCAAACCAGTCATTTGACACATAAAAACAAAGTGAGGCTCTACTGATGGGGCACTGGAAAGAAAATATTAAGACTAATTTTCCTTTGGGAGGCCGAGACAGGCGGATCACGAGGTCAGGAGATGGAGACCATCCTGGCTAACACGGTGAAACCCCCTCTCTACTAAAAAATACAAAAAAAACTAGCCGGGTGAGGTGGCGGGCGCCTGTAGTCCCAGCTACTCAGGAGGCTGAGGCAGGAGAATGGCGTAAACCCGGGAGGCGGAGCTTGCAGTGAGCTGAGATCCGGCCACTGCACTCCAGCCTGGGCGACAGAGCGAGACTCTGTCTCAAAAAAAAAAAAAAAAAAAAAAAAGACTAATTTTCCCTTACAGGTGGACAGCTTTCAATGAATCGTAGAAAAATCTTAATTTATCTTCATTTGGCATGGTAGGCACCTCCAGGTTAGGACTTAAGATAGTGCGGGCCACGCTTCAGAATCTCACCTAAACAGATGTGGTTAAGAATCATCTCTGTGCTAATACTTAGACTCTCCAGGGAAAACTCTGAATTCATCTCTTAGAAATCGGACGTTAGGCCGGGCACAGTGGCTTATGCTTATAATCCCAGCACTTTGGGAGGCCAAGTCGGGGACATCACTTGAGGCCAGGAGTTCAATATCAGCTTGGCTAATATGGTGAAACCCCATCTCTACTAAAATTACAAAAATTAGCTGGGCATGGTGGCACACGCCTGTAATCTCAGCTACTTGGGAGGCTGACGCAGGAGAATTGCTTGAACCCAGGAGATGGAGGTTGCAGTGAGCCAAGATGGTGCCACTACACTCCAGCCTGGGCAACAGTATGAGACTCTCTCAAAAGAAATAGGACGTTGGTAGAGGACTACATGGTCACACATAAATAGAAAAATTTTAATATTGTTCGTAGTATTTGTATGTGAAATAACATTTTATGGAAGATGGCACAGGAACATTTAGAATTCTAAAACACTTTGGCTGGGTGTGGTGGCTCACGCCTGTAATCCCAGCACTTTGGGAGGCCAAGGTGGGTGGATCACTTGAGGTCAGGAGTTCAAGACCAGTCTGGCCAACATGGTGAAACCCTGTTTCTACTAAAAATATGAAAATTAGCCGGGCATGGTGGCGTGGGCCTGTAATCCCACTACGCAGGAGGCTGAGGCAGGAGAACTGCTTGAGCACAGGAGGCAGAGTTTGCAGTGAGCCAAGATGGTGCCACTGCACTCTAGCATGAGTGACAGAGCAAGACTCCATCTCCAAATAAAATAAAATAAAACACTTTAAAAATCAACTTTAATTAGAGTCAGTGTTAAACAGCAAATGGGTATTCTTAGAAGATTATCCTAAATGAAATCTAAGTAGTTAGGGACAGAAAGGTTGAGAATATCTGAGCCCTTTCCAAATCTAACCCATACTGCAGAATATTCCATTCCAAGTTCTCAGAAAGTGGTAAGTTATAAAATGCTAAATGTGTGCATTTATGAAAAGAAAATTATCCCAGTTTCAAAGTACACATATAATGGAATATTTAATATGACAAGAGAGTCCGAATTAGAAAATCATTTAAGTTTGAGACATAGAACACAAAGGCATGGAATCAAGCAACCTAGATTTTGCCATATTATAGAAAGCCAGTATATTTTTAAGATATTTAAAGACAAGCGTGCTGGGCGCGGTGGCTCATGCCTGTAATCTCAGCACTTTGGGAAGCTGAGGAGGGTGGATCACCTGAGGTCAGGAGTTCGAGACCAACCTGACCAACATGGTGAAACCCCGTCTCTACTAAAAATACAAAAATTAGCCAGGCATGGTGGCACGCGCCTGTAATCCTAGCTACTCCAAAGGCTGGGGCAGGAGAATCTCTTGAACCAGGGAGGCAGAGGTTTCAGTGAGCCGAGATGCGCCACTGCACTCCAGCCTGGGTGACAGAGTAAGACGAAAGAAAGAGAGAGAAAGAGAGAGAGAGAGAGAGAGAGAAAGAAAGAAAAGAAAGAGAGAAACATAAGCAGATGAGCAGGTGGGGAAAGAAGGGAAGACAGAGAGAGAAAAGAAGTGAGCAAATGGAGTTAGAGTGCCACAGAATAGTAATAGTAGAGATGAAATATGAAGTTTTGTTTTGTTTTTTGTTTTGTTTTTATTTATTTACTTATTTTTTTGAGATGGAGTCTCGCTCTGTTGCCCAGGCTGGAGTGCAGTGGCACCATCTCAGCTCACTGTAACCTCCGCCTCCCAGGTGCAAGCAATTCTTCTGCCTCAGCCTCCCGAGTAGCTGGGTCTACAGGTACCTGCCACCACGCCCAGCTAATTTTTGTATTTTTAGTAGAGACAGGGTTTCACCAGTTGGTCAGGCTGGTCTCAAACTCCTGACCTTGTGATCTGCCCCCCTTGGCCTCTCAAAGTCCTGGGATTACAGGCATGAGCCACCGTGCCAGGCCTTGAAGTTTTATTTTTTTATAAAGGTAAGAGTGATGTTTGATTATATGTTTCTATTGAAGGATTTTTTCCGTCAGTGAATCAATGCTTGACTAACATTAAAGACTAAATAATGAAAAATGACAAATGAAAATAGTATTTAAAAAGTATTTTTAAAATCTACAGAAGGGTCTATGATAAAGATAGAAGCCAGGATAACAGCACTCAAATAAATAAGAGAAAAGGAGTTAAGGAAAGTAAACAAACAATAAAAGTGGGCAGGAATCTGAAACAGAAAAGCTGAAGACTAACAAAATAGGCAATAATCATTAAGTGAAAGATAACGACTCACTATATAAGCTTAATTTCCAAAGGGATTGACTTGGAATGCTTAGGTGCTTCAAAAAATGATATATATATATATATATATATTATATGTATCATATATACATATATGTCAATTATATACAACACATACATGTTATATAAAACATGTACTTCTCTAAAACAGTAGGTCTTTGAACACAGATATGAGCTGAGATTATTAAAAAGAGTAGATTGCTTAAGAGGAAAAGCACAATGCAGTATAAATACAGCTCAGAAGAAGCTTGGATGGATTTATTATCATCCATTGGCCTCTGGACTTGATTAAAAATTGAGGAGACAGTCTCCCTAAAATCCATGTACACTCTCACTCTCCAAACTTTGACAATTTTTTTTGCACAAGCAACGCAGCACTGCCACTTTGGCATTACTACTAACATGGCACTTTTCATGTTGCAATGTTTTAGAGTCTCTTAGAGCTTAGAGAAGATGACAAGGTCACATTTTGGATGTGTGATGGGATAAAGGTGATCATAAAAGTCAAGTATGAGGGGAAATGTCTCAGCTTTATATTCTATATGAAAATAAATCCAGTAACTCCAATGTTACTGGCAAGTGTTTAGTTTGCTTTCTTCTCTTAAGAACTTCTCTTAAGCCGCTGCTTTCTTCTTTTAAGCCAGTGATTTCATGATATTCAACATACAGTGATAGGCTCAGACTCCACACTGACGGACGCTTTCTCAGGCCCACTAATGCTTAACTGAAGACGATACAAATGGGACTGTAAGCCTGTTCATGAGCATTCAAGTGAATCATTTTCTCAATGAAAAAAATATATCAGGCTCATCCAGCCAGAGCCCAGAGGGAAGGTGGTAGATGAACATGTATTAAATATAATTCATGTGATAATTGCTTTGATGATCTCATCTAACTATAGTCATGCATCGCTTAATGATGGGGATACATTCTGAGAAATGCGTCATTAGGCGATTTCATCGTATGATTTCATCATAGAGTGTACTTACACAACCCGAAATGGTACAGCCTACTATGGTATAGTGTATGGCTCTTAGACTACAAACCGGTATAGCATGTTACTGTACTGAGTACTGTAGGCAATTGTGACATGTGGTAAGCATTTCTGTACCCTAAACATATCTAAACATAAAAAAGGTATACCATAAATATGGTATAAAAGACAAAAATGGTACCACTTGTATAGGGCACTTATCATGAATAGAGCTTGCAGGACTGGAAGTTGCTCTAGGTGAGTCAGTGAGTGAGTGGTGGGTGAATGTGAAGGCTGAGGACATTACTGCACACTCTTGTAAATTTAACACTGAACACTGAGGCTACACTAATTTAAAAGTTTTTTTCTTCAATGATAAAGTAACCTTAACTTACTTTAACTTTTTACTTTATAAACTTTTAAAAAAGTCTACCTTGTAATAACAGAAAGCTTAAAACACAAACACATTATATGACTGTACAAAAATATATTCTTGATATCCTTATATATAAGCTTTTTTCTTTTTTTTTTCTTTTTCTTTTTTTTCACTTTTTAAACTTTTGTTAAAATCTAAGACACCAGACCAGACACAGTGGCCCACGCCTGTAATCCCAGCACTTTGGGAAGCCAAGGTGGGCGGATCACCTGAGGTTAGGAATTTGAGACCAGCCTGACCAACATGGTGAAACCCCATCTCTACTAAAAATACAAAAATCAGCCAGGCATGGTGCAGGAGTACCTGTAATCCCAGCTACTCTGGAGGCTGAGGCAGGAGAATTGTTTGAACCCATGAGGTGGAGGCTGCGGAGAACTGAGATCGCACCACTGCACTCCAGCCTGGGCAACAGAGTTAAACTCTGTCTCAAAACAAAAACAAAAACAAAAACAAAAACAAACTGAGACATAAGCACATTAGCTTAGGCCTATATGGGGTCAGCATCATTAAGATGTCACTTAGCAAAAGGAGTTTTCAGCTCCATTATAATATTATGGGACCACTGTCATATATGTGGTTCATTGTGGACTGAAACGTTATGCCGTGCATGACAGTATTAAAATATCTTGAGATGTGTGTGCTATAATGTTTATTTTGCAGATTAAGATGATAAAAGTACTTTTATCAGCAAGAATAGGTAGATAAATTCAGACAGCACTTTGGCTGGAAGACTTAGGAAGCGATATAGCTAAGGCTGATCAAGAGGAAGCGCCTTGATCAGAACTGCAATTCCAGGAAAGAACTCTTTGTCTTCACTGGAGAGCCAAGTTGGCATCTCTTCCAACATTTCCTCTTGCCTGAAATATATGAATACTCATCTAACTGACCTCTGCTGCTAGGACTGTGGCTCAGGGATGACAGTCTCTCTCTGTGTGGTCAGGAGCATCTAAACTCTGGGTTAGAACTTTGGGAACCTCTGACCTCATTTCTTTCCAGAGCTGTGATTATTATGTCATCTGCAGCAGTAATGACAGTGGCTAAAGGGACATCATGCTAATTCTCTAAAAACATTTCATCCAAGGTATTAATTGTTGTAAACAACTACTAGTGGTTAATGAAAATACCCAAAGAGACTGTCAAAAGTAATTAGAAGAGAAACTTTCCAGCAATTTCCAGAGTGATGGGAAGCAGATATCCTCAGATGCAATAAATGAGTGTAGAGAATTGAATTCTACTTTCCAGATAGACTTATGGTTCCTTTGAGGGATAAATTTCCCTGAATGTGTGATTCCACATACTTCCTCACAAATATTAAATACTCAGATATTTATGATAGAAATAGTGAAATAGAAACACAAGAAAGAGTGGAAGTTCCCAGTGAAGATTCTTACTAACAAAAGAAAATTAGATATATATTTTAAAATGAGTGGAACTGCCAAGGAGATAGAAATACATAAAGACCATTTTTTTTCTCCCACCAATGCCATCTCAACAAAGAGGAAATGCTGATTTTGTCCAAAACTATTAGGAGAGACTTTAATGTAACACTATAGGAGTAACTCCTGAATTAAGCATGAAGGAAGTTTTTGAGGGATTGATGGTTATAGCAGCCTCATTTAAACTGTGGTTTTGGAGAAGTCTAGGAAGTGGAGGCAAACATTGTTATGTGAGAAACTCTATTAAATCTTTTAAAAGTGAAAAGAGGAAGGATTTTTAGCATTTATCATATCCTCTGATACACATATGTCATACCATGTCACCCAGAGAACCTTCTACTTCCTATCCATGAGATTCAATTAGCATGATGTTCTCAGTATAGTAAAATGTCAAAATGATCAGGATCACTTCAGATACATTGTGACATAGTACAGAAAAGTTGCCATCATCTGTGGAAAGAGAGAAACATGAACTGCTTTCTTATCTAGGTAAATGAAAATCGTTTTTGATCATCTTTGCTGATAAAGATGACAAAGAACACATTCTCCAGATAAATAGGCACATGCCACCTGCCAGAGCCTGTTGATCTAGTCCTGTAAGGTTAACACAATATGCACCGCAGCTGCTTATGAAACAACCACAGGGTTAGGGTAGTTGACTCTCATCTGCCCTGATCCATCTTGTTTTTGCAGTAGCCATTCTTGGGCTATGATGGGTCCTATATCCCCTTTATCTTCATGGCTGCAATTCTACCTGAGTGAAGTATGACTCTGCTTTACAATATTTTGATCAGTCAAGGTAGTTTTGGGAATAATCACTTACTTCTACTTACTGTAATGAATTTTACTTTATGGGTCATAAAACCAGTATGTGTGCTCTGCCAGCTGCCATCGTAATTTTATAATTATAGACCAGGGAGCTGACAATAGGGTAAGTTTGCAGAACCACTGGATCCAACAGAAGATGGACTTGGGGCTGGGTGTGGTGGCTCACACCTGCAATCCCAGCACTTTGGGAGGCTGAGGCAGGCGGATCACTTGAGGTCAGGAGCTCAAGGCCAGCCTGGCCAGCATGGTGAAACCCATCTCTACTAAAGATACAAAAAAATTAGCCAGGTGTGGTGGCACATGCCTATAGTCCCAGCTACCTGGGAGGCTGAGGCAGGAGAATGGCTTGAACCCGGGAGGCGGAGGTTGCAGTGAGCCGAGATCACACCACTGCACTCCAGCCTGGGCGACAGAGCAAGACCCTGTCTCAAAAAAAAAAAAAAAAAAAAAAAAAGATAGACTTAGGCCATGTATCCTCTGGTGCCCACATGCCCCAGTTTAACATTTTTATCATCCTAGTATCAGGGTGAGCTCATTATCTATATCCAACAGTCCTCAATAAATCTAGGCATATTCCCTTCCCTAGTGTTTATTACTTGGGTCCATGGCCAGAAGTCCCACTGCAAAGACTAGGCAGATACAAGTTTTCTATATTTGCAGAGGTTCTGTTGCTTGCATTCTCAATGACACCCAGGTCCCCATTCAAACAATGGGCCCTATGTGTAAGAACTCGTTCGGATATCAAAATTGTGGGAAGGGTCATCATTTTCTGCTTGGTGGCTGACATGAATCTTCTGTACGCCTGATCTTTGTCATTTCTGGTCATAGAAGCTGAGCAGTATCATCACTGGCTGCCCATCCAATCTCATCCCTAGGAACAAGAAGACCTATTTGCCTTTTGCCACAAATCCTTCTGGATCAAGGCCCCCCAGTTTGCAAAGCCAGCCTTTACTTGGAAGATGGTCCTGAAAAATAAAAGTATGGAAGTGGGGAAATGAGACAAGGAAGGTAGAAAAGCCATCCAAGGTGAGGTTTCTGCTCACTCCCACTTGGGGAATCGCTGAGAAATGCTGTGAAACAAACTGGGAATCCTCCCGGTTGAGTATGTAAAGCTGCAACATTTGTCCATCAGCTCCCATGCCCCAGTGTTTGACTTTTACCCCCACAGCCTTGGTACCTGCCTGTGTTCGAACAAGTAAGCTCACGCGATACCAGAGAAAGCCTCAGGCAGAGAAGAGATGCCCAGATGTGAGATATTATGAAGATGATAGCACACAGGAAGCTATCCTGCCCTACGGCTGCAGATGAACTCAGGTGGGCCAAGGGAGCACCAGCAGTGTCTGACATACATCTCAGTGCAATCTAGTGAATGAATCAGAGCTTCCATCCCCAGGACAATCAGTGGAACCACTCTATTCCTCTTCATTGAGGACCTGAGAAACTTGCCAAATTGCTTATAAACATGTTCAAAGTGCAGAGCAAGTTCAGAGAATCATATTTTCTCTAAATCCTTATTCATTTCAGGAAAAGACATTTTCTCATTAGAAGACATTTAACAGGGGTCTTTAAGATTTCAAGATTATAAATATCAGCCATGGACATCCTACACTCATGTGGTCTGAGAGTTGCTGATTTACTCTCACTAGGAGGATGTGGCTAACCAAATTGAGAGCCACTGAGACACCTAATTGTGGGGAGAAATTATGGATTTTCCTAAATGACAGAAAATAGTCATGAAGAAGAAAGACATTTTTTTTTTTTTTTTTTTTTTTTTTTTTGAGACGGAATCTCACTCTGTCACCCAGGCTGGAGTACAGTGGCACCATTGTGGCTCACTGCAACCTCTGCCTCCTGGGTTCAAGCGATTCTCCTGCCTCAGCCTCCCGAGTAGCTGGGATTACAGGTGCCCGCCACCATGCCCGGCTAATTTTTGTATTTTTAGTTGAGACGGGGCTTCACCATGGTGGTCAGGCTGGTCTCGAACTCCTGACCTCAAGTGATCCGCCCACCTCGGCCTCCCAAAATGCTGGGATTACAGGCGTGAGACACCGCACCCGGCCTGAAATACACTTTTTCAAAGGCTGATATTTTTATATAATCATGGGTACTTACAAAGAAAAATTTAAATACCAATTTACAATGAATGGGAAGAATTTTCCACGAGAAAAATAGTGAAATTAAACTTAGATGAATACATGCTATTTGGTGGAATGTGGCAAAAAACATGTGTTTGTCCTTCACGTAGAGGTGTCAATCCTCTTTGCATCTGGATGGGGTCTTTTGAGGACTCACTACCCATGGGCTGCCACACTTGCCAGACACCAAGTCCTGTGGGTGACTGCTAGGCCGGGGTGGTTAAGGCATGGTTGTGTCTCCACTGTTTTTCATCCCACCTGCATATAGTGGGCTCTGAGGCCACACAGGATGGTGGAGCCACATCAGACTCCTGTGCCAGTGGCAGATAAACTTCACGTGTTATCTCTGGATTCAGGCAATTTATTTCACTGAAAAATTGTGGTGCTTACTGTTCCAGAAACTGGAATAACCTTCATTGATATGAAAAATATCAACCTTCAACCTAAATAATGGCTCTTGGGATATGACTTTGGCAGAGATTCAGTAAGGTCCTTGTGATCCCCATGTGTAGAAGAGAGCAAGGGAAACATCAGATTTCTTCATATTAGACTGGAATGATTGTGCCTGAGCTGTGATGTGATTTTTTCTGTTATTTTGCAGGTTTATATTTATCGTCATGATCTAGTCAGCAGAATACATTTTCTCTTTTCTTAAATTACGTATCTGCAAATCTTCGGCAATGTTTAAATTTTCCATGTAAACAGAATGGGTTTTTGAAATACAGCTCTTCCAGCAAAAAAAAAAAGAAAAAAAAGAAATACAGCTCTTTCAAAATCATGAAGACAGCTAGAAAATAAATTTGAATATGAAGTTTATTCAAGAGGCATCCTGATGTCAAAAGTATTTGACTATGCATTGTTTTATTAGTTATATTGCTACATACAAACCACCCCTAAAACTTTGCTGCTTTAAATAAACCATTTTTTTAGCTCATTCTTTTGTGGGCCTGGCTCAGTCAGGCTGTTCTTCTAATCCGTTTCTGACTTAGCTGCATCTCAGCTGGGCTCATGCACACATCTGCAGCCAAGCAGCAGGTCACTCAGGTGCTGCTTGTCTTGAGTGGCATCACTTATGTGGCTGGAGGATGATGATGGTCCACTCTATGACAGGAGTAATGAGGCTGTGCATCTCTGCCATCCAACAGGCTAGCCGAGGATTGCTTGGCATGGGCATGGTTCCCAGAGAGAGAGGGGGAATCATGCCTGTCCTCTTGAAGCATAGGCTCTGAGATGACACAGTGACATTTTGGGGGCTCTGTATTGGCCAAAGGAAGTCACAAAGCCAGACCTGATTCAAGAGGTAGAGAAGTAGGACTCATCTTGGGAGGAGCTACAAAGTCTCATTGTAAAGGACCACACACACCAGGAGGCATGGGAAATTGTACCCATTTTTGCAACTACTCCAAGTCTAGATTTTTCTCTTTCTCTCCCTAGAAACAACTACCCATGAGCATTCAAATTTGTATCAATCGTCTATAATTAAGCCCTGTCCTAATTTGCATATCTTCCCCCAGAACAAGAAAAATCTATTCTCTTTATCAAGATATTCAGTGTCAATTGTCACTTGAGAAAGCCCCTTGGGGGCCTCATCTGTAACTCCATGGGTCTATCAAACATGTACCTGAAAAACCTAACTCTGTTCAGAAAAAGGCAGGTGGCAGTTTGGGATTGTCCAGCAATACATATTATGTATTTTTTTATATTGTGTTTCTTTCTATTGAGAAAACTAATTCTATAATTCTACTATATTTTTCCTCATAAAAGGGTGGGAAAATATAAAACACAACTAACCCTCTTCCAGCTCATGTAGCTAGATCTTTGATTGTGACTTCATCTTCATTTATGTTGGATATGACTCATGTTTATCTAGCCCTTTGGAATATTGCTTTGGGGACAAATGAGCATGTTTAGAATACGTCTGAAATTTATGTAATCTCAAGACAAATATTTTTTTTTCTATCTTTGCCAGTGTTGTGGAAATATATAATTAAAAACAAAATATTCTCCCAACTCAGAAAACCTCTTCACAAAGGTAAAAGAAATAAAATAGTTTCATTTTTATTTTTAATTTAATTTTGTGAGACAGGGTCTCACTCTGTCACCCAGGTTGGAGTACAATGGCACGATCTTGGCTCACTGCAACATTCACCTCCTGGATTCAGGCAATTCTCGTGCCTCAGACTCCCAAGTAGCTGGGATTACAGGCACGCACCACCAGACCCGGCTAAGTTTTGTGTTCTTTAGTACAGAGAGGGTTTTGCCACGTTGGCCAGGCTGGTTTCAAACTCTTGGCCTCAAGCAATCCTCCTACCTCAGCCTCCCAAAGTGCTGGAATTACCACCGTGAGCCCCAACACCCGGCTGAGAAATAAAATAGTTTTAATAAGCACTCAACTAGAATGTAATGTGCATCACAGGCGATCCACTAAGAGACTGCAGAGACAGAAAGAAACCTCACCCTTTCATATAGCCAAGCAGATACGATCTGTTACATACATGTTCTCAAAAATAAACAGTAATTAGTCCTTAATTAGTCTTCAAGTAAGATAACTTGATAGCACCATTTATTGCACATAGTTCAGCCTAAATTCACCTGGTAATTGGGGTATCCATCTGTGTTAGTAATGGTTTCATACAAAAGTAAAATAAACTTTGATCTTTATGACAGGAAGTAGTTTTGCAACTGAGAGCAAGGCACCCAGTGGAGTAGACTCCTACCCCGATGGAAACTGGGAGATAGGGGCGCTCTTATGTTTCAATGAAATGTAAACATCAAGGGAGACAGTGCCCCTATGGCTCCTAGGTCTTTGAGAAAGACATCCCTGGGTCATAAAGTTGGCAAGAAGCTTATTTAGCTTCTTAAAAGCTGTTGTTGTTGTTGTTTTGTTTTGTTTTGTTTCTGTTTTTTTTTTTTTTTTTTTTTTTTTTTTTTGAGGCAGGGTCTCACTGTGTCACCTAGGCTGGAGTGCAGTGGCACGAGCATGACTTACTGCATCCTTGACCTCCCAAGCTCAATGGATCCTTCTGCCTCAGCCACCTGAGTAGCTGGGACTACAGGTGTGCACCACCACACCCAGCTAATTTTTGCATTTTTTGTAGAGACAGAGTCTCCCTGTTGCCCAGGCTGGTCTCAAACTCCTGGGCTCAAGCGATCCGCCTGCCTCAGTCTCCCAAAGTGCTGGGATTATAGGTGTGAGCCACCGTACTCAGCCTACATGCATTTTGAGACAGAAAAAGAACTTACAGTGACAAATTTTCTAAAGTAAATACTCCAAGAAAAGGGAAGGGAGGGAAATTTCTTCCCTTTTTTTCAACCAGAAGTAAGCCTCATTTTAAATTTGTGTTTGCCCTTGCATCAAGCAAGAGTTCTTCTGTGTTAACCATGGTTGCTAGTGACCATGTTTAGAGTACTCGTAATTCTCATCAGCTTAGAATTTATTCATCCATCCCATCATTCATCAGGTTATAATTAAATCACATGCACCAGAACAAGCCTGGACTATGTTTATTCAGAAGTGAATCAGAGAGGCAGATTCCTTTCATCAAAGAAATTATATTCCGCAGAAGGAAACAGACAATAAGCAAATAAATAAATAAATTTACTTAATAATTTATTTACAATCTAATTACAGGGGCTGTTGAGGGTAATGACAAATAAAGTAGCATGAAGGACCAAGCTGGATGAGAAGTGTTATTTTAGGAAGAACTTTATGTGGCGATGGTGTTTGAGCTGAGCCGTGAAGGGGGTGATGAAGGACTACAGAGACAATGAGGGCAGTTAGCTTCATTAGCAAAGAGAAATCCAAAAAAACACTGAGATTTCTGGCCTGAACAAGGGAATAAATGTTAGTGGCCTTTACTGTGAGTGGGAACACAGGGAGAATGTATGTTTATTGAAGCGGAGATAATTCTGTTTCAAACATGCAAACTCTCAGCTGCCTTTTAAACACAAAAGTACAGATGCTAAGAAGACAACTAGTTGTACAGTTTTTAACTCACATGTAGTGTGAGAGAGGGAAGGGTATACAGATAATGGGAGTCATCAGTACATAGACCTCATTGAAACCAGGGATCCAGACTTCCTTTTCTGGCTGTTGGAGTGGTTTGTGGAAAACTCGTGCTCCCATGAAAAACAGATTAAGAAGGAAATAAGATTTTTAAAAATTAATCTGTATGAAACCTTCAGAGAGCTGCCTAGGCAACATGGATTTGAGTGGGCAGATGGCAAAAGGAAGTGAACTGGTGTGGTGAGCCAGAATTCGTTATCTGATTTTTGCCTATGGGCGTTTGGCTGTTAATAGCACGAAGGAGCCTGAAAACCCGGGCACAAGGAGGTCTAGGCGGAGTTGCTGCTAAGAGACCAAGAGGTGAACAAAACAAAGTGACAAAATTAGAATGCACAATGGCAAGCAGTCAGGATGTGGGTGGCCAATATCCCAGGGAAAGGAGGTAGAAGGATGAGACCCTAACACCTGGTTTGGTTTTTCCTTCCATTTCAGGCATTTGTCAGATTCTTGGACTGCACTGAGTAGGGGAATAAGAAGGTAGGCAGAAAGCCCCTAACATATGTCCCAGTCTCTCCTGGCTAAAAAGGAAAACACTGAATTTCAAGGCCCAACCAAGTCAAGGGCCCCCTTAGTAAATACACGACGCTTTGGGCTGGGTGACCTCAAGGTGCACACCTGAGGTAACATCAAGGCGATCCAGAAGTAGATCTTAAATGTAGCGCAATCTTGGCTGGGCATGGTGGTTCACGCCTGTAATCTCAGCTCTCAGCACTTTGGGAGGCCAAGGCAGGTGGATCCCTTGACGTCAGGAGTTCAAGACCAGCCCGACCAATATGGTGAAACCTCATCTCTACTAAAATTACAAAAATTAGCTGGGCATGGTGGCAGGCACCTGTAATCCCAGCTACTCAGGAGGCTGAGGCAGGAGAATCGCTTGAACCCAGGAGGCAGAGGTTGCAGTGAGCCGAGATTGCACTACGGCAATCCAGTCTGGGTGACATGGCGAGACCCTGTCTCAAAAAAAAAAAAAAAAAAATGCCATCTTAAAATGCTGCAAATTGGTCTCCTGTCATCTCAGTGCCTTGTCTGATTAACATAATTTTACCCCAGTCTTGATAAAGAAGTGAATAAATTAATCACTTACATAGATCAGTGGAGCATAATGGAGAATCCAGAAACAGATCAACATATATACAATCACTTGATTTTAAGCAAAGAGGTCAGAGAAATATAATAAAGAACAGTCTTGAGAGTCAGAGGATGAGAAAAGAAAAAAAAAAGAAGAATGATCTTTTCAACACATGGTGCCATGTCCATTGGCTATCCCTACGGAAAAAGTCATTCACAGTAATCACAGGTTTACATACGAAATGTGAAAAGAATAAAGATTCAAGTAATAAGTGACTTTGTGGTGGGCAAATGTATCTGAAAAAGGAAACACAGTCCATTAAAGAACAAAATTGATATGTTGGATTTTGTAAAATAACTTCAATTTATCAAAAGCCACCACAGAGGAGTACAGGGGAATTTGGGAGGAGAGGTGGGAAATGGAAGTGTTCTATACCTCAATTATGGTGTCATTACACAACTGTAGGGTTAACTAGGTTAATTCACAATATTCTCCACCAGAGAAATACTGGCCATATTCAGGGAGGAGAGGAATTATACCACAAAGGAACTACAGGGCCTGTTCAACATGTGCCAGCAAGACTGGAAGTTGAATATTCAGTGTGTCGCAGTTCTCTGGGCCTTAGAGTTTTCTTCTTTTAGGAGGGAAACAGAATAGAAATGTCTTCATTGGTAACTTTGAGGATTTAGTACTTGAAACAATGGCAGTAAGGTAGGAAGTGTCCAAAGTATGGTAAAGTTCCTGGACATCTGGTGGGTAAAGAAAGGAACAAGCCATGAGCGATGAGTTCTCTTTCTTTGTGTAGGTCCAGGGAAAGCTCTGGCCCCGCCATGGGCCCACAGCTCCACTTTTTTTTTTTTGAGACGGAGTTTCGCTCTGTCACCCAGGCTGGAGTGCAGTGGCCGGATCTCAGCTCACTGCAAGCTCCGCCTCCCGGGTTCACGCCATTCTCCTGCCTCAGCCTCCCGAGTAGCTGGGACTACAGGCGCCCGCCACCTCGCCCGGCTACTTTTTTGTATTTTTTTTAGTAGAGATGGGGTTTCACCGTGTTAGCCAGGATGGTCTCAATCTCCTGACCTCGTGATCCGCCTGTCTCGGCCTCCCAAAGTGCTGGGATTACAGTCTTGAGCTACTGCGCCCGGCCTACTTTTTTTTTTTTTTTTTTTTGAGACAGAGTCTCGCTCTGTTGCTCAGGCTGGAGTACAGTAGCACAACCTCAGCTCCCTGCAACCTCTACCTCCTGGGTCCAAACGATTCTCCTGCCTCAGCCTCCCAAGTAGCTGGGACTACAGGCGTGTGCCACCACACCCAGCTACTTTGTGTATTTTTAGTAGAGATGGGATTTCACCATATTGGCCAGGCTGGTCTCGAACTCCTGACCTCATGATCCACCCGCCTCAGCCTCCCAAAGTGCTGGAATTACAGGCATGAGCCACTGTGCCTGGCCTGTAGTTCTGCTGTCAGACTGCCATGGCTCTGGTGCTTCCCTTACCACCTGGGTTTGTATCGAGTGCCCCAGTGTGCATGGCAGATGCCATACGAACCATCTCCTTCCCATGTGCCTGTCACCTCACCCAAGACAATGGCTCTGAATCTGTGAAGACCTGTTCTAGCCATGTACCTTCTGAGTGCACCTGAGGGCGCCAAACACATGGTTATTCAATGAGCACATGAAGTTCCATTTTCACAGCCCTTCAGGCAGCTTCTAAATTCAATGCATGCAAAGCGATGTCCTCCTCTCCCCACAGACTCATGTTTTCTGCTGGGTTCCTGGTCTTCAAGAATGTCTCATCACCTTGCCTTCTATCTGCCCAGCCTAGACACCTCTTTCCATGGACCTCTCTGTGGCCCCCATGTCCTGCATGAAAGCACTGGAACCTATAAATCCCTTTCCCTCTCTGCTGAGACTCTTGGTCCCAACCCCACGCTCTATTCCCAATGCTCTTGCCTTGGTCCACAGCAACTCTATGTCCCACAGGATCATTTGAGGGCCCTCCCAAACCCTCTGGCCACATGATTTTATTTACTGCTCAGGACCCTCATGACTCCACTTGGCAGTGCAGCTTTCAAGACCTCCTGGCCAGACTTCTCTCCCATTCCACATTTCCAGATGCTCTCATTTCTGCCCATTGGGCCTGCCCTTTACATTGTCTCCTCTGGCTCCTGTGTGGCCTTGGCAGATCCATGCCCATCCTGTAAATTGAAATTCATTATGGGAGAACACTTTCATCCCATGCCCAGGCAGAGAGCAGGGTGGAGGAAGACCATGGGGTGCTCAGGGCTCATTATGGCAGAGTACAAGGACCAAGTCATGGTCCCTGGGATGGGGTGTGGAGAGACGGGAGGAGGGAAGTAGTGACACTCATGGCCTGAGTTTGCTGGCTGTGGACGTGCTAAGACCCCTTCTGGCATGAAACAGCCCCAGATGCCTCACATGGATAAGGAGGAGACTCTCAGGTTGTGTGGCCTCCCCAGGACATGACTGGGTAGAGGCAGGGCTCCTTGTTAGCCCTGGGTCTCCAAGCCTTCCTGATACCCACAGACAGCCCTACAGGCTGGCATGAGTTGTAGGTGGCTGCCCACCCATGCAAATTTCCATTGTACTGTCATCGTCCCCTTCTTCAGCCTTCCCTGAATACTAAGAGTGGTAGTTCATAAGTGCCACCGTGTGGTACAATGAACAGGGGTGGGACCCTCAGCCAGGCCCAGGCAAGTACTTGTGTGGTCCTTCTTCCTGACACTCAGGATGGATAGGTCTTCTCCAAGCATCTTGGGGCACAGATGCTCAGGATTATCTGGTGGCTTCAAAACCAACCAACTGCACTTTGGTGGAACAGAATTTTCTTCCCACTCTGCCTAGATCCCTACAACTGAGAACAGTGAGCAGAGGAGCCTGGGTCAGGCTCCTGGATCGCTTTGTCTTGCTTCCAAGTTTCTGTCTCTGCCATTATTTTTATCTTTCATAGTCTCTGTTTGTCCTTTTATTTCTTCTTCATCTTTCCAAACTTTTTTCTCTCATATAGATATTCATTCATCCACTCAATCAGTTACACATTCAACAAATATTAACTAAATACCTACTATGTGCCAGGCACTGGGCCAGGTCTGTGCACTGGTCAGAGGAAACTGCAAGAGGCTGGGAACTCAACAGGGATTGGCAGAGAAACTGCCTCGCCTCCCTCGAGCTTGCCAACCTAGCATTACCTGTGCTCTTTTGCTTCCTTGGAATCTTCTGAGCTAGTCAGACAGAACAGGAAAAGTAAAGCCTGAATTCTTTCTCTGGTGAGCCCCAGGGCTTATATAAGGAAATACAAAGAGTAGGTACACACTAAGTATTTGCTGAATAGATGATAAATTACAGAGCTGAATTTGTGACCAGAGGGATGCAGTTTGGAGGCACAGGAGAGACTGAGGAAATTGAAGGTTTGAGAGAACAGGGGACTTGCTTCTGCTTTTGTTTCTCAGGAGCATAGAAAGTGAATGTGTAAATCTCAATGTATACAGCACTCATAGAATTTAATGTTCACCTCTCTAAACATCAACAATTAAAATTAACCGTAGGGACCAGACAGAGAAGAGACACTCAGCCCTATACTCCTGCACTAACTCTGAACATTGTTTATAAAACAAATATAAGACAACTCTGTAAGGTGGGAAGAAGAAGTCAGGCCAGCTAGTGACCTCAGGACCTGAGGAACAACACAGCTGTGAGTTCTCTGGATTTTCTTTTTGCCTCATATCTTCTGGATTGTGTGCTGGAGAAGCTGGCAACCCCAAAACACCAACAGGCATGCAGAAAAAAAGCTCCTGGAAAAGCCTCCTTCAGCCAAGTAACTAAGAAAGGGGCAGCCTGGTGTTACAGGATCTTTGGGGTGTTGCTTTTCTGGCTGGAAACTTCTGTATCTGGTGATGCCTTTGCCTGGGTTCTTGTCCTGCATCCAGGAAGAATGAGGTATGCAGAAAGTGGAGGGTGAGCAAGACAAAGAGGAGTTTTATTGAGTGTTAGAACAGCTCAGAGGAGACCCACAGTGGGTACCTCCTCTCTGCAGACAGGTTGTCCCATCGAGTGTTCAGCTCTCTGCAGAGAGGAGGCCCTGGTATGGGTGGCTCCTCTCTGCTGGCAAGTCGTCCTGTCATCTGTAGCTTTCAGCAGAGAGGAGGTCCTGGAGAGGGTAGCTCCAATCTGCAGCTAGTCATCCTGACGCCCGCCCAGCTCCTAGCTGAGAGGAGGCACTGAAGTGGGTCGCTCCTCTCTGTAGCTGGTAGTCCTGATGCCTCTGCAGGTCTCTGAAATTCTCAGCAAAGAGGGTAGCTCCTCTCTGCAGCTGGTCATCCTGTCATCTCCCCAGGGCTTGTATGGGCCTCAGAGGGGAAGAAGTGCATGCCAGTTGGTCCATGGGTGGCCATGGGCAGGCCCAGACAAGGCACCACAGTTTCCCACTCTGGTCGGTGGGACTGGCAGCTCAGCCCCCACCCTTCAGGCCCTACCTGGGAACCTGCCCCCTTCCACCCAGGAACCCGGGCTTGGCCTTGACTTTGCTCCAAGATCAGAGCTGGTGCTGGGAGCGGGAAGAGACCAGGCAGTAGGAGCAGGCACTTATGAGCCTGTGAGGGTAGGGGGGCCTTCCTGGGCCCCTAAGAGTGTAAGAATGCCTGAGTCTACAGCCAGGGTTTGAACAGCTACAGCTGCACCCAGGAGAGCAGGCCTCCTGGCTGCTTCCAGATCTGCAAGACACAGGGAGGCTTGATCAACAGCCATGACTTGGGCAGCAGCAGCCATGACTTAGATAGCTGCAGCCCTACCTGGGAGGAGGGGGCTCCTGCCTGCTCTGTGGAGTGGGAGGCCTAGGTCTGCAGTGCGGTTTGGGCTGCTGCAGCTGTGCCTGGAAGGACAGGGCTACTGCCTGCTCCATGGAGCTGGAAGCCCTGTAGAGCATGGCGGGGCCGGGGGCGGGAGGGCAGAGCTCCTGCCTCCTATGTGGAATTAGAGGCCCCAATCCACCTCCCTGCTTCAGCCAGTGTCTTGGCAGTAGCCACTCTAGATGGACCACTGCTACCATCTCTACCAAGACAGTAAACATTTACACAATAACAGCTCTACTGCAGCCAAACACTATGGAAAAAAAGCTGTGGCCTCACCCCTCTCCATGCCAGCAAAAATTTAATGGGGAACCTAGACTTCCACCTTCACCAAGGTGAAACAAGGTGCTCTTCCAAAAAGGATGTCACAGAAGGTTGAGTGAAGAACCAGAACTTTTTATCCCTGCCCAGCAGTAATGAGATCTTCCCCATGGTATTACTGGAAACCACATGGGGGTTCTGGATTTTCACCCCTACCTGGTGGTAGTGACACACCTCTCCTCATCCCTATTGGGGTGCTATCAGAAGACACCTAATGGAAAGCAGAATTTTGATCACTGCCAAACAGTAACAAACATGTCCTCTGCTCCACATTGTCAGTGGGGAGCAGTAACAACTAACTGCATCCCCAACCCTGGCGTGTGTGTGTCATATGAGGTTGAGTGGAGTGTTGGAAAACTGGATATGTACAGACAGAAGAACAAAATCATACCATCATCTCATACAATATACAAAAATCAACTCAAAATGGATTAAAGATTTAAATTTAAGACTTCAAACTGGAAAACTATAAGAGAAGAGAATTGGAGGAACCTCCATGACATTAGTCTGGGCAATGATTTTTTTTTTTTTTTTTTTTTTTTTTTTTGAGACGGAGTCTCGCTCTGTCTCACAGGCTGGAGTGCAGTGGCGCGATCTCGGCTCACTGCAAGCTCTGCCTCCTGGGTTCACGCCATTCTCCTGCCTCAGCCTCCCGAGTAGCTGGGACTACAGGCGCCCACCGCCACGCCCGGCTAATTTTTTGTATTTGCAGTAGAGACGGGGTTTCACCGTGTTAGCCAGGATGGTCTTGATCTCATGACCTCACGATCCGCCCGCCTTGGCCTCCCAAAGTGCTGAGATTACAAGCGTGAGCCACCGCGCCCGGCCTGAGCAATGATTTTTTTTTTTTGATATGACCCCAAAAGCACACGCAACAAAAGCAAAAATAGACAAATGGGATTGCATCAAACTAAAAAGTTTCTGCAGAGCAAAGAAATCAATCAATAGAGTGAAGAGACAACCTATGGAATAGGAGAAAATATTTGCAAATGACACATCTAAATGGTTAATATAAAAAATATATAAGGTACTACTCAAACAGCTCACTAGTGAGAAAAAAATAACCTGATTTAAATATCAACAAAAGACCTGAATAGATATTTTTCCAAAGAAGACATACAAATGGCCATGAGGTATATGGAAAAAATGCTCAACATCAATAACCATTAAGGAAATGCAAATTAAACCCACAGTGAGATATAACCATACACCTGTGAGGATGGCTATTTGATTATCAAAAAGACAAAAAATAGAAAGTATTAATGAGGATATGGAGAAAAATGAACTCTTGTACACTGCTGGTGGGAATGTAAATTGGTACAGCCATTACGGAAAACAGTATAGAAGTTCCTCAATAAATTGAAAACAAGACTACCATAGATTCAGCAGTCTCATTTCTGAGTATATATCCAAAGGAACTGAAATAAGTTATGTCCAAGAGGTATCTGCTCTCCTATATTCACGGCAGTATTATTCACAATAGCCAAGATATGGAAACAACCACAGGGTCCATCAGCAGCTGAATGGATAAAGAAAAGGGAATGCTGTTCAGCCTTTAAAAAGAAGGAAATCCTGGCCAGGCGCGGTGGCTCAAGCCTGTAATCCCAGCACTTTGGGAGGCCGAGACGGGTGGATCACGAGGTCAGGAGATCGAGACCATCCTGGCTAACACGGTGAAACCCCGTCTCTACTAAAAAAAAATACAAAAAAACTAGCCGGGCGAGGTGGTGGGCGCCTGTAGTCCCAGCTACTCGGGAGGCTGAGGCAGGAGAATGGCGTGAACCCGGGAGGCAGAGCTTGCAGTGAGCTGAGATCCGGCCACTACACTCCAGCCTGGGCGACAGAGCGAGACTCCGTCTCAAAAAAAAAAAAAAAAAAAAAAAAAAAAAAGAAGGAAATCCTGTCATTTGCAACAACATGGATGCACCTAGAGAACAGTATGTAAAGGAAATAAGCCAGGCACAAAGACAAATACAGCATGATCCTACTTCATGTGGAATCTTGGAACATCAGGAAGGAAGAAATAATAACAGAAAGAGTAAAATTATGGGTAAATATATTTTTCTTCTCTTTGAACAGATGAAGCAAAAATTATAACATTGATATTGTTCTAGATAGATACACAGGAAATATTTAAGACAATTATATTATAAACAGAAGAGAATAAATAGACTTAAAGGGATATACGGTCTCTAAACATCACTCAAACTTATAAAATGTGGGCCTCAGTAGATTGTGATAAGTTATATACATATAATGTAATACATAGTACTATCATTTTAAAAATCTATGTAAAGAAATACACTCACAAACATTATTAAAAAAATCAAAGTAGAATTCTAAAAAATATTCATGCAACCCACAGGAAGGCAAGGAAAAGAGGGCAAAGAAATGAAAAAGAACACATAGAAAACTTAAAAAATAAAATGACAGTGTTAAGACCTAAAATATCAATAATTCCACTAAATGTAAATGGTACAAATACATCAATTGAAAGACCTGGCACATTGTATTTTTAAAATGACCCAGCTATGTACTGTATACATGAAACTCACCTCAAATATAATTGTACAGGTAGATTGGAAGTAAAAGGATGGAAAACAATATACTGTGCAAGCAATAATCAAAAGAAAACAGTAGTAGTTATATTGACATCAGGTAAATTAGATTTCAGAGCAAGAAAATTACCAGGGACAAAGAGAAACATTACCTAATAGTAAAAGGGTCATTAACCAAGACATAATTCGAAATGTATATATACCAAATATCAGGGCTGGAAAATACTTGAAGCAAAAATGGATAGAGCTGCAAGGAAAAATAGACAAATCTACAATTATAGTTGAAATTTCAACACTGCTTTCTCAACAATTGACAGAATAACTAGACAGAATATCAACAAGTATACAGAAGAGTTCAACAACATTATCAACCAACATAATCTAATCAACAGTTATAGAACACTCTGTCCAACAACAGTAGAATATACATTCTTTTCAAGCTCCCATGGAACATTTACCAAGATGGACCATATCCTGGGCCGCATAACAAACTTCAACAAATTAAAAAGAATTGAAATTATAGACTGGGCATGGTGGCTCATCCCTGTAATCCCAGCACTTTAGGAGGCTAAGGTGGGTGAATCCCTTGAGCTCAGGAGTTTGAAACTAGCCTGGGCAACATAGCAAAACCCCATCTCTACAAAAAAATAAATAAATAAAATATGAAAAATGGCTGGGCATTGTGGCACGCACCTATAGTCCCAGCTACTCAGGAGGCTGAGGTGGGAGGATCACCTGAGCCCCATGGTCAAGGCAGCAGTGAGTTGCGATTACACCACTGTACTCCAGCCTGGGTGACAGACTGAGACCCTATCTTGGAAAAAAAAAAGCATTGAAATTATCAAGAGTATGTACTCTGACCACAATGAAGTCAAACTAGAAATCAATAACAAAAAGATACCAATAAAATCTACAAACTACATAAACTACATAAAAACTAAGAACTACATAAAAACTAAACAACATACTTTTAAATATCTCATGAGCCAAAAAGAAGTCTCAAGAGAAATTTTTAAAACTAAATTTAGGCCAGGCACAGTGGTTCATGCCTATAATCCCAGCACTTTGGGAGGCCAAGGTGGGCAGATTGCTTGAGGCCAGGAGCTTGAGACCAGCCTGGCCAACATGGCAAAATCCTGTCTCTACTAAAAATACAAAAATTAGCCAGGCGTCATGGCTCACACCTGTAATCCTGGCTTCTTGGGAGGCTGAGGCACAAGAATTGCTTGAACCCAGAAGGCAGAGGTTGCAGTGAATCGAGATTGTGCCACCACACTCCAGCCTGGGTTATAGAGCCAGACTCCATGTCAAAAAGAAGAAAGAAGAAGGAAGAAGGAAGAAGGAAGAAGAAGGAGAAGAAGAAGAAGGAGAAGAAGGAAGAAGAAGAAGGAGGAGGAGGAGGAGGAGAAAGAGGAGAAAGAGGAGAAAGAGGAGAAGAGGAAGGAGAAGAAGAAGAAAATCCAACATATCAAAATTTGTGGGATGCAGCCTAATCAATGCTGAGAGGAAAATAAATAGCAAATATTTTACTTCAGAAAAGAGGGAAAGTCTCAAGTCAATAATCTAAGTTCTAGTCTTAAGAAAATACAAAAATGACAAAAATTAAAAACAGAAAAATGAAATATAAATGAAATAAAAAGCTGCTTTTTAAAAAAGATAAATAAAATTGACAATCCCTACCAAGATTGACAAAGAAAAAAGAGACAAGACACAAACTCAATATCAATAATAAAGCGGAATACCAACCATAGACCTTGTAGACATCAAAATAATAATAAAGGAATATTATGATCAACTCTTCACACACAAATTTGATAACTCAGATTAAATGGAAAGACTTATTGACAATCACAAACTTACTACCATTTCCTCAATATGAAATAGATAATCTGAGTAGCCTTATTACTATTAAAGATACTGAATTTATAACTTTAAAATTCTAAAAAAGAAATCTTTAGGTCCAAATAGTATCACTGTAGAATTCTACCAAGCATTTAAAGAATAATTAACACCAATTATACACTATCTCTTCCAGAAAATGGGAGACAACATCTCCCAACTCATTTTATAAGGCCAGTTGATATGGTTTGACCTGTTTCTCTGCCCAAATCTCATGTCCCATTGTAATCTCCAAAATTGGAGGTGGGGCCTGGTGGGAGGTGATTTGATCATGGAGGCAAATTTCTCACGAATGAAAGGTTTAGTACCATTCACTTGGTCTGTCCTTGTGACAGTGAGGGAGTTTTCATGAGATCTGGTTGTTTAAAAGTGTGTAGCACCTCTCCCCTCTCTCTCACTCCTACTTTGGCCATGTGACAGGCCTACTCCCACTTCGCCTTCCACCGTGATCGTAAGTTTCCTGAGGTCTTCCCAGAAGCCGAGCAGATGAAACATCATGCTTCCTGCACAGCCTGCAGAAATGTGAGCCAATTAAACCTATATTCTTGAGGCTGGGTGCGGTGGCTCAAGCCTGTAATCCCAGCACTTTGGGAGGCCGAGACTGGCAGATAAAGAGGTCAGGAGATTGAGACCAGCCTGGCTGGTGAAACCCCGTCTCTACTAAAAATACAAAAAATTAGCCGGGCATGGTGGCGGGCCCCTGTAGTCCCAGCTACTCAGGAGGCTGAGGTAGGAGAATGGAGTGAACCTGGGAGGTGGAGCTTGCAGTGAGCCAAGATCGCACCACTGCACTCCAGCCTGGGGGACAGAGTGAGACTCCGTCCCAAAAAAAAAAAAAAAAATCTGTATTCTTTATAAATTACCTAGTCTCGAGTATTTCTTTTTTTTTTTTTTTTTTTTTTGAGACGGAGTCTCGCTCTGTCGCCCAGGCTGGAGTGCAGTGCAAAGAGACTAATAAACCAGTATTACCCTAATACCAAAACCAAACAGTACAAAAAAGAAAGAAAACTACAGACTAATATCTTTCATGAATTTAGACACAAAAACACTCAACAAGTTAATAGCAAATTGAATCTAACAAAGTGTTAAAATAATTACACATCATGATCAAGTGGAATACCAGGAATGCAAACCTTGTTCAATATTTGAAAAAAATTGATGTAACCCACTATATTAGCAGGTTAAAGAAAGTGACATGATTATATCAATTGATACAGAGAAAGCATTTGAGAAAATCCAACACCCATTTATGATAAACAAGAAAAAAAGAAAACCCTGAGCAAACTAGGTATAGAAGAATTTCTTCAATATCTGTAAAAAACCTACAGCCAATATCTCCCTAAAATCAGGAAGAAAATAAAGATGTTGGCTCTTACCACTGTGTCTCATCACAGTACTAGAAGTCTTACCCAGCATGATAAGGCAAGAAAAGAAAATGGAAGTCATATAGATCAGAAAAGAAAAAATAAAATTGTCATTTGCCAGTGACATGATAAAAATGTTCTATGTAGAAAATTTCAAGGAATATTCAAAATTAACTCCCAGAACTAATAAGTAAGATCAGTAAGGTCATGGGATGCAAGATCAATATATTAAAATAAATCATATTTCTATATACTAACAATGAACACATGGAAATTGAAATTAAAAACACAGACTATTACAACTGCTTCCAAAATTGAAATATTTAGGAATGGGTCTAACAAAACATGACAGAACCAGCATGCTGAAGTGAACATATGCTGATGAAAGAAATCAAAGACCTATATAATGGACAGACCATGTTAATTCATTAGAAACTCAACATCATAAAGATGTCAATTCTCCCTCAAACTGCTACACTGTATAGATTTAATGCAATTTTTATCAAAAATCCAGGATTCTTTTTGTTAACGTAGACAAGTTTATTCTAAAATTTATGGCCAGGTGCGGAGGCTCACGCCTGTAATCCTAGCACTTTGGGAGCCCAAGGCAGGTGGATCACCTGGAAGAAAATACAAAATCCAGAAATAAACTCCCACAAATATGCCAGCTGCATCCTTAGAAAGGTATAAGAACAATTCAACAAAGGAAAGGGAGCTTTCTCAACAAATGGTTCTCTAAAAATTGGCATAAGCAAAAAGAAGAGGAGGAGGGGCAGGGAGAAGGGGAAGAAAAGACATTCATCATCCTTAATCATTATAAAAGTATAAATCCAGACCATGGTGAGATATCACTGCACTCCTATTGGACTGCTAAATTAAAAAAACAGTAGTGGTTAACAGGGCCTGGGGGGAAGGGGTTACAGGGAATTATTGTTTAATGGGTACACGTTTCAGTTGGGATGATGAAAACGTTCTGAAGAATGGGTAGTGGTGACGGTTGCACAAAAGAGTGAAAATAATGCCACGGACCTGTATGCTTAGAAATGGCTGAAATGGTAAATTGTATGTTTTGAAATTTTAATGACAATACCAAATGCTGACAGTACTAAGTACCAAAGATGTGGAGAAACTATGTTGGTGGGAATGTAAAATGGTAAAATCAATCTGGAAAATAGTTTGTCGATTTCTTCACAAACTAAACATAACTTGTCATAGAACTTACTGAACTCCTTGATGTCTATCCGAGAAAAAGGAAAGCTGTGTCCACACACAAACATGTATACAACTATTCAGAGCAACTTCATTTGCAATAACCAAAAAGTGGAGACAACGAAAATGTCCTTCAATAGGTGAATAGTTAAATCCACTGTAGTACAGGCATACCATGGAATACTACACAGCAATAAAAATGAACTAACTATTGATACACACTACAGTTAGGATGGACCTCAAGGACATTACACTCAGTGAAACAAAATCCAGTCAAATACCATAGAGTTCCATTTATATAGCATTCTCCAAATGACAAAATTATAGAGCACAGATGAGTGGTGACCAGGGGTTAGGGGTGGTAGGGAGAAGGGAGTTTATGTGACAATGAACAGCTGTGTGTTGGATGTGGTAATGGAATAGTTTTGTGTCTTGATTATGATGGTTGTTACAGATATTCATGTGTCTGATGAACTGGCATAGAACTATACAGACACAGTGCACCAATCATATGCTATCGTTACGTATGATGTAACCATTGAGGTAAATTGGGTAATGGCTATATGGGGCTTCTCAGTACTATTTTTTTTTGAGACAGAGTCTTACTGTGCTGCCCAGGCTGGAGCACAGTGGTGCAATCTCAACTCACTGCAACCTCCACCTCCTGGGTTCAAACAATTCCCTGCCTCAGCCTCCTGAGTAGCTGGGATTACAGGCGCCTGCCACCACGCCCGGCTAATTTTTGTATTTTTTTAGTAGAGACCGGGTTTCACTATCTTGGCCAGGCTGGTCTTGAACTCCTGACCTTGTGATCTACCCGCCTCGGCCTCCCAAAGTGCTGGAATTACAGGTGTGAGCCACCGCGCCCAGCCAGTACTATTTTTATAACTTCCTATGACTATATAATTATCTTAAAATAAAAAAGTTAAAAAAAATTAACTGTAGACATTTGAGATGAAAAATTTCCTAAGCTTTTTCCCATTCAAACCAATGGAAAGCAATGTTTCCCTGAGGACGTGGAATTATAAACACAGATATCTGAGCTGAGTGGTAACAGAGTGGGGTCCACAGAACGGTCCCACCATCGGTTCTGCGGGTGCTGTGCTGCTCTCTTTAGCTCAGCCATCTCTTCTTCAGTGATAGAGCTCAGGGCCAAGTGACCATGATAGGCCCCACCCACAGCAGCAAAAGGCCAGGAGGCCTGGCTGGGTTCCCAGTGGCACAGGCACTGGGAGGGCTGCACACATGCCCCTGCTTCCCGGGAAAACCATTGTTTCTTGGTAACTGAGGGGATTGCAGAGGCAGGATTGCCTAGTGGTTAGGAGCATGGCTCTGGAGTGAAATAGCCTGGTGGGATTCCTGACACTGCCACCAACAGCTGTGTGCCTTTGGCCAGGTGATAACTGCCCTGTGTCACTGCCCCCTCAGAGTTGTTATAGGGAGTACATTGGTGGACCTGAAGGACTGGTGACCAGACTTTCTGGGAAAGTGTTCCCCAAATTCCACCTGGCTCAGAGATAGGGATTTCACAGACTTTAGCGTCTACCATAAGGCCAGAACCATGCTAGACATTTCTTTTTAAAGTTACTCCTTTCAGCAAACCCACTTGAGTTCCATTCTTCAGATAAAGAGCCAAGATACATTGAAATTACGTGATCTTCTCAGAGACTCCCACCCAGAGAGAGGCACAGCTGGGCTGAACTCCCACCGTCCTCTGATGGGCAAGCCTAGCTCCTTCCCCCTGCAGGGACCCCTTAGAGCAGGGCCTCCTCACCATGACTGAGCAAACCTGTGTAAGTGGCAGTGAACAAAACTCACACCTGAATCATGCACCTCAACTACAACACCCACATTTGAAAGGAAACCTTCCTTGCCCCGCTTGGAGGAAGTGAGCTCAGTTTTGGGAGAGGCTGGGGTGTGTTTTAAGCCCCACTCTCAGTAAAGCTACAGTGGTAGCCATGGTAGGAGTGATTTTTAATATTTCACATACAAAAAAAAAACCTGCTTTAAGAATTGAGAATCGGGAAAAATTGTTCTTTCACATGAATGGCTGTGCTTCCTTCTCTCAGGGACTGTGGGTGGCTTACCCATGGACTCCCTTGAACTGGAAGCCAGTGTCATCCCTGTAAACATGTTAGTCTCCTATGAGACCATTTGCACAACCTTTTAAAATTATGATTTTTATTTCCATTATAACAAGTTATCAGTTGCATGAATCTTAATCAAAGTTGCCTCTATTTCTTTACATTAGGCCCAGCAACCACAGAAGGAAAGAAAAAATCCTCTTAGCCTAGCATTCTGGAGACAGAATTATATATGTTTATTTGTATCAAGATTTGTCTGTTATCCTTTCCAGTTCAAAAATAAAATATTAAAAGGAAGTTTTAGATAAACAGAATCATGAACCCATAGCAGGAATATATTCATTTTAATATATTCTCCTCCATCATTATCCATGTGCATGAATATTTACTTAAATAATTGTGAGCAAATTTAAAATACCAATTTAGGATCTACTTGATAGCATTTAACTGTAAATTTTACATTTTAAATTTCACATGAGTTCCCAATCATGATTTTTAAAAGTTTCCTCATATTTCACAAAGTTCGATGTCTCACATTTACAAATTAACTGATAGGCTCTGCAGAGTCACTATACAGCTTACAGCGCTCAGTCCCCGTCCCTGGCTTCTTACATCCTTGAGGTTCCCATGAACACAAAACGTGCCTCTGGAAGAGTCAGGGTACCAAGTCTCTCATTTTGCTTCTCTGTATAAATGGAACCATAAATTTGTCCCAAAGCTACTTTGTAGTGGAAGCATAATTTGTTACCCTTTTGCACTCTCTCCAGTGACTCCCATCAGGGAATGTATCAGGGCCAGTGGATGTGACGCAATAATTGTACCCCAATGTGGGTTGAGATTGCCCACCTGAGCCCCATACCTCTGGAGCCAGACAGAAGTCAGTCACGCCCTGCTTGCACTGGGGACAGTTGAGTTCCCCAGGCTGAGCCAGGGACAACCGGCTGACTTATGTGGTCCTTCCTTATTTCTCTTAAAAATCTCTCTCATGTTTCCTCTCTTTGGTGTTTCCCTTTGTCACCATCTTTAAAAAATGTATCTTCTGTGTTCTTTCCTGTTTAGTCAGCATTCTCTTTACTTCATTTCTTTGAACACATTTTGTATCTTTTTTTTTTTTTTTTTCTTTTTTTGAGACAGGGTCTAATTCTGTTGCCAGGCTGGAGTGCAGTGGCATGATCATGGCTCACAGCAGCCTCCACCTCCTGGGCTCAAGCAGTTCTCATGCTTCAGCCTCCTGAGTGGCTGGGACTACTGGACCATGTTTTGTTCAGTTGTTTAGCATTTTAAACTCAAGGCTAAAAATATATCCACTTTCATTCTTCTCCTAATCATTCCAAGTTTTCCCAATTCCCTCTTCTCTTTGAGCCATTAGAACATAACAGCTAAGAGCACTGGCTCTGGGGCTGACTGCTGGGGTTCAAACCCGGTGCCACTTCCCAGGGGTGTCACTGTGGGCACGTCACCTAACTTCTGTATGTGTTGGCCCCCACCTATGTGTTCTAAAACTGGTGCCTGGGATTGGTTTTAATCAGGTGTGGCGAAGCGTGCAGACACAGCAATGATTGTCACAAAGGAAGAAGTTTATATTCACGGATCCCTATAAACAAGAGGCCTGGTTCCCCATGCAGGGCCACATGGAGAGCACCAAGGGCAGTCAGGAGGCAGAAGGGGCGGGGCAGCATAGGCTTGAGCCTTTATTGTGTTTTCTGTAAGAAAGGCAGAGGGCAGAATAGGGTGAGCCTTTTAGAATGGGCTAGTTTAAATGGTTCTGGCTGGCTTTGAGGCATAGGGGCTGTCCCTAGTTGTCTGGTACCTGGCCCTAGGTTGATTTAGGGCAGGAGGAATATTAACTTGCTGTGTGAGACTTTGGTAAAGGAGATGATTGGGGGTGTGGGCTCTAGCTTGGTTCGTTTGCTTAAAGGGCACTCCCCTTTGCTATCTGGCTAGGGTTGGGATGGGGAGTCTCTCCCCATTTAGCAAGATCACAAATGCCAGAGCATCAAGAATACAGAAAATTAAAAATATAGAGAGACTACAACTGGCCCTGTGACGAATGGATGCCAGACAAATTCAGAATCTAAGAGAACACGGAGCGCCTTGCAAGGTGGCCAGTAATAGGACTTACCTCGTCTAGTCGTTGTGAGGATTAAACAGATGAGCCCATGTAAATTGTTTAGACAGGTGCCTCGCCTGCAGAAGGCACCATGAAAGGTTTGCTGTTACTTCTCCCCTGCTATGCCCTCTTTACTTCCTGTGCTGTGCCGTCCCTCCCTCTCTGTCCTACTCTCAGGCTGCCCGACTCCTTATCAATCCTTCTTCTCAGGTTTCCCCAGCTGCCTGCTTTAATCTACATTCTCCCAGACAATGTCCGGACCATTCTCTCACCTACATCTTATCTTGTGCTTAGACTATTACGGAGTTACCATTTCACTTCTCTAAAATTTTACATCTCTTAACTCCTGTGACATTTAGATTTGTCTTTATTGTTGCAATGTGTCTTTCTCTGCCCTTTTCTGGTAGCACCCCACCCCACCACCCCCCAACACACCTTCCCGTTTCTCTATTTTTTTTTTTTTTTTTTTTTTTGAGATGGAGTCTCGCACTGTCGCCTAGGCTGGAGTGCAGTGGCACGATCTCAGCTCACTGCAACCTCCACCTCCCAGCTTCAAGCAATTCTCCTGCCTCAGCCTCCCAAGTAGCTGGGATTACAGGCGCCTGCCACCATGCTCAGCTAATTTTTTGTATTTTTAGTAGAGACAGGGTTTCACTATGTTGGCCAAGCTCCTGACCTGGTGATCCACCCGCCTCGGCCTCCCAAAGTGCTGGGATTACAGGCGTGAGCCACCACACCTGGCCCCCGTTCCTCTATTTCAAATTCATTCATTCACCATTCGGCAATTTGCTTCAGTTTCCTTACATTTGCCTTCTTTCTCATCTGTCTTCTTTTCCATTTTATTCCTCCTCTGTCTTGTCTCACAGTTCACTTAAACTTATATTTCCTATCTGTATGTTTTATAATATTTGTGTTTTAATACTTTTAAAATATCCTTTATTTTACTGTTTCTTCTCTTCCCTTGTCATATTTTAAAGTGTTTTATTTCTCAGACCTCTATATCTTTGCATTAATTCTGTTCCTCTACAGTCGAGTCTGTTCCAAGCTTTCTCTCCTCCTGTGTCCTTCCACGGCCCTGGCTCTCTGCATTATTTCCTTTTAATGAAATACAAATCTTTTCCCCTTGTATTTCTCTCACTTCTCTCCACACATCCCTTGTCTCGCCTTTCCCCATGCCCCTTTAGGTGCTTCTTGATCTTTGCTTTTCCTTTTTAATTCCTCACCATATCAATTTGTAATTTTCCTCTCTCTTACTACTGTGTCATAAATGGGCCTCCCAACAACCACTCCCGTGTGTCTGCCTGGAGGCAGCAGTTTTAAGAAGGATTGGCCGCTGAGCCTCACAGAGGGACCCCCGTCTTATCCTGCAGCGAAGTACCATAGACTGGGTGGCTTACAAACAACAAATTTATTTCTCAAAATTTTGGAGGTGAGAAGTCCAAGATTCACCTGTTGGCATGGTCAGGTTCTGGTGTGGGCCTTCTTCCAGGTTGCAGCTGACACCTTCTCATGTCCTCATATGACATAAACAGGGCTAGAGAGTGTTCTGGGGTCCCTTTTATTAGGGCACTGGTCCCATCATAAGGACTCACTGCCTGTGACCCACTTACCTCCCAAAGGCCCCCCACCTCCAATCACACTGAGGGTTAGAATGTCAACATAGGAATTTTGAGAGGACACAAACACTCAGGCTATGACACGGTCTTTAGACAATCCCAGAATGAGTTGTCAGGTTCTTGGGAGATCTGTAACTGTGGGAAAGCGTCACATCCCAGGGAAAGCCACCGGCTGGGAGAGCCATCCCCGGCAAGGCCTGCTCCCTTTGCGCGGACCTCTGTGGAGAAGCTGCCTTGGCACGTTCTTTCTCCTCCACTGCAAAGTTAAATGTGAGAAGGTAGAAACCCTGAGGCCGTGCTGGCGCTGAGAGATGAGCCCCACTCACCAGATTCAAGATCCTATGATAGGCACAGACACGGGGCAAGCTGACTCCAAGTCCAGGAGTTTGGAACTTAAATAGAGTCATAGAGACACTGGGATCTGATCAAAGTGAGTGCATTCGATGACATTTCCTAGAGGGTCCTGACAACTTCATCTGCAGCTGGGGCTGCCCCAGGTTCTGCACCTCCAGCTCACAGTGCACAGGTGTTGCTGAGCTCCTGTAAACAATGAACAGCACAAACACGTGGGTTTAGGTAGGGATGCCGCCAGCTGTGTGGATGAGGCCCCAGGGGAGAGGCCGGGGTGGAGGTCAGCCCGGGAGTCTGCACACCTGCAGCTTGTTTCTACTGCACACAGATGGGCAGGGGTGAAAATCTTTACAAGTGCTGCAGACTTTGGCAAAGCCTTTAAATTCAGAGCGGCCCAGAGAGGAGAAAGGAAAGTGGATGTGGGTTCAGGCTGTGTGAAATGGAGATCCAATTGCCTGACTTAGCTTTGAAGCAAATCTTCTCTTTCCTGGACCTGTTCGGCTTGCTGCAGGCTTCCCAGGTGAACAAGGTAAAGGCCTTCCACCTCCCACTGCCCCCATGCCAGCTGCTTCTCTCGACCAGTTTGAGCACCACTTTGCAGAATAGCAGAGGGCTACATTGAGGCTTTGGGGGTTAGCGTCCTTCACTCTGAAGGCCTCATATTCTGTTAAACGGAAAGGACAAGCTGACATCCAAGAGTTGTGCTGACTAAACAGTCCTTGAGGCTCCCATTTCAAGCCCTAGGAAATCAGAACGTCTTCCTGTGAACTCATGGGAATACCCAGCGCTTGTATGAGCAGTGACAGGTCTCTGTTGTTACCATTTCCTTATCTCCCCGCACTGGGGAGTGCTTTGAGAGCTGGAATCCCAGCGGATTAACCTGTGCCGGCCCAGCTCCCAGAACAAATAATAGCAGAGGATTGCCCCTGCTCTCTGATGTACCTGATTGCCTGCTTGTCTCTTCCTTTCTCCCATAGCATTGGAATAGGATTGCAGAGAGCGATTTCCTGTGGAGGTAAGGAAAGGGAAAGGGTAAGGAGGGAAGGGGAGAGGAGATCATCTGACTGCGCACCCGTGCTGTGTACCGAGGCCTGTGTGTGGCTGTGTTGTGAGATATACACAGAAAGTTAGTGTGAGTAGGGGGTTGTGATATAACCAGAGCTCTGAGGAGGTGAACTGACTGAGAACAGCCTGATGGGACTGTGACTCTGTTTCCAGGTCGCTATCTCTGCAGAGATGGGACTGCAGCAACTTCACCAATCAACACCTGGGCACACACACATGGAAGAAATTTTTCCTGCATCAAAGAAGGAAGGAGCTTCGGTTGGCATTGGCACAGCCGCATAACTTTATCTACAAAGTCACGAAGAACATTGGTATGGGGACAGGTGCCCTAGAGGAACATGAGAAACTTGTTTTCAGAGGTCCACTCTATTTGATTTTTGCTGTGTGCAGTTGTGTGTTCTCATTCAGTGAAGGGAAAAGGAATTAAAATTGAACCAGACTGGTTTGCCGTGATACCATGCGATGTCTCCCTGCTTCCTCTTGTCCCCGCCATCTGTGCTGAATGAACAAACTAGAGTGATTTTTTTCACAACATAAAATCAGGTCCTGTTACTCCCTTTTTCCTAAGGCTTCTCATCCCTCCCAGGATCAAAATAAAAACTTAATGGGAAACTTTAAAAAACAGGAGGATCTCTTGAGCCCAGGAGGTTGAGGCTGTAGCAGTAGAGCCTACGTATGCATTTATTTAGAGACAGGGTCTGGCCCTGTCACCCAGGCTAATTTTAAAAATTTTTTATAGAGATAAAGCCTCAACCTCCTGGGCTCAAGAGATCCTCCTGCCTCAGCCTCCTGTGTAACTGGGACTACAGGGGTGCCCCACCACAACCAGCTAACTTTTTTTTTTTTTTTTTTTTGAGGTTGAGTCTTGCTCTGTCATCTAGGCTGGAGGGCAATGACACGATCTCAGCTCACTGCAGCCTCTGTCTCCTGGGTTCGAGTGATTCTCCTGCCTTAGCCTCCTGAGTAGCTGGGATTACAGGCATTTACCACTATGCCTAGCTAATTTTTGTATTTTTAGTACAGATAGGTTTTCACCATATTAGCCAGGCTGGTCTTGAACTCCTGACCTCAAGTGATCCACCTGCCTTGGCCTCCCAAATTGCTGGGATTCCAGGCATAAGCCACCATGCCCAGCCATAATTTTTTAATTTTTTGGTACAGATTAGGTCTTACTTTGTTACCCAGGCAGGTCTTGAACTCCTGAGCTCAAGCGATCCTCCAACCTTGGCCTCCCAGGCATCAGCCATTGTACCTGACCTAATCCTGATAACTTTTTTTTTTTTTTTTTTTAAGACAGAGTCTCATTTTGTCACCCAGGCTGGAGTGCAGTGGCGTGATCTTGGCTTACTGCAACCTCCGCCTCCTGGGTTCAGGCAATTCTCATGCCTCAGCCTCCCAAGTAGCTGGGGTTACAGGTACCTGCCACCATGCTAATTTTTGTATTTTTAGTAGAGACAGGGTTTCAACATGTTGGCCAGACCAGTCTCGAACTCCTGGCCTCAAGTGATCCGCCCACCTCAGCTTCCCAAAATGCTCTGATTACAGGCGTGAACCACTGTGCCTGGACTTGATAACGCTTTTAAAACTCAGAAAACTTCTCTGATGGAGATATTTTAATATGCCTTTTATATCTTTGGAAACTGAGGATTAAAAGGAAAAGCAAGCTGGCCAACATCTCCCAAACGGCCAGTCTGCCATGGGAACCTGTGTTTGGATGACTCTGGAGCCCAATTTCTATCTTCTCCATATTGTTACCCAAACCTTCCTAAGAGGGTACAGAAATATTTTAAATTATCTTCTTTTGGTTTGGATCATCCCTTAACTATCTGGTGGCCAAGTCTTCTGTGTTTCCTTCTAGCATATGACATGGAGTTGGCTTATCTCTCAGGAAATAGCCTGACAATGGATGAACAGGAGAAATCAATCATTTGTGGTGTATCTCCAAAGCAAGAGCTTTGCGCCTGGGATGTGCAAGAGGTGAGTCTGGCCAATATGTAGCAAAAGTACTGCATTGCATCCATCCTGTTCTGTATGTGAAACGGAAGTGCTGAGAGGAAAATACTCGGAAGTGGTAACAAAAACAAAGTGTCAAATCAGGTTTTCTATCATGTAATTTGTGACCTTTTCATTTGGACCATAGACACACATAGAATTCACTTTTGTTGTTGTTTTTGTTTGTTTGTTGTTTGTTTTTTGAGATGGAGTCTCACTCTGTTGCCCAGGCTGGAGTGCAATGGTGCAATCTCGGCTCACTGCAAGCTCCGCCTCCCGGGTTCACGCCATTCTCCTGCCTCAGCCTCCCAAGTAGCTGGGACTACACGTGCCCATCACCACGCCCAGCTAATTTTTTTGTATTTTTGTAGAGATGGGGTTTCACCATGTTAGCCAGGATGGTCTCAATCTCCTGACCTCGTGATCCGCCTACCTCGGCCTCCCAAAGTGCTTTGATTACAAGCGTGAGCCACTGCGCTTGGCTGAGAATTTACTTTTTAATTTGTGTTTCTATCTATAAATTTGTGTAAGGTCTTATTTTCTATCAATAACATGGAGTGCATTTGTGAAATAATGTTTGGGCTTTGTGCATGTTTATTACCTGTTCTATTGCCTCTTTGTCAATAATTGGCATTTGTTATATTGGTTTTTTCAGAAAGTAGTCTCTAGCTCAGATGATCTCCAAGGCGCACAAACGATTTATCTCAAAATTGAGTGTGGCTTTTGTCTAATTGTATAAACTGCGGTGAGGTTCTTAGACCCACAAAGTTTTTGTTAAAGAGAATTACATTGGCAGAAACACTGCCAGCTTGGATTTAAAGGGGCCAAAACACACAAAAGGAAAAGAGGCTTTTTGGATTTCAGAACTTTGGCAGGAAGCAGACTACCAAAACAATTTGGCTGAAAAATTGGGCCATCATATATAGAAAGTAAAGGATGACTCAGACAGAATCAAGAAACTAGAGAGTAGAACCAAGAGTCATCAAAAATCTTTCTTGGGCCTTGCGTCCTAATCAACAAATTGCCAGCATGTTTTCTATTGGATTTCAAAATTTCTTGTAGCAGTGATTCCTATTTTTCCATTTTCACCTTTTCTGAATGACAGCGACTGTTATCCTGTGCTTACCCCACACTTGTACTTTGGGGATGGTGAGGGACAGATAACTTGTATATTTAGTTCAAAGATTTTCACATCAAGATAAACTGAATCTACAGCGCTTCATCTATACCTGGACCTAGAAACAATGAGATCCTAGATTCTGCAATGATACTATCATGGTATGAGACATTTGAGAGCATTGGGAGATGGTGGATATATTTTCATGTAGGGGAAAGTGAATCACTGGGGGCTATGGGGCAGGCTACGGCTGCCAGTCTCTTGAGATGGCCCAAATATCTTTGCCCAACAATAATCACGATCAATCTTGTGTAGTCCACTGCCGCAGTGAATAGGGCTGACCTGTGGAACCAATAGAATATTGTGGAAATTATGATGTATAATTTCTGAAGCTATGTCACAGAAGACAATTCTTCACTCATGGGTCATTAGCTCTTAGAAATCCAGTCACAGTGTTATGAGAGCTCTCAAGCAGCCCTCCAGAGAAGATCTGTGTGGTGAGGGACTGAGGACCCCTGCCAGTAGCCAACATCAACTTACACAGCTATATGAGAAGCCATCTTGGAAGTGAAACTTGACTTCACCCTCAAGAGACCTACAGCCAGAACTACCCAGTCAAGCTGCCCCTGAATTTCTGATCAAAAGAAACTGAGTTAGCAAAAGCCTGTTTCAAGCCACTAAATTTTCGGATGCTTGGTTATGTGGCCATAGATATTACTGCATAGGCAACTTGTTATAGTGTGAGGAATCAAAATAGTGATTACATTTGAGTGTGGGGAGCCATAGGGGAGTTGTGAAATAGAGCACATGCAAAGGGGATTTTGGGAGGGCTTAGAAGTGGTACATTAGCATTCACTTGTGATAATTTATTAAACTTCGTGCTCTTTTCTTGTATGATATACTTCACAATTTTTTTAAAGGCTAAAGAATCATCTAGAAAGAACTATTCTATCTTATATGTAATGTACAAGGTTGATGAATGAATAACAATTTTAATGATAGTTAATGCGTTCTGGGTTCCTACTGTGTCCTAGGCAAAATTCTAAGTATGTTTCATGAGTTGTGAAACGTAATGACAGCCTCATTAGAAGGCATGATAGAAAGCAACTTGCTGAAGCTGTACTGTTAGTAGGAGGCAGAAGTGATTTGAACTCAGGAAGTCTGATCATTCTTTGCACCTGTTATGTACCAAGTTCTTGTCTCTGAGCATAGTGTGTAGTTCCTGTTTTTGTGTTCACTCCTCCAAAATATTGAGATGTGGAGAATTTTCATATCTTTTGCCAGAAGCAAGAAGATCTGATTTGGAAGAGACTTCCAAATAAACATGGACAGAATGAAAGCACAGTAGATGTAAGAGTTCCTTGAACATAGATTGTATTACTCTTGTTCTCTAGGGCACCATGATCTGGTCAAGCCCAGTCCAGGAGTTCTATTTCTTAAATCTGGTAACCCTTCCTCAGATGCATCTTGCCATCACTATGGATCAGAAAAAAAACTATCAAAGTGTGGAACTGTCAGGACAGGGATGCTCTGGCCATTCTCCGCATGCCAGAGTCCTGTTATGGCATGGAAGCCTATCTCACAAAGGATGGCCCATTCCTGACGGTAAGTGAGCCCTGAATTTAGAGGGGACCAAAAAATCAAATGCCTGCTGTTTTGTCAGGCATCCGTGTCACATTACTGTCCTATCCCTATTTTTTTTTTTTTTTTTTTTTTTGAGATGGAGTCTCACTCTGTTGCCCAGGCTCGAGTGCGGTGGTGTGATCTTTGCTCACTGCAACCTCTGCCTGCTGGGTTCAAGCAATTCTCCTGCCTCAGCCTCCTGAGTAGCTGGGACTACAGGCACACGCCACCATGCCTGGCTAATTTTTTGTATTTTTAGTAGAAACAGGGTTTCACCATGCTGACCAGGCTGGTCTTGAACTCCTGACCTCATGATCTGCCCACCTCAGCCTCCCAAGTGCTGGGATTACAGGTATAAGCCACCACACCCAGCCTATTTCTCTTGTAGTCATCCCTTCCACATACCCTGTGAGTCAATCACAATATATCAATGAATGTTATACAAACCTCCATGCTATCTTGGCCCTTGACTTGCCTCAAGTACATTTCCCCAGCCATTCTTCTAAAAACAAAAAGCCAAAAACTTTCTGAATTACTTTATATGTGCCTCTTTCCAGTGTGTGTTATTGCCCAGTCCATGAACTTGGTTGGGGATAGTCGAGGGAGAGAGATGGCTTTGGGTGACATTGAGAAAAAGCATAGTGTTGATGTGCTAATGAATAACTGTCCTTGAGAAGAATGCTTTGGGGCTTGGAAAGTTTTATTCCATGGGATTATCCCAACAGTGTCTCAAGCTAGACTGGTCAGAGGTTTTGATCTCCATTATGTGATTGAAGAAACGGTGGCATATCTTGCAGCTGACAGTGCTGCCTCCTCTGTACTTTAGGATTTCACATATCTTCCTATTGATGTGGTGGGGATGTTTTGGTTTCAGGTTGGTGATGCTGCAGGTAACATCTACACATTTACACTGCCTGGGTTAAGGGATGTTTCTGAAGTTACTGCATCTCAATATGGTATTGTATTTCTACACTGCTCTCCTGACAAGAAATGGATATTTGCATGTGGGACATATCGTCGTACCTTGCCACAGGTAGGTGCTGTTCTGTGTATTTGAACTTCAGGATGGGAATGTCAAGTTAGGAAGCATGCAGAGAAACTGCAGAGCTCAGTGAGGACCAGGCACACTGCTCCCTCTCTCAGACCATATCACAAGGGGAATCCATTGTGATGATCAGGAAACAATGTTCTTTGAAGCAACAACATCCAGTTGATGTGGCAAATGTTAACGAAAACTCATTCATGAAGCCCGAATTTGCCAAAGAAATGGAGGAGGGTGAGACAGGTATCAAGAAATAGGGATTGCTGGGCATGGTGGCGTGCACCTATAGTCCCACCTACTCAGAAGGCTGAAGCGGGAGGATCGCTTGAGCCCAGGAGTTCCAGGCCATAGAGTACTATGCTGATAGGGTGTCCACACTAAGTCTGGCATCAATACGTTTACCTCCTGGAAGCAGGGGACCACCAGGTTGCCTAAGGAGGGGTCAACTGGCCCAGGTCAGAAACAGAACAGGTCTAAACTCTCATGCTGATCAGTAGTGGGATTGCTCCTGTGAATAGCCACTGCACTCCCACCTGGGCAACATGGCGAGACCCTACCTCTTAAAAGAAAAAAAAATTTGTTTAAAAAACAAATATCTTTGACCTTGTTCTCTTTTGCCTTCTTTACTTTTATCTATGTTGGCTGGAAAGTATAGAGAAGTCCAAAAGTAACTGAATATGCAACAGCCTCTGAATATCACTCTGAGGAAGGCTTTGGCCTTTGAGCAGGCCTTTTGTAGGGGGGCACTAGTGGACTGGGCACCAAAGAGGGAGGAGTTCAGAAGGCAGGTAGTAAAAGCCACACAGTCCTTGACTTGTTCCCCAAGAAGGGAAAATCTGCTTAGCCAACCTCAACTTCTGGGTGGTATGTATGATTCTCCTCCACTGCTTTTTGATCTGACTTTGACTCCTTGGCCACTCACTCTGGCTATCCTTGGAAGGATCCTCGCTATGTGCTCACCACGTCCAAGAACTCTGTGCACGTGTACATGTGGGAAGAAGGAGGCCGCCATCCATACCTCAGGAGCTGCTATCGCCTGGAAAACATATGGCATGATCCCACAACAGATGAGTAAGCTCTGTTTTGTGACCTAAACATTCCCTGAACACTTTTTTTTTTTTTTTTTTTGAGACGAATCTCCCTTTGTCACCAGGCTGGAGTGCAGTGGCGTGATCTCAGCTCACTGCAACCTCCGACTCCCGGGTTCTAGCAATTCTCCTGCCTCAGCCTCCCAACTAGCTGGGATTAAAGGCATGGTGCCACCACACCTGGCTAATTTTTGTATTTTTAGTAGAGAAGGGATTTCACCATGTTGGCCAGGATGATCTCGATCTCCTGACATCTCAATCTCCTACCTCGTGATCCGCCTGCCTCGACCTCCCAAAGTGCTGGGATTACGGCGTGAGCCACCGTACCCGGCCAAAAACTTCTAATTTCTACATCAAGATGAATGAAGGGAGAACAGGGATTTTTTTTTTTTTTAAGATTCTTTGAGGATAGATATCAATAAACTCATGCCTGAAAAGAGAATCACTAGTTCTTGAAGTCCCGGCACTTGCAATAGATGTTAAAAGTCTTCCCAAAGTGGCTCTCAATCTATATTCCCACGAGCAGTGGATAGATTATGTCCTCAATACCCTGTGTTTTCTTGCTAAGTTGTGCCTTTTGTGAGTTCATTAGCCACTTGGTGGCTGCTTCAGTGAGCTGCCTTTCCCTCCATTTTGTTGATTTTTGCCCCTGGTTTGCTTGCCTTTAAATTGTTTTTCTTGAGATTTTACGTAATACACGTAGAAGTCTTGACTCCTAAGTCTTTGCAGACATTTTCTTCCAGATTATTGCTAGTCATTATACTGCTTATAGTGCTTTTTTGGCGACATCTAAGAAAATACATATATCCTTTGCACTGCCAACACCACTAAAAAGAATTTACTGTGAAGCTATACCTCCAATCATTCAAGTACATTGGCTGTTTGTTACAGCAGTTGTGATAGTCAAGAGCTGGAAACTCCCTAAGTGCCCAAACATAAGAGATTGTTTAAATTACCGTCGTATGTCCACACTAGGAAGTATCATGCTGCTGTTATTAACTTTTTTACAAGAATAGGAAAATGTCTACGTTCAGATAATTATTTTCCAGTGTTTTGAGGCAAAAATACTTTGAATATCTGTGATCGTGCTTAGCAGACTTTCATGGTTTTTGCTCTCTGTATCTAATAAATTTTAGCCTACACCAATCATAAATACTTATTTCCTTTCAATAACTTCAAATACTTTCCCGGGATTTGTTTTCTGTCTTACATTTGAATGGATGTATAGTGATACCTCATTGTGATATTTATTGTGCCTTTTCCCAGTGACATTGAGCAATTTATTTGCCATCCACATATCTTCTTTGACACATTTTTTCAAATCTTTTGACCATTTTTTAATTGGGTTGTTAATATTGAGTTTCTTAATATTGAGTGTTGATAGTCCTTTATATATTTGGAATACACGTCTTTTATCAGATAAGGGTTTGCAAATACTTTCTCCCACTCTGCTTCGTCTTTCTACTCTCTTCACGGTGTCTTTCAAAGAGCAAGTGTTAACTGTGAAGTACAATTTTTCTTCTAAAATGACTGGGCTTGGGGCATTGTACCTACGAAATCTTTGCCTAACCCAAGATCACAGAGATGTTCTAAGATTTCCTCTAAAAGTTTTACAGTTTGGGGTTTTACATTTAGGTCTCTGATGTATTTTGAGTTAAATCTTATAAGGGAAAGATAAAGATCAAGGTGTATTTTTTTTGCATATGAATGTTTAATGATTCAGCACCATTTGTTGAAAAAACTCTTTTTTCTCCATTGAATTGCCTGTGTACCTTTGTCCAAAATCAACCATATTTACATGGGTTAATTTTGAGACTTTCTCTTTTGTTCCAATCATCTATATATGTATCTTATCAAATAACACACTATGTTGAAAATGTAACTTTATAGAGACTTTGCAATCAGATAATATGAGTCCACTAATTTGTTCTTTTGCAGAATTATTCAGACTATTCTGGTTCCCTTGTTTTCCAAGTGAATTTTAGAATTGGTTTGTAAATTTTTACAAAAATTCTGCTGAGATTTATATTGGAATTTGTAGATCTAGAGATTAATTAGGGGCAATTGGCATCTTTACTATTTTGGCTCTTTCAATACTTGAACCTGAATGTCTCTTACTGTTTTAGGCCATCTTTAATTTATTTTATCAGTGTTTTTGTAGTTTTTAGGACAAAGATTTTGCACATATTTGTAAAACTTATACCTAAATATTTCATTGTTTTGATGCTATTATAAAGAGTACTGTCTTATTTCAATTTCCATTTTTCATTACTAGTATATAGAAATATGACTGACTTTTGTATACTGATTTTGTATCCCACAACCTTGCTAAACTCATTTATTCTAAAAGCTTTTATTCATAGATTGGTAGAGACTTTGTGCTTTCTCTATGTAGACAATCATGTCATTTGTCAAACAGCTTTCTTTCTTTCTTTTCAAATGTATGCCTTGTTGTTCTTCCCTTTTTGCACTGGCTATAACCTCCTGTGTGGCACTGGAGTAGAGAGCCAACATCCTTGCATTGGATGAAAAGTGTTTGGTCTTTCACCATTATTATTATTATATTCACTGTATGTTTTTGTAGATGCCCCTTACTGGGTTGAAAACATTCTCTTCTAGTCCTAGATGGCTGAGAGGTTTTTACTATCATGAATAGATGTTGAATTTTCTCAAAGGCATTTTCTGCATAAATTGATATGAGCATATAATTTTTCTTTTTTAGATTCTTAGTAAGGTGAATTATATTGATTTTCTTTTTTTGTTAGTGGTCAGGACAGAGTATCTTATTAGTTTTTAATTAACAAATAACAATTACATATTTATGGGTACAATGTGATTTCATAGATGTATATATTATAGAATGATTATATCAAGCTAATATATCAATCACTTCATACAGTATTTTTGTGGTAAAAAAATACTTAAAATCTACTCTCAGCAAATTTGTCAATATGATACACTATTATGAACTACAGTCACCATGCCACAGATCTCTGAAACTTATTCCTCCTGCCTAACGGAAACGCTGGGCCCTTTGACCAACATCTCCTCATTCCCCCTCTCTCCCAGCCTCTGTTAACCACCATTCCACTCTCTGCTTCTGTGAGTTCGATTTTTTTTTTTTAAGTTGTCACACATAAGTGAGATGATGCAGTATTTGTCTTTCTGTGCTTGGCTTAGTTCACTGAACATAATGAACTCCAGATTCATCCATGCTGTTGCACATGACAAGATTCCCTTTTCTAAGGCTAAATGGTGTTCCATTGTGTGTGTGTGTGTGTGTGTGTGTGTGTGTATATATGTATGTATACATATACCACATTTTCTTTATCCATTCATCCATTGATGTACACTTAGGTTGATTCCATATCTTGGTTATTGTGAATAGTGCTGAAGTGAACATGGGAGTAATGAGAGTACAAACGTTTCTTCAACATACCGATTTCAATTCCTTTTGATGTATACCCAGAAGTGGGATTGCTGTATCATATGATAATCCTATTTTTAGTGTTTCGAGGAACTTTCATGTTGTTTTCCATAAGGCTGTACTAATTTACATTCCCACCTACAACATACATGGGTTCCCTTTTCTTCATATCCTCACCAACACTTGTTTATCTTTCGTCTTTTTGACCATAACCATTCTAACACCTCTAATGAGGTGGTATCTCATTGCATTTTTAATTTGCATTTCCCTGATAATTCATAATGTTGAGCATTTTTTCACGTATTTGTTGGCCATTTTGTTGGCAATGAAGAACCTTTGCCCATTTTAATATGGTGGTTTTCTTGCTATTGAGTTCTTATATATTTTGGTTTTTTGGTTTTTTGTTTTTTTGTTTTTTTGTTTTTTTTTTTGAGACAGAGTCTCACTCTGTCGCCCAGGCTGGAGTGCAGTGGCCGGATCTCAGCTCACTGCAAGCTCCGCCTCCCGGGTTTACGCCATTCTCCTGCCTCAGCCTCCCGAGTAGCTGGGACTACAGGCGCCCGCCACCTCGCCTGGCTAGTTTTTTGTATTTTTTTTAGTAGAGACGGGGTTTCACCGTGTTAGCCAGGATGCTCTCGACCTCCTGACCTCATGATCCACCCGTCTCGGCCTCCCAAAGTGCTGGGATTACAGGCTTGAGCCACTGCGCCCAGCCGAGTTCTTATATATTTTGGATATTAACCCTTATATGTATAATTTGCAAATATTTTCTCCCATTCCATAGGTTGTCTTTTTGATCTGTTTTCTTTCCTGTGCAGAAACTTTTTAGGTTGATGCAATCCCATTTACCTATTTTTGCTTTTGTTGTCTGTGCATTTGGGGTCATATCCGAAAAATCATTGCCCAGATCAATGTCACAGAGCTTTTCCCCAGAACTTTCTTCTTGTAGTTCAGGTTTTATATTTAAGTCTTTAATCTATTTTGAGTTTTGTATGTGATGTGAGAAAAAGCCCAAACTTATTTTCTTTTCATGTGAATATCCAGTTTTCCCAATGCCATTTATTGAAGAGCTTGTCCTTTCTCCATCATGTGTTCCTGGCACCTTTGTTGAAAAACAATTGACTATAAATGTGCAGGTTTATTTCTGGGATCATTTATTCTGAGCTGTTGGTCAATGTGCCTGATTTTATGCCAATATGCTGTTTTGATAACTGTAGCTTTATAATATGTTTTGAAATCAGATAATATGATGCCTCCAGCTTTATTCCTTCTCAAGATTGCTTTGAGTATTTGGGGTCTTCTGTGGTTCCATATTCATTTTAGGATTGCTTTTTCTATTTCTGTGGAAAAGGTCATTGAAATTTTGATAGGAATTCCATTGAATCTGTAGATCATCTTGGGGAATATGGACATTTTAACAATATTAATTCTTCCAATCTATGAACATGGGATAGCTTTCCATTTATTTATGTCTTCTGTTTCTTTTATCAGTGTTTTATAGTTTTCAGTATACACATCTTTTACCTCCTTGGTTCAATTTACTCAAGTATTTCAATTTTGGGTGCTGTTGTAAGTGGATTTTCTTCATTTATTTTATTGGATATATGGAATTTCTGAACATTAAATCAGCCTTGCATTCCTAGACTAAACCCCACTTACTCATTTTTTATTACTCTTTTTACATATTGCTGAATTGAGTTTAATGATTGTTGGCTTCTGTGTTTCTGAAGGATATTGGTTTGTAGTTTTTTTTTCCTTTCTTTTTCTTTTTGAAATGAAGTCTTGCTCTTGTCCCCCAGGCTGGAGTGTGATGGCACGATCTTGGCTCACTGTAACCTCCACCTCCTGGGTTCAAGTGATTCTCCTGCCTCAGGGTGTTATTTCTCCCTTAAATGTTTAGTAAACTTCAGTAGAATAATCTGGGCCTGGAGATGACTTTTTTGAAAAGCTTTTAACTATACATTCCTTAATAGTTATAGTACAACTCAGATTATCTATTTTATGATGGGTGAGTTTTTATAGTTTGAATTTCCAGCAATCAGTCATTTTATCTAACTTGTGAAATGTGTGTAGATTTGTTTCTTTTAATCCTCTTAATGCCTGTAAAATTTGTAATATGAGGCCGGGCGCAGTGGCTCAAGCCTGTAATCCCAGCACTTTGGAAGGCCGAGACGGGCAGATCACGAGGTCAGGAGATAGAGACCATCCTGGCTAACATGGTGAAACCCCGTCTCTACTAAAAAAAAAATACAAAAAACTAGCCGGGCGAGGTGGCGGGCACCTGTAGTCCCAGCTACTCGGGAGGCTGAGTCAGGAGAATGGCGTGAACCCGGGAGGCGGAGCTTGTAGTGAGCTGAGATCTGGCCATTGCACTCCAGCCTGGGCGACAGCGAGACACCATCTCAAAAAAAAAAAAAAAAAAAAAAAAAAAAAAAATTTGTAATATGAACTCCTTAATTTATAATATTGGTAATTTGTGCCATTTCTGTGTTTTTTGTTTTGGTTTTGTTTTTTGGTCAACCTTACTAGAGGCTTATTAATTTTAATTATTTTTTCAAAGAAACAGCTTTTGGTCTCTTTTTATTTTATTTTATTTTTTTAACCTCTATTTTGCTGTTCTGGATTTGTCTATGTCAGCTCTTAAATTTTATTTTCTTGCTTCTGGTTACTTTTATTTTGCTATTTTTTCTAGTTTGTTTGTTTTTAGACACGACCTGAACCTGTCAGGCTGGAGTGCAATGGGGTGTTATGTCAGCTCACTGCAACCTCTGCCTTCTGGGCTCAAGTGATCCTCCCACCTCAACCTCCCAGAGTAGCTTGGATTACAGGGGTGCACCTACATACTAGGCTATTTTTTAATTAATTAATTAATTTTTTTTTTTTTTTTTTTTTTTTTTTGGGTGGAGATGGGGTTTTGCCAGTTTGCCCAGGCTGCTCTTGAATTCCTGGGCTCAAGCAATCTGCCTATCTCAGCCTCCCAAAGTTCTGGAATTTCAGGCATAAGTCACTGTGCCTGACCTTTTCTAGTTTCTTAAGGTGGATGCTTAGATCATTGATTTCTGACCTCTTTTTGAAATATAAGCATTTGGTGTTCTAAATTCTCCATTAAACACTGTTTTAGCTGCAATCCTCATATTTTTATTTTTATTTTCATTGAGTTCCATATATTTATTTCCCTTTTCCTCTTTGAGTCATGGACTATTCTAAAATATGTTTAATTTCTAAGATTGGAGATTTTATTGTGATCTTTTTGATCATGATTTTCTAATTTAAAGCTGTTATGGCCAGAGAGCATCCTCCATATTTTCTTCATTCTTTTATATTTGTTAAAATTTGTTTTGTGACCCAGGATATGCTCTATCTTGGTGAATGTTCGATGTTTCCATGTGAGCTTGAAAAGAATGTGTATTCTTCTCCTGTTGGGCACAATGTTTTATAAATGACAATTAGATCACCTTGGTTGATCTTCTTTAGTTCTTTTCTATCCTTTCTGATTTTCAGTATAGTGATTCTATCAATTGAGAGACTGTTGAATTTCCTATTATGGATTATTTTTCCTCTTTGTTCTATTAGTTTTCATGTATTTTGCAGTTCTGTAACTTGCTGCATACACATTTTGGATTAATATATCTTCTAGGTTAATTGGCCCTTTTGTTTTTGTGTAATGTCTCTCCTTGTCCCTGATAATCTTCTTTGCCCTGAAGTCTACTTTATCGAATACTAATTTAACTACTCCTGCTTTATTTTGGTTAATATTTGCATGTTATATTGTTTTTCATTCTTTTACTTCCAACCTACTTATATCATTATATTTGAAGTGAGTTTCTTGTAGATAGAATCTGGTTGGGTCACGCTTTTTATCCATTATGCTAATCTGTCCTTTAAGTTTAAATACAAAAGTTTAATGGACAAAGAATACTTGTATATATTTATGGGGTACAATATGATGTTTTCTCGCATGTATACACTGAAATGATCAAATTGGGCTAATTATCCATCCCTTCAAATATTTATCATTTATTTGTGGTGAAAACATTTAAAATTTCTTTGAGCTATTCTGAAACATACAATATGTTATTATTAACTATAGCCACCATGCTCACCAGAATTTATTCCTCTTGACGAACTGAAACTTTGTACCCTTTGACCAACACCTCCCTGTTCCCTGTCTAACCCTCTGCTCTGACCCTGCCTAGCCTCTGGTAAACACCATTTTATCTTTTACATCTATGAGTCTAACTTTTTTTTTTTTTTTTTTTTTTTTTTTTTGAGACGGAGTCTCGCTCTGTCGCCCAGGCTGGAGTGCAGTGGCCGGATCTCAGCTCACTACAAGCTCCGCCTCCCGGGTTTACGCCATTCTCCTGCCTCAGCCTCCCGAGTAGCTGGGACTACAGGCCGCCCGGCTGGTTTTTTGTACTTTTTAGTAGAGATGGGGTTTCACCGGGTTAGCCAGGATGGTCTCGACCTCCTGACCTCGTGATCCGCCCGTCTCGGCCTCCCAAAGTGCTGGGATTACAGGCTTGAGCCACCGCGCCCGGCCGAGTCTAACTTATTTAGATTCCATGTATAAGTGAGATCATCAGGCATGGTGGCTCACGCCTGTAATCCCACCACTCTGAGAGGCCAAGGTTGGGGGATTGCTTGAGCCCAGGAGTTCAAGGCTGCATTGAGCTGTCCATGTTTGCCCATTTTTTAATGGGTTTGTTTTTTACTTGACTTGTTTAAGTTCCTTAGAGGTTCTGAATATTAGACCTTTGTCAGATGCTCGATTTGTGAATATTTTCTACCATTCTATAGGTTATCTGTTTACTCTGTTGATAGTTTCTTTTACTGTGCAAAACCTTTTTTGTTTTGTTTTGTTTTTTAGATGGAGTCTCACTCTGTCACGTAGGCTGGAGTGCAGTGGCACAATCTGGGCTCTGGGCTCACTGCAACCTCCGTCTCCTGGGTTCAAGTGATTCTCCTGCCTCAGCCTCCTGAGTAGCTGGGATTACAGGCATGCGCCACCACACCTAACTAATTGTATTTTTAGTAGAGACAGGGTTTCACCATGTTGGCCAGGCTGGTCTCAAGCTCCTGACCTCAAGTGATCTGTCTGCCTCAGCCTCCCGAAGTGTTGCGATTACAGGTGTGAGCCACCGTGTACAGCCTGTGCAGAAGCTCTTTTGTTTAATTAGGTCCCACTTATCAATTTTTGTTTTCATTGCAATTGCTTTTGAGGACTGAGTCATAAATTCTTTCCCGAAGCCAACACTGTTGTCTAGAATAGTGTTTCCTTAGGTTTTCTTCTAGGACTCCTATAGTTTGGGGTCTTACATCTAAACCTTTAATCCATCTTGAATTAATTTTTGTGTATGGTGAAAGGTAGGGGTCCAGTTTCACTCTTCTACATTTGGCTAGTCAGTTATCCCAGCACCATTTATTGAATAGAGAGTCTTTACTCCATTGTTTTTTTGTCAACTTTTGTTGATGATCAGTTGGCTGTGGGTGTATGGCTTCATTTCTGGGTTCTCTATTCTGTTCCTTGAATCTTTATTCTGTTTTTGTGCCAATACCATGTTAATTTGGTTATTATAGCATTATAGTATAGTTTGAAGTCAGAAAACTGATGTCTCTGGCTTTCTTCTTTTTCCTCCAGATTGCTTTGGCTATTCAACATGGAATCAGGATCTTTCCTGATACCATATAAATTTTAGAATAGTTTTTTTCTAGTTCTGTGAAAAATGACATTGGTAGTTTGATAGGAATAACACTGAATCTGTTGATTGTGGCCATTTTAATGATACTGCTTCTTCTCCATGAGCATGAAATGTTTTTGCATTTTTTTTTTATGTCACCTAGGATTTACTTTTTTTTTTTTTTTTTTTTTTTGAGACAGAGTCTTATTCTGTTGCCCAGGCTGTAGTGCAGTGGTGCAATCTCGGCTCATTACAACCTCCACCTCCCGGGTTCAAGAGATCCCGCTGCGTCAGCCTCCCAAGTAGCTGGGACCAGAGGCACGTGCCACCACACCTGGCCAATTCTTGTATTTTTAGTAGAGATAGGGTTTGGCCATGTTGGCCAGGCTGGTCTCAAACTCCTGACCTCAAGTGATCCGCCTGCCTCAGCCTCCCAAAGTGCTGGGATTACAGGCGTGAGCCACCACATCTGGCCTATGATTGCTTCTAGTAGTGTTTCGTAGTTCTCCTTATAGAGATCTTTTACCTCCTTGGGTAGATGTATTCCTAGGTAATTTATTTTGTGGGGTGCTGTTGTAAATGAGGTTTCATTCTTGATTTGGCTCTCAGCTTAAACAGTATCAGTATATGGAAATACTGATTTTTGTACATTGATTTTTGTATCTTGAAAACTTATTGAAGTTGGTTTCAGTTCCCAGAGCATTTTGGCAGAGTCTTTAGGGTTTTCTTTGTATAGAATCATATTGTCATGGAGCATAGTGGCTCATGCATGTATTCCCAGCACTTTGGGAGGCTGAGGCAAGATGATCACTTGAGCCCCGGAGTTCAAGACAAGCCTTGGCAACATACAGAGACCCTGTCTCTACAAAAAAAAAAATTAGCCAGGCATGGTGGTGTGCACTGGTGGTCCCAGCTACACAAGAAGCTGAGGTGTGAAGATCACTTGAGCCCAGAGGTTGAGGCTGCAATGGGCCATGATTGTGCCACTGCACTCCAGACCGAGTGACACAATAAGACCCTCTCTGGGGAGATTTAAAAAATACATATTATAAGGCCGGGCGCGGTGGCTCAAGCCTGTAATCCCAGCACTTTGGGAGGCCGAGACGGGCGGATCACTAGGTCAGGAGATCGAGACCATCCTGGCGAACACGGTGAAACCCCGTCTCTACTAAAAAATACAAAAAAAAACTAGCCGGGCGAGGCGGCGGGCGCCTGTAGTCCCAGCTACTCGGGAGGCTGAGGCAGGAGAATGGCGTAAACCCAGGGGGCGGAGCTTGCAGTGAGCTGAGATCCGGCCACTGCACTCCAGCCCGGGCGACAGAGCCAGACTCCGTCTCAAAAAAAAAAAAAAAAAAAAAAAAAAAAAAATACATATTATATATATCTATACACACAGACACACACACACAGACACACACACACACACAAAATCAATCATATTGTCATATTGTCCACAAAGAGATAGTTTTACTTCCTCTTTTTCTATTTGGATGCCCTTTCTTTCTTTCTCTTGGCTGACTGCTCTAGCTAGGGCTTCCTAGCTAGAGCTATCACTACTATCACTACTAGTCACTACTATGTTTACTAGGAGTGGTGAGAGTAGGCATCCTTGTCTTGTTCCAGTTCTCAAAGGGAATATTTCCAGTTTTTGCCCATTCATTATGACATTGCCTGTGGATTTGTCATTGATGGCTCTTATTTCAAGGTATGCTCCTTCAATGCCTAGTTTCTTGAGGGTTTTTGTCACAAAGGGATACTGCATTTTATTGAAAGCTTTTTCTGTGTCTATCGAGATGATCATATGGTTTTTTGTTTTTAATTCTGTTTATGTGGGGAATCATGTTTATTGACTTGCATGTGTTGAACCAACCTTGCTCCCGGGAATGAAGACTACTTGATCATGGTGAATTAGCTTTTTGATTTGCTGTTGGATTCAGTTTGCTACTGTTTTCTAGAGGATTTTCACGTCTGTGTTCATCAGGGATATTAGTCTGTAGTTTTCCTTTTTCATTGCCAATACCATGTATTGAAGAGACTGTCCTTTCTCCATTGACTGTTCTTGGTACTTTTGTTTAAAACAAAAATCAATTGACCTTAAATGTGAGGGTTTATTTCTGGCCTTCTATCCCATTCCACTGGACAATGTATCTGTATGTATGTCAGTACCACGCTGGATTTTTGTTTGTTTACAGTTTGTCTCTGGGGATGAAAACACAAGAACCGGCCAGGCGTGGTGGCTCACGCCTGTAATCCCAGCACTTTGGGAGGCCGAGGCGGGCGGATCACGAGGTCAGGAGATCAAGACCATCCTGGCTAACATGGTGAAACCCTGTCTCTACTAAAAATACAAAAAAAATTAGCTGGGCGTGGTGGCGGGCACCTGTAGTCCCAGCTACTTGGGAGGCTGAGGTGGGAGAATGGCGTGAACCCAGGAGGCAGAGCTTGCAGTGAGCCGAGATCATGCCACTGCACTCCTGCCTGGGTGACAGAGCAAGACTCAGTCTCAAAAAACAAAGAAACAAAAACAAAACAAAAACACCACAACCATGATGTTTTGATTACTATAGTTTTGTGATGTATTTTAAAATCTGGTAATGTGATGCCTCCAGCAAATGTGGTAATGAGGTTTGCTCAAGATGGCTTTGGCTATTTGGGGTCCTTCTACACTCTGTATGCTTTATTTGTTGTTTGTTTATAACATTCTGCTGCTGACCAGGGATACTCTGTTTTAATTGGCGTATTAACTTCTTTTAGCATTTGAAAAATGTTTTGCCTCTTCCTTCTGGCTTCCATGATGTCTGATGAGAAATTCATTGTCATTCAAATCTTTGTATCTCTCTAGATAATGTGTCATTTTGCTCTGGTTGAGTACAGGTTATTTCCTTTGTTTTTAATTCTCAGAAATTTGATTAGGATATGTCTGGTATGAAATTCTTTGGGTTTAACCTGTTTGGGTTTGATTAACTTTTTGAATCTATAGGTCTATGAATTTGGGGATGTTTTCAGCTATTATCTCTGCAGTGCTTTGTGGGCAGAGGAAGGGGTACCATTTTTTTTTTTTTTTTTTTGAGACAAAGTCTCACTCTTTTGCCCAGGCTAGAGTGCCAGTGGCATGATCTCGGCTCACTGCAACCTCCACCTCCTGGTTTCAAGCAATTCTTCTGCCTCAGCCTCCCAAGTAGCTGGGACTACAGGCATGCACCACTGTGCTCAGCTAATTTTTGTATTTTTAGTAGAGATGGGGTTTCGCCATGTTGGTCAGGCTGGTCTAGAACTCCTGACCTGAGGTAATCCACCCACTTTGGCCTCCCAAAGTGCTGGGATTACAGAAGTCAGCCACCACACCTGGTCTGGGGTACCATTTCTACTCACGTCAGTGCACTCGGGGAGATAGTCGACAGGATTCCATCTCTGTGTCTTCAGGGCCTGGTGGGGAGGGGGAGAAGTGTCACCTTTACTTGAGTTAGTGCAAGGCAGGAGTGGTCAACAGGGTACTAACCCTACAGTTTCTGGGCTCCTGGTGGAGAGGGGTAAAACTGTCACTTCATTAATGCAGAATAAGAATCGACAACAGAGCTATGCTCCCACCATTCCCTCATCACACAGTGGGGAGGGAAGCATGGCATCTCTTATGATATTCTATTGGAGTAGAACAGGTATACTCAAAAGGGAACAGAATTCTATTTTAAAATAAAAATCTAGGGCTGGGCACAATGGCTCATGCCTATAATCCCAGCACTTTGGAAGGCTAAGGCAGGCAGATCGCTTGGGTGCAGGAGTTTGAGACCAGCCTGGGCAACATGCTGAGACCCCATCTCTACAAGAAAAAATATATATACATATACATCTAATATATATATAATTTTATATATATAATATAAAATATATATATTATATACATTTTTTTTTGAGATGGAATCTCACTGTGTCGCCCAGGCCAGAGTGCAGTAGCGTGATCTCGGCTCACCACAACCTCCACCTCCCGGGTTCAAGCAATTCTCCTGCCTTAGCCTCCCAAGTAGCTGGGACTACAGGCATGCACCACCACGCTGGCTAATTTTTTGTAGTTTAAGTAGAGACGGGGTTTCACCGTGTTAACCAGAATGGTCTTGATCTCCTGACCTCATGATCCACCCACCTCGGCCTCCCAAAGTGCTGGGATTACAGGCATAAGCCACCATGCCTGGCCTACAAGATAATATTTTTAAAAATTAGCTGGGCATGGTGGCGTGTGCCTGTAGTCACAACTACTTGGGAGACTGAGTTGGAAGGATCATTTGAACCCAGGAGATGGAGGTTGCAGTGAACTGACATGGTGCCACTGCACTCCAGCCTGGGCAGCACAGCGAGGCCCTGTATTTAAAAAAAAAAAAAAAAAAAAAAAAAAAACCTCTCCAATCATCATTAAACCAGATAATCTGTCAAATCAGATACTGACAATTCTGGCAATAATATTTGAGAGCAGGTTGAGATTGCTATTCCTGCAAATAATAATCAGTGTAACTTTCCCTGGAAAGAATATTGATATCTTAGTCAAGTTCCAATTCAGTATTAACAATGGATATACCTACTTTTTCTTTTGTTCACTGATGATCTTATTTTTCCATTGACAGCTGCATCTCCAGTGTGATGTGTGATAATGCAAGCATAGTACTTACGGTGACAGTAAGTGAATACAGCATGCTGGTGATGTATTCTTTGAACATGTAATATGGAAACTAACAAAATTGACCTTGCATCATCTTCTGCAATGTAGTAAAGAGAATTCGTTTGCAAGCCCAGAATGATTATTTTAGTGAAATTTAGATGTTGTGGCTTGAAGTGGTGGCACATGGCTGTAGTCCCTGCTACTTGGGAGGCTGAGGTGGGAGGATCCTTTGAGCCCAGGAGTTTGAGGCTGCAATGAGCTGTGATTGTGCCATTGCACTCCAGCCTGGGCAACAGAGTGAGACCCTTAGAAGAAAATGAAAATTAAAGAACAATGGAAGTGGTCATATGACATGGCTGAAGAGATCTAGTTAAACCATTTTCTTGATTGTAAGAGATAACAAATTCTATAAGGTAATACATGGGCAGTGGAGACCAAGGTAGAAGATAAGACAGAGGGAGAGAAATGTGTAGAATCATGTACAAAGAATGTCACTTGCCAAAGGAAACAGGAATAAGTAGGATCCCACAAGGATCTGCAATTCCCAGATAACTTAGGTTAAAAGGTGGGTAAAATTGAATTGCTGTTGGGCTTTCATTTTCCAGAAACATGGTGGCCCAGAGCAAAGCATGTATAGCACCTCAGCATTGTTCAAAACTACAAACAAGGCCGGGCGCGGTGGCTTACTCCTATAATCCCAGCACTTTGGGAGGCCGAGGTGGGTGGATCATGAGGTCAGGAGACCGAGACCATCTTGGCTAACATGGTGAAACCCCATCTCTACTAAAAATACAAAAAATTAGCCGGGCATGGTGACGGGCACCTGTAGTCCCAGCTACTCAGGAGGCTGAGGCAGGAGAATGGCATGAACCCAGGAGGCAGAGCTTGCAGTAAGCCGAGATCGCGTCACTGCACTCCAGCCTGGGCAACACAGCGAGACTCTGTCTCAAAAAAAAAAAAAAAAAAAAAAAAAAAAAAAGAAATTCGTCATTCAAAACATAGTGGAGGCCACAGCAGTCAGGGACATTACTGAAGCAAGCGTCTTCGATGCCTATGTGCTTCCCAAGCTGTGTGTGAAGCTATTAATACTGTGTGAGTTGTGCAATTCACAGCAAAGTAGTCAGGAATCAATCTCATGAAGGCCACAAAGACCGAAAACCCCCACCCAGATTTACACCTGCGGGTGCTGCCCCATGACCCCCACCAAAGCCCACGTAAACAGCTGAGTCCTTCAAGACTGAAGAATATTCTCTGGATAAAAATAAAATAGAAACTGTACTTAATATTGGATGTTGAGTGTGTCGGTGTCAGATAGGGTGGGGATTTTGTGTGTGTGTTAGACCAAGTGTGAAGCAACACATAGTATTTTCATGGGGAAGAAAGCTTATTCATGTAAATTAAATTTTAATTGTTTGCAGTCATATCCTTGGCCTCACAATTTGCATAGCTGTGTGAAATAAAAGAGGGTTTAGGCATCTGTAAAAAAAAAAAAAAAAAAAAAAAAAAAAGCCGGCGCAGTGGCTCATGCCTGTAATCCCAGCACTTTGGGAGGCCAAGGCAGGCGGATCACAAGGTCAGGAGATCGAGACCATCCTGGCTAACACAGTGAAATCCCGTCTCTACTAAAAATACAAAAAAAAAAAAAAAAGCCAGGCGTGGTGGCGGGCACCTGTAGCCCCAGCTGTTCGGGAGGCTGAGGCAGGAGAATGGCATGAACCTGGGAGGCGTAACTTGCAGTGAGCCGAGATCACGCCACTGCACTCCAGCCTGGGTGACAGAGCAAGCCTCCCTCTCAAAAAAAAAAAAAAAGATTAATTGGGAATGAAAAAGTTAAGAGAAGCCACAGAAATAATCTAGTGTTATTCTAACACCTCTTTAGTGGCCATCCCTCTGGTCTTAGGTGGCTATGGCCACCCACTTCTGACTTAGACTCAGTAATCCAGGTTTGATTTTCTTTCTTCCTCAGACACGGGAAGCACTACTTGGTAGGCATCATCCAGTGGGAACTAGCTAACCATCCCCTACCAGTGAGGGTGATAAATAGGTCACTAGGGCACAGCAAGGCACTGAAGGATAATGGCTGGTTGTAGCTGGCATAAAGAAGGGGTGTTGAATTTTACCATCTCGCCTCTTCCATTTCCCAGTATGGCCTGAGCTTAGTCACTACTGCTGAGTGGAGGTTAGCTAACTCTAGACTCCAGAGAATTATACAAGGCCATTCCCTTTATGAGAGCACCTCTACCAGATGGCATCACTTTAATGGATGACATTCAAGATAACATGGGAATGGTTTACAGATTTGACTGACATGTTCTATTCAGTAAAAATTTCACAGGAGATGGAAGCATCCCTATCACCACCCACATATGTGTTCCATGGAAAGCACTTGGGACAAACCTAGACCTGCTTCTGATGCCCAGGAGATAAAATTCTAATTGCCCCTGGACCAGGTAGCAACGTTGGGTGACACTTGGGAGAAAAATGGATCCTCTGCTGCTGGTTTCAGACGGCCTATGATTTTAACCCCTCCTCTGCTGCTGTGCCTCTTCCTTACCTGAGAAGTTCTTACCCTCACTGGTGTTGACTGTACCTAGTCCGACATTACCTTCTGGCTGCTAAAAGAGGGGTCTGTGTGCTTGTAAGCACATTTCACTGTATGTGGATGTCTACAGCAAGCTTTATAGATACCCAGGGACATACAGCCAAGGGCCAGAATATATCATTCTGCTAAACAGATATATCAAAATCTTCTTTGCCTGGCTCTTCCCACTAAATACATAGACTGGCTGTGAATAGGCTTTGAAATTGTAGTTTGTACCCTTGCAGTATTCTGGGTCCTAAAGATGCTTTCACTGACTCCAAGCCCAGGCATTACAAAATAACATACCATGTAGATTATGATTATGATTATTAAAGAGATCAAGACAAGATCTCACTATGCCACCCAGGCTGGCCTCAAACTCCTGGGCTCAAGCCATCCTGTCTCAGCCTTCCAGAGTGCTAGGATTACAGGCGTGAGCCACAGTGCTGGCCACAATTTTGAAAGAATCTCAGACCATGGGATCAATTGTTAAAAATGAGCCAAAGACAGCCTCCAAGTATTGACTCCGGGACTGTTTATTTTTTATTTATTTTTTAGACGGAGTCTTGCTCTGTCACCAGGCTGGAGTATGTGGCACAATCTCAGCTCACTGCAACCTCTGCCTCCCAGGTTCAAGCGATTCTCCTGCCTCAGCCTCCTGAGTAGCTGGGACTACAGGCGTATGCCACCAAGCCCAGCTAATTTTTGTATTTTTTAGTAGAGACGGGGTTTCACCATGTTGGGCAGGATGGTCTCGATCTCGTGACCTCGTGATCCGCCTGCCTCGGCCTCCCAAAGTGCTGGGATTACAGACATGAGACACCACGCCTGGCCCTGGACTATCTGATGCAGGCTGAGACCCATTAGCCCAAGATTCTGGGGACAAACTCAAATTTTTACCTACGTAATTATTTTTTAAATGGCCCAAACAAGCAGATTTTTAGTCCTTTAGAGCCTGCCTGCTTTGCATGCTATCTCCCATGCCATCCCTCCCCACAGACCTCATCTGACAGCTATTGCCCTTTGGTAAGATAGTGCCTTCTGGTTATAACACCCTAGGCTGCTACAGCCATTCAGAGCTCTCTGACCCAGAGATTCCCATCTGCTCCCACGCCCCTGCTGCTGAGCAACATCACCTAGACACAAAGGTCCCCACTCCCATCTCCTCTCCAAGTGTTCCCTTGCTCTCCTCCCCTTCTGGATGGTGGCTCCTGCACCTCAAGCCTCTAGACGGTCTCATGCTCTCACACGACCCTACCCAAGCCCCACTCAGTAAAGTTTGCTGCCTCCCATGGTCACATATTTTTCTTTGATCAGCTCCCAGGTCCCTCAAACCCCTACAGATCTGTATCCCAAATATATAAAGAGCTCTCGAAACTCAGTAAGAGGCCAGGTGTGGTGGCTCATGCCTGTAATCCCAGAACTTTGAGAAGCCAAAGAGAGTGGATCACCTGAGGTCAGGAGTTCAAGGCCAGCCTGGCCAACATGGTGAAACCCCATCTCTACTGAAAATACCAAAATTAGCTGGGTATGGTGGCAGGCGCCTGTAATCCCAGCTACTTGGAAGGTTGAGGCAGGAGAATTGCTTGAACCAAGGAGGCGGAGACTGTAGCGACCCGAGATCGCGCCATTGCACTCCAGCCTGGGCCACAAGAGTGAAACTCCATCTCAATAAAAAGGGGAAATAAAATAATTCAAATAAATTCATATAATATGATTACCAAAATGCTGCTTTCAGGAGAATACTTTCCTTTGTGATTGTTGGAAATCTCACATTTGAAAGATTAGCAATACCTCAAATTATTTTGGCATAAACTTGAAAAAAATGAAATATTTAGAAACCATAATTTGAAAAGCAGCAAAATATGTTAATCTGGAAACTAATATATTTTCCTGGGTTACAAGTAAATACTTTATCCCCTTATAAAAGCACACACACACACACACACTCAATCAGAAGCACATGGTTTTATGGCAACTCAGTAGCTTCTCCTTTTTTTCTTTTTTTGAGACAGGGTCTAGCTCTGTCACCCAAGCTGGAGTACAGTGGTACAAACATGTCTCATTGTAGCCTCAACCTCCTGAGCTCAAGCAATCCTCCTGCCTCAGCCTCCCAAAGTGCTGGGATTACAGGCAGGTGCCACCACGCCTGCCCTCAATAATTTTTTTTTTTTTTTTTTTTTTTTTTGAGACAGGGTCTCACTCTGTCACCCAAGCTGGAGTGCAGTGGTGCAATCTTGGCTCGCTGCCTCAACCTTCCAGGCTCATGTGATCCTCCCACCTCAGTCTCCTGAGTGACTAGGTAACTGGGATTACAGGCATGCACCACCACCCCTGGCTAATTTTTGTACTTTTTGTGAAGTCAGGGTTTCGCCATGCTTCCCAGGCTGGTCTTGAACTCCTGGGCTCAAGAAATTCTCCCACCACAGCCTCTCAAAGTGCTGGGATTACAGGCATATAGGATCCAAAAGTTGACAGAGTTAAAAGGAGAAATGGGCATAGCCATGGGAGGTGTGAGAAGGCAGCCAGTGAGAAAGCAAAAGACTGAAGAACAAGGAGACTGGGGTGGGGAGTAAGAAGCAAAGAAGGACCTGTGCTTGGCTAGTCCTCCAGGGGACCCAGGGACCCCCAGTCCAATCATGGACTGAGGACACAGAGGGGCTCAGGAAGTGGCCTGAGGCCCCCCGGCGACAGCAGCAGGGTGGGAGGTGGAACCTGCACAGCATGGAGCAGTGGAAGCCTGGGGTTCCATCTGGAGACATGGGTTCTAGTCCCGCTTGCTGTGTTTTTGGGGCATGTCACTCCATCTCCCTGGGTTCAGCCTCCCTGGGGAAGGAGGCTCTCTTCACCCTTCCCCAGCCTGGCCCTCACAAATGATGATGCCAAAACAGTATCCTTCATGTGTGGGGTTAGCAATAGGGGTGCTGGTCAGACAGAGGATAGAGGCAGGGCCTCTGGCATCGTGGGGAGCCTGGATCTTGCTCTGCAGTCTGGGAGAACCCAGGGAGAACCCTGGGCATGGGAGGAAGAGGCAAGAAACCTCTCAGGCTAGATGACGGCCTCTGTGGGCTCACACCGTCCTCTACCCTAGGAGAGGCCAGGGCAAGGTATGTACCCTGCTGCTTCCTCCTTGTCCTCCTCCGAGGCCTCAGGCAGTCGCCCAGTTGGGTCACTCTTCACCAGCGTCAGACCTGGCACCTCGGCATTGAGGGCCAGCTCTTGCCCACAGGCTCTAGAGGCTCTGAGGGAGACCAGGGTCCTTCCGCCTCCTGTGACAGTTTGCACAGGATGCTCCCTTTGGAAAGATGGTTAGGGACTCGCAGCTTACAGAAGAGGAACCAGAGGCTTGGAAGAGATGACTGTTCCTAGGTGGTCAGTGCCAGGGCCTGGCCAAAGCCCACTTCTCAAGCTGTAAGTCCATGGAGTGTTCCACCAGAACATCATTCCTCAGTGAGCACAGCCTCTGCCTGTCCCCAATGCCACACACACACATCAAACATATACATCAAATATACGCGCACGCGCACACACACACACACACACACAGTTCTGCTGCCCCCACTCCAGTCAGCAACCTAGGCTGGGCACAGGCGCGAGGGGTTGTCTCTGCATGGGGGCTTGGGAGTGCCCCACACACATTTCATTGGGTGTGGGTAACCAGGCGCCCTGGCCCCCCTCAACTCTGGATGGGTCTGTGCCTGGCCCTGCTGACTTCTGCCCTGACATGAAGCTGTAGACACAGACTGTAGCGTGGAGTCTTCCTTGGGTCTCTATTTGCACACCCAGCATCCCACCCAACCTGGAGAGAAAGTGAAGAGAAAGTGAAGAATGCCCAAAATTTGATGTTTCCAAGATCCTTCAGGTGGACAGTGCAGCACCGCCCAAGGAGCACTAGGGCATGGAGTGTGGTGGAAAATTCTGCAAGCCAGGGGGCTGGAAACCAAGTCCTGCTATGGCCATGACCTTGTGGCGCTGAATGACAAAGCACCTGCTAGGTGCCTCGCAGGGCAGCAAGTCCTCGGGCCAGAGGCAGTTTTCTGCCCACTTCTTCACTACTCAGCAGTCCAGAGGCTGCCCTACCATTTGGGCTCCCCTCTCTGGCTTTCAGGTGGCTTGGCCAACGGGACAGGCTGACAGGAGTCTGGACAGTGGGGAGGAGCAAGAGGCCAGGGTAATTATTCCCCCAGCATCCTCCCTCCAAAGCTTCCACTTTTAGCCATAGCCCCACTGGTCCTGATTACTACTCTGTCCCTACCCCTGGAGCCCGGGACTAATAACAGCTGTGCTTCACCGCCCCTTATCAGCTTCCCAGAGCCCGCAGCTCTGTAAGTAGTCCCCTCATTAAACTCTCTTCCAGCTGCATCTTTCCTGGTACATGCTGTCAGTTTCCTGCCGGGAGCTGGACTGATCCAGCAGTTGACAAATGTTTCTTCATTAAATCCTGCCAGGTGCCAGCTTGGGATCCAACTCCATGACACAGGGTGGCTCCTGCCACATGCCAGAATGTCCCCGCCCTTCTCTCCAGAGGCCCAGTCAGTGAGAGGAGGAGGAATTAGAATCCAGGTCTCCTGCCTCCCAGAGCAAGGCTCCTGTCACTCCACTCCCTGGGGCTTCTTGGGCCTGAGATCTTGAGACAAGTCTGGTGGTGGAGGAGGTCTTGAGCAAGAGAGAAGAGAGGCTTGAATCCTCTTCCTGGTGGCACCCATTCACTAGGGCAGCAGGTGCCCCAGCAACACCGACTCACCAGTGTGGGTGGAGGGGCCAGGATATCAGGTTCCCAGGCACCTGCAGCGTCAGTGAGCATGCAGCTCCTGGCTTCCCATGGGCGCCACTGAGTCAGCAGTCAGGGGCTGTGGGTAACACTGCTGTCCCCTTTGCCAGCTTATAGGTGACAGAGGCTTCTATAGTCACTCACCGCTGGATAAGTACTACCCTTTTTGTCCTTCACACACTTTTTTTTTTTTTTTTTTTTTTTTTTTTTTTTTTTTTTTTTTTTTTTTGAGACGGAGTCTCGCTCTGTCGCCCAGGCTGGAGTGCAGTGGCGCGATCTCGGCTCACTGCAAGCTCCGCCTCCTGGGTTTACGCCATTCTCCTGCCTCAGCCTCCTGAGTAGCTGGGACTACAGGCGCCCGCCACCGCGCCCGGCTAATTTTTTGTATTTTTAGTAGAGACGGGGTTTCACCGTGGTCTCGATCTCCTGACCTTGTGATCCGCCCGCCTCGGCCTCCCAAAGTGCTGGGATTACAGGCGTGAGCCACCGCGCCCGGCCCCTTCACACACTTTCATAATCAATCCCTTATATTTAAATTCCTTCCATTGGAAACACGTAGAGTGGTTTCTGTTTTCTTTTTTTTTTTTTTTCTTTTTGAGACAGAGTCTGGTTCTGCTGCTCAGGCTGGAGTGAGGTGACGTGATCTCGGCTCACTGAAACCTTTGCCTCCCAGGTTCAAGTGATTCTCCTGCCTCAGCTTCCCCAGTAACTGGGATTACAGGTGCACACCATCACACCCAGCTTAATTTTTGCATTTTTAGTAGAGATGAGGTTTCACCATCTTGGCCAGGGTGGTCCCGAACTCCTGACCTCAGGTGATCCACCCGCCTCGGCCACCCAAACTGCTGGGATTACAGGCATGAGCCACTGTGCCCGGCTATTTTCTTGACTAGTCACTCACTGATATCTGTTAGCCCAGGACTAATAATAGCTGTGCTTCACCACCCCCTTATCAGCTTCTATCTCAACTACGTCCTAAAACATAGCTCACTCTAAAACCAGAATTCACGTTAAAGACAAGGTAAGATTATTCACTACGCTCCAGCACTACTGAATTCCACTGTTGTGATTTCTCTCTCTCTCTCTCTTTTTTTTTTTTTTTTTTTTTGAAGAGACGGAGTCTCACTCTCACCCAGTCTGGAGTGGAGTGGCATAATCTTTCACAGCAGCCTCAAACTCCTGGGGTCCAGCAATCCTCCCACCTCAACCTCCTAAATAGCTGAGACAAGTGTGTGCTACCATGCCCAGCTAATTTTTAAAGATTTTTTTAAAAGATAGGGTCTGGCTATCTTGCCCAGGCTTGCAATTTATAGTGCTCCAGACACCCTCATTGGTAGCTGCTTCTGATAAATTCCACACTATGGCCAGAAGATGGCAGCAAACCACCAGCTTCAGCCACTCACCTGTGGCCCAGGACACCGGACCGTTTCCAAAATCTGAGCTTCACATTCCTAGACCTGCAGAGGTTCTCTTCATGGCCACCTGGACAACTGGCAAACCATTCTGTTTCCTTACACGTGCACATATCATCCAGATAACTGAAACTCTTATCAATAAAACCCCAACATCACAACCAGGGCATAAATTCTCTTTCAAACATCATGGTGATATCCTTATCTTAGATTTTTGGTAAACATTTGGAATTGGAATTGGATAAACCATCATCCTTAATTAAGACAGAACACTTTCCCTTTTTTTTTTTTTTTTTTTTTTTTTTTGAGATGGAGTTTCGCTCTTGTTGCCCAGGCTGGAGTGCAGTGGCACAACCTCGACTCACTGCAACCTCCGCCTCCCGGGTTCAGGCGATTCTCCTGCCTCGGCCTCCGGAGTAGCTGGGATTAGAGGTGCCCGCCACCACACCCGGCTAATTTTTTGTATTTTTAGTAGAGACGGGGTTTTGCCACATTGGGCAGGCTGGTCTCGAACTCCTGACCTCAGATGATCCACCTGCCTTGGCCTCCCAAAGTGTTGGGAATACAGGCGTGAGCCACTGCGCCTGGCCAACAGAACACTTTTAAAGAGAGATCCATAAAACATCACCAGTCAGCTGACCTAGGTGGTTTGGGTGTATTTGTTGTTCAATGTGCCATCCTTAGGGAACCCGGTGGAGGAAACACATGCATCAGCAGCCATTGGTGCTCAGCAGAACACAGCTGGGTTCCCTGTATCCCCCAGCACAGCCCAGAGCCACCTGTTGGCACTGGCCAATGGGATCCAGAGTCCTGACCATTGGGAAGGTTTCAGGTGGCTTCTAAGAATTCCAACATTCATGAGCATAAATTCAGTTGTTATCTTAATTAGCACATGACTCTTTCAGTATCAGAAAATTAGTAAAAATATAGAACTCCTGAGTCATGTAACCATTTGGACAATTATTCCAATTTTTAAGTTGGTGAAAGCTCTTTTTAATAAAGCAAATCACTCCATAAAATGCCTTAAGGAGCCCCGGGTGGTAATGAGAAACAAAGGCCCTTTATATGCTAACAGGTTTGTGAAAAATGTAATAATGAGGGCACACTTTCGTTGCAGTCTTAAGAAAAAATTAGGAAAAAATTGATCAAACTGAATTACAAATGTTCTATGCAGCAATTGTGGCCATAACCCAAGTTAAGTGATCACAAATTCTTGCTGGTGTTGGAATCTCCATTCTTGGTCATGGTTTGGAGCGAAGACAGAATTTCCTATCTTCTTGTGCCAGGTTTTTCTTCTCTATGTCTATATAACAATGTTCTGTGGCAGCCGAGCCATGACTCAGTGAGTGACTCAGAGCACGTTCAGTACTCACCCCTCCCGCGGGCATGCACCCAGGCGTGCAGGCACATGGCCCCCCTCTCCTGGAAGCCTTCACCTGCCCCTAAAACCTGCATGGGCCTGAACCTGGAACAGAGAGGCCTCTGTAACAGAAGCACGGCTCTGTCGAGGTCTGTGATGCTGACCAAGGCTGTTTCCCTCTGTGCCTGCTTGAAGTCCACCCCAAGTGGATTTCCCATTCACCCTGCTCCTGGAGATGGTCAAGATGGAGACCCATTCCACAGTTTGGCCAGAGCAGCCAATGGGGGAGAGTCAGGACCATTCTGGGTGGCTACAAAAACCTGGCCAGAGCATCCAAGCTCACATGCTCCCAAATGATGGCACCTGGCTGCTGACCTGACTGTGCTCCCCACATCCAGCAGAAATGGGAAAGAAGGGACGATGAAGCCACTGCAAAGAATAGCAGCTATGACTACCCCTGGCACAGACAAGACCAACATGGCTCCTTAGGGACAAGGACTTTGTGGATGGCTTTATTTAGGGCCAAAAAGAGGCAGGGGATAGGAGTCCTCCTGGAGTTCTATCAGTCTCTATATCTCCAAACACTCAATGAAGACCCTGAGGGGAGGATGGGTCTCTGTGCCAAATGAGAGGAAATGCTAAGGGTCACTGGGTTATGAAGGGTAAGCAGAGGGCCAAAGGGATGAGCCCTCTGAAGGCCTCAAGGCAGAAGGGCCCTCCTCTCATCTGCCAGGCATAGCTGCCACCCTATCTCTTCTGTTCCATGGGGGGCTGGCCTTCTGCTAAGGCCGAGGGTGGTCTCAGTCAAGAGGGGCATCAATCCCCTGCCCTACAGACCCAACTAGCAACATGAGAGCAGGTAAGACAGTCTCCAAGCTCACCTCCAGCTACAAATCAGGAAGAACCATATAAGGCGGACTTCATGGAGGCAGACAGTTTAGGAGCCGGCCCTAGGATGCCCTGATTTGGAAAGCAACACAGAAACCCTAAGTCCAGGAACAGGACCATGGAAAAGAGCCCTCGAGACCCCCTCTGCCTAGAGTTGCCTGTAATTATGTCATCCTTTCCTAGTCCCTTTCAAGATAAATAGAACATGAGTGGAGAAGTGAGAATAAGCAAACTGCAGATAAAGCAGGCCCCCCTGAAGAGACTGCAGACCCCTCTATCTCAGTCACCAGCTCTGCCCCAGATGGGGTTCTTACTTCCTTCATGGAAGCCTTCACCCCACCAGGCCCTGCCCAGGAGTCAAGGAGAGCCTCAGCCAGCCCTGCAGTCTGGGATATGATGGGGGACCATGAGACTTCCCCAGGGCGCAGATACTACATCCCCCTGGTACCTGTCAGGCATAGCTGCCATCCTCCTAGTAGCCGGGGGCTGGGCCAGCCTCACACATCAGACTCAGTGCAGTGTGTTATCCTTTAATGAAGAGCTGGGTCAACTGAGCCACCACTCTCCCCAAGACCCCCCTGCAGCAGATGGCCCTCACCATGGCTCCCTGTGAGGCAGGGTGGCCCTGTGACAGCCAGCCCTGCTGAGGGGTCAGTCTGCAGTGGCCTAGGAGAGGCATTCAACTCTTAGACCTAGGATGTGGCAGCAGCAACGAGGCCAGAGGCAGCTCAACTGAGGTCAGGAATGGTGGAGGAGGCAGACAGGAAGTATGGGGCTCTCCTCCTTCCTCTCCGAATCCCAGTGCAGCCAAGGCCAGTGTTCAGGAACAGCACAGTCTCCCCAGGGGCCTGGAGGCTCTTCCGGCCACTCTCTGGAAGCCCTCAGTCCCCAACTCCCTGCAGACCGGTGTCATAGGGTCCCTGGACTCGGGAAGCAGGCTAGGTCCTACCCCATGAGCCTTGAGGCCCCTGGCCTAGGAGGTGGGTCCAGCAGGGCCGAGGCCAGAGCCACCAGGAGACTGTGAGTCACCTTCCACTAACTGCTTGTCAGTCACTACAGGCACCTAAGAAGGTGGCCTCTCCCCCCGAGCTTCCAGGGCTGCCCAGGCCGGGCTGAAGCAATAGCAGGCCGTGGCTCCTGGGTCCCTATAGATCTGTGACCTTGTTTTCCACAGCAGCTGCAATCTGCTGGAGCCGATAGCCCAGCTGCATTTTCTGGGCCGTGCCATCCTCCTCCAGGGCAGTGATGATCTGAAACAGAGACCGATGCCATCAGGGGAGACTTCTTTGGCCAACGTGTTTGCTGCAAAATTCAACAGCCCTCCTAAGACGCTGTGGCACAAGTGGGATAGAAGGCCAAGAAACCCAGCCAGTCACTTCACGTACTTTCTGTGACCTCAGGGCCTCGCCAGCAGGAGGGGTAATAACATCAAAGCCACCGTTTCTGGACGAATAAGGTAGGAAATGAAGGACCTGACTCAGTACCGAGCCCCTCAGAAGCCCTGATGCAGCCATCCTGGCTCACCCACCTGCCCGGCAACAGCATTTCCCAAGTTCTTATCTGCCTGGTGCCAGACAAGGGGCAGAGACCCAAGAATGACCAGACACATGTGCTGAGAAAACAGACACTGATCAAACACCAACCACAAATTGGGGGCTGCCACCAAGGGAGCCAGTAGGAACCGGAGGGCAGCAGCACTTTGGAAAACAGCCACTGCCCACTATGTCTCCACGAGGGGACATGCCTGCATTACACTCTGCCTCCCCCATGCCCCATGCCATGGCCCATACCATGCCCAGGAAGACTGTGGGCCATGAGGCAGGTTCCTCATCTCTGAGCAGCAACAGTCACTTCACTGGTGCCACACAAACATCTAAGTGGACTATTCCATCAGGCACCCAGCAGGTTGACTGGCAGGTGCTCAGCTCTTCAGGCCCAGCCCAGGGATCGTCCAAAAAGATTCACCAGCTCCAGTGTACCCTCACACCCCAGCCCGTGTGCCTGGACTCTCCTCTTCTCAGCTCATGCAGCCAAGCCAGGCCTGCACCTGCATGTTGGCCATGCCCAACATGCTGCCAACTCAGCAAATGCATACCACCTCCAGGCCCTGGTAGACCCCTTGGCCCCCACAACCACCAGCACTGTGCCTCGCCATCCTGCTGGGGAGCCGGAATGGGGAGTGGTGGGACAAGTGAGAGTACAGTCAATGCCAGGAAACCCGCCTGGAGAACACTTCCCAAGCCGCCCAGGGGCCCGGTCCCCCACTATGCTGTTCCTGGGGAAGACCAAAGCCCCCACCATGAGTCACAGGGTCAGAGCCCCTTAAGTCTCCTGGGATGCCTTGAGTCAGCCTCCCAGTTGGGGCCCAGGGCCTGCCCACCTGGTCATAGTACTTGTTGATGTACTTGTAGAGTTCATGCAGGGCCACTCGCGCCCCGAGGTCTCCAGAGTAGTTCTAGGAAAGAGGCCAAATGAAAGGTGAGAGAGATGAGGGGTACAGACAGCCACAGGAGGTGGCCCAGGACCCCAGGGAAGGGTTGGGGGAGAAGGGGACCTGAGAGGTAGGGAATGGGATGGGCACTACAGTGGGAAGCAGAGTCCCCTCCATGGCCCAGGGACCCCAGGCCAGGCGTGCCAGATGGTGACAGAACAGGGTAGCGCCAAGAGGGTCTCCGTGGTAGGAAGACAGCTCAGGTCTAACTGCTTCAGCAAGGTCTGGGGTTTCCACTGGAGCCCTGCCTCTCTCAATCCCTTAAGGTTCTAGCCCAGACCCTCTGCCACCCAGGTGACTCCAGAGCCAAGTGGCACTGATTTCACTTGCAGGCTGACAGCCCAGCATGATTCTGTTCTGGCCTAACTCAAGTATTTCCTGAGGTCACTCTCAGGCCCCTCCATGGGGACATCTCTGAGCCTCAACTTCCTCACCTGGATGATGGAGTCAGTGTCACTTAACTTGTGGAGTTCTTGTGAGGATCAAGTAAGACAATCAAAGCACCCCATGAAGGGCTTCACACACAACACCCCAAAATTACAGCTGCTATTAGTGTTGTGGTTGTGGCTGTCATCACCATCAACATTTCAGAAACATTGTTCATAACTCCCTGGAGTTACATTTTAGGGCTGTTTTAGGAATGGGGGAAGTGGAGGGGACACCTGTGCCACCAAGGGAGGCACAGCAGTGGGAAGACGCACACAGGCAGACCCAGGCAGGCCTGAGGCTGAATCCCAGCTACCTTACAAGTGCCTGGCTGAATCAGGGTATATGGCAGCTGCCAGGACAAGACCCCTGCTTGTTCTGTGATGAGATGGTGGGAGCTCTGGTCTTTCAGTGGCAGTTGGAACATTCTGTACTTATGTTTCCTGCCCCAACCAGCTCACAGGGCTACTAAGGTTCCCAAGGGCTTCCTTGCAAAGGGGCAGTGTGAAGTGGACAGGACCGTTGTGGCAGGAGGCCTATGCCCAACCCAAGAAGCAGAGGGAGGCCTTACCCAAGACAGCTCAGCCAGGACAGAGTTCATCTCTTGGTCGCTGGCTGGGACAGCCTGTCTGATGTCTGCATAGTACCTGCCAGAGAGACAGGGCACAGCAGCTGCTGGGTAAACAAGCCCACTCCCCCGCTCCCCACCAGAGCCCACCCCCCGAGTCTCAGCTGCACACACCCTCCAACCTCTACCCACCGCACCCTCCAATACCTTTCCACCATCTGCTTGTACCGGGGGATGTCCCGTGCATACAAAAGTTTGTTGATCGGGGAGTCCTGGACATAGCAGGAGGACAGAAAAGAGGAAGGAAGGAAGGATGATCACCTGTTCGAGTGATCAAGTGTCCTGGGTTTCCCAGCACTGCTTCAGTTTTGAAAAGAAAGTCTCACATCCCAGGAAGCCCCTGAGTCCCAGAAAACCAGCTCAGGTGGTCACCCTAGTATACTTCCTTCCGCAGAAGCCTCCACTGCTCCCTCCCCTCCACCAACGTCCAGCCTCTGATGTCATCAGAAATAATTGCTCGGCTCCACATGCCTCCACCTAGATCCAGCAAGAGCCCGGTATGCAGGGCACGAAGCTGCTGTTCACTCCCAGGGTCATCATTTTAAAAGTGAGTGAACTGAGACCCAGAACATTACCTAAGCGGCCACAGACCACTTCACTCCCCGGTGGCTGAGCTAGGATTTGAAGCAGGTCTGTCCAGTCAGTTTCCACCACTTTAACACACCTAGACACAGCCTCTACCACTGAACTGGGTTCAAGTCCCAGCAGCCATGGGCTCTGGGCAGCATACTTCTGTTCTCAGGACCTCTCCTCATCTTAGAGCTGCTGGGAAGGTGAGAAATATCTCGAGGTGGCACTGCCCACCGTGAGCAGGGACCCAAGGCCAGCTCCTCTTGTCAACCTGAGTCAGGATTCGCACCTTCTCGACAACTCCCCATGGGGGAACCCTTGGCATTCCTGGTTGGGGCTACTCCTGAGCTACCCAGGAACCATCTGCTGTTCTGCTGGGAAGGGTAGGTACTGGGAAGATCTGGTAAAAATCCCAGCCACCACATAGGGTCTACCCTGGAGGTGGCCCTGCGGGTCCTGGTGTGGCCCTTTGGTTCTTAGCTCATTATAGGCATGATGACAGCATCTGGATCAAAAATGGCTCCCAAAAGACAGTGCTACAATTTTGAACAGAACTTTCTGTTTTTTCGTTTTCAGACGGTCTCGCTCTGTTACCCAGGCTGAAGTATAGCAAACAGCGCAGTCATGGCTCACTGCAGCTTCAACCTCCCAGGCTCAAGTGATCCTCCCACCTCACCCTCCCTAGTAGCTGGGACCACAGGCGCACACCACCACTCCTGGCTAATTTTTGTATTTTTTGTAGAGACGGGGTTTTGCCATGTTGCCCAGGCTGGTCTCAAACTCCTGAGCTCCTCAGGCGATCTGCCCACCGCAGCCTCCCAAAGTGCTGGGATTCTAGGTGTGAGCCACCGTGCTCAGCTAATTTTGATTTTTCCCAGAGGTGTAGGGAAGTATCTCTCAAGAGGTCCCTCGCCGACTGAGACCTGGGGGTAAAGGCTAAGCAGAGCCCCACTCATGGACCTGCAGAATTACACGAGGGCCCTGCCCACTGGATGCCTGAGCAGACACCTTGGGGACCTCATATGTCAGGGAACTCCCGGCTTTGACTGCTGTGACAACAGACTCCCAACCTCTGTGCTCCCGGACAGCTCCAACTACTCAGTCTCCTGTACTTCCCAGCTCTCCTCCTCACACATCCCTCAAACCGTGACACCCCCTGGACTCTCTTCCCTACTGCCCTACTGGCAGGCAGACACCTCCAGCACCCTAAGGAACCAAACCCACCCAGCAGCCCAGGGCTGCTCTGGGATTGAACAATCCATGTCTCTACCTGGAAACCCCACAAACACCAGACTCACCTCCTCCAAGTCTGAGCTTACCATAGCCAGAGGCCCAGGGATCATGTGTGACCCCCGCTCCTTCTTCCTCATCCCCCACATCCAACCTTCAGCTTCTGCCTGCCCTGCACCCTCCTGCCCAGCTTGAACCCAGCCGCTGCTTGTCAGAAGGACAGCACAGCACCCTCGTGGGACTCCCTCACTCAGCTCATCCATGCACAGCAGCCACAATGTTCCACAAACTCTCAGGTCTGGTCACACCACTTCCCTGTTCCCAGACTTTCTGTGGTTCCCACTGCCACAGGAGTGAGTCCTGACCAACTGGCCCTGGCCTACTTCCACGCCTGGCCAGCACTCTATGCCCCAGCCACACCAGGCTGCACTTGCTGCCCACAACTTCAGCTGTGAATTGGCACACAATGCCCCAACCTCTTGCTCATCCCTTAAAACGGAGGCGGCCCTGGGATGAAGCCTCGGCTTGGAAGGTCAGAGGTCTCCCCGAAGTCCTCCTTGAAGTTCTCAGAAAAGCCTAGAATCTGAGTGCACACACAGCACTGTCCACCCTCACCCATCCCCCTCCACATCCATCCCAGACTTGCTCACCCGGCCCAGCTTGTGGTCGGCCAGGGTGCAGGCGTCCATGAAGGTCTGTGCAATGACAAGGAGCACCGCATCCATGTTATCAGATGTTTGCACGTCGAACACAAACTGCGGGTTTTTTATTATATTGATCCAGAACCTCAGAGGCAAGCTGCGGGTGGGGCAGGCATGGCCAATGAATGTGCTGGGGAGGCACAAGAGAAAACCCCCCACACACACCCAGAGCCCACCCAGCACCACCCTACCTGTTGGTCTTCCAGATGTGGATGGTGTCCTGGTCGGAGATGCCATGCTGCTGGGCCTGCTCATCCAGCAGGTCAAAGAAGTACTTCACAGCGAGTGGCACGGGGCGGCTGGTGCTGAGAATCACCTGGAACAGGTCGTCCACAAACTTCTGCAGGGTGCCCTGTGGGAAGGGGGAAGCAGAGAGGTGTGGTCAGCAAAGGGCCCTCAGCAGCAGCGCAGCCTCAGACACCCCCCGGCACTGTACCTGCACAAACCCCACAGCACCCCCAAATCCCACGAGTGGCCATGCTCCCCCCTCAGCCCAGGCCCCACCACCTTGGCAAGCCCCACCCCACCTTCATGGACAGCAGGCGGGTCAGGTAGATCTCAGGGATGGCCTTGGCACGCTCACGCTCCCCGCCCCGAAGGCTGCCCCTCCGAGGCCTGGGCGGCTCTGGCTCATCACTTGGTTTCACCAGGTGCCAGGGCCGGATGCCCCCCTCATCTACATCCTCCAGCATTGGGGTCCCTGTGCCAAGAGCCCACAGCTGTCACCCTTCCCCAGGTGCCACCTCCCCAGGCCCCCTGGTTCTTGCCAGCTCTCCCAGGGGTGGGGGCACCTGGTTGAGAGCTTCCCTGGGCAGAAAGGAAATAGGCACAAGCCTGCCCTGAGGCCCAGAGGACCTTCCCCATGACTCTGGGCTGAGCACAGCAGGGACAGAGGGCCGTGTTGGGGGCAGTACTCACGCTCTCCAGGGACATAATCCTGGTTTTCCCGGAGCACATGCTTGGTGAGGCAGGGGACGAGGGCCACAGTTGCTCCATCCGGGACCTGCTGAGCACAGCTGGTAATCCCTCCACCAGCCCCAGCTCACCATGCCCTCCTCCAGCTCCCACCCCTCCTACCTTGTAATGCTGCAGTGTGTTCAGGCGCCTCCATAGACCCTGGACCTCAGAAGTGACATCCTCATCAGAAAGAATGAGGTGTCCAGCCACCCCAGACCGCCACTCTGCAAGGGCAAGGCAGAACTGGGTGCAGGGCTGGAGGATACCCTTCCCACAGTAAAGCCCATCTCCTCCTCCACGGGGACACCAGCCCCTCCATCACGGGGCAGTCATACTCAACCTCAACCTCTCCAAAGACCAAGAGCAGGACCCCTCCCCAGATGAGAGGCTGTCCAACAAAGATGTTCCAAAGCCGGCTTCTGCCCACCTCCCAGCATCCTCCCCACCCTGAGTGATGAGCTGTCCCTGCAGAGCTGGTCTGGGGCCAGCCCAGGCCCAACACTGGCTCAGGTCCCCAGGGGCTCTCCACGCCCTTACCAACATCAAGGGTGCGAGGGTCTGGCCGCTGGGTGAGAGACACTCCTTTATAAAGCTGGTCCAGCATCTTCTCCTTGGCCTGGGAGATGGTGTCACAGTCCAGAACCTTCACGGGCACACCCTGGGCCTCTCCTGCCTCAGGCCCCACAGCCAACAGTGCATTCAAAGTCTATGCAGGACACACAGGAGTCGTCAGGGTTCATGTACACTCAGGATGACCAAGACACAGACCAAGGGCAGGGACAACTCATGAGGGGCTGCTGCCTCTGACCCCCATGCACCACACATTCCCTAACTCTCGTCTCTTCACCTGCCTGCCTTCCCCAGGGACAGCAGCTTCCTCCCCATTGTGACCCCAGCACCTAGCGCAGAGCACTTGTAAATGACTACAGGGTAAATGGCAGAAAAAAAGGAGTAAGCACAAGTCCCTCATTACTCAGATCCCCAGGTTCCTGGCTGAATGGGCCAGGCTGAAGGAGCTTCGGGAAGCCTGCATGAGCAAATATTCCCACCCATCCAACAGGGGAGGGGTTCAGCAGGCCTTAATGGGGGTTTCCCGCAGGAACCCTTGTGCGTAACTAAGGGGAAAGCAACCCAGAGAGAAGACCTGCCAGAGTGGGGCTGGCTTGGTGGGCAAGGCCGCATCCCTGGTAGGAGGGCCAGGCCGACAGGTCAGGCCCTGGCACAGCTCAAGCCCATGGTCCAAGGTAGGGCTGGCTCCTCCTAAACCCTGGTTGTGGCTACTCTGGTTCCATCCCTAGTCTGGGGCACCTGGAGGCCTTATCATCAAGGTCTGCTCTAAACTGCCATCCTGCTAAACTAGTCTGATGGGCTCTCACCAGCAACCAGCCAGAGGTCACCCCGCTCTACATCCAGGTACCCACATCAGAAGCTGGTGTCCAGAGCCCACACACCCACACACTCTCCACCCTCGCCCTCACCGCACTCAGACTGCAGGCCACACACTTGCACACCCTCACCAGGGGACGGTACTCCACATCCTCTCTAAGTAGGCGGTTGTCATTCAAGGTGTATTTGGCCTTGCCTGTCACACTGTCCACTGGCCCCTTATCCACTTGATGCTTAATTCCTCGAAAGAGCATGTACAGAGGCTCCCCTACAGAGTCCTAGGAGAGCACAGGCAGTTAGGGCCCTCCCGGCAGGTGGCAGAGGTGTATGGGACATGACGCACACTGGGAAAGGGGACAGGACACGGGCTTAAGGGGACTGAGGACAGGCTGAGCAGGAGTCTCTGCTCTGGCACAAGTGTCCGAGCTGCATGGTGGCTGAGGGCTTAGCAGTTTAGAGGGCCTGACCCTCCCTAGACAGGAGCCCTGTCCAGCTCTGCCCCCTCACCCTCACGAAGGTGTACAGACAGATGGACATCCAGTTGGTGAGCAGCTTCTCCACCACAGTCTCTGTCCTGAGATGATGGGAAAGGGGAATGCCAGGGTCAGCAGGCGGGGCTGCGGGCCTCTCTATCCTGCAGACCCCCCAGCCTGAGGCCCCACCCCAGCTCCAGCTATCCAGGGCCACCCAGCCCCAACAGCCACACAGACCTCCGCAGCATCAGCTTGGGGTTCTTGGCCACATACTGGGCAACCAGGTCACTGAGCAGAGTGCGGAGGATGTCAGTGAAATACTCAAGCTTCCCATGCAGTGCCACAGTGAGCAGAGACGCCACATAGGCACGGTCCCGAGCTGAGAAGGTGCGCTGGCTCTCCAGCGTGTGGATGAACTGCAGCCAAAGAGAGGGGGTGGGAGAAGGGGGTTGGGGGACAGAAGGGCGGGCTCAGAAACCACGCCCTGGAGAAGGGGCAGGGCCAGGGGCAGACCAGGAAGATGCAGGTGGGGGCACCTTGGTGAGGAAGAGCTTGCTGTTGAGCAGGTTAGAGAGCTGCCCCAGCCCTTGCTCCACGGTGGGCCGTCTGCTCTCAGGCACACCCAGGTCCCGGTGCAAGGGCGACTCGCGGTGCCCGGGGAAGAAGATCCTCTCCGCATACACCTTGTAGTCGAGGAAGGGGATGCCACTGCCCAGGAGGTCACTGGTGAGATCGGTCATCTCGGTCATGAGGTCTGTTGAGCAGAAGAGGCCAGGTTTGGGCACCAATCCCATGTGATGGGAGCGGGTTTGGGCAGAGCCCTGGAGGGCAGGGCCCGTTCTCCTGGGCACACCTGTGAATTCCTTCTTGCAGCGGTCCCGCACGCTGCTCTCCAGATTCTCCAGCTGGATCTGAACCTTCTTATAGTCCCTCAGGGCCTGCTTGCTCTTCCTCCTGCTCAGCACCAGGGTCAGGAGGGGACGGCCGGATGAGTCCTACTGGCCCAGGCCTGCCTGACCTATCCCGAGGCACACCCTGGCCTCATCCACCACAGTCCAACCCAGCCATGCCAGCCAAGCTCAAGCCTAGCCCAGTACAATTCAGCCTTTCCCCTCCCAAGCAAGTCACAAACACCCGTGCCCCGTCTAGCCCAGCACAGTTTAGCCTAGAGATCAGTCAACCACAACCAGGCCAAATCCATCCCACAACCTATTTTTATAAATAAAGATTTGTTAGAACAGAGCCACATTCATGTGTTTTCATGTCGTCCCTGGCTGCTTTTGTGCCACAGTGGCAAAGTTGAGTTGTTGAGCAGAGACCACTTGGCCTGCAAAGCCTAAAATATTTACTCTCTGGCCATTTACAGAGAATGTTTCCTGACTCCTGGCCCAGTCTGTCCCTTCCCAGTCCAGCCAGATCCCACGACCTGCCCCAGCCCAGCCACATCTGGCTGCACCCACCTGTACATGAGGACAATGATGATGACACCCAGAGCCAGAAGAGAGGTGCCCACCCCCAAGCCCACCTGGGCTGCCACAGGAAAAGCCCCAGGGCTCTCGCCATCATACTGCACGTGACCCAGGGAGAAGCGCAAGTTTCCCATCTGCACCTGTGTCGGGAGCCGCCTGTAAGCAAGGGTTCAGCCCAGGTCAATGCCCAGCCCGGCCAGGGACCAGCCCACTGACCGTGAACTCAGGCAAAGAGTCAAGTGCCTCTCGGAGGGCATGGTGCTGTGGCAGGGGCTGCTCCACAGGGGGCTCGCAGTACAGGTGGTGCCGGGTCAGTGTCTTCACTACACAGGGGCCGTCCCCTATCATAGCCACCACCTCCTCCTTGGACATTGCAAGGTCCAGGTTCTCTCCCTGGAACAGAGGGTCACCGATCAATCACTCAGGACCCTTCCCTCAGATCCTGTCCTCCCCAAATGTGGGAAGGACCCTGAGACCCACTCCCAGCAGCAGGGCTGACAGCCTCTCAGCACCCGTCCCCTGCGTGCAGGCCAGTCACAAGGTGTCCTCCAAGCTGCTCCTCATCACCCTTGGCTGCCCTTTCCTATCTTTCTTCTCCAGAACGAAAAATCTGGAGAACATAAAGCTGTCTCCCAAACCCTGCCCAGTTACCTAACAAAGCCGGAGCCCCCACTCTGTGTCTGATGACTCACCAGGTGGGTGATGATGGCATATCGACCTGTGGTCTGCCCGCATGCCCGTCAGCTGCCCACTGTGTATGTCCAAGACACCTGCCTAGTGCATGTCTATGTGAGCCAGGCTGCCAACTCGGGGATTAGCCCGATGGCCTGTGTGGACCACGCCACCCAGCTATTGCACAGGCCAAACATACAAATGCAGTCATTCCAGAGCCTGCCATGGAGTGCATCAGGACCCAGGCCACCAGCCAAGCAGTCAAGCCCATGCCAGATCCTGGGCTAGGCACCCCCCACCAGCCCCCTCTGCCCCCGACACAGCAAAGATGAGGAGCCATGTCCATCCACCGGCCCTTGCTCTACTGTCTCGGCCTCTACCACACACAGTAGAGATGTCCAGCCAAGGGAAGGGTCTCGGGGCCCTGCCAGGTCCAAGTAGGAGCTGTACCTCCACAGAGAACACACTCCCAGGCTTGTGCCGGAATGGCATGGTGGGGTCCTCAGGGTTGAGTGGCTGCAGGGTGGGGTCAGCCTCGTAGGAGAAAGGTGTGGGGTTCAGTGTTGCAAAGTCAAAGATCAGGTTGTCAAGGATAAATTCCACCCGGACCCAGGGGTCCTCGGGCAGGCCTGGGAGGGCAGGTGTGCGGCATGTGATGAGCTGGGAGGAGTTGACATGGCATAGTTCCTCAAACTGGAAGGAAGACAGGCAGGTTGACGGGGGGCCAAGCAAAAATGGGAAGAGCCTCCTCTGGCACCTGCTCTGGCTATCCCCAGGGTGTGGTATGGGGCGAGGGGAGAGTGTGGGGTACCCAAGGGTGTCCTGCATGCTGGCCACTGCAGGAGGGTCCAAGAGAACACGCTGTCTCCGGGACCACGCGACGCCTCCGTCCAAGCCCCTGGCTGGGCTGCAGCATTCTCGAGACCACGGTCACCCGGATTCTTGGTGTCTGTACCACGTCCAGATTCTGGCCACGGACCGATATCTCACGTCCTCCACTGAAACAGACCATGAGCTTACGTAATGTAAGATGGCTTATGTTACCTGGACCTAAAGCACAGCCCAGTCCCAGCTAGGTCAGCTCAGCCCCAGCCCCAAACCACATGACCCCCTGCCCCTACCAGCAGCATGGGATTCTCAGTGCCCCAACATAAAGCCCTACAAACCCCCACATAGTGGAGCTGCAAAGATCTCCCTGCCACCTGCCATGCAGCCACACCCTTGGCCCAACACCTGAGGAAGCTCTTGGTGGGGCCAGCAGAGGTGATGTTGGGGTCGAAGGTGTACTTGAACTGTCCACGTTGAAGCCTCCGCTCCGTGGCCCCAAACCACACAGCCACAGGGAGCGTGGCAGGTGCGGGGCATGGGCTGGTCTCACACCGCAGCTGTTCTGACTGCTGCCCCGGCAGCCTGGGAGGGGAGGTGGGAATGAATGGAGGGGCGCAGGCAGGGGAAACTTGGACCACTCAGGCCCCAGCTGGCTTCCCTCTAGTGCTGACTGCAGTCTCCACCAGGTGTCCCTGGAGGTGCACTCCCACCACAGCCGGCTAGGGAGGGTCCAGCCACTCTCTGAAGAAGCAGACTGGCCCTCTTCCCCTTTCTGCTCTCCCCAGGATCCCAGACCCCTCCATCTTTCCCCTGGAGCACATGGATTTTTGCAGGATGAGGAAGTGCCCCTCACAAGTGACAAGGCTGGTCTCCAACCACCACTCGGATGTCCTCCAGCCGCCCAGTCAGGAGCTTGGAGCCATTCAGGGTGAGATGGGTGCCCCCAGCTCTGGGGCCGCGGGTTGGGAAGATGGAATGGACCTTCGGGTCCTGTGGGAAGGAGGACAGGGAGAGAGATAAGCATCAGACCAGACACAGGGAGGCGGGGACAGCCTGAGAAACAGGATGGTCCAGGACTGGCAGCCCCACCAAGGCAAAACCAGATAGGTTGAGAGGAGTCACCAGAGGGGGTGGCCCGCTGGCAGCTGGGGGTGGCTTAGCAGTCAGGTACCTGGTAGGCAAAGTCGTGCTCTGAAACGCCACGTCCTCTTCCCAGCACCTCCACCGCTGCGGCGCCGGCCACCTCCTCCCCACTGGCCCCGGTGATGCACACGAGGCTGTAGGCACACAGCAGGCTAGGGGGTGCCAGGCTGCATCGACGGCCCCTCAAGCTTACCTGGCAGCCCCTCTCCCTGCCCCACTGTCAGGTGGTCTTCCCCTTCCCATCCTCCACAAGATTGACAGAGACCCTCTCTCACTTTGGAGGGAATTCTTTATGACACATCAGAAGGCCTTGGTATCTGAGAATTAATATTTGTGGTTTCAATCATTTAAGTTCAACCCCAGAGGCCCCCAACAAGGAAGAATTTATCTGTGGCATAACTTTACAAAGGGGCCCTGTTAGCCTGGTTGTGGGGTGAGCTGCTGAGCAAAAGAGTGGGCACAGCTAGCCGCCCATGTCCTCTGCCACGTCACATGCACAGTACCCACTCAAAGCATGGTAGAAACTTGATTTATTCAGGAAAAAGAGTCCCTGAAAGCCTCTAGTCAGACAGAGGAATACATGTGAAGGGAAAGTGAACCGTCTAAGAAAATGCTGGTTCTTAGCCAGAAAACAGAAGCTTGGGCAAATTAACTTCCAGAGTGTTAAGCCTGCAGTGGCTCAACTCAGTGACATTGTCACAGTTGTTGCAAACACTCTAGGAAGACACAAGTGACATGTGAGCCACGCAGGGGAGGCTCCAGACAGAATATATGCCAATTGCTTCATAAATCACAAAGTCTTATGGTCTGGAACACTAACAGTCTAGATAGTCACTGTAAGTTCTCAGTCATAACACATTCAGGGGACACTCCATGCTCTAGCAGAGTAGTTCTTTATTTCAAATACAGATTCTGGGGCCCCACCGTGGGCCTCCTGAACCCAGATGTCTGAGGGGCAGTTAAGGATCTGCTCTGTGTTGGTTTGGGACAGGGTCTGCAGATTACCCTGATATTCAGCCAGGTTTGGGCCCTGCTGCTTGCGGACATCTCCTTAGGAATGTCCTGCACATGTACCTTTGGGGCCTGCAACCGCTGGCCAGGTTACCATAACCCAGGAGCCCCAGGAAGGCAGCAGGGGTCCCGAGAGACGACAGTAGAGTCTGGCCCTCGGCAGGTGTGCCTTTCTGAGGTGTGCCTTCCAAGTCTACCTTCCTGAGGAGCCTGGCAGCCCAGGACAATGCCTGGGGAAGAGTGAGCTGGTGAGAAGGCCAGTCCCTGAGTTTATCTGTCTGATCTCAGGGTCCTGCTGCCACAGCTATTAATATATCCACAGTCCCTCAGAAGACCAGCTGAGCAGAGCAGGAAGCAGAGCCACCAGTCAGCTCTGGGCAGTGACAGGCCCAGGAAGGATTCCCCAGAAGCCCATGCCAGGAACTTACAGGTCTGGTGGGCGCCCAGGGTCTTCAGTGGCAACCCTGGCACTCAGGCATTGTGGCCAGAATCAAGGAACAGGGAGACAGTGGGGCAGATGAGCGGGGGATGGAGGCCCCAAGCAGAAAAGCCAACCGTGGAGGCCCCAGGCTACGCCACGCTCCAGCTGGGTGCAGCCAGCTCACCTGCTAGAGACCTCGTACTCCTGGGCAACCACAGCACAGGGCACTCCAGCCACCGTGACCATGCCCAGCACATCCTGCACATGCTGGCCCAGGTTGGAGCCCCTGATGGTGACACGGGTGCCTCCGTCTACAGGCCCAGTCAGTGGCTCCACCTGTTCCAGGACAAGGACTGCTCACCTCTACTCAACTGGAAAGGCAGCCCCAACCTCCCACCTTTGGGCCCCCACACCCTCCCTCTAAGGGCAGCACTGAGGAAGGGATGGCCAGCCTTTCAACAAACCGAGTGGATGAGGGGCGCTGGGCACTGGGTGGCCACAGCCTCAGCCTCACCACAGGCCTCCCGGGTCACACAACGTGGACGCTCCCCCTCACACCACACACAGCCATACTGGGGCATGGCGGTTTGGCAGCGGCTGCAGTCTCCATGTCCCACGGAACAGTCATACAGTACCACTGGGGGTGGCAGAGACGCACGTGAGAGGCAGGCCTGGGAGAGCCCTGCTACCGCCGCCAGCCCAGCAGCCCGCAGGTGGCTCACCATGCAGCCCCTCAGCACTGTCCACACGCAGACGGCCGGCCCGACGCAGAAACAGCCCCACACGGAGCTCTGGCTGCAGAGCCTCATAGCTGAGCTGGAGAAATTGGAGTGGGTTCAGAGTCAAGCACTGGGGGAAGCGTCAGGCCAGGGGAGGGGGTAGTCAGAGAAAGGACTAAAATGACCAGTTAGGAGCATAGGGTCAGAGGGACCCCATGGGGCCACAGGTTGGAGGGCAGAGCCAGAAATGGAGTATGGGGACCCCATGGGGCCTCAAGTTACAGGTCAGAGCTAGGATGCAAGGACTCTATGGGGCACATGGTCAGAGGTCGGAAATGGGTGTGCAGACTCCCTCAGGGCGACAGGCGCTCATGGTGTGCACCTGGTGCTGCTGGCAGGTGACATGGCACTGGGTATCTGGAGGTGGCTCACACTCGACCCGGGCCTCAACCACCACCTCAAGGCCCTCCAGCTCCATCACACACTCATTTTCTCCTGGGCCGTCCTGAGGGCAGAGAACACAGCTGTTTGGGCAGTTTCAGGAGCTGGGTCCAGGGAGTCCTGTAGGTCACCCAACAGATCCCCCAGCACAGCCTCTGGGTTGGAGTTGAGCCCTCGGACTCTGCCCTCTTCCTGCTCCCCAGGGCTTGTGCAGAGTTTGTCAAAGCTAAGGAGGCTGCAAGGACAGCAGCAGGCAGGACACACTGACCTGGAAAAGGTGAAGGTTCCTGCCTAGCAGCCGGATTTCCCGCTCCACATGGACCGGCATCAACGTGGAGCCCTGAACGCTCTCTACACAGGGGCAGGAGCTTGCCCCCGAGGTCACCTCTTCCTGCAGGCACCAAGGGCAAGGCAGTCTATGGAGCCCACCCTGCCCAGCTCAGCCCTCTGCCTTGCCAGATTCCAGGGGCAAGGCCTGTGTGGGGCTGCAGACTCCACCCTGCCCCTCGCCCCCTCCCAGTGCAGAATCACAAGGCAAGCTAGGGGTAGCATCTTCCCCACATCCCCTCCCCTGAGGCCTCCTTCCTGGGCTGGGCCTCACCAGCTCCCAGAGCCCGGGGGTGTCATACTGGTAGTCGAGGCTGGACGGGAGGATGAGGGGGGCGGGAGGGCCCTCAAGCTCTGCTGAGTCTCCATCACCTGAGAGGAGGGTGGAAGTGGAGAAGGCGGGTGCGTCACCCCCCGTCCACTCGTCCGCCTCGGGCAGCTCGCTGCCTTCTCTCGTCAGCCAGTCCAGTGCGGGCTTCACGGAGCCCATGGCCCCTGGGAAAGTGGTGGCAGGAACAGTGGCAGGGGGCAGGTCCAGGGGCACTGTGGGAGGAAGGGCCTCAGGGCCAGGGTCTGCAGGGGGCACTGCTGCTACCTCTGAGGGTGACAGCGGGGAGGCCAAGAGGTCCTCAGGTGTGGCTGTGGGTCTGAAGTCAGTGGGGGCAGGGACAGTGGTTCCAGGTCCATTTGGGGGGTTGGGAGGGGAGGGCTCCTCATGGAGAGGCGACTCTGTGGAGCTGGGGGAAGATATGGGGCCAGAACCTGCCCACGGCCCCCAGGGGCTGAGCAGGGAAGGACTGGCCCCAGGTGAGATGTCCAAAGTTGTGGCTGTGGACGGAGCCCCAGGCTCCACAGGAAGGGTATTAGGAGCAGGGGTGACTAGGGCTTTGGGTGCTGTGGGTGGGGAGGGGCTGGGTCCGTCTCTTGCAGGATGGGCTGGGGAGACAAGGGGGCTCTGAAGGGGGAGGCAGAGGAAGACAGGAAGGGCCACTCAGCAGGCAGGCGCGGGACAGGATGCAGGCAGGCACAGTGTATGTTAAGAGGAAAGGAGACCAAGGAAAAGAGAAATAAAAACAGCCCATTAATTCTCCACAGGAGAAAACTGTGGGGGAAGGCTCCAGGGGTGTCTGTGCCGAGGTGGGGCATGAAGGCCAGACCTCCCCTGCCTCTCAGCTACAAACGCCCTCTCCCAAAACAGGCGGGATGTATCGGCGGCTGTTCTCCAGGGAGTCCGTTACACACAGCGGCTCTGGTGCTCAGGACAGAGCCTCACATAGGCAGACAGACCCCAGGCCATAAGAAAAACTCTCACACTGGGACCCCCAACCCACCCCCGTATGGCCCAGCCCAAGGTCACACTCACCTGATGGCTTGCAACCATGGGCCCAGTATCACACGAGGCCTTGTGTGTGCACAGGTGCTGCCAGACACACCAGTTACACCCCCAGCGGCTGCTCACACAGGCCTGGCACCTGCACAGAGCACAGCCATGGGGCAGGGGTCGCCACGGGGAAGCCCAGGCCTGGGGACAGGGCGAGGAACTCACTGCGCAGATGGGCGGAGTTCAGCGACCGCCACACAGTCATAGAAGGAGAGAGAAGTTTTGGCGATCACAACGGCGCCAAACCTGAGCTCCACGCTCACGGAGACGTGGTCTGCAGAAGGGGAGAGGGCCAGGGTTAAGCAGCAAGGAGGTGCACTCAGACCCAGAGCCGATATCCTGAGCCCTTGAATGGGGAAGACAACCCGGGGTGAGGGAATACAGTCCAAGGGCACAGAATGGAGGCTTCAGGTGGTTGGGGAGTGGGAGGACTCAGAGAAAGGCATTCATTCATGGCTCTTTGCCTGGATTCACACCTTAACCCCACCGCATCCCCTGGAGCAGGGGCTGGCCTCCCCCAAGGCTGGCCCATTCTCTCACCCACCGGCTCCTCTTGGCAGCACTGGGGCCTCATTAGGGTCTGGGGAGGGGCACATCACACCAGAACCAGTCAGCAGGGCAGGACTCTGATGTTCCCCAAAGTGGCAGGAATATGACTCCCCTGGCCACAGGGGTGGCAGGTCTGGCACTGATAGGAAAACCTGCCAAGAGAGCCAAGGACAGACACACTGTTGGGGCTAGTGGGCAGCAGACCAGGGCTCACATTTATGGGGCACCCAATGTGGACAGGCACCAGCAGTTAACAGACCTCAGGCCTCCCCAAACGCCCTCTGGCCTGAGTTAGAAATACATGGGCAAACTGAGCTCCTAAAAGAAGTGACTTGTGTGAGGCCATGTGGTATCTGACATGTCTGACACCAGGATCTAAGATCTCTACCCAGACCTTGATGCCCAGAGCCCTCCCCACCAGGGCCCTCCCTATCTGATCATTCACCTCCCTCGTTTCCTCTCGGCTGATGTTGGCAGGACTCATGGCTGCCACTCGCAGACAGCCCAGCTCAGACTGGAAGCTCCATAGCCACTGCTCTGGGCCCTGGCCCCTTGAGCACTCAGAACTGCGACTGCACCTGAGCAAGAATGACCAGTGTCTATCTGTGACCCCCACAGGCCACTGGGAGTTCATAGGGTAGGGACTCCTACAATCTGGAGGACCTGGGCAGGGCCCTAGAGTGGGTATGATACAGGTTCCTGTGTCTGCCCTGGCAGGGCACTGATGCCCAGTGCAGAGGATGGGGGTGGGGAATCAGGGTGTCTGGGGATCAGGGGTTGAGAGTCAAGCACTAAGGTTCAGGAATTCTGGACAGGACAATTATGCAGGAGCATTGTGGGCTTGAGGCTGAGACTGGGATGGGGTCAGGAATCTGACCTGCCAAGGAGCACACACCACCCACAGTATGGGTCCCTGTGAGCAAGGCAAGATGCACAGTCCAGGTGCTGAGCACAGGAGGCCACGGGAACCTTCAGAAGCTGTGACAGCAAAGAGGACCTGAGGCCAGCAATCCAAACACCAGTGGCTCACCCACAAATGGGTCTCTGGCCCCACCCAGAGGCCCCTCCCAGCAGCCATGCCCTTGTTTATGCCTGGCACTCACTGTGCTCTGGGTCATGACATACAGGTGCTCAAAGTTCCCATCAAAGGTGAGGTCTCTGCTAACTGCAGACCCCTCATGGATGCTCTGTGTGGAGTACGAGTGGCCATCGCTCCCTGGGCCCAAGTAGACCTGGGATCAGAGACCACAGGGTCTGGGATCCAAGTCCATGGGCAGAGGCCCAAAGCCCTCCCCTCCTCCACCCAATCGAAGTAATTTACAGACAGAATTTCCTCCTGGGCAGTCACAGGTCATACCAACCAGCCTAGCGGGGATGGAGGAAAATCACAGGTAAACACCACCCAGTCCTGGGAGAGCAGCTCAGGTCATCTCTCCTGGCCCACGGGTCACAGGGATAGCTTAAACCAGGCTGGGTCCCCAGCAACCTGTTCCCTCCAGACTCTGGGACAGGGGCCAGTACTTCCTGTGGGCTCACCCTGTGCAGCTGCCCTTGACTATCACCCAGGAAAGCAATGGTGTGTCCATCTTCCACGGTGACTGCCACAGCTGTTAGCTGAATCCCTGGCCACTCCAGAATTGGTGTGGCTTCCAGTGGGACCCGGCTCGCCATGGGGCTGGGCGTATGGTCTGAGCCACAGGGATAAGCATCCAGGGTGTCCTATAGGCAGCAAGAAGCATCAGGAAGGCCCTCCCTGGATAACCTCCTTGGCCACATCCTCCCTGGCCAACCTCATTCCCTCCCGCAGCCGCTCTGGTAGCTCTCCCTATACAACAGTGTCTTCTCTGCTGGCCCTCCTGGGTCAACCCCATCCCTGTCCCCAGTCTCTCTGGGCCCTCCCTAACAACCCTTCCCTGGACAATATCCCCCCAGGTACATCCTTAGCCCTATCGCAGTGGACTGATCTCCAGTTCTGCTCCAGTCCTTGGGCAGTTTCCAGTGGCTCCTTCCCCCTCTTTTGATCCCCACCGCTGCCTGTGGCCCCACCTTCTCCCATCCCTGGCCTGGGAGTGCTTCCTCCAGTTTCTGTGGTCACCTTGCTCCTGGACCACTTCTCCAAAACCTCTCACAGCCTGCTTTTCTGCTCCAAGTCCACTCACCGGGGCCCTCTCCTGCCTCTCACTGACTCAACCCTGCGTGCAGCTTCTTCCCTTTTTTATCCATCCTGAGGCTACAGCTCATCAATCCCGACCTCACCTTCCTCTCCTGCTCAAGAGCCAAAGGTCTCATTCCATTATAGGTCCCTGTCCCTACCCAAGAACCCCCAAACATCCTCCCAATCCACCTACACTAGGGCCACCCCTCCAGCATCCTAGTCCAAGCCCATCTAGACACTGCTGCCACCCGCATGCCAGGTTTGTGGTAAGGTACCACTGCCCAGGAAACACAGGAAGCACTTAATATCTGCTGATCTGATCATCCTCGTGCTACCACCAGCTGCCCTCGGACACTCTGGGCAGCTCCTTGGCTGCAAATAATTGGCCAGTGGCCTCAGAGAGGGGGAAAAGCAGGGCAACACTGGAACTCACCACTGGCAGCTGTGCACAGTCAGAATTGACATCATACTCGATGTAGGCCACCTCGGTCCCATCCTCAGCACGGCCCTCCCGGGTGTAGCAGGCATCTCGCGTGCGATTAGCAAGCCGGTCCACCTCATCCAGGGGGAAGGCACAGAGGGCAGAGGCTCCAGATGCCCCAGCAGCCACCAATGGGGGTCGGCCCACAGTGGGGGGTGCAGCCGAGGAGAAGGCTGCAAAGAGCACCTCCCCATGCGCCACCTCCCTGGACGTGGCCACAGCTGCAGCCTGGATCAGCCCGTAGCGGCCACCTTGGCAGGCCAGAGGCAACTCCACATAGGAATAGTAGTGCTGGTCCCGGAGGCACACTCGAGACACATAGGCACGAAAGGCTCTAGACTGAGCCTGCAGGTCCCGCCGCAGGAACAGGAAGTAGGCGCTGGCCCCACGTGCAAAGGCACTCACGAAGTGGTGGCTGTACTCAGAGAGGCGGCCCACTGCCAGCTTGGCTGTCTCCTCATAGGAGAAGGCAGCTTGGGGGTCCGGCGGCCATAGGGCCCGGGTTGTGATGGGTGGAATGCCACCCCCCACACCCCTGCTGGTGTATCCTCGCCCCACAAACAGGAGGGGCTCCCCTGCCAAGCCCTGGGCTACCAGCCCCACCGTGCTGACCGCAGGATCATTGGCAGCCACATACTGGGTGTCCCCAGGCCGCTCTGGCCGCAGCAGCAGCTGCTCAAGCTGCCCCAGGCGCCGCTGCTCACAGACCCCCTGGTGCACGCTCCCGCACACCACCAGGGCCCCTGGGCTCACCAGGAGCAGCTGGTTCGGGTTGTTGGTAGGCTGGGCCTGGGGGCACTCATCAGGCATCACAGGTGGCAGGCAGTCCCTGCTGTCTAGCACAGGGCCGGTGGACACTGAGGCCTCCAGCTGCAGCCCAGGGCTCAGCTGGAACAGGAAGTTGGTGGCCCCCAGGTAGAGGGTGCCTGAGGTGGGGTCTCTTGCCAGGTGCTGCAGATACGTGCCATTGGGAGTGAAAGCAGCTGGTGGAAGGGGCTGGAGGGTGAGGACCCACCCAGCCCAGAGAGCCTGGAGAAGAGCTGGGCCCAGGGCAGGCATGGTCACCTGGCAGGGAGACAGGTCGAGAGAGTGGGGCTCATGTGGCTGCCAGAGCACCCTGGGGCCACTGGTAAGGGATAGGACTGTGGCATTGCCAAGATGCCCCTCCTAACCTAGGGGGTGAGCAGAGGAGGACCAGGCTTCTTAGACAGGCACTATGTCCAGGATGACCTCAGGACCACACACTAGAACGAGGTCAGAAATAGGAGATACTTCCTAGGCAACACTGCCCATTCTTGGCAGGCACGATTCTCTAAGGAGACCTGCACCCCACTCACCATCCCCCCAGATCAGAGGGTGAGGGGCTGGAGAGGCCATGCCCAGGAAGCAGGGTCTGGATGGGGCAGGAGAGCAGGTGATGGGAAGGAGGGGCCCAGACCCCAAGAAAGGAGAGGCTCTACATGGATGAGGGTTTCCCAGGCAGAAGGAGGAAGGAGAGGGAGGCCTCCTGAGCCAGCAGAATGTTAGAGCAAGACAAGAGTTGGGGTCAGGGCCTTTCAGGCCAGGAATCCAGAAGGGTAATAACCACAGAACCAAGAGGCCTGAGAGATGTGAGGAGGCTCCAGCTCGGAGGGGTGGGGCCTGAAGGGCTGCACCCCACCTCCGAGAGCCCTCAGAATAGGTAGGAGTCATGCTGTTCCTAGATATCTAGTGTGAGGTCAGGCTCACCTGGCAGGGCTGGCTGGATCAGGAGACAACAGCATGACCCGTGTGGGAGTCACCTAGAAGAGGGGAAAGCCGAGTGTGAAGCTGGGGCCTGGGCTGCAGGCACATGGAAGCCCTGGGCTCCCCACTGGGGAGGCAGCACAGAAGCACCCCCTCCCCACCGCCCAGCCTGCTGGTGGAGCTGGGCCCAGCCTGGCCCCTGGCCACCAAACACATTCCACAGAGGACGCCTCCTCGGAGCCCACACGAGGAGGGGGAGGGCGGCAGAGCCAGGCACCCGAGGGGCCTGGGAAAGGTCAGCTAGGAAGGAGCCCCACGGCTAGCAGGGTCCAGCCAGGCCCCCAGCATGGCCCTCTCCCTGTGAGGTCCCTCTCTCTGCTCAAACTTCACCTTGTAAAGGAACCCAGGTATACACCCTCTACACGGCCAGGGGCTGTCCCAGCCCAAAGGGCTACCAGCGCTTCAGCAGACAGGCACTCGCACAGCAAGATGCATACACACCACCCACCCTGCATGTGTACACCTACAACACACAAACACACACACACACACACACACACACAGATGCAGATGCCATCTATACACACAGCACAGTGACACACACAGACACAGCCACCCATGTTCAAACACCACATGAAGACACATCCATATCGACACACAGGAACACACACACGTCACACTCACCTGAGACATTCAGACCACCACTCACATTTAGACACACACACACATTCATGCACACTCCCCTCGTTCGAGAGTACTTAGTTGGAGCCCTACATATAGAGAGCTGTAGAAGCTAGGCCATCTCTTGCTATTTCCTCTCCTGCACTTCAGAGTAGTGCCAGGACCCAAGATGTGGGCTAAGTGGAGTGTGTCCTGGAGGAAGGTGCCATGCCTGGCTGTTCCCAGGCCCATCACCAGGACCTCCCCAGACTTTGGGTGCCTGCTCTCTACACAGACCCCTTCTTGGGCCCCAGCTGAGGCTCCTGAGTCCCTGAAACAAGAAACTATGGCAACACCACCTTCCCCAGTGGTCCCCAGCCAAGAGCACCAAGGTTGGTGAAGTGCTGGGACAGACAATGCATCTCAGACTGGGAGACACTTCCCCTACTTGCCTGTGCCCAGGCCACGTTGCCCAGCCCCTCCCATCACCCAGCTGCCAAGCTGCCTGCGCAAAATATCAAGCGCTTGCTTCTCCCAGGTCGGCTCATCCTAGCTGAGGCCTGAGCAGCGTACTCCTGAGGCTGCCCCAAAGTGAACAGGGCTGGGCACAAGGCTCAGGGGAGGGTCCAGCAGCCTGGTGGAAGCTGGGACACTGTGGCCACAGCCCGGTGGGAGCAGGGGGGCCGTGGTCACAGCCTGGCTGGGCACTGCTCCCGAAATAGCTTGGGGGTTTCCATTTTTAGTGTGCAGAAAACAGGGCAGCTCTATGGGAGCAGGAACAAGGCTGCCTCTGTTTGCCACCCAAGGGGGCGGGGGGGAAGGGGGCAGCAGGGAAAGTCTTGAACCCGGCCAGGATCCCAGGACTGTGGCAAGACCAGGCTGCCCAGGAGCCCCCCACCTAGTTTCCAAGGGATGAGGAAAGAAAGTTTCTTCCCATGGGAAGACAGAGTCCACCTGAGGATGGGCAGAGGTCATCTCTTGCACGGGGCTACTGTTCAATTCTCCTGCCACCGCATGCCAGGGATGGGCCTTGGGCACAGGGTCCCATAGTTAGACCAATACTCACTCCTACATGTTTACAAATATTTGCTCAGAGCCTACTGCATGCCAAAGTTCTCCAGCCCTCAAGGGGCAGCAACAAAACCACTCCCCATATGTGATATCAAAACTGGATTGATGGATGACAGAGCCTTGGGAGATGAAAAAATAGTAATAATAATAATTAATTTAAAAAAAAAAAACACTGGATGAGGAGACAACAGGAAGAAATGGGTGGGATCAGAACAGCTCCTGGCCAGGCCACCGAGGAGATCGGCCGCTGACCCACTCCAGGGAAAGTGGTCAGGCTTCTGCAATCAGTCTCCCTGTGAATCAGGACCTAGCACCCCTTGCCCCTCCACACATACCATGGGTAGCTGAAGGAGGAGAGAAAGAAGAGCATGCATTTTTCTCTTCCATTTCAGGCACATGGATTTCACTTTATCTCTGCCACAGGCCACTGAGCAGCTCCCAGCCCCTCCAATCTAGCCTCCCAACTCCCAACTTCTTGGGGCTTTACTTGAGTAGAATTGGAGTACACCCCTCCCCCAAAAGCCTCTGGGGCACCCCAGAGCAGGAGGGATAAAGGCCCACCCCTCCAGTCCACACCTCTCCCACCCGATCCATGCCAGTGCTCCCCCACAAATGCCCTTCGTTCCTGCCAGCCTGAACTGCAGGCTGCCTCGCTCCTCCAGCTGCCGCACAGGCTCTTGCCGCTGCCTGGAATGCCCACTCCCTCGCTATCCCATTAACTCCTACACCAACCATCTTCTAACTGGGGAGCCTCCCCTGTCCTCCCAGGCTTCTGAGGAGGCCACTGCATGCAGTGGACAGAATGGACGCACCTAGCCAACACTCTGACAGGCACGGCTGCTCGGCCTCAGGCTCTCCGAGCCTCAGATTTCCTAGCTGTACAATGGGAAGAAGGATTGCTCTGACCAGTAAACATGATACGGCATGTGCCTGGCATTAGTGATGCCAGCCAGGGTCACTTTTCTCCCAGTTCCACCCTCCTACTCTGGACTTGAAGCTCCTTGAAGGCAGGGAGTATGCTTTCGATTCAGAGGCCCCGGCAACTTGCACAGACTTCAGCACAGACCAGATGCTCCCTGCATGGTGAACGTACCCCCATTTCACAGCCAAGAAAACCCAACAAATAGGGGAGATAGAAGGCCCACAATCCCTCCAAGCCACTTGGTCTCTCAAAGGGAAGACGTTGGCCCCACTTTTGTTAATGACCAGGCCAGGGCAGACTGAAAAGGCTGATCTAGAACCAGACCTCACATCCCCAACTTACACAGCCTGGATCTCCTGCCCACTCCCAACATCTGAGGCCCTGTTCAGGCTCACAGCCAAAGCCTAATTCTGCCTGTGCCCAGGCCTGCCTGGAGTCTCTTCTGGGCCCACCCTACTCTGAACCTTTTCAGGGGGCCCAAGACTGCCCAACTTTTGTCTGCAGAGCAAGCACCTCCCGGACCCCCGTGGAGCTGTCCTCGACAACAAAAGGGGCTCACAAACCCCGCCATTCCGCACCTGCAGAGGGGCCATAGGACAGCCCACATTTGCCTTGCTTTCCAATTAGTGGGAAGCCGGCATTCCCGTTTCAACCTCCTGCTCAGCTTCCAGGGTCCACTACAGAGGTGAGTTATTCATTGACAGTGCAGCAGTGCCCGCTGCTCGCCCTGTTTTCTGTGTGTTGAGGAGGGGTGGGGAGATCCACCATTTACCAGGCACCTGCGATGACCCCAGGCGCTGATCGATCACCCACTGAATATGTCTGTGTGTGGAGAGGAGGGCCCCCCTCTGGGGGTCAGCAGGCTCGAGGTCCGCCTTTGTCAGTCCCACCGGGAGCAGCCAGAAAGGGCTGTTACTACTGAGGGGAAGCCCCGACCTCCCCACTCGGCTCGTCCTTGACCCTCCCCAACCCCCGGACCCCGAGGCGAGGACCCCATCAGTGGCCCTGGGAGGGCGGGGAAGGGGCCGGCCGGTCCCCGGTGGCGGCGGCGAGGAGGGGGCGCGGAGGAGCAGCTCCACCTCCTCAGTCTCCCAATCGCGTTCCAGGCGGAGCCGCCAGAGTTTCCCTTCGCGCGGAGAAGTGTGGTCCCAACTCTCAAAACCAAAGTCGCCCACCACTCACCCAGGCCGCCCCTGCCCGGCAGGATCGAGGCCCCGACCCGTTCCACCTCTGGAGCCCCGGTCCTCGCCGCCCCGGCCCCGAGCCCCGCACTCACCACCCGGCCAGGCCCCACGGGATGTGCGCGCCGAGGCGGGCGCCGGCCGCTCCGCGCTCGGGCTCCGCGCGCAGCGGCCTCCCCCCGGGTCTGGCGAAGCCGCAGCTGTTACCCGGAGACCGAGGGGCGGAAAACTGCGCCCGCTGCCCGCCCCTCCCGCGCGACGCTGCCACCGCCGGGAACAAAGGAGACAAAGCCGCGTCGGCCGGGCCCGGCTCCGCTCCTTCCCCCTCGCCTGCCGGGCTGCCCTCCCCCCGCCCGCCGCCCGAGCCAGGCCGGAAGCAGCCCGGAGAGCCGGGCGCGCGGCCCCGAGCCGCCCGGGACCCCGCATTCCAACCCCGCGGGCTCAGCGTCGGCCGAGGGCTGGGGATCCGACCCCTCCCGCACGCGGGAGGGCGGGGGCGGGTTGCACAGCGGCGGTCGCCATGGCAACGCCGGTAGCCCAGAGGGGTGAGGAGTGAACCCCGGGAGCCAAAGCCGCCCCGCCCCGTCGGCCTCACCTGCGCGCCGCCTTGGAACCGGAACTGGGAACTTTCCCGGTTACTAGGGGCCGAGGCGGAGGGTCGCGCTCCGCACCCGCAGGTGCTGGTGGAACAGCGCCCTGGCCTCTTCCCGCCCGTCCAGAGCCGGGTCGCACCCGGGTCCCTCACCTGCCCGACCCGTTCTCCTGCCAGCGCCCGGCCTCGCCCCGCGCCCAGAGCTCCTTACCCGGCTCCGGTGGTCATCCTCCCCAACTTTCTTTACCTGAACTCCGAAGCGCCTTGTTTCTCCCCTGCGCACCTGGCCCTGCCCACCGCCCCTGCTCCCAGTACTCCCCAACAGCCAATCCCTCCTTCCGGCCCCACCTCTGGCTGTTTGAGAACATGGGCTTTGGACCTGGGCTTGCGCCATCAACTAAGCCATGTAACCTGACACCAACCCCCCCAGCCTATTTGCTCACCAGCAAGTGGGGGTGATACCACCTCTAGCGGGGCTGTGAAGGCAGGGCACCTGGGCTGCAGAGGCGCACAAGCAAGGGCTCACTTCCTTCCTTTCTTCCCAGCCCAGGACCCAGACCTGGACCCACCCCAAGCTGAGAAGCATTGAGCAAGTCTGGGCTCTCTCACTGGCAAACACCTGGGCCTTCTGCGGGAGGAAACACTGGCAGAAGGGTTCTCTCCTGGGGACCATTTGTCCCCTGTGCAGGGCCATTCACACCCTGGCACGCCCACGGCTAACTCAGGAGCCAGAATCTGGCCCATCCGATTAGGACTTTTGGAGGACTTTGGCTAAAAGCCATTGGCACAGCTTCCTGGGAGGCAAAAATGTCACACGCATCATCTGAAAGCCTCCAAGGCCTCCATAGGCTAGGTGAACCTCAATCAAGAGATTCAGGTCATCCACACTGGCTACTGCCCTAGAGCTACAGACACCCTCTTCCCACCTCCCGCCAGCTATCAAGGGTCTCCCGTCAGGTCACCCCTTTTCCTCCACTCCCACTTCCAGCATCTGAGTCCAGGTGCTTAGCACCTTTTCTGCAGCAGCATAGCAATCCCTCCCTGGATCCCTCACCCTTAGCCTCTCACCTCAGACTGCCAACCTGGTACCCCGGGCCTCTGACTTCATGCTGCGCAACTCCCCCACACTCATCACCACCCCAGCCAGGACAGTCTGCCCCAGTCCCTCACCCACTTTGGCTTTCCTGCCTATGTAGCTTGCAGGAGCCCCCTTCACATGCACAGAATCCCTCCCTCCCCAAATCCATTCATCCAAGCACACACCCTTCAGGACCTATCTCACCTCAGAGGAAACTGGGTCTTCCAAACCCCACAACCCCCTTCATCTGTACACAGATACGATACCTACTGCCCTATGAGGAATGTGAACACTCTAAGCGCAGGGTCTTTCCATCCCATGCCATTCTGGGGAGCCATTACTCGCCAAGGATAGAGTGACTGAGGGACCAGGTGCTGAGAACCTGAGGTGGCGGGCATTTGGGCCATACTCACTGCCCAAGACTGAACACAGGCTCCAAGAAGAAAGTATGCCTTATGGGAAACACTCCTGGCTCCACAGGCTCTGACAGCTCTGCACAGACACCAGTGAACAAGCCCCCACCTGCAGCCCCTGCATACAGCTACCCTGCGCTCTCAAAGGGGAGTGGGTTCTCTGGAACGTGCCTGACTTCCAATACTCCAACACCAGGACTGAATACTAGCCCAAAACTCCTGTTTACTCAGGGCACACAAGGCCACCCATGGCCATTTAGTCCAGGAGGTCATGGGTCACTGTTCCCCTCTGAAAAGAGATCATACACATGCCCCCACTGCACCTCCCACCCGTGGGAGACCCCCTCTTCCCTATCACTGCCTCTCCATGCACACTCCTGGTGTCCTGAGCTCTGCCTATGCCTGTGGAAGATTTCCCCGGGCTGTGTGGAGGTGCACCCAGCCCCAGTGGCACACCAGTGCTGCCCAAAGCACTCTCTATACCAGGGATCCAGATTGGCCATCAATTCCTATACTTATGTCCCCAGCAACATTTATCAACCATTCCCCCAGTCTTTCTTCCCTGCTTTCCTCTGATCACTCCTCCAGTACTAGAACCAGGAAGTTCTCCCCCACATGGTAGAGAAAGTGATCCAGGAGATGGGAAGTAACCGTGGTCACCAATGAGTAGGCAGCTGGCTAGGTTCCACTCGCTGGAACTCCCAGGCCATCTGACATCGGACAGTCAGGTAAGTGGAGGGCAGGCCAGGAAATTCAAAATGAAAATCTAGGCCTCAGGAGTGCATCCATAACAGTTCAGAAAAGAGGACAGACAGGAGATGAGAGAGGAACTAAAGGGGGTGACTACCCCAACTCCAGGCCCAACCTTCAAGTCTTGGATCTTGATTCTCAATGAAAAAAACTCAGTCTGATTGTTTTAAATAATAAAACTCAGGATATTTTAATTGGACATTAGCACAAAGTTTTGATAATTAATGTAAATGAACCTTGTCTGCAAAGTGAAGTGTGCCTGCTGGTGAGTGACACAGATGCTGCTCCTTCAGATTGAGGTTATACACACCCCCAAAGGCTCACTTCATTGCTACAAGTCTCTAACTAAATCCACATTTACAGATATTGCCTCAGACCCTCTGGAGGAGGGGCCAGGGGTTAGCTGGCTCTGAATAGCATGTAGAGCACAGGTAGTGTGGCCACAAATGTCACACAGGTGACCAGGGTGCTGTAGATGGTGTTCCTGTTGACTTGGGCTTCTAGTCTCTGCTCCGTGTCCGACAGTGCCAAGATCATACTCCCCTGCTCTAGCAAGGAGCTGGGCATAGCCCCGTCTGCTGGTTCCGCCAGGCCTGGGTGTGCTGCAGCCTTTACAAGCTGAACCACCCCAGCCATTTGGCTACAAGTCTTTTCTAGGCCATCAAGCTGCTCTCGTAAGCCTTCTAGACATGAATGGACTTGCCTGGAATGACTGAGCTGCTCTTTCAAGGCAGCTGAAAGGACGTCTACATCTCTGTCTCTGGTAGGGGGAGTACCTGCCTGTGACCCAGAGCCCTGCCCCGGCCCAACAGCATGTACCAGGCCTCTCAAGTCCACCATGAGATTGTGGAGGTCCCTCTGCTGGAGGGAGTAGCTAGACGCCTGTTCTCGAATGGCCTCCTGGAGACTCACAGGCCCCTTCTGTGCCTCCAGGAGTAAGGCCTTCAGCTCCTGTAGCCGGACACGGTTCACATAGGTGGAGCCAGCCACACCAATCAGGGCCCCCAGGACTGAGCCAATGAGGGACCAGTTCTTGGTCCTCTCCGCCCTTGTGCGCTCCTTCTCATGACTTTCCCGCACAGCTGCAGAGAAGAGGGAGAATTTCTCGCGCTCAGAGTCTTCTGCACGCAGATAGGCTGTGCGAAGTCTCTTCTCCTCCTGCAGAAGCAAAGCCACGTTACTGGGTTACATGGGGACAAGGTGGCCCTGCAGCTATAGCCACCAACAGATGGCTCACTACCTTGTGCCTGGCAGAGTACATGTTCCATAGACCCCTGCTGAATGAATGAAGGTAGCACGAACCCGGCTGGGTCAGAGGGGCAAAGGAATTGGGAGTGAGCAAAGTGAGTTACATGATCGTCCCACCTGAGCAGTCCTGGGTTTGACCAGAGGTGTACTTATGTCTACACGAAGGGAAGTGTCCAGCACTTCCTGGGCCAGCCCCTCCATGGTTCTCCTTCCTCAGCATTCTGGGTCCCAGGCTACACTGCTCTGAACAGTTGGCCCCTGTACTCCAGAAGAAAGTAGATGGACAGGCTCTGGAAGCTTGGGGTTCTGTCCCTCCGTAGGAGCTTCTGGTTCACCTCTGTACCAGGCCTCTGATTAAGGACCAGTCAGGGTTCCCACCTGGCCCCTCCATGATCTGCCAGGCGAGGGTCACTGTCCAGGTGTGAAAGGATTGCCTCCTGAGGTGCCTACCTGCAGCATCCTGTGCTCGAGAGTAGCCAGTTCCAAGTACTGACTGTCCTCCCTGGAGACACGGTCCAAGCGGTCCCTCACCTCCTTCAGCTTGGCCTGGTGAACTTCCAAGTCCTCCCGAGCCTCTCGGACAAGCCCTCGGGCCACCATGAACACTTTCTCAGCCTGCAAAGAGAAAACCGGAGGCCATCTGCACCTTCTCTCCACACCCACACAGGCTCAGCTGCATTCCCAGCGAGGCTGTGGCTAAGAAGAGGTCACTGGGGTGTGAGCTGCAAAGGGTGGAAACGGAATTCCTTAGACACTAATCCTGGCTCACCCAGTGGTGTTCAAAGTGCAGCCTTGGGCCACACCCATCAGAATCACGAGATTCAGCCATTCAAGCAGAAATAACATGCCCCTGAAAAAACTTGAAAACAGCTAACAATGCACACAATTTGTGTCCATCAAACCTGTGTTGGTAGGCTTGTGTTGGTAGGCTGTTTCCCGTGTGTTGCCTTATATATGCCTCATAACAATGCCATGAAAGGCACTGCTGCAGCCTACAGTTTATAGACCTGGAAACACCAGCTCAGCCAAGCTCAAAATCTCCAAGGAAAGAAATGGCACTGTTTGTCTCAAAGCCCCTGCTGAACCCCAGGTTCTTCCCACCTTGCTACACTACTCCATGCCTAAGCAGGAGTGGGAACAAAGATGACAGAATGCTTTTCTGCCACCACAAAGGACTTGACAACCACAACTCGCTCTTTCCACTCACAGTGTGACATTTCCTACTGCCCTCTACCTTCGCAAAAGATGTTGTAATTACACACAGTAACAGTACTGCAGCAAGCCCCAGGTAATTTTTTTTTTTTTTTTTTTTTGAGACGGAGTCTCGCTCTGTCGCCCAGGCTGGAGTGCAGTGGCGCGATCTCGGCTCACTGCAAGCTCCGCCTCCCAGGTTCACGCCATTCTCCTGCCTCAGCCTCCCGAGTAGCTGGGACTACAGGCGCCCACAACCACGCCCGGCTAATTTTTTGTATTTTTAGTAGAGACGGGGTTTCACCGTGGTCTCGATCTCCTGACCTTGTGATCTGCCCGCCTCGGCCTCCCAAAGTGCTGGGATTACAGGCGTGAGCCACCGCGCCCGGCCAGCCCCAGGTAACTTTCACCATCAATCCCCAAACAGTCCACAAAGGAAGTATTTGCTGGCCTCACAGACTGGATGTTAGTGGCCAGGGACTTATTAGTACACAGTAACTGTTTTTAGAGAAAGTAGGTGGCACAGTTACATGGAGACCTTCACCCCAGAAGCATCAAGCCCAGGTTTCCACATGAGAAATGAGGCCAAACACAAGTCTGGATGTGGCTACCCAGCACCACGTGACTGGTTTGGCACATTTCCCAAGTCAGAGGGCAGGGCCAGCCACCCCAGCTCCCCTCCTCACCTCTGTCACCTTTCCCTGGGCCTCTCGAACCTCATTGAGTCCAACAAACTCTTCATATCTATCCCACCAAGTCTTGGCTGTGGAGGTCGCTCGTTGCTGAATGCTGTGCCCCAGGGCTCTTCCCAGTGCTGGGAGGCGGTGATGCAGCCCGAGGGCCACTTCCTCAGGTCTTTTCTCTCTGGGTTGGCTTGGGCCTGGGCTGCAGAGAGTCCTGGTCATAAAGAGGTCCCTTCCAAGGAGGCCCCTCCGGACCAGTATGCGGGGCACACCCACGATGTGCTGCATGGCAAACCCAGGGCTGCGCCCCGCCATCAGGAGATCTGTGAGGGGGACGCCAGACAGGTCAGCTCACAGCTGAGAAAGGCTGGACATAAGTCCGTTCTGAGGCCTAGGGACAGTTCTGAACAGACTAATCCTCACTAAAATCATCTAAACTGAGCACCACCCTGTTGCGCCCAGAGACTGCGGCCCCTGTGGCAAGAGGATGGTCAGGCTCTCCCCTGGGTGCTCTTGGGCAATGGAACGCAGTTGGGGAAGAGCCTCTAGGATACCATTCCTTCCAGTGCCTGCCACCATGCCACACAAAGCGGGCCCTTCCCTGCTACCCACTTCCCTACATCCCCCAGGTCTCTCTGCTGTGACTTGAATGAGAATCCTGATGTCCAGGTTTCTGATATCAAAGACAGTTTTGAAACCAGAGTTGTATACATGCTGACAAAGCCCCACAAAGATGCATAAATACTCCCTGCAATGTTGTAGAACTCAGGGGAATTCAGGAAGACTAAGATCCAGGATCATTTCTGTTAAACAGCCTCAAAACCAACTCCCCAGACTCTCTAAGGACTGCCTCAGCACAAGGGAAGCAGAGTTTCAATTCTGTGCAAGGGCCTAAGGACACAGGCCATTTGTGACCCAAGACAGAAAACTCTTAGCTCTCCTCTAAGACAATTCCAACGGCAAAACAAAACAAAACTGTTTTTGCCACAGAGGACTTTTCTTAGGTTCACGCCATCTGTCTTCGCCCCCAGACTTTCCAGGCCACCAACTCTCAGTCTCACACTTCTTGACTTCCATAAACTTTCTCTTTCCTCTCCAACCTGCCATTGCTCAACGGGTTAGGTTTCTCTCATCTTTCCCTCTTCCACCTTGCTTTGATATTTGGGCCTGCTTCTCATTACCTGAACAGCAGGGAGTCTCCTGTTATCCAGAATCAGGCCTCACCTGAGCCCAAGAGTGCCAGTGACTCTGAGGACCACAAAGAGGTGGCCAGGTGACCCGTTTTCTCAGAAAAAGCTGAGCCAACAGCACCCTCCTCTGGCCAAACCACACCTCAAAGTCCCTAAGCGCTGATCCTGGCTGTGAGAGCGACACCTGGTGGCCAACAGACCAGGCCAGAGAGAGAAAAGCAAAGAGAGCTGCAGACAGGAAGAAACTGAAGGAGCTCCAGATACAGAATAGAAAGGGGCTTCCTGATGGAAGGTGATGTGAGACAGAGGCCCCCCACAGCACCCTAGCCTCCTCTCCATCATGCTGTGCTAAGAGCTGTCTTTGGAGAAGCTCAGGGGCTTTGAAAACACAGCTGGTAGGGTAGAAACATGTCTTCTGGGCAAAGTGGGCCTGAGCTGAGAGCCACAGAAGGGAACATCACTGTGACAGTGGTCCAAAGCTCGTGCCACATCCAAACCCCTGGGCCCCCTTCATAAGGCTGGGTTCCATAGCCATGAGGGTGCATACCATCCAGGCCCCAGCAGCCAGTCAGACTCCCAGGCCTCAAGGCCAGCACCCACGACGCACAGGCTGGGACTCTATAACACCCCTGCAGGTGTATCCTTCATCAAACAAAGCATGCAGTGTCCACCATGGCTGGCACCACTTTTCAACACCCTCTCTTCCCAACATCACTGCCCCTCTTGGCTTCCTCCAACCTTCTCAGCCTCCTTTCCCAGCACCGCCTCTACTAGCTGCCCACTTTTAGACCCCAGGAAGGTCACCCATTCCTGGCAGAGATGACAACTACTCTACTGTCTCTTGTGCAATCTTCGCTTTCTTCCCTCCCCTTCCCCACCCCCACGTTCTGCATATGGCAGCCCAAGGCTCCGTAACACAAAAATCAGATTACATTCCTCTGATCAAAATCCCCTAAAAGCTCCCATTTCACCTGGCGGTGGCCAAGAAGCCCTGAGACCTCTCAGCCCTCATCCTCTTCCTTCTACTGCCATACTCTGCTCCAGCCACTGTGCTGCTCTGTGCTCTGCCACCTCCTCCAGCTGGATGACTCTTCCTTCACAAGTCCACTCAGCTCACCCTGACATCTTCATCTTTGCCCAAATATCACCTCTCAGTAAGGCTTCCTTGACCACTCCCTCCCCAGCTAGGTTCTCTGCTTTATTTTTCTCCTGATGGACACATTTCCTTATGTGTTGCCTATTCTCTCACTAGAACCTAAGCTGGGTGACAACAGAGACTTCATAAGGGAATGTGGCAATAATCCCCAAGTTGTTTCTCCACTCCAGTCCCTCCCCTCAGGCTCTCCACCACCCCACCAGCCCCCAACCCCAGGCCCCATTTCTCAGCCCCCAGAATGTCACCACTTAGATGTTTCACAGGCCCCCCAACCACCAAGGGGAAGAATGTTCCTGGCAAAGAGAAAAGGTGGAAAGTGCTTGAGGTTGCTCAAAACCTGAAAGGCAGTCAGTGCAACTGGAAAGCAAAAGCAGAGATGAATGGATGGAGAAGCTGGACAGGTGAAGCAGGGCCCTGAGGGTCAAGTTCAGAATCCTGCCCCTTCAGATCCATTCTCCCACCAACCGCCCCTTCCTCAAGCCTCTATCATGTTCCTCATCTTCACTTCCAGCCTGATAGTCTGCTTGCTTCATTTTCCACCAAGAAAATAATAAAAAGTTGGAAGAGAACTTCCACAAACTCCCAATCACCAGTAACTGCCCCATTTCCACCTCCTCTCTTGATCCTCAGGATAAAAAAAACCCATGCTTCTAGGGAAGACCAACCTGTGCCCCAGGGCCCAAATCCTCTCTCTTCCTGAGACACTGCTCAGTAATTGATCTAACACCCCCACCAGCAACTGCCCCATTTCTCTGGTTCCCTTTATAACCAAACTCCTTGACAGACTGCCTGAATTCACTGTTTCTGTTCCTCTTCTCTGATTCCATCCAGCTCCCTCTGATCTGGCCTTCACCCCCTCCTCCTTCACATGCCGTTTCACTTGGTTTCCAGTGCCCACTCATCTGCCTAACCTCTGGAATATGCAGCACCCCAGCGCTCAGCACTCAGACTCCTCTTATCCAGTCCTGTGGTTTTAAAAATCATCTATGAAAATGGTCTAAAAAATTTATTTTGGTGAAGGCCATACAACTCTGTGAATATAATAAAACCACTGAATTGCACACATTGCATGAATTGTATGGTATGCAAGTTATACATCAATAAAGTTGTTTTAAAAAAAAAAAAAAATTATACTCTTGACTTCTCCAGCCCATACCTCTCTCCACAGGGTTCTTGGCTCATTTATCAAACTTCCCAACCTGTATCTCTGCCTGAAAATCTTTTTTTTTTTTTTTTTTTTGAGACGGAGTCTTGCTCTGTCGCCTAGGCTGGAGTGCAGTGGCGCAATCTCGGCTCACTGCAACCTCCACCTCCCGGGTTCAAGCAATTCTCCTGCCTCAGCCTCCTGAGTAGCTGGGATTACAGGCACCCCACCATGCCCAGCTAATTTTTATATTTTTAGTAGAGACGGGGTTTCACCATGTTGGTCAGGCTGGTCTCGAATCCCTGACCTCGTGATCCACCCACCTCAGCCTCCCAAAGTGCTGGGATTACAGGCAGGAGTCACCACGCCCGGCCCGTCTGCCTGAAAATCTAATGGAGATCTCATCTTCCCCTCCCAAACCTGTTTTTCCCATAGCCTTCTCCAACATGGAGGACAGCAATACCAGGTTCAAGTATTCAGACCAACAACCTCGCATCACTCCTAATTCCTCATTTCTCTCCCACCTCACATCCATCTATCAGCAAATGCCACTGGCTTTCCAAATCCAGGATCCCTCCTCTTCTCACCTCTGCCACTGCTACCAAATGGTCCCAATGACCTACATCACATCTCTAGCCTGGACTATCCCAAGAGCCTCCTGACAGACGTCACCCTGCTTCTATTCCAGTCACTGCAATTTATTGTCAGCAGAGTCAATGTTCCTTTCCAAACACAGGTGGGACCATGTCTCTCTGCTCAACCCCTACAACGGTTCCCCACTTCTCTCAAGGTAAAAGCCTGTCTTTTCCATGGCCTACAGGGAACCTACCCACTGGCTCTCATTCCTCTGACCTCATCTCCCACTAGTCTCCCTTTCCTCACTCCACTCCAAGCACATGGATCTTCTTGAAGTTGCTGGAGCGCACCAGGTTGTCCCCAGCTCAGGGCCTTCATGACAGCTGCTATCAGTGCTGCTTGCTCCCTCACCTTCTTCAAGTCCTGCTCAACTAGTAGCCCCTTGGGAGGTCTACACACACCCTATCAGATATGGCGATCCCACTCCCACCCTAGCACTCCTGACCCACTGTCTACACTTTATTTTTTCCATGCACCTATCACATGACCTACAATATGTATCTCATTTATTTGCTTTGGTTATAGTCTGTCTCACTCACTAGAATTTCAGCTTGGTACCTACATATAGTACATACCCAGCAAAAAATGTATTCATCTGCCTAATCTTTGGACACTGTAGCATCCCAGCACTCAGCACCGTTACTTAAAAAATTAAGAGCTTTGGCCAGGCGCGGTGGCTCACGCCTGTAATCCTAACACTTTGGGAGGCTGAGGCAGGAGGATCATGAGGTCAGGAGTTCGAGACCAGCCTGGCCAATATGGCAAAACCCCGTCTCTACCACAAATTTTCCAGGCATGGTGGCGGGCATCTGTAATCCCAGCTACTGGGGAGGCGAAACCCCGTCTCTACTAAAAATACAAAAATTTTCCGGGCATGGTGGTAGGCACCTGTAATCCCAGCTACTGGGGAGGCTGAGACAGGAGAATCGCTTGAACCCAGGAAGCAGAGGTTGAAGTGAGCCAAGATCGTGCCATTGCACTCCAGCCTGGGCGACAAGAGCAAGGCTCCATCTCGGGGGGGAAAAAAAAGCTTTATTGATATATAACTTGCATACCATATAATTCACGCAATAACTTGCATACCATATAATTCACGCAATGTGTACAATTCAGTGGTTTTAGCATATTCACAGAGTTGTATGGCCATGACCAAAATAAATTTTTTAGACCATTTTCATAGATGAATAAACAGAATTCGCAAACTGCTGCACCCCTGACTATATTATAAAACAAACTCCTTACAGGGGTTTTCAAAGCTATAGGACCATGTGATATAACTCCCTCCCACTTCTGCCATCTCCCAGCCTACTCTACCTCCACCCAAGCTGTGCTTTCCTCGGTTCCAGGAACGCGCCGAGCTTCAAGGCCTTTGCACATGCACATGCCCTGCTGTGTACCTGAAGTGCTCTTCCCGCGCACGGCCACAGGCCTGGGGGGCCTTCCGATTAAGTACCCCTCTTACGGTTCCGGATTCTACCCTGGCAGGACGACCCTAGTTCCTCGTACCTGGCGCGGCAGGACCTAGCGTCTGCCACTCAGTTGACCTCTGACCTGTTAGTCCCCGCCCCTGGAGCGCCGCATCCGGTAGCGAGAGTTCAACTTCCTGACTAGGAGCCAATCAGGGGGGCCGCTCCGCTGTCTACGACAGAGGGTGGGGGAAGACGCGCCGTTTCCGGTGGCAGGGTCTGGGGAAGGGGCGCCAGGCGCGATGTCCGGCCGCGAAGGTAAGTGTTGCGGGACGGTGAGGACTGTGAGGACTGCGGGGACGGCGGGGCGGGGACCGGGCGGCAGGGGCAGGCCGAACGTGTTCGTGTCGCCCACAGGGGGCAAGAAGAAGCCACTGAAACAGCCTAAGAAGCAGGCCAAGGAGATGGACGAGGTGAGGGCGGGCGCGGAGACACGGGCGGGTGCGGAGGGCCTGGGAAACAGGCCTGAGTTGAACCCCCTTTGCCTCTCCCCAGGAAGATAAGGCTTTCAAGCAGAAACAAAAAGAGGAGCAGAAGAAACTCGAGGAGCTAAAAGCGAAGGCCGCGGGGAAGGGGCCCTTGGGTAAGTGGGGGCTGAATGTAGCTCAAGCTGGCCAATCGCTATGAGCGTCTGTTGGGATGAGGGCGCGGACATGCCTTTTTCCTGCCTCCTGAACTGCGAGGTCTCGTTTTCCGACGTCCGCTGTAGCGGATGGTCCTTAGCCAGTCTCGGATTTGCAGCAGCAGTAAGGGCCGGGAGCTGGAAACGAAGTCTCCTGCCTCCCAGGCAGTCTGGACTTCCATTCCTTAGGGAATGCAGAAACGGAAACATTGAAATGTATTTACCTCAGACGCAGATTCATACAGTTAAGTTTCTCAGTGTCTTCCGCAATCTCTTGCCCCAAATTCGTATTTTACTGCCTTCTTAGTGTTTGAACGTTACTTGACTTCGAAGTTTTTCTGTGTGTTTTTTGTTTTGTTTTGTTTTTTTGAGACAGAGGCTCACTCTGTCTCCCAGGTTGGAATGCAGCGGCGCGATCGCGGCTCACTGCAGCCTCCGCCTTCCTGGTTAAAGCGATTCTCCTACCTCATCCTCCCAAGTAGCTGGGCGTACAGGCGGCTGCCACCACGTCTGGCTAATTTTTCTTTTTTTTTTTTTTTTTTTTTTTTTTTTTTGAGACGGAGTTCGGCTAATTTTTGTACTTTTAGTAGAGAGAGGGTTTCACCATCTTGGCCAGGCTGGTCTTGAACTCCTGACCTCGTGATCCACCCGCCTCAGCCTCCCAAATGCTGGGATTGCAGGCATGAACCACCGCGCCTAATTTTTTTCGTATTTATTGTAGAGACGGAGTTTCACCATGTTGGCCAAGCTGGTCTCAACTCCTGACCTCAGGTGATCCACCTGCCTGGGCCTCCCAAAGTGCTCGGATTACAAACCTGAGCCAAAGCGCCCGGCCACCCTTTTTTTTTGGTACTCATATTGTCTCTATGCTTTTGCTTTCTGAGTCTTTTTACTTCTGGGTGTGCCTAGACTAAAAGATAAAGTCCAGGCTCTTCAGTGTGCTGTTGCTCCATATGCTTTTCTAACTGAATCCTCCACCTTTTTACATCTTTTATGTAGGAGGAATTCATTACATTTCAAAAGATTTTTCAGGCCCAGCAGTTCTAGTACTTTATGTGCATCTTAAGCATTATTTTACATTCATCCAACTAGTGATTATTTTCTCCACAGTTGTTTATGCCCTATTTGAGCACTGTGAGCCACACTAGGCATGATGGAGACAAGGATGGTGGGAGTGTCATCCGGGGCTTCTCAAGACCTCTCTCCAGTGGGTTTGATCCATTATTCTTTACCTACCCAGCACTGAGATTCTAGTTCTTGAGATTCCTTTTCAGAATGGTGTAAGGGGCCAGGCACAGTGGCTGACGACCATAATCCTAGTGCTTTGGGAGGCCTAAGCAGGAGGATTGTTTAAGGCTAGGAGTTCACAGCATCAAAGGGAGACCCTGTCTACAGAAAAATTTTAAAATTAGCTGAGCGTGGTGGGGGTGGCTCATTTCCTGTAATCCCAGCTATTTAAAAGGCTGAGGCAGCCTCATTTAAGCACAGGAGTTAAAGGTAAGAGGATTATTTGAGCACAGGAGTTCAGGCTGCAGTGAGCTGGGATCACGCCACTGTATTCCAGCCTGGGAGACAGAGTGAGATCCTATCTCAAAAAAAAAAAAAAAAAAAAGTATCTTGCACCCTCTTTAATCTGTGATTGTGTATAGGGAAAAGATCAGTCCTTAGTGTAACTCTATGCTAGTTGTTTGTCATTGAGCATCATCTAATATTTTTTTTTAAGGTTTATTTTGTCAGGCCCCTTTGGATCTTCTTCCCTGTATTAGGCATATATAACCCTACACTGTTTCTTTTTTTTTTTTTTTTTTTTTTTTTTTAAGATGGAGTCTCACTCTGTCGCCCAGGCTGGAGTGCAGTGGCGCGATCTCAGCTCACTGCAACCTCCGCCTCCTGGGTTCAAGTGATTCTCCTGCCTCAGCCTCCTGAGTAGCTGGGATTACAGGTGCACACCGCCATTCCTGGCTAATTTTTGTATTTTTAGTAGAGACAGGGTTTCACCATGTTGGCTAGGATGGTCTCGATCTCCTGACCTTGTGATCTGCCCACCTCAGCCTCCTAATGTGCTGGGATTACAGGCGTGAGCCACCGCGCCTGGCCCAATCCTACACTGTTTCTTAAATTGCCTACTGGGTTCCACATATATGATGATTTGTAAATTAGTAGAGTATACCAGGTGCCAGGATCATAATATGGAAGGCAGTGTAACGTGGCAGTTAAGAATGTGGACTTTGAAGTCAGACAACTCAGGTTGGAATCCTGGCTTGTCACATACCTTGAACAACACCTAACAATAATACTTCTTTTTTGGCTGGGCACAGTGGCTCACGCCTGTAATCCCAGCACTTTGGGAGCTGAGGTGGGTGGACCACTTGAGGTCAGGAGTTCGAGACCTGCCTGGCCAACATGGTGAAACCCCATCTCTACTAAAAATACCAAAATTAGCCGGATGTGGTGGCATGTGCCTGTAGTCCCAGCTACTCGGGAGGCTGATGCATAAACAATCGCTTGAACCCGGGAGGCGGAGGCTGCAGTGAGCCCAATTGCACCACTGTAGTCCAGCCTAGGTGACAAAACAAGACTCTGTCCCAAAAAAAAGGCTGGGCTCGGTGGCTCACACTTGTAATCCCTGCATTCTGGGAGGTCGAGGCAGGCGGATCACCTGAGGTCAGGAGTTCGAGACCAGCCTGACCAATATGGTGAAGCCCCATCTACTAAAAATACAAAAATTAGCTGGGGCTTGTAGTCCCAGCTGCTCGGGAGGCTGAGACGGGAAAATTGCTTGAACCCAGGAGGCGGGGGTTGCAGTGAGCTGAGATCGTGCCACTGCACTCCAGCCTGGGCGACACAGCAAGACTCTGTCTCAAAAAAAAAAAAGAACTTCTTTTTCTGTAAAATGGGTTGATAGGGCATGAGGATTAAATAAGCCAATCTGTGAAGTATACAGGAGTGTAGATCTAGACCAGTGCGCAGCCAGCCACTGCTTGTAAACTCCATCTTATCCTCATTTTACCTTTACCTAGAACAGACAATATCAGTGAAGCTGCTATCCATGCTTGTGTTAAAACGAATGCCCAGTACAAAAGCCAGGCTTTACTAAGGTCCACAGCAGGTCCATGGGGCTTCTACCGTAAGAACTATATTTTTCCCTAATTGTGACTATTTTTCTTTTGCAGCCACAGGTGGAATTAAGAAATCTGGCAAAAAGTAAGCTGTTCCTTGTGCCTGAGGAGGTGGTGACCCTTTATTTCATCCTTATTTAAACGTCTATATTCCCTGCCATAACATCTTTTGCCACCTAAAGCTGGAATTAAGTGTTGTCTTGGAGCTGTTGTACATTTAAGAATAAACTTTTGTTAAAAAAAAAAAAAAAAAAAAAAAAAAAAAACTTACAGTGGTTCATCATCTCTTTAGTTGTTTTCACTAAGTCATTCCTACCATAACTGTGAATTTAAAGTAAAACCAGCTCAGAACCTTGCCAGAGTCTGCTCTTTGGTCTTTGTTCTACCCTAAACTTTGTATCACCTGAAATTAAACCAACTCGTTTGTTTGAAAGGATGTCCTTCTCGTGTGGTTGTATGCCTGACAATACCTTACATGAGGTTAGTGGAAGAATTTGCACGTTTTTTTCTTGGCGGGGGAGGTGGTGGAGTGCAGTGGCATGATCTCTGCTCAATGCAACCTCCACCTCCCGGGTTCAAGGTGTTCTCCTGCTTCGGCCTCCCAAGTAGCTGTGGTTACAGGCACCTGCCACTATGCCTGGCTGATTTTTTGTATTAGTAGAGGGGGGTTTCACCATGTTGGCCAGGCTGGTCTCAAACTCCTGACCTCAAGTGATCTGCCTGCTTCAGCCTCCCAAAGTGCTGGGATTACAGGCATGAGCCACTGTGCCTGACCAGCATTTGTGCTTTTAAAACCCATCTTTATGTTGTGACATCCAGATTGCCGAATGTTTTGGTGAGACTTGTTCATCTGTTCATGTAAGGCGTGTGCTATATGCAGGCACTGGGGTACGTACCAGGGAACAGTTCCTGTTGTCAAGGAACTTCTCTACTGTGGAAGAGGCAGGGCAGGGCAAATGATATGATCCTCCAAGTTGATGGCGGTGAAGTCCCCATGCCCACCAAACAGGTCCAGGGCAGCAGCTGCAGGAAGCCCCAGCCCACTTGCTGGTGGATGGAGGGGGTGCCGGTGCCAGTGCCAGGCAAGGGGTTGGGGGTGAGACCATAATGTATGCTAAATATGTATTAAAACGCTTAGCTGGGTGTGGGGGTGCACTTCTGTAGTCCCAGCTATTTGGGAGGCTGAGATGGGAAGATCACTTGAGCCCAGGAGTTTGAGGCTGCAGTGAGCCAAGATCACACCACTGCACTCCATCCTGGGAGACAGAACAAGACCCTGTATTTTTTAAAAAAATTAATTCAGAAGCACAAAGAAAGCTCTGGAACCATTATGGGGCTTTGCTAAATCAAAACTAGGTTTTAGAATATTTAAAACTTTCATGATTAATGTACTAGATATTAACGCAGGATGGGGGGGCGGGGGGAAGCCTGTGTTGGTCCTCTCCAGAAAGTTGCACAGCCAGGAGCACCCTTCTCTAGGCTTCAGGCATTCCCTATGGGGCCTTGCCAGCTGGCACCCAGCCGTATGCTGCTAAAACAAGCCTGAGCACCAGTGATTGACACTGTTCGTGAAAGCAAGTTACTTGGTGGAACCTATCCCCCTTTAACAAATGAACAATCCTGTCTCTTTCCAGGACCAGAGTCCTGCAGCAATTAAGCATGCAACATTTGGGCAGCTATCTGAGGGAGACTACCAGTTACTCCAAAAAACTTTTCAACTCCTTAGACACTGAAGGCCCTGATAGCACTCTCTTTTTCATTTAATCTTTTTATTTAATGCCTTCACAAACATTCCTGGGACACTCACAGGTGAAGTTTGGCACTGAGCAGGTAAGGCTGAAAGGGTCTTGCTCCTGTTACTCTCCATTGCCAGTTCTCTATTGCGGCTGTTCTGCACACCACAGCTGCCCAATAAAATGTGTCAGGCACGCAAGCCCACCTCAAATTGCTGCTCCTTTGTGAAGCTTTACCTCTGTCTTCGCCACAGGTAACTGACCTGGCCTTTCTGTGGCTTCCCTTTCAATGTAGAATTCTCGTGTTAGTCTTATGTGCCGGCCTCCTACCCCTCTATCCTGCTAACTTGACTCAACCTGTAGGACAGCCCAGGTGCCATTTACAGAGGGACTTCTTTGACCTCCTGAGCCCTATTCTATGCAACCAGGGCTTACAAAAAAAAACACTCCAGCACTCAGAGGAATGAATGTTAACAGCCTGGGCAGCTCCCACCCCCTCCCACACAGGAACAGCTCCAAACATCACTCCTCCTTGGACTTTCCTCCTCCCTAAGCCTACCTCAAATGTACATATGTGAAACATTCACTATACCCGAAGATGTCTGCACACGACAGCTCCATTCATACTCCTCATCCAACAAATTACACTCTCCTCAAGAAAGCCTCGGGGCTTGTAGGAAGTAGGTCTGGCGGGAGAACGAAAACGAGGTCACGGAGACCACATCCCTGAATGCTGCCTGGCTCGACTCAAACGCAACACGCGTTAAATGCTAGGGCAAGCTGCTCCTGCGCAGCCCTCCTCCACAGAGTGCCAGGGAGAGAGCGTAAAGCCACCCGCGAGGCGGAGCTGGTGCGCCTCCGACCCGCGCCTACGGTAACCGGTCGTGCGGCACTGAGTCCTTGCAGCAAACCTGCCGAACTCCAGCCGTGGACCTCTGAACACCCGGCAGGGCCGGGTTTGGCGGCGCGCTGGGACTTTCGTCATTCTTCCGCGCCCTCCGCCTGCCAGCTGATTGGCCCCTGGGCCAGGGGCGGGGCACTCGCTGTGGAGGCAAGCCGCGGCGCGCGGGCGGTTGGTCCGGTTCTCGGGCCTGGCGGTAGGCAAGTGTGGCTTGTCGCTGTCGGATACTTGGGGTGAGCGGAAAGCATGGCGGGGACCTCCGCGCCAGGCAGCAAGAGGCGGAGCGAGCCCCCGGCGCCTCGCCCCGGCCCGCCGCCGGGCACCGGGCACCCCCCTAGCAAGCGGGCCCGGGGCTTCTCCGCGGCCGCTGCCCCGGACCCTGACGACCCGTTTGGCGCGCATGGGGACTTCACTGCCGACGACCTGGAGGAGCTTGACACCCTCGCGTCACAGGCCCTGAGCCAATGTCCGGCCGCGGCTCAGCACGTGTCCAGTGAGTGCTCCTCGCGGCCTTTTTCTCGGAGGGAGTTGCAGACCGCGCCAGATCGCCTTGATGGCTGTGGCTTCGGAGCCTCGCGGCCAGCACTGCCCTTTCGCCTTTTTAAAATATGGGAACACTCTGATTTAAGCAGCGGTTGTCTTCCAGAAGGTCCTTTGATTTTAGGGGGAAATAAATTAGCCAGGTCATACAGCAGATTTGAAACATAGAACGCTAAGTTGACATTTTACTTTATTTTCTAAAGTTTAGGCCACTTGGTTCTTGGTTCTAAGCAGAGATCCTTGGAACACACCTACCACCACCATCAGAACCATCACTACCCATGCATGAGGACCCATTCTTGTGACAAGTTTGAGCGGCTTTAGATCTTATGAAGCCCACTGTCTCCCTTGGGCAGTGTTAGCATGGGAGGAGTCTGACACAGGCAAGAGATGAAATAAATTTATTATTTTATACAACCAGTAAACTGTGCTAGGTGCCCAAACGTGAGGAACTGCAACTGAGCTAACAATGAACAAAATACAAAAACTGTCCTTCATGGAGCTTACATGCTAGTTGAGGAATGAGTGAAGTCTTGAGGACTCCTAGAAAGAGAAAGGTTTTGAGTGCACCTTGCATCTGTACTTGGGTGTCTCAAGGCACCTTAAACTCAACACGATCATTTCCTGGAAACCCAGTCCTCCTCCAGCATTTCTAGCATGGTGCCGGCAAAGCAGACATTCAGAGAATGATGACCACAAGGAAGTAACTAGCACCACTCTCCATCCAGTGGCACAAGGCGACTCTTCGCCTTTCCTTGACTCTACATCTAATTTCGTTGCAAAGCCTGTCAAGCTTACCTTCTTAATCCTTCTCTGGACTCTTATCACTTCTACCAACTGCCTGATCTATGCTGCCATGAGTCCTCCCTTGAACAATAGTCTGCTAAATTGGTTTCCCATTTCCAGTCTTGACTCCCTACAAGTGAGGCTTCACATTACATTCTGAGTGATCTTTTCAAAACTCAAATCTGGCTGTTATCTTATATACATAACTATTATCTTATATACATGAACACCCCTATTTTTTTTTTTTGAGACGGAGTCTCACTCTGTCACCCTGGCTGAAGTGCAGTGGTGCCATCTTGGCTCACTGCAGCCTCCACCTCCCAGGTTCAAGCGATACTGCCTCAACCTCCCTAGTAGCCTCAGCCTCCCAAGTAGCTGGGATTACTTGTGCCCGCTACCACGCCCAGCTAATTTTTGTATTTTTAGTAAAGACGGGATTTTGCCGTGTTGGCCAGGCTGGTCTCAGACTCCTGACCTCAGGTGATCCACCTGCCTCGGCCTCCCAAAGTGCTGGGGTTACAGGCGTGAGCCACCGCACCCAGCCATGAACACCCCTAATGAAAGCCCTTTAATAATTTCCCACTTCTAGTGTAAAGACCAAAATCCTTAACATGGCCTGTAAGGCCCAGCCTGATTTGGCCCTTTCTCACTCTCTGGGTTCTGGCTGCACTAACTTTCTTTGAATTCTCTCTGCTTCTTTACAATACAGGAACTTTATACATTGTTCTTTCCTTGTACATTGAGTATACTTTCCATTCATTCATCTCCACTTATCTGGTTAATTCCTACTTGTCCTTCAGCTCTCAGCTCCTTCAAGTCTTCCCTAGGGAAATGTTCCAGTCATCCCACGTAAGTCAGATTGCTGTCATATTACAGACTTTCCTGTATTTGTTCTCTTCTGCAGTTCTTAATCACAGTTATAATTTTCCATTTATCTGTGTGATTATTTGTCAAATGTCTTTTAAGCTCTGTGAGTGTAAGGACAGTATCAATTTTGCTCGCCATTGTATCTGTAGAGCCTAACATGCCTGGCATATTGTATGTGGTCAGTAACTTTTTTTTTTTTTTTTTTTTTTTTTTTGAGACGGAGTCTCGCTCTGTTGCCCAGGCTGGAGTGCAGTGGCTGGATCTCAGCTCACTGCAAGCTCCGCCTCCTGGGTTTACGCCATTCTCCTGCCTCAGCCTCCAGAGTAGCTGGAACTACAGGCGCCCGCCACCTCGCCTGGCTAGTTTTTTGTATTTTTTAGTAGAGACGGGGTTTCACTAAACCCCGCCTCAGCCTCCCAAAGTGCTGGGATTACAGGTGTGAGCCACTGTGCCCGGCTGCCTGGCTAATTTTAAAATTCTTTGTAGAGATGGGGTTTTTTCCTTATGTTGCCCAGGTTGGTCTTGAACTCCTGGGCTTAAGCAATCCTCCTGCCTTTGCCTCCCAAAGTGCTGGGAAGAATTGCTCTTGAAAGCAAAGCAGAGAAAGACCTAGTAAGCAATATAGGTGTTTTTCAACCTAAGAACATGGTTCAAACTCATAAATGATCCTTCTTTTTTTTTTTTTTTTTTGAGACGGAGTCTTGCTCTGTTGCCCAGGCTGGAGTGCAGTGGTGTGATCTCAGCTCACTGCAGCCTCCACCTCCCAGGTTCAAGTGATTCTCGTGCCTTACCCTCCTGAGTAGCTGGGATTACAGGCATGTGCTACCAGGCCCGGGTAATTTTTATATTTTTAGTAGAGATGGGGTTTCACCATATTGGCCAGCCTGGTCTCAAACTCCTGGCCTCAAGTGATCAGCCCGTGTCGGCCTCCCAAAGTGCTGGGATTACAGGCATGAGTCACCACACCGGCTGAAATTCATAAATGATCCTTCTAAAACAACAGATCCTGTTACTCTTTCCCTATCCTTCATCCAATTCCAAGAGTCTCATCTAAAGCCTGAGGAGATCTCATTGGCCAGAACTCAATGATCTATTTATTATTCAATAATAGTTACTGGCTGGGCGCAGTGGCTCAAGCCTGTAATCCCAGCACTTTGGGAGGCCGAGACGGGCAGATCACGAGGTCAGGAGATCGAGACCAGCCTGGCCAACATGGTGAAACGCCATCTCTACTAAAATACAAAAAAAAAAAAAAAAATTAGCCAGGCATGGTAGCACACACCTGTAGTCCCAGCTACATAGGAGGCTAAGGCAGGAGGATCACTTGAACCCAGGAGGTCAAGGTGGCAGTGAGCAGTGATCACACCACTGCACTCCAGCCTGGGTGACAGAGCAAGACCCTATTTCAAAAAAAAAAGTGGGTATTTTCAGCATTTTCTGGTGAAAGTGGGAAAATGTTGGGTCCTGAAATGTATATGGAACTGTTTTTTACAGGTGATCATAAGGTCCACAGATTAATAGATGGCATGTCAAAAAATCCTGCGGGGAAAAACAGAGAAAGTGTTCCAATTAAAGATAATTTTGAATTAGAGGTACTTCAAGCACAATACAAAGAACTGAAAGAAAAGGTAAGTGACTTAACTTGCTGTTTTTGTAGCTAATTCATTCACGTATGTGTTTAAGAGCATGTACAGTAAAATATACAAAAATTGCAAAACAAGTGTCTAGATTCATCCCTATGACATGGGAGAAGACTAGGGAAAGACAGCCAGAAAGTTTAGGCTGAAAGAAACTAAATCATGAAATTCCTAATGGCAAAGGCAAGAAGAAAAACACTGTATACCAGATCCAAAAAGAGATACAAACTTAGGGTACTGAGACGAATTTATAGCATATATCTTCACGTGAAGAACACAACTTCATAATGGTTGCTATTTTTTTTTTTTTTTTTTTTTTGAGACGGAGTCTTGCTCATTCTCCCAGGCTGGAGTGCAGTGGCGCGATCTCAGCTCACTGCAAGCTCTGCCTCCCGGGTTCTCGCCATTCTCCTGCCTCAGACTCCCGAGTAGCTGGGACTACAGGCGCCCGCCACTATGCCTGGCTAGTTTTTTGTATTTTTAGTAGAGATGGGGTTTCACCGTGTTAGACAGGATGGTCTCAATCTCCTGACCTTGTGATCCGCCCGTCTCGGCCTCCCAAAGTGCTGGGATTACAGGCTTGAGCCACGCGCCCGGCCAATGGTTGCTATTTGCACTAGCAGCTTTGCAAGAAAGCAGACACCCTTCATATCACCATCTGTAGGTCCCTAAGAAAACCAGGAATATAATGTGGAATTTTAGTTGTGCAAAGTATGTGACCCAGATCTTTTTTTTTTTTTTTGAGATGGAGTCTGTCATCCAGGCTGGAGTGCGGTGACACAGTCTCGGCTCACTGCAACCTCTGCTTTCTGGTTTTAAGCGATTTTCATGCCTTAGCTTCCAGAGTAGCTGGGACTACAGGTGTGCACCACCATGCCCAGCTAATTCTTGTATTTTTAGTAGAGACAGAGTTTCACCATTCTGGCCAGGCTGGTCTCAAACTCCTGGCCTCAACCTCCCAAAGTGTTGAGATTACAGACATGAGCTACCACACCCAGCTGACCCAGATTGTTAATGCCTCTTAGAGCCTAAAGAATCCAGCTAGACATGGTGGCTCACACCTGTAATCCCAGCACTTTGGTAGGCTAAGGCCAGTGGATCACCTGAGGTCAGGAGTTCGAGACCAGCCTGGCCAACATGGTGAAAACCTGTCTCTACTAAAAATACAAAAATTAGCTGGGCGTGGTGGCGGGCACCTGTAATAGGTCAGCTACTCGGGAGGCTGAGGCAAGCTGGAACCCAGGAGGTGAAGGTTGCAGAGCCGAGATCGTGCCATCACACTCCAGCCCAGGTGACAACAGAGAGACTCCATCTCAAGAAAAAAAAAAAAAAAAGCTTGCCGGGCACGGTGGCTCAAGCCTGTAATCCCAGCACTTTGGGAGGCTGAGACGGGCGGATCACAAGGTCAGGAGATCGAGACCATCCTGGCTAACCCGGTGAAACCCCGTCTCTACTAGAAAATACAAAAACCGGCCGGGCGCGGTGGCTCACACCTGTAATCCCAGCACTTTGGGAGGCCGAGACGGGCAGATCACAAGGTCAGGAGATCGAGACCATCCAGGCCAACATGGTGAAACCCCGTCTCTACTAAAAATACAAAAAAAATTTAGCCGGGCGTAGTGGCGGGCGTCTGTAGTTCCAACTACTGGGGAGGCTGAGGCAGGAGAATGGCGTGAACCCAGGAGGTGGAGCTTGTAGTGAGCCGAGATCGCGCCACTGCACTCCAGCCTGGGCGACTGAGCGAGACTCAGTCTCAAAAAAAAAAAAAAAAAGGAATCTGGCCAGGCAAGGTGGCTCATGCCTGTAATACCAGCACTTTGGGAGGCCAAGGTGAGAGAATTGCTTGAACTCAGGAGTTCAAGACCAGCCTGGGCAATACAATGAGACCCTGTCTCTACAAATAAAAGTGAGAATTAGCCAGGTTAGTGGCACATGCGTTATAGTCCTAACTACTCAATAGGTTGAGGTGAGAGGATCACTTGAGCCCAGGAGTTCGAGGTTACATTGAGCTATGATTGTGCCACGGCATTCCAGCCTAAGCAACCCGATCCCCCTCCCTGGCAAAAAGAACCTGCATGCATGAGTGACAAGTGTATCCTTAAGCTGTCTTGATGAATATCAGCTGTCCCATGAACAGGCCTAGCAGACCATGGTGACATCTGGTTGCTGTGGATATATTTTGAGTACTCATTTATCTGTAGGATATGTTTTTCCTGTGCTTTCTCCATCTCCCCAACTACATGTTAAAACAAAGTACATAAGTAGTTTTCTCTTACAAAGTTTTCACGAGATTAATTTGGTATTTACAGATGAAAGTAATGGAAGAAGAAGTTCTCATTAAGAATGGAGAAATTAAAATTTTGCGAGACTCACTACATCAGACGGAATCCGTTCTAGAGGAACAGAGAAGATCACATTTTCTTCTTGAGCAAGAGAAAACCCAAGCACTCAGTGACAAAGAAAAGGAATTCTCCAAAAAGGTGACCCAGAGCATTTGTTTTGCACCAGCTTTTCCTGCCCACTGAGTTTCTTTGACCAGGGTTGCCTGTAAATCTTCCAGGGAGATTTCAACATTTGTTTATCTTAAATACTTTCTGCTCTCATCTAATTGCCAAGCACTCTTCTTCCAGTGTCTGGATATGTTTTGGGAAGGGATTTAGGTGAAACTCTATTTTGCTGTGGTCTTGGCGGGAATGAATAACTAGCTTAGCATTTCTAGAAACAGGCTTACATTAGGGCTCTTTTGCTAGATCAGAAACTCAACTGACCTAGCTTAGGCTAAAAGGAAATGTATTGGCTTCCATATCCAAGTCTTGGAAGAACAGGGGTGTGCTGGGGCCTTAAATGACTTAAATCTTGCCAGGACATTTTTATTCTCTATGCTATAAAAAGGCTCTATCATTATGGTAGAGGGTGTGTTCTCCAAAAGCTCCTGGGCTCATATTTTGTAAATACAGAGCAGAATTAAGACTTAAGGCCACGTGCAGTGGCCCACACCTGTAATCCCGCACTTTGGAGGCTGAGGTGAGAGGATCACTTGAGCCAGAAGTTCGAGACCAGCCTGGGCAACTGGTGAGACCTCATCTCTACAAAAAAAAAAAAAAAGAAAAAATTAACAAAATCATCCAGGCATGGTGGTGTGCACCTGTAGTCCCAGCTACTCAGGAGGCTGAGGTGGGAGAATTGCTTGAGCCCAGGAGCTTGAGGCTGCAGTAAGCCACGATCATGCCATTATCCTCTAGCCTGGGCAACAGAGCGAGACCCTGTCTCAAAAAAAGACTTAGGCTTCCTCATTGCAAGTTTTAAAATTCTGAGAAAGGCTCTGATTGGTCTAACTTAAGTGTCTGTCCCTGGCCAATTGCTGTAACCAAAAGCAAAAAAATGATAGCTCTCATTCTAATAAAATAGTCAGAGGTAGGGAAATTACTGATTTTTTTTTCTTTTTTCTTTTTCTTTTTTTTGAGACAAGGTCCAGGGTTTCACTCTGTTGCCCAGGCTAGAGTGCAGTGGTGCAATCACAGCTTGCTGCAGCCTTGACCTCTCAGACTCAAGCAGTCCTCCCCCATCAGCCTCCCAGGTAGCTGGAACTACAGGCACACACCACCAGGCACAGCTAATTTTTAAATTTTGGTACAGACGGGGTCTTGCTATGTTCCCCAAGCTGTTCTCAAAATCCTGGGCTCACACAGTCCTCCCACCTTGGCCTCCCAAAGTGCTGAGATTACAGGCATGAGCGACCATGCCCAGCCTGTTTCTCAGGGAGAGGAAAATGCTATTCTGGAAAAAAAAACAGTAGGTATCCAGTACCTACCACAACTTTCCCTCAGCACTTCCCCATGCTTCAATCAGGACATGGGATCTTATTCTCTCATTGTTTCATTCAGCAAACTTAGCAAACTTTAAGCACTTACCTGTGCCCAACACTAACCGCAATAGTTAACTTTCTGTATAAGTGATGAAGAGCAAGGAATTTGCAGTCAGACAAACCTGAATTTGAATCCAGGCTTCATCACACATTAGCGGTGATCTCAAGGTAATAACTTAAGCTCCATGGCTCATTTCCCTTATCTGTTCCAAAACATAACCAGAAAGGTTGTTGGGAGACTCACACGTTCTTGCACTTACTGTGTCTGGTGCTGGGCCTGGCACAGAGTGTGCTTGGGGAATGATGCCAGTTACTGTTGGGTGTGGCACCTGCAGGCCAGAGCAGCAGGTGTCTCTATACTGCACAGTGTCTTGGTAAACTATTCCAAATGCTCTTCCCAAACTTTGAAGAAGACCTGGAATTGTGCACCATTGCATTGGTTAATAAAGGTCAGTATGTTACTGCTGACATAGAGCCCCTTACCAAGCTCTGTGCTGAATGTTTTACACTCATCATTCTGCTTAATCCTCCCAACGATGATGAAGACAGGCATTTTATGTTTCAAATAAGCTAGAGTTCAAAGACATTTAGTAAATGGTGGGCTGGTATTTAATTCTTTTTTTTATTTTTTAAATTTTTTTTTTTTTTTTTTTGAGACGAAGTCTTGCTCTATCGCCCAAACTAGAGTGCAGTGACTGGATCTCAGCTCACTGCAAGCTCCGCCTCCTGGGTTCACGCCATTCTCCTGCCTCAGCCTCCCAAGTAGCTGGGACTACAGGCGCCCGCCACCTCGCCCGGCTAGTTTTTTGTATTTTTTAGTGGAGACAGTGTTTCACCGGGTTAGCCAGGATGGTCTCAATCTCCTGACCTTGTGATCCGCCCGTCTCGGCCTCCCAAAGTGCTGGGATTACAGGCTTGAGCCACCGTGCCCAGTCTATTTTTTAAATTTTTTGTAGAGGCAATGTCTTGCTATTTTGCCCAGGCTGGTCTCGAACTCCTAGACTCAAATGATCCTCCTGCCTCAACCTCCCAAAGTGCTTAGGATTACAGGCCTGAGCCACCACACCCAGCCAGGGCTGGTATTTGAACCCTCACAAACTACCCTTATAATAGTTAGAGTCCATTATCTTTTTAGCGCACCATATTGTCTTTCAGAAAGAAAGCTAATGTTTGATATTTTAGGACGTTTATGTCACAGCAGACTTTCATATGTATTTTTTCATTGTTTGTCTTTTACTGGCTTGTGATTTTGAAGCCCAGAGATATTTTTGTGTATATGATGGGGCCACTACAAGCATGTTTCTTTTGCCTTCCAGCTCCAATCATTGCAGTCTGAACTCCAGTTTAAAGATGCAGAGATGAATGAATTAAGGACAAAGCTCCAGACCAGTGAACGCGCAAATAAACTGGCTGCTCCCTCTGTTTCCCATGTCAGGTAATGATGGTGCTGGAGGAGGGATAGTTCAGTTTTGCATTATTTAGTAAACAATCTGCATAACAATGTCAGGCCAGTCCTAAATGAAGGTCATTTAGACCCTGCCACCTGGACAGAGATCCTCTTTTCCTGAAGGATTCAGAGGTGGTTTAGATGAAGCTTGTGTGGTTTGAGACATCACAGCATAAAGGCCCATACTCTAGAAATGCTGCCACTATATGGCACTTTACAAACATAATTCCTCCGGACCAGAAAGACCTGGAAAAACGGACCGGGTGTGGTGGCTCACACCTGTAATCCCAGCACTTTGGGAGGCCAAGGCGGGCGGATCACGAGGTCAGGAGATTGAGACCACGGTGAAACCCTGTCTCTACTAAAAATACAAAATGATTAGCCGGGCATGGTGGCGGGTGCCTGTAGTCCCAGCTACTCAGGAGACTGATGCAGGAGAATGGCATGAACCTGGGAGGCAGAGCTTGCAGTGAGCTGAGATCACGCCACTGCACTCCAGCCTGGGTGACAGAGCGAGACTCTGTCTCAGAAAAAAAAAAAAAAGAAAGAAAGACCTGGAGAAATGATCTCCAAATTTTGGGGGTGGGCCAGTCTTTACTTTTATGTAATTTGTTTAACTGATTTTGTTGCAAGCATGAGTGTATTTTAGTTCCAGCTACTTGGAATATTTTTTCTTATTTGCTGTCTGGGGACCCTTGTCCAACAGCCCCATTCTTTGTGGTCAGATGTGCTCAACTTTTTTGTTTTTCTTTTTTTTTGAGACAGAGTCTCACTTTGTCACCCAGGCTGGAGTACAGTGGTACAATCTCAAGCTCACTGCAACCTCCACCTCTTGGGTTCAAAAAATTCTCCCTCAGCCTGAGTAGCTGGGACTACAGGCACACACCACCACGCCCAGCTAATTTTTGTATTTTTAGTAGAGATGAGGTTTCACTATGTTGGCCAGGCTCATCTCATTAAACTCCTGACCTCGTGATCCACCCTCCTCGGCCTCCCAAGGTGCTGGGATTACAGGCGTGAGCCACTGAGCCCGGCCTTGTTTTGTTTTTATACAGAGGCGGGGTCTCACTATGTTGCTCAAGCTAATCTTGAACTCCTGGGCTCAAGCAATCCTCCCACTTCAGCCTCCTAAAGTGCTGAGTTACAGACATGAGCCGCCGTGCCTGGCCTCAACTTGTTAATGATCTGTCCTGCCCTCTGCCTTACAGAGATGTCTGGCACTGTCAGTATCAGCCTTGAAATTTGCTGTGGTTTTTTGTTGTTGTGGTTGTTGTTTTGAGGTGGAGTCTCACTCTGTTAGGCGGGGGTGCAATGGTGTGATCTCGGCTCACTGCAGTCTCCACCTTCCAAATTCAAGTGATTCTCCTGCCTCAGCCTCCCGAGTAGCTGGGATTACAGGCATGCACCACCACACCTGGCTACTTTTTGTATTTTTAGAGATGGGGTTTCATCATGGCCAGGCTGGTCTCGAACTCCTGGACTCAAATGATCTGCCAGCCTGGGCCTCCCAAACTACTGAGATTACAAGCATGAGCCACTGTGCCTGGCCCAGCCTTGAGATTTGAACAGTGTCAGGGCATCTTCTGGTTTTGAACATTCTGCTGCCTTTGCTCATAATGGGCAGTGTGTGAAACTGAACTCTCCATGCCTTGCATTGTCCACATAAGAGAGCTGAGGGGATCCTCTTCACACATCAGTAACAGAAAGACCTCAGCATTATATGATCAGATCAGAGGGTTAACACTGCTTCTCTAACATAAAGACATTAGCACTGAGAAGTTGCTCAGTTTTCAACATACTTAATAGGTTTATCAAAATTTTGATACTTATTTTGATAACTCTTTTTTTTTTTTTTTTTTTTTTTTTTTTGAGACAGAGTCTCGCTCTGTCGCCCAGGCTGGAGTGCAGTGGCGCTATCTCGGCTCACTGCAAGCTCCGCCTCCCGGGTTTACGCCATTCTCCTGCCTCAGCCTCCCGAGTAGCTGGGACTACAGGCACCCGCCACCTCGCCCGGCTAATTTTTTTGTATTTTTAGTAGAGACGGGGTTTCATTGTGTTAGCCAGGATGGTCTCGATCTCCTGACCTCGTGATCCGCCCGTCTCGGCCTCCCAAAGTGCTGGGATTACAGGCTTGAGCCACCGCGCCCGGCCAACTCTTTTTCTATTTAAAGTCTTTGCATTCTATTGGAAGTTTTTTTTTTGAAACAGAGTCTCGCTCTGTTGCCCAAGTTGGAGTGCAGTGGCATGATCTCAGCTCACTGCAACCTCCACTTCCCAGGTTCAAGTGATTCTCCTGTCTCAGCCTCCCAAGTAGCTGGGATTACAGGCACACACCACCACGCCAGGCTAGTTTTTTTGTATTTTTTTTTAAGTAGAGATGGGATTTCACCATGTTGGCCAAGCTGCTCTTGAACTCCTGACATCAGGTGATCCATCCGCCTCAGCCTCCCAAATTACTGGGATTACAGGTGTGAGCCACCACGCCCAGCCTGGAAGTCTTGTGACTATTAAAAAATCGTTTGTTCCACATTGGCTGGGCGCAGTGGCTCACACCTGTAATCCCAACACTTTGGGAGGCTGAGGCGGGCAGATCACTTGAGGTCAGGAGTTCGAGACCAACCTGGCCAACATGGTGAAACCCTGTCTCTACTGAAAATATAAAAATTAGCTGGGCATGGTGGTATGCACCTGTAATCCCAGCTATCTGGGAGGCTGAGGCAGGAGAATCACTTGAACCTGGAAGCAGAAGTTGCAGTGAGCCAAGATCACACCACTGTACTCCAGCCTGGGCAACAGAACGAGACTCCGTCCCAGAAAAAAAAAAAAAACAGTTTGTTCCACATTGAAAAGATGTTTTGCACCAGGCATGGTAGCTACACAGGCAATCCCAGCTACACAGGAGGCTAAGGCAGGAAGATTGCTTAAGGCTAGGAGTTCGAGACCAGCCTGGGCAACATAGCAAAACCCCACTGCTACTAAAAAAACAATAAAATAAAATTACCGGCCCTGGTGGCTCACGCCTGTAATCCCAGCATTTTAGGAAGCTGAGGTGGGCTGATCATTTGAGCCCATGAGTTCAAGACTAGCCTAGGCAACATGGTGAAACCCAATCTCTAGAAATAACTCTATCTCTAGAAAGAATAAAAAGTTAGCCAGATGTGGTGGTTGCATACCTGTAGTCCCTGTGCTACTCAGAAGGATGAGGTGGGAGGATCACTGAGCCCAAGAGGTCAAGGCCACAGTGAGCCATAATTGTGCCACTGGGCTCCAGCATGGGCAACAGAGTGAGACACTGTCTCACCAAAAAAAAAAAAAAAAAAAATCTGGTCATGTTGGTGTGTGCCTGTAATCCCAGCTACTCAGGAGGCTGGGATTACAGGTAGATGGATCGCTTGAGCCTAGGAGGTCAAGGCTGCAGTGAGCTATGATCATGCTACTGTACTCCAGCCTGGGCAACGGAGCAAGACTCTGTCTCAAAAAAAAAAAAAGTTTTGGTGGAATTGGAAATAGTGATAATAAAGAATAGTAAAGGAATTTTGGCTAATATTATATTTTTTGGATGATTAGAAAAATATAAAAATGAGTAAAAACTTTTTCAGCGATTTGGATCAAAATGCCTGGAATTGGCCAGTAACGGTGGATCATGCCTGTAATCCCAGCACTTTGGGAGAACAAAGTGGGTGGATCACTCAAGCTCAGGAGTTCCAGACCAGCGTGGGTAACTTAGCGAAACCCCATCTCTATAGAGAAATTAAAATTTAAAAATATATTTAAAAAAGAAAACCAAATGCCTGGAATTTTGCACTGCTCCCCTGACAAAGAATGGTAGACATAATAGATAAAACCTTTGGTTAAAACACCTAGACATGAAAAGTTTAAAGTTTGTTAGAAATTTTATAACCAGGTATTTTGAATTGTTTTAGTAGAATCATTGCTTTGCTTTCATAGTTAACTTTTTCCAGTCCTAGGAAAAACCCTTCTGTGGTTATAAAGCCAGAAGCATGTTCTCCACAATTTGGAAAAACATCTTTTCCTACAAAGGAGTCTTTTAGTGCTAACATGTCCCTTCCCCACCCCTGCCAGACAGAGTCAGGATACAAGCCGCTGGTGGGCAGAGAGGGTAAGTCCATAAGTCATCTATTGCTTTTTAACAAACTACCCAAATTTGTGGCTTAAAACAATTGTTATTTATTTTCTCCCAATTTCTGTGATCAGCAATTCTGACAGGGCATAGTGGGGACAATCTCTGCAGGGACTGGAATCACTGAAAGCTTGTCTTAAGCTGGAGGATCTATTTCAAGATGGCTCACTCACATGACTGGCAGTGTAATTCCTTGCCGCATGGGCCTCTGCACATGGATACGGGGTATCCTTATAACCTGGTGGGTGGCTTCCTCTAAAGCCAGCAAATCCAGAGAGAGAGAGTGCCAGGCAGAAGCTGTCCTTTTGTGGCCTAGCCTCAGAAGTCACACAGCGTCACCTGTGCCACATTCTGTTTGTTAGAAGCAAATCACTGAGTCTGGGCTTCACTCAAGGAGGGGAAATCAAGCTATACCCTTTGAAGGGAGGTGTGTCAAAGCATTTGTGGGCGTTTTTTGTTTGTTTGTTTTTTTGGAGACGGAGTCTCACTCTGTCACCCACCCAGGCTGGAGTGCAATGGCACGATCTCGACTCACTGCAACTTCTGCCTCCCGGGTTCAAGTGATTCTCCAGCCTCAGCCTCCCGAGTAGCTGGGATTACAGGCACCTGCCATCATGGTTGTGGGTATATTTTTAAACCATCAGTAGTATGCAGGAACCTGTTTTTCTTTTCTTTTTTTTTTTTTCTTTTCTTTGTGGAGTCTCACTCTGTCACCAGGCTGGAGTGCAGTGACGTGTGATCTCAGCTCACTGCAACCTCCGCCTCCCAGGTTCAAGTGATTCTTCTGCCTCAGCCTCCCGAGTAGCTGGGACTAGGTGCACACCACCATGCCCAGCTAATTTCTGTATTTTTAGTAGAGATGGGTTTCACCATGTTGGCGTGGATGGTCTCAATTTCATGACCTCGTGATCCACCTACCTCAGCCTCCCAAAGTGCTGGGATTACAGGCATGAGCCACCGTGCCCAGCCTCTGTTTTCCTTTTGTAGTCCAGCTTTTGAGTTTTTATAACTCAGTCCAGGTTGAGGGGATGCTGCTGTTTTTTTTGAGAGAGACAATCTAACATCAGTAGGTTTTCAGACTGCTATGTCAATGTATCTTATAAATCAGATACATTGACCCTCTTTTTACCATCAACCTTTCAAATCCTTGGCCATTACACACTTCTGAGAAACTGCAGCCCACTTACATTTTTGGAATCTAGCAGCTAAAGTGGCAGTGTACAGTAGTGTTACAAGCAGGCAGTAGAGCCCAATAGCCTGGATGTGAGTCCCAGTAATGCTGCTTACTGGCTTATGTAATTTGGGCAAGTCCTTTAGTCTCTGTGCCTCAGTTTCCCTATATGTAAAACAGAGCTAATGATAACTACTTGTAGGGTCACTGAGGAACAAATGGGCTGATGTGTGTAAAGCTCTTAGAACAGTGTCTAGCACATAACAAGCACCATGTCAATGTTAGTGGTTACTGTTTTATCTAATTGCCTCATTTTGAGTGAGGCAAACAGCTTGATTTTCTTTTCCTTTCCTTGTATGAGTTCCTGTTTTACATAAGAAAGGTAAAAAATGCAGGGCTTTTGAGCTGCTTTGGCTCTTGTTTGATCCAAGGTGGAAGAAGTAGAACAGCCTGTGTTTTAAACTCATTGCATGTAAAAGTTTCTAATATGCCCATGCTTTTGTGCTCAAGTTTTGATTTACATTTTATCACATTTCAGATAGTAAGACCCACAGTCTGAGAGGTGACTCCATAAAACAAGAAGAGGCCCAGAAAAGCTTTGTTGACAGCTGGAGACAGAGATCAAACACTCAAGGTACCAGAATCCCTGCTTCTGCAGGGGCCTGCATGGCTCTGAGTGATATGCAGAAGAATTGCCCAGGCCTCTGAGAACCGGCGCCCTGGGCAGTCCTTCAGGGAGTCCAGGGAAGTCAAAGTATGTGGCTTAAGCAGAAGACTTTATAAAGTGGAAAGGGCCAAAGGCAGGTATGTCCCAGAGCCTTCTGCACCCACAGGCATCTACCTGGGGCTTAGTGGCAACTTAGAGGACAGTTGGCATCCAAAGAGTCCTTACTGTTTCCTTCTGAGGCCACAGAAAAGATCTCCCATGTCAGAACCTTCTAGAGTCACCTTGTCTTCACAGGTTCCATTTTGATAAACCTGCTCCTGAAGCAGCCTTTGATCCCAGGGTCATCCCTAAGCCTGTGCCACCTCCTGAGTAGTAGTTCTGAGTCTCCTGCTGGCACCCCCCTGCAGCCACCAGGGTTTGGCAGGTAAGCATAAGACTCCTGGAAAGCTTGTTTGGGAAGGAGCTTCCTGGAAGCAAATTCCTTTCTGGTCCTAGCCAGCCTGGGAAGTCTGTGGGAAGGGCAGGGAGCCTGGAGAATTTGGCAGGCAAGCTGTTTGGGGCCCTTGACCTTATCTCCATCCCACACTTACCTATTTTTCTTTGTGTTTGTTGCCAGTACCTTGGCTGGAATGTCAGGCCTCAGGACCACAGGTTCTCAGGATGGGTCATTTTCCCTCTCAGCCCTGAGAGAAGCACAGAACCTGGCATTCACTGGACTGAATCTGGTTGCCAGGAATGAGTGCTCACGTGATGGAGACCCAGCAGAGGGAGGCAGAAGGGCCTTCCCACTCTGCCAGCTTCCTGGAGCCGTGCATTTCCTCCCCCTTGTACAGTTCTTCATCGGCTTACACTGCCAGGCCCTGCAGGACTTGGCAGCTGCTAAGAGAAGTGGAGCACCTGGGGACTCACCGACACATTCCTCCCGCGTGAGCTCTGGGGTAGAGACCAACCCTGAGGACTCAGTGTGCATCCTGGAAGGCTTCTCTGTGACTGCACTTAGCATTCTTCAGCACCTGGTGTGCCACAGCGGAGCAGTGGTCTCCCTATTACTGTCACGAGTTGGGGCAGATTCTGCTGCTGGGGAAGGAAATGGGAGCCTGGTTCACAGGTTTAGTGATGGAGATATGACCTCAGCCCCAAGGGGGGTTGCTGATGACCAAGGACAGCACCCACTGTTGAAGATGCTTCTTCACCTGTTGGCTTTCTCTTCTGCAGCAACAGGTCACCTTCAAGCCAGTGTCCTGACCCAGTGCCTTAAGGTTTTGGTGAAATTAGCCGAAAACACTTCCTCTGATTTCTTGCCCAGGTATAAAGCAGCATAGGAGTCATGATTCTTTGTGGGTCTCACCTGACCTGTTAAGGTCTAACCCGTGTCTCTTGTACTTTGCTCACATCTTGACTTATCTACACTAGTTAGTTCTAAGGCCTGGTTCAGGGAGTTCTGAAGTGATGGGAAGTGGGACCAAATGGGAGAACCAAGGAAGTGGTTTATTTGGTTTAATTCTGCCTCTGAACAACAGGTAAGCAGAAGGCACACATGATTAAAGGAGGCTGCTAACCTCTGTGGAGGAGGGCCCTGTCCCAGAACAAGGGCTAAGACAAGGGGCCTCTGAACCTGAGATGTGGGTAAGGTGAAGACCATATATCACAAGCACGTTGAAGTTTAGTGGGTTCCCTAAGGAAGCAGAGGATGTGGGGAGGATCTGCGGCCCACAGGCTGACCTTGCTGGAGTCTCTGCCTGTCATTGTGCCCATCTTTAGCATGCATCTGGGGTGGCATGTTCCTCTTATGGTTTGTGGGTAGTAGTATTACAGTGAACCTAGCGAATGAACACTGATCATAAATTCCTCCCTTGGGATTCCAGAGCCACAAGATTGGGGAGAACTGTGAACACAGCCAGCCCATCACCTCATCCAGTAATCCAGTCTCCCTCTCAGCACTCTACCAAAGGGCCAGTTTCTATGTTGGAATGATTCCACTGGCTGAATGTATCTGAAACCATCTCATCTCTGAGCTCAGCACTGCTGTTTCCTGATCTGTTTCCATCTGAATATTTTTGGTTGGTCTGGCCCATGCTAAAGGTGGTACTCAGAGCTGGACACAGCACCGCAGTATAGTGTAGGCAGTGGGATCAGGCAGACCCAGCACTCAAGTGCCCAGCAGGGGCCCAGCTCATAGTGGCTGTTTTGTTTGTTTATTTTTGGTTTTGTTTTGAGACGAAGTTTCACTCTTGTTGCCCAGGTTGGAGTGCAATGGTATAATCTCGGCTCACTGCAACCTCCATCTCCCAGGTTCAAGCAGTTGTCCTGCCTCAGCTTCCTGAGAAGCTGGGATTACAGGTGCCTGCCACCACGCCCGGCTAATTTTTGTATTTTTAGTAGAGACAGGGTTTCACCATGCTGGCCAGGCTGGTCTCAAATGCCTGACCTCAGGTGATCCACCCACCTTGGCCTCCCAAAGTGCTGGGATTATAGGTGTGAGCCACTGGGCCCAGCCTTGGTTATTTGTTTAATAATTGTTAAATGAATGAATCCCAGGCTGGGCACAGTGGCTCCTGCCTGTAATCTCAGCACTTTTGGAGGCCAAGGTGGGAGGATCACTTAAGCCCAGGAGTTTGAGACCAGCATGGGCAACAAAGCGAGACTCCATCTCTACAATTTTTTTTTTTTTTTTAAATTAGCCAGGCATGGTGGCAGTGAGCTGTGACCATGCCACTGCACTCCAGCCTAGGTGACAGAGTGAGACCCTATCTCAAAAAAAAGAATCCCAGAAACCATGTTTTTGCTGGTGGTAGACACACCATTATTCCATTCCTGTTGAGCTTGTCCACAGGGACATTCAAAACACAGCCATGGCTGGGTGCTTATCTATTTCATGTACTGGGGCTCTTCATAAAATTTCATTTAAAAAGGTTCTTATGGGCCAGGCGTGATGGCTCACGCCTATAATCCCAGCACTTTGGGAAGCCGAGGCGGGTGGATCATGAGGTCGGGAGATTGAGACCATCCTGGCTAACACGGTGAAACCCCATCTCTACTAAAAACACAAAAAATTAGCTGGGTGTAGTGGCACCTGTAGTCCCAGCTACTTGGGAGGCTGAGGCAGGAGAATCACTTGAACCCTGGAGACAGAGGTTGCAGTGAGCTGAGATCATGCCACTGCACTCTAGCCTGGGCCACAGAGCAAGACTCCATTTCAAAAAAAAAAGAAAAAGTTATTACACTATCAAAAAATAACTTGGAAACCACTGTGTTGTATATAAAGGTGGATTTTCCTTGCAATACCTTCTGCAAGTGGCAGATATTGGGCTTCTTACAGCCCAGTAATGAAACCAGGTAACAACCATGTTAAATTGAAGCTTCCCGCAAAGGTCTGCACACCCTGACAACTAAAAAGCATTGAACTTTTTGTCTGCTGTGCAGGATTTGCTCTAAAGTGAGTTCACCCCACATAGTGAGACCTTGCTTCCTGAGGACATACTGAGGGATATCTTGACCTTCTGTGCTCAGAAACTGCAGATGTCTGAAGGGGTACACAGCTGGCCAGTCCCCACAGGGTGTTTCAGAATTGCTCTTCTCTCCACCCACCAGGCCAGTCCACCGTGCTTCTCCAGGCTATGTGGGTTTAGCAAACAGCAGCAGTTGCCTTGGGGCTTGGTTTCTTGGTAATAGCTTTCCTTTTGCCCCTGAGACCTGTGGCAGTGTGCCCAGAACTCCTCCCTCCTGCACACCCCACAGTAGGCACATTCTACTGGCAGCAGATACGTTTTCTAACAAGTAGAGAAAATGGTTTTTCTTGCCCTGCAAGAGGTCTCATAAGATCCAACTATAGCCAAGGCCATGTTTATCACTTGTGGAGCCCTGGCCGATCCTTCTGTGGGCACAGAACATTTCTCTCCCACCTAAGTTAGGACCTGCATCCCTGTTTGGGAGCATATGGAAGCCAGGCATCCCAGGTCCAGGAGGTCATCCCACTTCCTGGGCAATGCTATGCCAGATGAGGGCCTGTCCTCTCAGCTGCAGCAGTGTTGCAGTGGAAGTGCCTGCTTGTTCACATGAAACAAGTTTCATAGTAAGTAAGTGGAGGTCAGGCCAGCACTGAAACCCAAGTCTGGCTGAACCAACTCACCTGTTCGTACTGCCTTGCTCAATTTTCTGTTACCTCTAGTGGAATGTGAGGGTAGGTTATGAAGCTGTGGTTGGGTAGTGTCACTTCTCTCTGGGTCCTTGTCTTTTAGGTTCCAGTGTGTGTTCCAAGTGCTGCCAAAGTGCCTCAGCCCAGAGACACCCCTGCCTGGCGTGGTGCTGGCTGTTGAGCTCCTCTCCCTCCTTGCGGACCACGACCAGTTGGCACCTCAGCTCTGTTCCCACTCGGGTAAAGCAGGGTGGGGCGGGCGTCTGGACTGCTCCTGCAGATCAAGGGAAGTGTTGGGGTGGGGACAGGGTCAAGGGCCTCGGAGGGCTTCTGCAGCATGTAGCCCAGGCTCTTCATGAGAAAGGGCACCCTGAGTGAGAGGTGCACTGTCCTTTTCAGAAGACTGCCTCCTGCTGCTGCTGTACATGTACATCACATCACGGCCTGACAGAGTGGCCTCAGAGACACAATGGCTCCAGCTGGAACAAGAGGTAAAAACTCCAGAGCCCCTTCTGGACACTGTCCCCACCCCATCCTAAGAACCGACAGAATCTCCTCTTTCTACTGGGGAGAAAAGGAGCTTTAGTTCATTTTAGTAACGAGTATATCAAGCAGCTAAAGAGGTAAACTCAGTTTGGGGGCTGTGCACTACACAGATGCAATGCAGACAGGAATTGGCAGAGTTGCCTGATGACTGAACCTGTCCTGGCTTTGGGGCTTGGGGGCAGGATGGGGGGCTGGAGGCAGGTGGGTTGCTGGTGAGACATGGGTGCTCGTCCTGGGTCTGCCCTGGGAAGGTCCCACACCACTTCTTGGACCCCATTTGTGCAGACAAGCAGTTGCTGAAGTAAGTGAACTCTTACAGAAGCTTGAGAAAGCCCTCACAGGGACTGGTCTTCTTCTGCCCACGATGGAGCTGATCTGTTCTTGTTCTAGGTGGTGTGGCTCCTGGCTAAGCTTGGTGTGCAGAGCCCCTTGCCCCTAGTCACTGGCTCCAACTGCCAGTGTAATGTAGAGGTGAGTAGGCAGGGGCCAACAGCTGGCAGCTCTGTGGGTGGTAAGGGGACTCTGTGCAAGGACTGTAGACCCCACTGCAAACCCCCTCACCTGAGGTGGCTAGGCTGAATGGATTGTTAGGGTGCAGGCCATGGTGGCACCAGACCTCAGTCTGTGCCCCCTCTCTCCCAGGTGGTCAGAGCGCTCACGGTGATGTTGCATAGACAGTGGCTGACAGTGCGGAGGGCAGGTGGGCCCCCAAGGACTGACCAGCAGAGGCGGACAGTGCGCTGTCTGCGGGACACGGTGCTGCTGCTGCACGGCCTGTCCCAGAAGGACAAGCTCTTCATAATGCACTGCGTGGAGGTCCTGCATCAGTATGACCAGGTGATGCCGGGGGTCAGCATGCTCATCCGCGGGCTTCCTGACGTGACCGACTGTGAAGGTGAGCCTGCCAGAGGCCCTCCCGCCCAGCCCCCACGGCTTCTCCCTGAGGTTCCCCAACAACTCATATTCCTGGGCATCCCCTCAGCAGGCCCCTGCCCATTACAGCCTGTTCCGGCACTGGGGTCATTTTCTTTTATCTTCTGCCCCAGTTCTTCTCCAAGCATATTGGGCTGCCTTTTGCTCCTATCTGTTGAATGTGCCTGGCAGAGCCACAGTTTTTCCAGAAATACCTGTGTCTGAATTGCTTTTGTATCACTTTGTTTGCAGTAGCTGAGGGAGCAAGGCCTGGGTCTGGAAGGGACTGGTTAGTTCCTGCGGGCGTTGGGGGAGGAGAGGTGGGACCCGCCCTAGGCCCTGGCACCTTTGGGCCCTCACCAAGAACCTCTCCTCTTTGTCTCAGAGGCAGCCCTGGATGACCTCTGTGCCGCGGAAACCGATGTGGACGACCCCGAGTTGGAGTGTGGCTGAGGCCCTGAGTGTCCAGCCACATGGTGGCACCAGCACCATTCCTTTCCTTACCACATCAACTGATTAAAGCAGTGACCAGCAGGAACTGCCCAGAGAACCGGCTGGCCTTGTTTCCTGAGTCTAATCTCTTTGGCGGAGTGGGAGGGGTGGAGCGGGACCGGGACCGGGACCGGGACCTTGAGTGGCTGGGATCCTTCTTCCTGTCCCTGGCTGCTGCTGAGCCCCAGTCCCCATGGTAACCGATCTGCCTTGAGGAAGGAGCCCTGCCTTGCCTGTGGAATTGTCCTGAGTCATTGCTTTGGGCTGGGGCCATGGGAAGAAACCATTGTGTGGCAGGGAAGGAGGTGGCTCTTGGCCCAGGCCTAAACCAGGAAAGCCTGGAAAAGTGGGACCCACAGGTGGGCACGAAAGGGCTGCAGCAGGAGCTCCCAGCAGTGTGTAACACCGGGAGCTGGTCTGGCGCCACTGCCCTGGTCCTTCCAGCTGCCTGTCATTGGTGTGATGGCCCGGTGCATTGTGCCACCATCAGGCCACAGCCGTGGATCTCAGAAGGCCTCTGGGGTCCCCTGGGGGCGGGGAAGTGGGGGTGGGGGGACGGATGTTGGCGAGAGGGACAGACCAGGCAGGCTGACGAGCAGGGCGGGCCTGGCTCACGTGGGGCTGTAGGCGGGCCCATACCAAGTTTCACTTCCCGCCACTGCTGCCAGCGAGAGCCGCGGGAGAGTGTGCAGCAAAGTCACTACTGCCTGCCTGCCTGCCTGCTACGGTAAGTGTGGCTCCCCAAGGGGATGGCGCAGGGCAGGAGGGCCATGGGTTCCCCGACCCCAGACTAAGGGGGCACTAGGGGAGGGGCCAAGTCATGTGAAGAGGGAGCCCTCTCAGACAGTCGAATGTGCTGGTCCCACTAAGGAAACCACCCCACCCTCTCCAACTTCCTGCCTGAAAATGGGCCCTGGAGCTCACAGACAGGGCAGGATTGTGCAGGGAAGGCCTGAGATGTGCTTCTGCCCACCCCCTACCCCACTCCCTCCCCTTCGGATCTTAACACTGGGCACTCACCCACCCTATGCTCCTCCCCAGGCTCAGCGGCAGGTCCTACCCAACCATGGGCTCGCAGGCCCTGCCCCCGGGGCCCATGCAGACCCTCATCTTTTTCGACATGGAGGCCACTGGCTTGCCCTTCTCCCAGCCCAAGGTCACGGAGCTGTGCCTGCTGGCTGTCCACAGATGTGCCCTGGAGAGCCCCCCCACCTCTCAGGGACCACCTCCCACAGTTCCTCCACCACCGCGTGTGGTGGACAAGCTCTCCCTGTGCGTGGCTCCGGGAAAAGCCTGCAGCTCTGCAGCCAGCGAGATCACAGGTCTGAGCACAGCTGTGCTGGCAGCGCATGGGCGTCAATGTTTCGATGACAACCTGGCCAACCTGCTCCTAGCCTTCCTGCGGCGCCAGCCACAGCCCTGGTGCCTGGTGGCACACAATGGTGACCGCTATGACTTCCCCCTGCTCCAAGCAGAGCTGGCTATGCTGGGCCTCACCAGTGCTCTGGATGGTGCCTTCTGTGTGGATAGCATCACTGCGCTGAAGGCCGTGGAGCGAGCAGACAGCCCCTCAGAACACGGCCCAAGGAAGAGCTACAGCCTAGGCAGCATCTACACACGCCTGTATGGGCAGTCCCCTCCGGACTCGCACACGGCTGAGGGTGATGTCCTGGCCCTGCTCAGCATCTGTCAGTGGAGACCACAGGCCCTGCTGCGGTGGGTAGATGCTCACGCCAGGCCCTTCAGCACCATCAGGCCCATGTATGGGGTCACAGCCTCTGCTGGGACCAAGCCAAGACCATCTGCTGTCACAGCCCCTGCACACCTGGCCACAACCAGGAACACTAGTCCCAGCCTTGGAGAGAGGAGACCCAAGGATCTTCCTCCAATGAAGGACCCTGGAGCCCTACCCAGGGAGGGGCTGCTGGCACCACTGGGTCTACTGGCCGTCCTGACCTTGGCAGTGGCCACACTGTATGGACTATCCCTGGCTGCACCTGGGGAGTAGGCCAAGAAGGAAAATCTGATGAATAAAGACCCCCCCCTCCTCCAGCACTGAGTGGTCACTTGGCTCCTACCCTTCTTGGCAGTCCAGACCTCTGCCCACACTCAGGGACCTGGGGAGGAGGGCATAGTGTTTGTCCCTCACTTTCCCTAGCAGGATGATCAACTATCTGAGCTCAATAAAAGTAGGGAAAACACGAGAAGCCCGAATGGTTGATGGAAACAGTACAGCCTGATCCCAATCCCAGCAGCCAGGAAGAAAGGGGGCAGCAGCTCCAAACGATTGCATTTATTATAAACAAGAGTACAGACCCCAGACTCAGAAACACAACAGATTCGAAGCTAAGACAGCTCTGGTGAAACAGTAATGGAGGAGGAACACCGAGGTATTCATGTCTGGGCCAGAGCTGCCATCCAGGGCCCCACACCCCACCTTTGGTCCAGATGGCCCCTTGGCCCAGGTGTCCCTGCTGCCAGAACACCCTGGACTGGGGTACCAGAGTTGCATATTCCATGAGGCTGGTGTCAGGGAAAGCAGGGACTCACAGTTGCCAGGTTGTCCGTCTCCTCTGAGCCAATTTCCCTCCACTATCCTGGGGTTTCAGTCTCATATCAACTATCATGTTTAAAACAGAAAACAGGCAAAATGTTTGGCTAAAATAAAATGAAAACACTGCAGGGAAGAGACCTGAGTGTGCTGGTGGACAGGAGCCCTGCTCACCTGTGGGAAGGGCAGGGCCAGCAAGGGCAGCAGAGCTCCCTGTGGGCAGCTAGGCTGTGTGTGGATGTGGCCCTCCGGGTGGTCCCAGGGAAGATGCAGGGACAGGGGACAGTCCAGGCAGACAACTCTCAGGTGAGAAGGGCTCTGCCTGAGGTGTTCTGGCATCAGGAGGCTGCCTGACCCCCAACAGGCACGACACAGGCTCCAGGGAACAATGGGACATCTGCCTAAAGAATCAAAGCCCAACTTGGTCAGATCCCAAGCTTCGCCTGCATCACCTCAAGCAGCAGCTGGCTACACTGCCAAAACCAGGACACATCTGCATCATACAGAAAGCTGCGCCACCCTGGTGTGACAGGCCATACTTGGTCACCCTAGGGTAAGCTGGAGAAGAACTCCAGACGTGCCCTGGAGAACCCCCCCACCTCTCAGGGGCGACCTCACAGGGTGCCCCCACCACCCCATTCTTTGAGTTTGGCTTGAGATTTTAGGAAGCATAATTTCAGGTGAGGAAGAGAACAAAGTCTGGTCCCAGCCCACTCTGGCAAGGATCATTCCCCACCTCGTCAGCATCAGAGGAAGCCACATATACAGGCAGGACACATACAGCACGGCTGGGACATAAGGAACCGTGCCTGCACACCACTCACACACAACATAACCAAGTGGCAGCCAGAGAGGTCGGAGAACGCTCAGAGGGCCGCCTTCGGGGCATCCACGTAGGCCGGGTTGTAAGGAGGCTGGCTGGCAGGGTAGGGCGCGGCTGCTCCTCCTGAAAGCAGAGAGGATCCTGGTTGGCTGTGAGCATGGTGGGCTGCCGTATGAGTGGCAGGCGAGCAGAAAGGGGCAGAGGCCTATTCAGTGATGTACTCTGGGATGGGTGCCCGAGGGATGCTGGCAGATACTCAGGGAGTTGGGCAGGGCTAGAGTCAGCAGGGGCACTCACCAGCCAGGGTCTCGTGGTAGGCCGGCGGGCCCATGGGTTGGGCCGGGTAAGGTGGTGGGTACTGCATTGGGTAGGGTGCTGCTGGCATCCCTGGCTGAGGTGGCATGGTGTGGTAGCCCTGGTAGCTTGGTCCAGGGTAGCTGGGCGGCACACTTGGAGGCTGAGGATAAGGGGCATGCACCACAGTGGTGGATGTGGTGGTGGTGACAACCGCTGCAAAGAGAATTCCAGTGAGGACCCTCCTCCACCTCCCCAGGTCTTAGGGCCAGGCTTGCCACCCATCCCTCCAGCTTAGCCAAAGCAGGGCCTGGTCAGCTCCCCTTGCCATCCCAGGGGGTCACAGTGGAGCAGGGTAGGCACACTTACGACGTGGTCGGCGGCACGTCTTGTACAGGCAGCAGCAGGAGCAGGTGAAGCAGATGATGATAGCGACAACAGACAGCACAAAGATGGTCAGGCCAACGGCCAAGGTTGCTCCGAACCTGCCAAAGAGCTGGATGTGACCTGGGGCCCCTCGACCCTCCCCCGAGACCAGCATCCACACTCCACCCCTTCCCAGGGCACGCCCCTCTTGCCAGAAGGGGTCTGGGCAATACAGATACAGCTACTTCCTTGTTGGGTGGCCTGCACCTGTTTCAATCTGTTTCCTTGTGTGTAAACTGGGGTATATGTGAGTCTCTATAACCATCTTGCCCCAGGTCTGCCCCGCTTGTCCCACCCTCACAGGCATGGGAGGAAGCTCAAGTCCCACCCCACACACATACATCTATCTTGTCTACCTCACAACCAAGTGATGAGGAGATGGGTATAGGGCACATGCCACAGTCAGGCACTGTGATTTGAGTCAAAAAACTTAACAGTGGGCAAGACAGCCAGCCCCGGCCTCTGGGAGCCCACAGTCCAGTGTAAGAGGCAGACAGTGAAGGTAAAATGGCTCAGGAAGCACGGGGTGAAGAGAGAGAGAAGCCCCAGGAGGGTAGAGGCCAGTGTGGCCGGAACAGGAGGCCCCTAGTGTTCCCCTGCACTCCACGACAGCCCCAGGGCAGGGAGGCTGGCCCCTGAGTGATAAGGACAGTTGCCTCTGCCTGCAAGCTTGCTGTGTGCCAAGCACTGTGCCAGGGGTCACACACACCCCTGGGTCCCCCACCTCTGACCTGCTCGGCCACTTCTACAGGTGAAAGGGCCAAGAGCCAAGGGGAGGACACAGAGGCCTGGAGGCAGGAGGTCAGAGGGCCTGCCCTTTGAGAAAGCAAGCCTGGGCTGGGAAGTTCACCAAAATTGACTTCTAGGCGGGGGCGGTGGCTCATGCCTACAATCCCAGCACTTTGGGAGGCCGAGGAGGGCGGATTACCTGAGGTCTGGAGTTCGAGACCAGCCTAGCCAACATGGTGAAACCCTATCTCTACTAAAAATACAAAAATTAGCCAGGCACGGTGACAGGTGCCTGAAATCCCAGCTACTTGGGAGGTCGAGGCAGGAGAATTGCTTGAACCTGAGAGGCAGAGGTTGCAGTGAGCTGAGATCACACCACTGCATACCAGCCTGGAGACAGGAGCAAAACTCTGTCTCAAAAAAAAAAAAAAAAAAAAAAACCTGACTTCCAAGTGCAGACAGAGCCCCTTACTAGCCACCCTGCCGTGTTTGCAGAGGCCAAGCTTCATTCTTCTCTTTTTCAATTTATTCTTTGAGACGGGGTCTCGCTCTGTCGCCCAGGTTGGAGTGCAGTAGTGTGATCACAGTTCACTGCAGCCTCCACCTCCCAGGCTGAAGTGATTCTCCCACCTCAGCCTCCCCAGTAGCTGGAACCACAGGCATGCACTACCACATTTATTTTTGTAGAGACAGGGGTCTCACTATGTTACCTAACTGGTTTCCAACTCCTGGCCTCAAGCTATCTTCCCTCCTCGGCCTCTCAAAGTGCTGGGATTAAAACTGTCATCATGGCCAGCCAGGCGCTGTGACTCATGCCTATAATCCCAACACTTTGGGAGGCCAAGGTGGGTGGATCACGAGCTTAGGAGTTTGAGACCAGCCTGGCCAACATGGCGAAACCCCGTCTCTACTAAAAATAAAAAAATTAGCCGGTTGTGGTGGTGCACGCCTGTAATCCCAGCTACTCAGGAGGCTGAGGCAGGAGAATTGCTTGAACCCAGGAGGTAGAGGTTGTAGTGAGCCAAGATCGCGCCACTGCATTCCAGCCTGGGAGACAGAGTGAGAATCTGTCTCGAAAAAAAAAAAGAAAAACAAAAAACAAAAAAAAAACAGCCTGACATTTTGTGCTGGATGATAAAAGGTTTTAAAAAATAAAAAGCGGGCTGGGCACGGTGGCTCAAGCCTGTAATCCCAGCACTTTGGGAGGCCAAGACGGGCGGATCACCAGGTCAGGAGATTGAGACCATCCTGGCTAACCCAGTGAAACCCCGTCTCTACTAAAAAATACAAAAAAACTAGCCAGGCGACGTGGCGGGCGCCTGTAGTCCCAGCTACTCAGGAGGCTGAGGCAGGAGAATGGTGTAAACCCAGGAGGCGGAGCTTGCAGTGAGCTGAGATCCGGCCACTGTACTCCAGCCTGGGCAACAGAGACTCGTCTCAAAAAATAAATAAATAAATAAAAAACAGCTGGGCGCGGTGGCTCACACCTATAATCCCAGCACTTTGGGAGGCCGAGGCAGGCGGATCACCTGAGATCTGGAGTTCAAGAAAGTACAAAAAAAATTAGCCGGGCATGATGGCCGGTGCTTGCAATCCCAGCTACTTGGGAGGCTTATGCAGGAGAATCTCTTGAACCCGGGGAGGCAGAGATTGCAGTAGGCCGAGATCACACCATTGCACTCCAGCCTAGGCAACAAAAGCGAAACTCCGTCTCAGAAAAGTAAATAAATAAAAAATAGGCCGGGCGCGGTGGCTCAAGCCTGTAATCTCAGCACTTTGGGAGGCCGAGATGGGCGGATCGTGAGGTCAGGAGATCAAGACCATCCTGGCTAACACGGTGAAACCCCTCTCTACTAAAAAATACAAAAAAGTAGCCGGGTGAGGTGGCGGGCGCCTGTAGTCCCAGCTACTCGGGAGGCTGAGGCAGGAGAATGGCATAAACCCGGGAGGCGGAGCTTGCAGTGAGCTGAGATCCGGCCACTGCACCCCAGCCTGGGCGACAGAGCAAGACTCCGTCTCAAAAAAAAAAAAATAAAAATAAAAATAAATAAAAAATAAAAATAAAAACTGGCCAGGTGCGGTGGTTCACGCCCTTGATCCCAACACTTTGAGAGGCCGAGGTGGGCATATCACTCGAGGTCAGGAGTTCTAGACTACCCTGGCCAACATGGTGAAACCCTGACTCTACTAAAAACACAAAAATTAGCCGGGCGTAGTGGCACAAGACTGTAGTCCCAGCTACTCAGGAGACTGAGGCAGGAGAATCGCTTGAACCCAGGAGGTGGAGGTTGCAGTGAGCTAAGATGGCGCCACTGCACCCCAGCGTGAGTGACAGAGGGAGACTCCATCTCAAAAAAATAAAAAATAAAATAAATAGGCCGGGCGCGGTGGCTCAAGCCTGTAATCCCAGCACTTTGGGAGGCCGAGACGGGCGGATCACGAGGTCAGGAGATCGAGACCATCCTGGCTAACACGGTGAAACCCCTCTCTACTAAAAAATACAAAAAAGTAGCCGGGTGAGGTGGCGGGCGCCTGTAGTCCCAGCTACTCAGGAGGCTGAGGCAGGAGAATGGCGTAAACCTGGGAGGCGGAGCTTGCAGTGAGCTGAGATCCGGCCACTGCACCCCAGCCTGGGTGGCAGAGCAAGACTCCGTCTCAAAAAAAATAAAATAAAATAAAATAAAATAAATAGGCCAGGAGCAGTGGTTCACGCCTATAATCCTAACACTTTGGGAGGCCAAAGCAGTCGCCTGGGGTCAGGAATTTGAGACCAGCCTGGGCAACATAGTGAAACCCCATCTCTACTAAAATACAAAAAAAGGCCGGGCGCGGTGGCTCAAGCCTGTAATCCCAGCACTTTGGGAGGCCGAGATGGGCGGATCACGAGGTCAGGAGATCGAGACCATCCTGGCTAACACGGTGAAACCCCGTCTCTACTAAAAAATACAAAAAACTAGCCGGGCGCGGTGGCGGGCGCCTGTAGTCCCAGCTACTCAGGAGGCTGAGGCAGGAGAATGGCGTGAACCCGGGAGGCGGAGCTTGCAGTGAGCTGAGATCCGGCCACTGCACTCCAGCCTGGGCGGCAGAGCGAGACTCCGTCTCAAAAAAAAAAAAAAAAAAAAAAAATACGAAAAAAAAAAGAATTAGCCGGGGTGGTGGCACATGCCTGTAGTTCCAGCTACTCTGGAGGCTGAGGCAGGAGAATCACGTGAACCCACGAGGCAGAGGTTGCAGTGATCCGAGATCGCGCCACTGCACTCCAGCCTGGGTGACAGAGCGAGACTCCATCTCCAAAAAAATAAAAAATAGTAAGTTTTTAAAAAGGTGTCAGCCACCATGCCCAACCCAAGCTTTATTCTAACAAAAGGCAAATGCTTGGTAACTGCATCAAACGCATTCAAAAACTCCAGAGTTGTAGAGCATCCCCTCAGCCTCTGCCCCACAGAGGCCCAAGGAGGGTGTGGGTTCCCCCCTTCCCCGCCCTGGGGCTGCACAACTTCAGCAGGGCCCCACAACACAGCCAGGGACAGAGCTAAAGACTCCGGGCTCAAAAGCACCCCTCAGGACTCTCAAAGCAGGAGCCATCAGCCCCAGGCCATCCAGGACAAAGCCCTAAGACAGGACCAGCAGACTATAGGTGTCTTCCTGCCCAACCAGAGGCAGGAATGGAGAAACACACACACATTCACACGCCATCAATGACACGCGACCGCAAGGCCGTTATCATCCCTCCAGAGCTCTCTCAGTGTCTGTCTCTCACACACACACGCAGCATGGGGCCCAAGCTCACCCCATATTAGCCTCTGCCTTCACCCAGAGGCCTCCTGTACCCCTGGGCTTCCCCTCTTCCCATCGTGGGCCACTCAGTTTCAACTTCCTCCCCTTTTGGAGAAAAGGAAAGCAAATCTCCTCCAGATGACGTTGGCCACAGGAAGCACAGACGCGAGGCCCCGTTCCACCCTCTTAAAGACACAGGATGGCCCCACCCAGTAGCGGGCTAGCAGCCAAGGAGCCAAGGGGTGGGGGCCAGAGAGGAGGGGAAGCAGAGGTGCCCCAGCTGCCTCCCAGAGCTGCCTCTCTGAGCGGAGCCTGCGGGGCCTGGCCTCGGAATGCAGCCTGGCCACTAGGGAGTCCAAGAGCCACCCCAGCCTCTGTGGGCCCCAACCACACTCTAACTCAGCAGCACCCCCACCCCCACTTCCACCTAACCCACCAGTCCTGTTCCACCAGCCTCCAGGAGGAGCTTCTGCATCCAACTAGGCCTAGAGGGCGACCCTGGGGCCCTGGCTGACACACCACAGCGAGCAAAGTCCAGCCTATCCCTTCAGCTCCTCCTCTCCCACCAGCACTCTCTCCAGTCTGTCTCCCCTGTTCTCCGGCCACCCTGCAGGGTCCATCATGTCACCCCCTACTCCAACGCCAGCTATGGCTCCTGTAGCTCTTGGGATTACAAAGGAATTTGCTTTATAATTACATGTTAAATAGAGTGTGTGTACCTGTGCTTTCCTGTATACGTATTATAGTTGACAATAAAAGAAGAAAAGAGGCCACGTGCTGTGGCTCACACCTGTAATCTCAGTACTTTGGGAGGCCGGGGCTTTGGGGAAGCTTGAGCCCAGGAGTTCGAGACCAGCCTGGGCAACATGGCAAAACTCCGTCTTTACCTATCAAAAAAATCAAAAATTAGCCAGGCATGGTGGCACGCACCTGTAATCCCAGCTACTCGGGAAGCTTGCTCCTGCCTGGGAGACTGAGTGAGAATCTGTCAAAAAAAAAAAAAAAAAGAAGAAGAAGAAGAAGAAGATTTATCTCACCAGACACTGAAACTTATAATAAAGGAAATTTTTTTTTTTTGAGGTGGGGTCTCACTTTGTTGCCCAGGCTGGAGTGCAGTGGCACAATCACAGCTCACTGCAGCCTCAAACTCCCAGGCTCAAGTGATCCTTCCACCTCAGTCCCCCAAGTAGCTGGAACCACAGGCACGCACCACCACACTCGGCTATTTTTTTTATTTTTTGTAGAGACAGGGTCTCACTGTGTTGCCCAGGCTAGATTTTAATATTTAATTAAAATTTTATTTTATTATTTTATTTATTTATTTTTTTGAGACAGAGTCTTTCTCTGTCATAGGGCTGGAGTGCAGTGGTGTGATCTCAGCTCACTGCAACCTCCACCTCCCAGGTTTCAAGTGATTCTCATACCTCAGCCTCCAGAGAAACTGGAACTACAGGCGTACGCCACCACACCTGGCTAATTTGTGTATTTTTAGTAGAGATGGGGCTTTACCATATTGGCCAGGCTGGTCTCGAACTCCTGACCTCAGGTGATCTGCCCACCTTGGCCTCCCAAAGTGCTGGGATTACAGGCATGAGCCACCGTGCCAGACCTTTAATTAACATTTTAAATAAAATAAAACTCCCTATTAGGCCCACAAAGTCATGTGTGGTCTGGAACTGGCCCCTCTCCTTCAACCTCTGTGCTCAGTCCCATTCCCCTCCTTTCAGCTTTGAAAGCACCATGCTGTGTCCTACTCAAGGCCTTTGTACATGCAGATCCTCCTGCCAGCTCAGCCCTTTCCTCTTTTCATCTCACCCACACCTAACTCATTTCTGCTCACCCCTCAGGCCTCAGCTCAAAGTGTCACTTCCTCAGGAGCACCTTCCCCACCATGCAGAAGAGGCCAGGCCCCTCAGCACATGCCCACATGGAATTAAATTCCTTTCTACCTCAGTTCATAAACAGACACTCTGTTGTGTGTGAGCATTTGATCAACTACATCTTGCCCCTGCTTTGTACCATTATCATCCAATACAGCTTTCGGCCACCACTGTACTTCCAGTGCCTACCATATGGTGAGTGCTCAATAAAAAAATTTTTTTAAACAATCTTGTGAATGAATCAATAAATATCGGACGGGTAAATGAATAAATTCACTCAGGGACCCCATGGTAGCTCCTGGCAGGACATCCAGGCGTGGTAACCTTAGAAAACCAAGCAAATTCAAGGGGTGGTTGCAGAGTGGGCCTAGGGTCCAAGGCCACACATGGCTACAGTACCAAAGGAACCACGCCTCTGAGAGGAAGGAATGGGGTCTCCAAAGGCCCAAGGCTGGGGCCAAGCTCAAAAGACAGAGTCAGCCCAAGCAGGAGAGAACAGAAGGCAGAGAAGCAGCCACCCTGGCAGGGAGTTCGGGCAGGATTGTAGGGTCTGGGGAGAATTGGGGGGCCTCCAAGAAATGGAAGGCTCCAAACCTTAGACTGTGAATGTCATGCACGTCCGTGTGAAGAGACCACCAAACAGGCTTTGTGTGAGCAACATGGCTGTTTATTTCACCTGGGTGCAGGCGGGCTGAGTCCGAAAAGAGAGTCAGCAAAGGGAGATAAGTGTGGGGCTGTTTTATAGGATTTGGGTAGGTAAAGGAAAATTACAGTCAAAGGGGGGTTGTTCTCTGACGGGCAGGAGTGGGGGTTACAAGGTGCTCAGTGGGGGAGCTTTTTGAGCCAGGATGAGCCAGGAAAAGGAATTTCACAAGATAATATCATCCCTTAAGGCAAGGCTTGGCCATTTTCACTTCTTTTATGGTGGAATGTTATCAGTTAAGGCGAGGCAGGGCATTTGCACTTCTTTTGTGATTCTTCAGTTACTTCAGGCCATCTGGGCGTATACGTGCAAGTCACAGGGGATGCGATGGCTTGGCGTGGGCTCAGAAGCCTGACAGTGAACAGGCTGGCTCTGGACCTGGGATACCCACACTACCCCCATGGTGTCAGCAAGGCCCCAGACAGGCTGTACCACAGAGGGCCTGAGAACCACAAAAAGGACGCTTTGAGGGCTGGGAGGTAGCACAGCGGCTGTGGCCACACCTTGCCTAATGGGCCTCTCTCCCTTTCCCCTGCACTGTGGCAGTGGAGTCATGGCAGAGGGTCAATGGTGGCCTCCTTGGGGTCTGCAGCCAGAGCTTCTGCCACTCGGTGCTTAGAAACCCAACAGTCTTGCCTGACAGTCCCGTGAGTGCAAGGAGCTGGGAAGAGGACATGAGGGCAGGACCCAAAACAACCAGAAGACTAAAGAAGCTCTAGGGAGTGAACAAGCCATGAATGGCTGGAGCCACTCAGCATTAAACAGAGATTCACTTGCCAAAGTCTAGGGGGCAGAAGACCTGGGCCAACCCTGAGCCCACAAACAGGGCCACACTATAACCCCTGCCATGGGTGGCATCCTCCTGCGGCAGGGGTTCTGGGCCAGGCATATGTGGACCCATCTGAATCCAGGCTCCAGCCTGCTGCCTCATGCCTAGAAAAGTCAAAAAGTAGCCCAGGTCAGGCACGGTGGCTCACGCCTGTAATCCCAGCATTTTGGGAGGCTGAGGCGGGCAAATCACGAAGTCAGGAGCTCGAGAGAAGTCTGGCCAACATGGTGAAACCCCATCTCTACTAAAAATACAAAAATTAGCCGGGCATAGTGGCCAACACCTGTAATCCCAGCTACTCAGGAAGCTGAGGCAGGAGAATGGCTTGAACCCAGGAGGCGGAGGTTGCAGTGAGCAGAGATTGTGCCACTGTACTCCAGCCTGGGCAACAGGACAGACACTCCATCTCAAAAAAAAAAAAAAGCCCAGAGGGAGACAGTCAGAGGCAAGGGTCCCAAAATAAGAAGAGGAGGAGGGGTCAGTGGCAGGCAGTGGGGCAGAGCTGGGTGGGGCCCCTGGCCTGGGGTCTTTCCCCTGCCTGGCTTCTCCTGAGCTCCTGGCCATGGCCTTGACAGCAGGAGCCAGACCCTCACCAAGGAGCCAACTCTCCAGTGGACAAACAGTGCCCTTGGCCAAGTAGGCAGCACACGTATGCCCAGCAGAGGATGTCTCCTTGGGAGCGAGACAGGCAGCCACCTGAGAGTGTTCAAAAGAGAGGAGTCACTGATGGCCCTGTCCCCGCTCTCCTCCCAGCACCCACCTCTTTTGCTCCTGCACCTTTATAAAGCAGGTCCTAGGCATGAGCTGGGGCTCAGAACAAAGCAGAGGACAAGGGATGACAGGAGGTGCGGGATGGGGAGCATCACTCCAGTCACCTGCTCTTCTCAGTGCATGGGCAAAATAGCCTGGGGCAGGAGGCAGCAGGGCGCACCAAGCACACAGCACACGAGGCCCAGTGCCGTGCACACCACGGCGGCAGCTGGGCTAACAGAACAGGTCCCACACGCATACCTTGGGGAGTCACAGGTGCAGCTGAGCTGGCCCCAGTCACCTCCCTGTTGCCACAACCCCAGGAAGCCACTCCTCCTCCTATGCCCCTCTGGGAGCTTGTTCCGCACTGTCTCCTCTTTGCTGTCCCAGCTCAAATCACTACCATTGGAAGAAAAAAAAACAAACAAACACACCACAAGAAACCCTTCACATGGATTCTCCAACTCCCTTTTTTGTTGTTGTTTTTGAGACGGACTCTTACTCTGTCGCCCACGCTGGAGTGCAGTGGCGCGATCTCGGCTCACGGCAACCTTTGCCTCCTGGGTTCAAGTGATTCTCCTGCCTCAGCCTACAGAGTATTGGAATTACAGGCACCTGCCAATATGCCCGGCTAATTTTTGTATTTTTAGTAGAGACGGGGTTTCACCATGTTGTCCAGGCTGGTCTTGAACTCCTGGCCTCAGGTGATCTGTCCGTGTCAGCCTCCTAAAGTGCTGGGATTATACGCATTAGCCACCACACCTGGCCTCCCTTAAAAAATAAAAATAAAAAATAAAAATCCACGGGGTCTTGCTATGTCGCCCAGGCTGGAGTGCAGGGATTACTCCCAGGCAGGATTATAGCTCACTGTACCCCTGAACTCCTGGCCTCTAGTGATCCTCCTGCCTCAGCCTCCCAAGTAGCTGGGACTACAGGAGTGTGGCACTGTGCCCAGCTTCAATGCCTGTCTTACTCCTCATCCATTCACGGCCAAAACTCTCCAAGGAGTTGCCTGCGACCAGCATACAATTTCCAACCGCTCTTCAGTCTGCTCCACTGCCTGGCTCTTGCCCAGGGTGCCATGGACTCCATGGTGTGAAATCTCCATTCCACACTGCACTTCACCGCAAGCCTGCCTTTGTCCAGTGTCCAGCCCCAGGTCCTTCCCACTCCCTCCACACCCTCCCTTGAGGGAGCTGCTGAATGTATGTCTCCATCCTCACCTCTCCCCTCCAAGCTCTGGCTCTCTCTGGCCTCCAGTGCCTCTGGCCAGGATGCCGCCTAAGGCCATCTCCTACAGAAACGACTTTCCACCTCCCACACCCGCCCCATCTGCTCTTTCCATCTTCCACAGAGCAGCCAGTGTGGTCTTCCTAAAACACCATTCAGTCCCCAGCGCTCCCAGGACCCTCCGTGATGCCCACTGTCCTCAGGACGAGGCCCACTCCTGGACTGCCTCCAGGCCCACACAGGCTGGGCGTAGGCATCTCCCACGGGGCCATCTGAAAGCCCACGATCCTGGGCCTCGGGGCAGGACAGCCAGACGCTTCTGGGCTCCTGGACACGGAGGGGAAGGCCTGTAGAGATCTCAGGCTCCAACCAGCCCTGAGGTGTTGAGGAGGGGCACAACTGCACTTCTTCCCCTCCTCCATGCACAGGAACCCTGCCCTGATTCTGCTGTAGCCAGTGAGGCCCCATACCTGCCTGGGCCTATAGGATGGGATGGGGCAAAACAAGAACCCAAGCCCCCCACCCAGGCCCAGAGCCCAAGGTCTCTTCCTCCAAAGGGGCAACCCTGCCCTCCTGGGCAGAACTTTTCTTTAAATGGCTTCTAGATCCACCAGGGCAGGGGGGAGACAGCAAGTGGAATAGACTCAGCCAGGAAAGCCCGCCCTAGTGGCTGCACACCCATTCCACCTCCAGGAAGATGTCACAACTCCTGTTACCATGGCAATAACACAGGCCGGAGCCCAGCCAAGGGGACTGGGGCTTGGGGGCTGGGGTTGCTCCTTGGTTCCCTGAGAGAAGAGTCCTGACACAGTAACCACGACCCACAAAGCTTGACACGAACTGTGGCGTCATTGGTTATCCCAGGACCTCTCCCCACCGTTATCACCCCACTACCATGCGCTTGCCAGCACCATCACCCCATCACCATCACCCTTGTCACCAATGTCCAACCGCAATATACCCACCCCCATCTACCATCATCACATGCCCAGCACAGCCCCATTCTGTCACTCCTGCCCTTATTGGGACCCATCAGTCATCCGCTGACTCAACCCAGCATCTAGGGCAATGTGACCCCGACTCCTGGTCCTTCAACTGTCAACCTGCGACCGCAGTCACCCCCGTCCCCACCACCCCAGCACGCTAATGAAGACACCTTCACAACATAAGGAGCAAGTGTCCTCGCAGTCAGATATGGTGACAGCTTCTTGGGCTCCACCCCAATGACCGAATCATCCCAGTCCCCCAGATGCACTCTGGCCCCACCGAGTCCTCTTGTCACCTTTGCCAGGAAGATGCACCCAGCCTGCAGGCTTTACTTACCCTAACATGGGGTCGCTGTAGCCAGGGCGAAACCTCAGCGCTGAGCCCAGCTGCTCCACCGGCTCTACACTGGCGGGCACACTGCCAACAGGAAACCTCATGATCAGCACAATGAAACCCCACCGAGCGCGCCAGCACAAACACTACCTTAGGGCACCGCAAAATGTGTGCAGAAGTGACTATGAACCGGTGGCTTCAATGGCCTTCCAGAGGTGGACTCTGCCCACACTGGGATCTCACAGCACAAAGCCACACGTCCTCTCAGGTGTCCACTGGACTGTCTCCAGGAGAGAACATATGTTAGGCCACAAAACAAATCTCAGCAGATTTTAGAAGACAGATACCATACAAAGGATCTTCTCTGACCACAACAGGATGAAGTTACAAATCAGTAACTACATTGCCACAAAGTTTATTATTATTATTATTTTTTTGAGATAGAGTCTTGTTCTGTCGCCTAGGCTGGAATGCAGTGGCATGATCTTGGCTCACCACAACCTCCGCCTCCCGGGTTCAAGTAATTCTCCTGCCTCACCCTCCTGAGTAGCTGGGATTACAGGCACCCGCCACCTTGCCCAGCTAATTTTTGTATTTTTAGTAGAGACGGTGTTTCGCCATACTGGCCAGGCTGGTCTCGAACTCCTGACCTTGTGATCTGCCCGCCTTGGCCTCCCAAAGTGCTGGGATTACAGGCGTGAGCCACTGCACCTGGCCTACATTGCCACAAAGTTTTTTTTAAAAAGCACTAAAAAAAAAAAAAAAAAAAAAAAAAAAAAACCTTGGGAAACTAAAAGTACAAAAAAAAAAGCAAAATAAAACCAAAGCTCTTGAGTTGTATTGTGTTAAATAAGAACTCATACAAGATACTTACCTAGCAGGGGAGATACCATGATCACAAAGAAGTAAAAAAGGAGGCTGGGCGCGGGGGCTCAAGCCTGTAATCCCAGCACTTTGGGAGGCCAAGACAGGCGGATCACGAGGTCAGGAGATCGAGACCATCCTGGCTAACCTGGTGAAACACCGTCTCTACTAAAAAATACAAAAAACTAGCCGGGCAAGGTGGCGGGCGCCTGTAGTCCCAGCTACTCAGGAGGCTGAGGCAGGAGAATGGCTTAAACCCAGGAGGCGGAGTTTGCAGTGAGCTGAGATCCGGCCACTGCACCCCAGGCTGGGCGACAGAGCGAGACTCCGCCTCAAAAAAAAAAAAAAAAAAAAAAAAGAAGTAAAAAAGGAAATTAACAAGTATGTAGAACTGAAGGATGAAAATACATCAAAATTTGTGAAACCCAGATAAAATAGTTCTTAGTGGGAGATTTATATATTTAATAGAACTTATCAAGAAATGGGGAGGCCAAGGAGGGTGGATCACAAGGTCAGGAGTTCAAGACTAGCCTGTCCAGGATGGTGAAACCCCATCTCTACTAAAAATACAAAAATTAGCCAGGCACAGTGGCACGCACCTGTAATCCCAGCTACTCGGGAGGCTGAGGCAGGAGAATCGCTTGAACCCAGGACGTTGCAGTAAGCTGAGATCGCGTCACTGTACTCTAGCCTGGGCGACACAGCAAGACTCCATCTCAAAAATAATAATAATAATAATAATTTATCAGGAAATAGGAATGGTTAAAAATAAATCATATGGGCCGGGCGCGGTGGCTCAAGCCTGTAATCCCAGCACTTTGGGAGGCCGAGACGGGTGGATCACGAGGTCAGGAGATCGAGACCATCCTGGCTAACACGGTGAAACCCCATCTCTACTAAAAAATGCAGAGAACTAGCCGGGCGAGGTGGTGGGCGCCTGTAGTCCCGGCTACTCAGGAGGCTGAGGCAGGAGAATGGCGTGAACCCGGAAGGCGGAGCTTGCAGTGAGCTGAGATCCGGCCACTGCACTCCAGCCTGGGCGACAGAGCGAGACTCCGTCTCAAAAAAAAAAAAAAAAAAAAAAAAAAAAAATGATATGGGCCGGGTGAAGTGACTCACACCTGTAATCCTGGTGCTTTGGGAGACCGAGGCAGGCAGATCACCTGAGGTAGTTCAAGACCAGCCTGGCCAACATGGTAAAACCCCATCTCAACTAAAAATACAAAAATTAGCCAGGCGTGGTGGCGGGCACCTGTAATCCCAGCTACTCTGGAGGCTGAGGCAGGAGAATCACTTGAACCCAGGTGGTGGAGGCTGCAGTGAGCTGAGATCATGCCATTGCAGTCCAGCCTGGGCAACAAGAGGGAGACTCCATCTCGAAAAATAATAATAAATAAATAAATAAGATGATATTAAATTCAAGATGAGCCAGGTGCGGTGGCTCACGCCTGTAATCCCAGCACTTTGGGAGGCCAAGGTGGGTGGATCACGAGGTCAGGAGTTGAAGACCAGCCTAGCCAAGATGGTGAAACCCCGTCTCTACTAAAAATACAAAAAATTAGCCGGGTGTGGTGGCAGGTGCCTGTAATCCCAGCTACACGGGTGGCTGAGGCAGAGAATTGCTTGAAACCAGGAGATGCAGGTTGCAGTGAGCCAAGATTGCGCCACTGATCTCCAGCCTTGGCGACAGACCGAGACTCTGTCTCAAAAAAAAAAAAAAAAAAAAAAAACTCAAGATGATTTATTTAAAAGTAATGGAAAACCCAGGCAGGGTGGTGGCTCATGCCTGTAATAACAGCACTTGGGGAGGCCGAGGAGGGCGGATCACGAAGTCGGGAGTTCAAGACCAGCCTTGCCAACACGGTGAAACCCTGTCTCTACTAAAAATACAAAAATTAGCCTGGCATGGTGGTGGCCATCTGTAATCCCAGCTACTCGGGAGGCTGAGGCAGGAGAATGGTGTGAACCCAGGAGGCGGAGGTTGCAGTGAGCCAAGATCATGCCATTGCACTCCAGCCTGGGCGAAAAGAGCAAAACTCTGTCTCAGCTGGGCGTGATGGCTCACACCTGTAATCTCAGCACTTTGGGAGGCTGAGGCGGGCAGATCACCAGGTCAGGAGATTGAGACCATCCTGGCTAACACAGTGAAATCCTGTCTACTAAAAATATAAACAATTAGCCGGGCATGGTGGCAGACGCCTGTAGGCCCAGCTACTCCGGAGGCTGAGGCAGGAGAATGGTGTGAACCCAGGAGGCGGAGGTTGCAGTGAGCTGAGATCACGCCACTGCACTCCAGCCTAGGGGACAGAGCGAGACTCCGTAGAGAATAATAGAGAATAGAGAAGATTAGCAAACCAAAGCTGATAGACCTCTGACAAGACTAACCACAAAAAAGGAGGCAGTCGAGTGAAGTAGCACATGCCAGTGGTCCCAGCTACTCAGGAGGCTGAGGTGGGAGGATCACTTGAGCCCAGGAGTTCCAGGCTGCAGTGAGCTGTGATCATGCCACTGCACTCCAGCCTGGGCGACAGAGTGAGACTCTGTCTCGAAAACAATAAATAAATAAAATAACATAATAACCTTATTTGGATTCTGATTTGGACAAACCATCTGTGAAAAGGCATTTTGGAAACTAGTGGAGGCAACTGAACGCAGTATTGAAAGTTATCAGTGAATTATTGCTAATTGTGCCAAACATAATAGTGGTTATATCTCCCTTATATTGGAAGGGAAATAGTTATATTTCCCTTCAAAGACCTCATTTTTAGCAATGAAAACTCACTTTTTTTTTGAGATGGAGTCTCATCTCTGTTCGCCCAGGCTGGAGTGCAGTGGTGAAACCTTGGCTCACTGCAACCTTCACCTCCCAGGTTCAAGCGATTCTCCTGCCTCAGTCTCCTGAGTAGCTGGGATTACAGGCACGTGCCACCATGCCCGGCTGATTTTTGTATTTTTAGTAGAGATAGGGTTTTACCATGTTAGTCAGGCTGGTCTCGAACTCCTGACCTCATGATCCGCCCATCTCGGCCTCCCAAAGTTATGGGATTACAGGTGTGAGCCACCGTGCCTGGCCTTTTTTTTTTTTTTTTTTTTTGAGACGGTCTCATCTGTCACCCAGGCTGCAATGCAGTGGTGTGATCACAGCTCACTGCAGCCATGACCTCCCGGGCTCAAGTGATCCTCCCACCTTGGCCTCCCAAGTAGCTGGGACTACAGGCACATGCCACCACACCTAGCTAATTTTTTGAATTTTTTGTAGACACAAGGTCTCACTATGTTGCCCAGGTTGGTCTGAAACTCCTGGACTCAAGTGATCCTTCCGCCAAAGCCTCCCAAAGTGCTGGGATTACAGGTGCAAGCCACTACACCCAGCCATATACTAATATTTAAGGAGAACTTTTTATGATGTCTGGGATTTGCTTTAAAATAATTCAGAGGCCGGGCGCGGTGGCTCAAGCCTGTAATCCCAGCACTTTGGGAGGCCGAGGCGGGCGGATCACAAGGTCAGGAGATCGAGACCACAGTGAAACCCCGTCTCTACTAAAAATACAAAAAAAAATTAGCCGGGCGCGGTGGCGGGCGCCTGTAGTCCTAGCTACTCAGGAGGCTGAGGCAGGAGAATGGCGTGAACCCAGGAGGCGGAGCTTGCAGTGAGCTGAGATTGCGCCACTGCACTCCAGCCTGGGCAACAGCGTGAGACAACAGCGTGAGACTCCGTCTCAAAAAAAAAAAAAAAAAAATTCAGAAAAAGAAAAGTGGCCGGAGGTATATAGATAATGGTGTCAGAGTACTGGTAACTGGTAGTGGGTGATGGATGCATGGAGTTATATTGTTCTCTCTGCTTTTGTACTGATTTGAAACGTTCCAAAATTAGATATAAAACAAAATAAAATGTAAAAGCGTTATAAACAATTATACCCTAATACACTTGGAGGAAAACTAGTAAAGCTAAGGAGAAAATATTTTTTAAGAAATCTGTGGGCTGGGTGCATATATATATATACACACACACATATATAACAGATATATATTTATATATAAAACATATATTTATAAATTATATATAGTTTATATATATACATATAAAAGAAATCAGTGTGAAAGCTTCAGAGAGCAATGGAAAGAATGTGAAGCTGATATGAGTGGTGGTGAGGCGGGGGACAAAGATCCAGAGATGAGCCTGACAGTTGAGGTCCTTTTTCTCCTTGGAGCACTAGCTAGTTTCAGAAGGGCAGCTGAGAGGCTAAGCAGCACTTCTGGAAGCTTCAGGAGACCAAGGTGACAGGGCTTAGATCCAGAGCCCAGCAGGTGAGGCGGCCCTGATGACCCCCATTCACTCAGGCTGAGACCCAAAAAGCTGTACCTTAAGAGAAAGGGAGAGACTGAGTAGACGGCTCAGCCTCTAATCATTTCAGTCTCTGCTGCTAAACCAGGTGATCCTAGAACACTAGAGTTACTGCCAGAAGCAACCTCAATCCTCCCTGGAGAAAGTCCTGAGTTCCAAATTTCTATAATCAATTTTGCAAATGCAATGTTAGGCACACAATCAAAAATTTTCAGGAACACGAGGAGACTAGACAGTATGAATAGAAAACAGCAGAAACAACTGACAATAGAAAAACCCACAGGCAGCCAGGTGTGGTGGCTCACGCCTATAATCCCAGCAGTTTGGGAGGCAGAGGCGGGTGGATCACCTGAGGTCAGGAGTTCAAGACCAGCCTGGCCAACATGGTGAAACCCTGTCTCTACTAAAAATACAAAAAAAAAAAAATTAGCTAGGCATGGTGGCATGATCACACCACTGCACTCCAGCCTGGGCAGCAAGAGCAAAACTCCATCTCAAAAAAAAAAAAAAAAAGGTGAAAAAAGAGAAATGAATTGTTAAGCAAAAAAAGAACTAGAACTTAAAAATTTGGACAATTCTCAGCCTATTCATACTGTAAATACTAAGAGTATAGTCCAAAAACTGCGAGGTAAGGAGATTAGAATGGGTATGAACCACAGACCTAATCAGTCACCCTAGCACCGGCCAGAGGGGAGAAAGGGGATGAAGTGAAGGAAGGCTGTCGGACGTCTAAGATCCTACAGGACTAGGCCATAGAGCAAGCTTGTCCCACCTGTGGCCAGCAGCCCACATTCAGGTCAGGATGGCTTTGAATGTGGCCCAACACAAATTCTTAAACTTTCTTAAAACATGAGATTCTTTTTTTTGAAATTTCTTTTTTTTTTTTTTAGCTCATCAGCTATCATTAGTGTGTTTTATGTGTGGCCCAAGACAATTTTCTTCTTCCAAAGTGGCCCAGAGAAGGCAAAAGATTGGACACCCCTACTACAGCTTTTTTTTTTTTTTTTTTTTTTTTTGAGACGGAGTCTTGCTCAGTCACCTAGGCTGGAGTGTAGTGACATGATCTTGGCTCACTGCAAGCTCCACCTCCCAGGTTCACGCCATTCTCCTGCCTCAGCCTCCCAAGTAGCTGGGACTACAGGCGCCCACCACCACGCCCAGTTAATTTTTTTGTATTTTCAGTAAAGACAGGGTTTCACCATGTTAGCCAGGATGGTCTCAATCTCCTGACCTCGTGATCCACCCGCCTCAGCCTCCCAAAGTGCTGGGATTACAAGTGAGAGCCACCACACCTGGTTTTTTTTTTTTTTTTTTTTTTCTGAGACAGGGTCTCACTCTGCCACCCAAGCTGGAGTGCAGTAGTGAGATCACAGCTCACTGCAACCTTGATCATCCGGGCTCAAGCAATCCTCCCACCTCAGCCTCCTGAGTAGCTGGGGCTACAAGTGCATGCTACCATCGATGTCCAGCTAATTTAAAAAAAAAAAAAAATTATAGAGATGAGGTCTCACTATGTTGCCCAGCCTGGTCTCGAACTCCTGGGCTCAAGCAATCCTCCCACCTCGGCCTCTCAAAGTATTGGGATTACAGGCGTTAGCCATCATGCCTGGAAGAGCTATTTTCAAGGTGCGGTGTTCTTAAAGACAAGAAAAGGATCCCAAAGACAATTCAATCATCAAGGCTGCCACTCCCACCAAAGGTCCATGGTGCACAGGCCAAAACAAGGTTGCCGCCACCTCAGTTTTTTTTTTGTTTGTTTGTTTGTTTTCTGAGACGGAGTTTTGCTCTTGTCGCCCAGGCTGGCTGGAGTGCAATGGCACAATCTCCGCTCACCACAACCGCCGCCTCTTGGATTCAAGCGATTCTCCTGCCACAGCCTCCCAAGTAGCTGGGATCACAGGCATGCACCACCATGCCCGGCTATTTTTGCATACTTTTTTTTTTTTTTTTGAGACGGAGTCTTGCTCTGTCGCCCAGGCTGAAGTGCAGTGGCTCGATCTCCGCTCACTGCAGGCTCTGCCTCCCAGGTTCACGCCATTCTCCTGCCTCAGCCTCCCGAGTAGCTGGGACTACAGGCGCCCGCCACCACGCCTGGCTAATTTTTTGTATTTTTAGTAGAGACAGGGTCTCACTGTGTTAGCCAGGATGGTCTCCATCTCCTGACCTTGTCATCCACCTGCCTTGGCCTCCCAAAGTGCTGGGATTACAGGGTTGAGCCACCACGCCCGGCTGTTTTTGCATTATTAATAGAGATGGGGTTTCTCTATGTTGGTCAGGCTGGTCTCAAACTCCTGACCTCAGGTGATCTGCCCACCTTGGCCTCCCAAAGGGCTAGGATTACAGGCATGAGCCACTGCGCCGGGCCAGCCACCTCAGTTTTGAAGGCTAGGACCACCACCCAGCAGAGCCATGGGGGTACAGCCCCCACCCCAGTGGGTCCAGAGGGCAGAGTGTCCAGCCAAAGAGGATTATTCCCAAGCCTTAAAGTCTACTGGAGTTTGTCTTGCTAGAATTTAGAATTACTTGGCACTGAGAACTAAACTCTGACTTTTTATCTTGCCCAAATTCCTATCTAAGGGGCCTGGGGAGTCATGCCCTACAAATCATACATTCTCATCAAATGGGTTTTATTTAATCCTATAGATCGTGATTTACTTTCCAACCTGACTCTGGCATAACATTACGAGACAAGGAAAAAAAATAAAAATATTTTACTCCAAAACATGTTTCTTTGCCATATTTTGAAATGGCCCTGCAAAGCTGTTTTCTATGGGGGGAAATGTGCATCTGTAAGAATCTCTATTAACATAGCTAGATCTTTTTCTTCCAGACCCTCCCAATCCTAAAGAGAGTAACTAAGATCTGAATAGGAAACATTTGTCATCTATTGTCACTAAGGGTAGCCACTAGAAGACTTCTTGGAACTTTGGTCTCCACAATCTTCATCTTAATCTGAACATTCCCTTTCTATCGATCAATTTTGTCTTTAGACAAACTCAACCAATTGCCAAACTAGAAAATGTTTAAATTCACCTATAGAATGGAAGCCTTCCACCCCCCACTCCCTGCCCTTTGAGTTGTCCCACCTTTCTGGACCAAACCAATGTATTTCTTTTTTGTGTTTTTTTTTTTTTTTTGAGTCTCACTGTCTTCCAGGCTGGAGTGCAGTGGCACGTTCTCGGCTCACTGCAAGCTCCGCCTCCCAGATTCATGCCATTCTCCTGCCTGAGCCTCACAAGTAGCTGGGACAACAGGCGTCTGCCACCACACCCAGATAATTTTTTGTATTAGCCAGGATGGTCTCCATCTCCTGACCTCATGATCCGCCCACCTTGGCCTCCCAAAGTGCTGGGATTACGGTCATGAGCCATTGTGCCCGGCCTAACCAATGTATTTCTTAAATGTATTTGACTGATGTCTTATGCCTCTCTAAAATGTATAAAACCAAGCTGTGCCTGATCACCTTGGGCACATGTTCTCAGGACCTGAGGGCTGTGTCACAGGCCATGGTCACTCATATTTGGCTAAGAATAAATCTCTTCAAATATTTTACAGAGTTTGGCTCTTCATTGACAGTACCTATCACTTCCTACTGTTTTTGTTTGTTTTTGTTTTGTTTTGTTTGAGACAAGGGTCTCACTCTGTCCCAGGCTGGAATAGAGTGGCACAATCTCAGCTCACTGTAACCTCTGCCCCCACCGACCTCAAGCAATTCTCCCACTTCAGCCTCCCAATAGCTGGGGCCGCATACGCGCACCATCATGCCTGGTGATTTTTTTAGTAGAGATGGGGTCTCACCATGTTGCCCTGGCTACGCTTCCTACTGATTTTTCTCCCTTTTGTAATAGGAGTGGCTATCCTTTGCCTGTCCCACAAATGCATTTCTGGCTTCACAGATTTCACAACTGGAGATAAATTTTGCCTCAGGATGAAATGCACCTATGGTCTCATTCATATCTGATTTAGATAATATTTGAATAAGGCTTTGCACTTTAGAGTTAAGAGTTGATTCTGGAATGAGGTAAGACTGCTCAGGGGGTGGAGGTTGCAGTGAGCTGAGACCATGCCACTCCACTCCAGCCGGGGACAGAGCAAGACTCCATCTCAAAAAAAAAAAAAAGAGGTAATTGTCAGGCCTCTGAGCCCAAGCTAAGCATCATATCCCCGGTGACCTGGACGTGTACATCCAGACGGCCAGAAGCAACTGAAGATCCACAGAAGTGAAAATAGCCTTAACTGATGACATTCCACCATTGTGATTTGTTTCTGCCCCACCCTAATTGATCGATGTACTTTGTAATCTCTCCCACCCTTAAGAAGGTTCTTTATAATTCTCTCCACCCTTGAGAATATACTTTGTGAGATCCACCCCCTGCCCCCAAAACATTGCTCTTAACTCCACCGCCTATCCCAAAACCTATGAGAACTAATAATAATCCACCACCCTTTGCTGACTCCCTTTTTGGACTCAGCCCGCCTGCACCCAGGTGAAATAAACAGCTATGTTCCTCACACAAAACCTGTTTGGTGATCTCTTCACACCGACGCGTGAAACAGTAATTAGGCTTAGATGAGATCATGAGGGCGAAGCTGCCAGGATGGGATTAGTGTCCTTATAAAAAGAGGAAGAAAAATTCGATTTCTCTCTGCATGCATGCCCCAATGTTTGGAGGTGAGCATGTCTGTACAAACCTTCACCCGAGGAAGCTGAGAAGCTGAAGAAAAAGGCTGACAAATCCAGTTTCTTTTTTTTTTTTTGAGATGGAGTCTCGCTGTCGCCCAGGCTGGAGTGCAGTGGCACCATCTCAGCTCACTGCAACCTCTGCCTACCGGGTTCAAGCAATTCTCCCTGCCTCAGCCTCCCGAGTAGCTGGGATTATAGGTGTGTGCCACCACACCCAGCTAATTTTTGTATTTTTTAGTAGAGATGGGGTGGCACCATGTTGGCCAGGCTGGTCTTGAACTTTTGACCTCAGGTGATCCACCCACCTCGGACTCCCAAGGTGCTGGGATTACCGGCATGAGCCACCGCACCCATCTGATTTCTTTTTTAACTGACAAAAATTGTATATATTTATGGTGTACAAAAATGATGTTTTGAAATATGTATATATTGAATGGTTAAATTTAGGTAATTAGCATATGCACTACTTCACATACTTTTTTTGTGTGTGTGGTGAGAACACGCAAAATATATTATTTCCTTAGCAATTTTCAAGTATACAACATATTATTGTAAACTATAGTCACCATTATGATGTACAATAGATCTCTTGAACTTATTCTTCCTAAGTGAAATTTTGTGTCCTTTGACCAGCGTCTCCCTAATCCTGCCACCTCTTAGTCTCCAGTTACCACCATTTTATTCTGTTATATTCTATGAGTTTGACTTTGACACTCCACATATAAGTGAGATGGTGCTGTATTTGTCTTTCTGTGCCTGGCTTATTTCACTTAACATAATGTTCTCCAGGTACATCCATGTCATCATAAATGACAGGATTTCCGGATTTCCATTTTTTTTTTTTTTTTTTTGAGACAGAGTTTCACTCTGTTGCCAGGCTAGAGTGCAGTGGCGTGATCTCAGCTCACTGCAACCTCCACCTCCCGAGTTCAAGGGATTCTCCTGCCTCAGCCTCCCGAGTAGCTGGGATTACAGGTGCGCACCACCACGCCCAGCTAATTTTTGTATTTTTGGCAGAAACAGGGTTTCACCATGTTGGCCAGGATGGTCTCAATCTCCTGACCTCGTGATCTACCTCTGTCAGCCTCCCAAAGTGCTGGGATTACAGGCGTGGGTTACTGCACCCAGCCAATTTCCTTCTTTTTAAGGCTGAATGGTATTTCACTGTGTACATATACCACATTTTCTTTATCCATTTATCCACTGATGACAGGTAGATTGATTGCATACTTTGGCTATCGTGATAATGCTACAATGAACAAGGGAGAGCAGGTATCTCTGAGGTATGGATTTCATATCCTTTGGATATATAGCCAGTGATGTGATGGCTGGATCATATGCACATGGTAGCTCTACTTTTAATTTTTGGGGGAACCTCCTACTTTTTACCATGACAATGATTTATATGTGGTCTAGCATGTTGTATACATGAAATGTATACATCTGTTAAAACTCATCAAACTGAAACATGAAAGATTTGTGCATTTTACTGTATGTAATTATATATCGATTTTTTTTCTTTTTTAATTAATTAATTTATTTATTTATTTTGAGATGGAGTCTTGCTCTGTCGCCCAGGCTGGGGTGCAGTGACCGGATCTCAGCTCACTGCAAGCTCCGCCTCCCGGGTTTACGCCATTCTCCTGCCTCAGCCTCCCGAGTAGCTGGGACTACAGGCGCCCACCACCTCGCCCGGCTAGTTTTTTGTATTTTTAGTAGAGACGAGGTTTCACCAGGTTAGCCAGGATGGTCTCGATCTCCTGACCTCGTGATTCGCCCATCTCGGCCTCCCAAAGTGCTGGGATTACAGGCTTGAGCCACCGTGCCCGGCCTTTTCTTTTCTTTTTAGAGACTGAGTCTTGCTATGTTGCCCAGGCTAGCCTCCAACTCCTGGGCTCAAGCGATCCTCCTACCTCAGCCTCCCAAAGTGCTGGGATTACAGGTGTGAGCCACTCCACCCAGCCTATATCTCAATATTTTGAAAAAGATTTACAATCCAAGTTTTGAAGAGGATGTAGAGCAAACTGGAACCCTCATATATGGCTGGTGGGAGTACAAATGGCACATTTATAACATGTTGGAAAGCTGTTTGGAAGTTATCTGCCTAAACTGAACACATGCACATAATAACTTAGTAATTCCACTCCTAGATATATACCCAGAAAAAATATGTTCCTTTTACAATGCTTTTTTTTTTTTTTTTTTTTTTTTTTAATTGAGAGGGAGTCTCGCTCTGTCACCCAGGCTGGAGTGAAGTGGCTCAAAACAAAAAACAAAAAACAAAACAAATTGATTGCTTGGTCAGTGGGTGGGAAGAAACTCCCACACATTTGGTCACAGAAATCTTACGTTGATTGTTGTGGTGTGAGAGAATAGATAAAGCACTCTGAGTTTGTTTTTCCACTTTTTTGGGGGGGCAGGGATGGAGTCTCTCTGTTGCCCAGGCTAGAGTGCAGTGACACGATGTCAGCTCACTGCAACCTCCGCCCCCTGGGTTCAAGCCATTCTCATGCGTCACCCTCCCAAGTGGCTAAGTCTACAACCATGCCTGGCTAATTTTTGTATTTTTTATTTTTTATTTTTATTTTATTTTATTTTTTTTTTTTTTTTGAGACGGAGTCTCACGCTGTTGCCCAGGCTGGAGTGCAGTGGCGCGATCTCGGCTCACTGCAAGCTCCGCCTCCCGGGTTCCCGCCATTCTCCTGCCTCAGCCTCCTGAGTAGCTGGGACTACAGGCGCCCGCCACCGCGCCCGGCTAATTTTTTGTATTTTTAGTAGAGACGGGGTTTCACTGTGGTCTCGATCTCCTGACCTTGTGATCCGCCCGCCTCGGCCTCCCAAAGTGCTGGGATTACAGGCTTGAGCCACCGCGCCCGGCCATTTTTGTATTTTTTAGTAGAGATAGGGTTTCACCATGTTGGCCAGCCTCATCTCGAACTCCAGACCTCGTGATCTGCCCACCTCAGCCTCCCAAAGTGTTGGGATTACAGGCATGAGCCACCACACCCAGACAGTTTTCCACATTTATGTATCAATAAACAATTGGAAAATAAAAATCGTGGCCGGGGGCAGTGGCTCACACCTGTAATCCTAGCACTATTGGGAGGCCAAGGAGGGCAGATCACTTGAGGTCAGGAGTTCGAGATCAGACTAACCAACATGGTAAAACGCTATCTCAACTAAAAATACAAAAATTAGGCCGGGTGTGGTCACTCACGCCTGTAATCCCAGCACTTTGGGTGGCCGAGGCGGGGGGATCACGAGGTCAGGAGATCAAGATCATCCTGGCTAACACGGTGAAACCCTGTCTCTACTAAAAAAAAAATACAAAAAATTAGCCGGGTGTGATGGCGGGCGCCTGTAGTACCAGCTGCTTGGGAGGCTGAGGCAGGAGAATGGTGTGAACCCAGGAGGCGGAGCTTGCACTGAGCCAAGATCACGCCACTGCACTCCAGCCTGGGCGACAGAGCCAGACTCCATCTCAAAAAACAAACAAACAAACAAACAAACAAACAAACAAAATTAGCCAGGCAAGATGGCAGGCGCCTGTAATCCCAGCTACTTGGGAGGCTGAGGCAGGAGAATCACTTGAACCTGAGAGGCAGAGGTTGCAGTGAGAAAGGATCATGCCACTGCACTCCACCCTGGTCAACGAAGTTAGATTCCATCTCAAAAAAAAAAAAAAAAAAAAAAAAAAGCCGGGCACAGTGGCTCACGCCTGTAATCCCAGCATTTTGGGAGGCCAAGGTGGGTGGATCACCTGAGGTCGGGAGCTCAAGACCAGCCTGGCCAACATGATGAAACCCCGTCTCTACTAAAAATAAAAAAAAAATTAGCTGGGCGTGGTTGCAGGCGCCTGTAATCCCAGCTACTCAGGAGGCTGAGGCAGTAGAATCGCTTGAACCCAGGAGGCAGAGGTTGCAGTGAGCCGAGATCGCACCACCACACTCTAACCTGGGGGACAAGAGCAAGACTTCATTTCAAAAAAAAAAAGAAAAGAAATTTAAACTATACTATTTATAATATAATACCATCAAAAAAAGTACAAAGGAAAAAATGAAATATATATAAGACTTTGAAATAGAAAAAATATAATACAAAATTGAGACAGAAGGAAAGAAAACTAAATACACAAGCAGAAATACCATGTTAATGGATTGGAAAACTCAATATAGTAAAATATCAATTCCACAGAAATGGCCGCGTGTGGTGGCTAACACCTGTGATCCCAGCACTTTGGGAGGCTGAGGCGGGTGGATCACCTGAGGTCAGGAGTTCCAGACCAGCCTGGGTAACCTGGTGAAACCCTGTCTCTATTAAAAATACAAAAGACTTAGCTGGGTGTGGTGGCGGGTACCTGTAATCCCAGCTACTCGGGAGGCTGAGGCAGGACAATCACTTGAACCCGGGAGGTGGAGGTTGTAGTAAGCCAGGATTACGCCATTGCACTCCAACCTGGGTGAGAGTGAGACTCTGTCTCGGGGAAAAAAAAAAAAAAAAAAAAAAAAAAAATTCCACAGAAATGTTCTATAGAGTCAGTGAAGTCCAAGGTAGTTTTATTGACAAGCTGATTCTAAAATTTATATGGAAATACCAGAGACAAAAAGAGCCAAGACAATATTGAAGAATATCAAGCTTTATTACAAAGCTACAGTAATTATGAGCCTACTGTTAGCTCAAAGATAGAAAAATAGATCAATGCAACAGAATAGAGCCTACAGACGTATCTATCCATGCGCATGTGAACACTCGATTTATAACAAAGTTGTAACTGCAGAGCAATAGAAGAAAAGGATTTCTCAATAAATGGTGCTGGGTCAATTGGATATCCAAATTAAAAAATGAAACTTGATTCTCACATCTTCTACTACGAACATATTTAAAATAAATGCATATAGTTGTGAGTGGTGGCGTGTGTCTGTAGTTCACTACAACTACTAGTAGTAAAGCAGTTGCTTCATGATAAATCATTGAATTGTATGTTTATTTTGTTCACTTTTCTGTGACTTATATTTCACAATATAACAGCACACAAAACAACCTCAGTGGATGGGCTTAACAGCAGATGAGGCTGGCACAGTGGCTCACACCTGTAATCCCAGCACTTTGGGAGGCCGAAGTGGGCGGCTCACCTGAGGTCAGGAGTTTGAGACCAGCCTGGCCAACATGGAGAAACCCCGTCTCTACTAAAAATATAAAAATTGGCCGGGCGTGGTGGCGGGCACCTGTAATCCCAGCCACTCAGGAGGCTGAGGCAGGAGAATCACTTGAACCTGGGAAGTGGAGGTTGCAGTGAGCTGAGATCGCGCCATTGCACTTCAGCCTGGGCGACAAGAGCGAAACTCCATCGCAAAAAAACACCAAAACAAACAAAAAAGAAAAACAGCAGATTAGACACAGCTGAAGAAAGAATTACATGACCTGAGAAGTTAGAAGATATTACCCAGAAAGCAGCATGGAGATGAACATAAGAGAAAGGCTAAGAGAAATGCACACGAAAGGGTGAAGTATAGCATGTGTCTACTCAGAGTCCCAGACAGAAAGAAAAAGGAGAAAGAAGCAATATTTAAAGAAGTAATGGGGCTAGGTGCGGTGGCTCACGCCTGTAATCCCAGCACTTTGGGAAGCCGAGGTGAGCAGATCATAAGGTCAGGAGTTCAAGACCAACCTGGCCAAAATGGTGAAACCCCATCTCTATTAAAAATAACAAAAGTTAACCAGGCATGGTGGCACGCGCCTATAATTCCAGCTACTCGGGAGGCTGAGGCAGGGGAATTGCTTGAACCTGGGAGGCAGAGGTTGCAGTGAGCCGAGATTGTACCACTGCACTCCAGCCTGGGCAACAGAGCAATACTCTGTCCCCTACCAATAAAAAAGGAATGGCAGATGTAATCCTAGCACTGTGGGAGGCCAAGGCTAGAGGCTCACTTGAGGCCAGGAGTTCAAGACCAGTTTAGGCAACATAACAAGACCCCATCTGCACAAAAAATAAAACATAAAAAAATAGCAGGGCATGGTGGCACACACTTGTAGTCCTAGCTACCTGGCAGGTTGAGGCAGGTGGTTTGTTTGAGCCGTGATTGTGCCACTGCACTCCAGTCTGGGCCAGAGCTAAACCTGGACTCAAAAAAAAAAAAAGTAATGGCAGACAATTTTCCTGAACTGATGGGATGTGAAACCACAGTTCAAGAAACTTAACAAATCCCAGCCAGGTGCAGTGGTTCACGCTGTAATCCCAGCTCTTAGGGAAGCAGAGGCAGGAAGATAGCTTGAGCCCAGGAGTTCAAGACCTGTCTGGGCAATATAGCAAGACCCCGTTCTTCACAAAAAGCAAACAACAACAACAACAACACAAGCGTAAGAAGCTTAACAAATCCTTAGCAGCATAAAAAAAAGAAATCCATACCTACATACAGCACAGTGAACGAATAACACCAAAGACAAAGAAAAAAACAATCTTAAAAAGCCATCAGAGGGTTTAAAAAAAAAAGAGAGAGAGATTTCAACTAGGTGCACCTGTAATCTCAGCACTTTGGGAGGCCGACGTGAGAGGATCACTTGAGCCCAGGAGTTCAAGACCAGCCTGGGCAACATAGGGAGACCCCCATCTCTACAAAAAATAAACAAAAATTAGCCAGGCATGGTGGCAGGCACCTGTAATCCCAGCTACTTGGAAAACTGAGGTAGGAGGATATGCTTCAGCCTAGGAGGCTGAGGCTGCCATGAGCAGTGACTGCACCACTGTACTTCAGCCTGGGCAACAGAGTGAGACCCTGTCTCAAAAAAAAAAAAAAAAAAAAAGAGCAAGAGAGAGATTTCTTTTCAATGAGAGACACTGGCTGTTAAGCCTATGTCTCAACAGAAATAATGGAAGCTGGGAGACAGAAGAATGGAAGCTTCAATATGATAAGAAAAAATAACCATCAACCTAAGCTCTATACTCACATAAAATACTGTTTTAGAGAGTAATATAATTTACCATATTAAGAGAATAAAAATTTTAAAATCATACAGTCATCTCTACAAATGCACAAAAAGCATTTGACAAAATTCAACATCTATCCATAATTAAAACTCTAGGTGTACTAGAAATGCAGAGAACTGCCTCAACCTGATAAAGGACACCTGTGAAAAAGCCACAGCTGACATCCTTCCTACTAGTGAAAGACTGAATGCCTTCCCCCTTAACTCGGAAACAAGACACAGATGTCTGCTTTCTCCACTTCTACTCAACATTGTAACTGAGGGCTTAGCCAACACAACAAGGCAAGAAAAAAAAAGGCATTCAGAATAGGAAAGAAGCCTGGGGGTGGTGGCTCATGCCTGTAATCCTAGCACTTTGGGAGGCTGAGGCAGGCAGACTGCCTGAGTTCAGTAGTTCGAGACCAGCCTGGGAACACAGTGAAACCCTGTCTCTCCTAAAATAAAAAAAAATTAGCTGGGCATGGCAGCTTGCGCTTGTGGTCCCAGCTACTTGGGCAGCTGAGGCAGGAGAATTGCTTGAACCCGACAGGTGGAGGTTGCAGTGAGCCGAGATCACACCACTGCACTCCAGCCTGGGCGACAGAGAGACTCTGTCTCCAAAAAAAAAAAAAAAAAACAGAATAGAAAAGAAGTAACAATCGAAGAAAAACATAGTGTAAAAACAAATCAAAACAATACAGGAAGTAAAAAAAGGTTAATGCAGGAGAGACAAATAGCACAAAAGATGCAAATATAACCCCAGAATATCAATAGCTACATTAAATTAATTAATTAATTTTTGAGACAAGGTCTTGCTATGTTGCCCAGGCTGGAGTGCAGTGGCACCAATCATGACTTACTGCAGCCTCAACCTGCTGGGTTCAAGTGATCCTCCTACCTCAGCTTCCCAAAGTGCTGAGATTACAGGCATGAGCCACAGCACCCACCTGGCCCTCTACATTAAATTTAAATGGAATGCTCCTGCTTTTAAAAAAAGAAATACTGCCAGGTGCGGTGGCTTATGCCTGTTATCCCAGCACTTTGGGAGGCCGAGATGGGCAGATCACCTGAGGTCAGGAGTTCAAGACCAGCTTGGTCAACATGGTGAAACCCTGTCTCTAGCAAAAATACAAAAATTAGCCGGACGTAGTGGCGCACACCTGTAATTCCAGCTACTCAGGAGGCTGAGGCAGGAGAATTGCTTGAACCTGGGAGGCGGAGGTTGCAGTGAGCCAAGATCGTGCCATTGCACTCCAGTCTGGGTGACAAAGCAAGACTCTGTCTCAAAAAAAATAAAAATAAAAAAGAAATACCACAATAGTTTTTGTTTTTGTTTTTGTTTTAAGACAGAGTCTCTTGCTCTGTCACCCAGTCAGGAGTGGATGGTGCAATCTCGGCTCACTGCAATCTCTGCCTCCCGGGTTCCAGTGATTCTCCTGCCTCAGCCTCCTGAATAGCTGGGGTTACAGGAACCCACCACCACGTCCAGCTAGTTTTTTGTGTTTTTACTAGAGACAGAGTTTCACCACATTGGCCAGGCTGGTCTTGAACTCCTAACCTCAGGTGATCTGCCTGCCTCAGCCTCCCAAAGTGCTGGGATTACAGGCGTGAGCCACCGCACCCAGCCTAATTTTGCATTTTTAGTAGAGACGGGGTTTCTCCATGTTGGTCAGGCTGGTCTTGAACTCCCAACCTCAGGTGATCTGCCCACCTCGGCCTTCCAAAGTGCTGGGATTACAGGCGTGAGCCACCATGCCCGGCTACAATAGATGTTTTTTGTTTGTTTGTTTTTGTTTTTTTTGAGATGGAGTCTCACTCTGTCACCCAAGCTAGAATGCAGTGGCGTGATATCGGCTCACTGCAACCTCCGCCCAGGTTCACACCATTCTCCTGCCTCAGCCTCCGGAGTAGCTGGGACTACAGGTGCCCGCCACCGTGCCTGGCTAATTTTTTTTTTGTATTTTTAGTAGAGACGGGGTTTCACAGTGGTTTCAATCTCCTGACCTCGTGATCCACCCGCCTCGACCTCACAAAGTGCTGGGATTACAGGCATGAGTCACCGCGCCCGGCCTACAATAGATGTTTTTTTTTTTTTTTTTTTTTTTTTTTTTTTTTTTGAGACGGAGTCTCGCTCTGTCGCCCAGGCTGGAGTGCAGTGGCCGGATCTCAGCTCACTGCAAGCTCCGCCTCCCGGGTTCACGCCATTCTCCGGCCTCAGCCTCCCGAGTAGCTGGGACTACAGGCGCCCGCCACCTCGCCCGGCTAGTTTTTTTGTATTTCTTAATAGAGACGGGGTTTCACTGTGTTAGCCAGGATGGTTTCGATCTCCTGACCTCGTGATCCGCCCGTTTCAGCCTCCCAAAGTGCTGGGATTACAGGCTTGAGCCACCGCGCCCGGCCAATAGATGTTTTTAAAGACATTTGTAAAATATACAAATGGCAGGCCGGGTGCGATGGCTCACACCTGTAATCCCAGCACTTTGTGAGGTCAAGGCAGGTAGATCACCTGAGATCGGGAGTGCGAGACTAGCCTGGCCAACATGGAGAAGCCCCGTCTCTACTAAAAACACAAAATTAGCCGGACATGATGGTGCATGCCCATAATCCCAGCTACTCAAGAGGCTGAGGCAGGAGAATCACTTGAACCCGGGAGGTGGAGGTTGCAGTGAGCCAAGATCACATTATTACACTCCAATCTGGGCAACAAAAACGAGACTCCGTCTCAAAAAAAAAAAAAAAAAAAAAGCCAAAAGGTGAAGTGAAAGGGTAAAAGCTGACCCGTTAGGAACCCTCAGGCAGAACTGACATGTGTGTGGCCCTGTGCACCACTCCCAAGAGCACCTGGAAGTTCTTAGTGGATAACTGTGTGCATCTATGACATGGCAACTGCACAACTAGATGTGTTTCCAAGAAAATTATTACACAGCTCCATAAAAGGAGGTATACCAGATGCCCACTGAAGCTATCTATCGTGACAACCACTGTGGACTCACACCATTCAGAGGGACACAGCATTAGTGGGCAAGAGCCAGACATGCCACAGCAATGTGGCTAGGTCTTACACTACAAGACCTACAAGTTCTTACTTTGCAAGAACTCAAGTAATAAAAAGGATGCACCTTATACATAGCAGACAGTTGCCCGTGGGGTGGGAAGGGAATGAAATGATCCTGAGATATTAAAGTAAATATATAGGCTAGGCACAGTGGTGCACACCTATAGTTCCAGCTACTCAGGAGGCTGAGGGAGAAGGATGGCTTGAGCCCAGGAGTATGAGACCAGCCTGGGCAACATGGTGAGACTCCATCTCACAAAAATAATTATGTAAGACAGCGGGGGTTGGTCTTGCCCAGACCCAGGATAATCACCTGCCATGAGCAGAGGAGTATGACCATCTCAACCCTCTACACATGAGGCCAAACAAAGGAAATACAGAATACGGCAAACAGCCACACACAGGGGCCTGGAACCTTGGTCCCAGCCATGAAACCGTCTACACCCAACATGCAGGGAAATTCATAGGCTGCACTGGGAGGACACGGATAGAGCTCACACTGGGTCACATGCTTACGCACTGCGCCCTACAGGCTCCACAAGAGGGTCCCTGAACAAAGGATACCCTTTGGGGGCATGTGCATACTTTGGGGTACAGTCAAGCCCAGGTACCCACCCTGAGGATGTATCTTGGCACAGGTACACACCTGGGGTGAGCCACAGGATCAGCTGAGGCCAAGGACCCCTAAGAAACCTGCTCAGCCCAAGGCTCAGCGAGCCAGAGCCCTCAGGGTAGGGAGGAGATGGACAGGGGATTAACTGAGCAGGTCTAGGGGGTCCAGTCCAGAACAGGAGATCCCTAAACCCTCTGCTCCAATGCTCTGGCCACCACCTGGAGAGGGCTGAGAGGCCAGAGGTGCAGAGCTATTTCTCTTCCACATACTGTCCTGCGAGGCACAGGCTCAAGCCACCCACCCTGTGGCCCACCGCTGCACCCACCTGACCTCAGGCACAGCACACCTTTCCTTGGTCCACACAAATTTCTTGAGCACGTCAGAGCAGCAGTATTGGTCATAACAGGTACCACAGCAGAAATCTGGACAGGACTCGGGGAAGAGGCTGAGTCCATGGGAAGCCGTACACACCTCACCATGCGCTGGAGAGGAGAAACACATCTGTTCATCTGGGCCCACAGGGCCAGGCCCCAGCAGACACAGTGCCCTCCCTGGCACAGCCACCAGACCACACACATGCTGCACCATCTCTGAGCCACCCTAGCCACAGGCCATCTTCTGACCCCTGGCCACTGCTCCCCCTCAGCCTTGCCCTATCCCAAATGCCACAACAGAGCTGCCCTATCTGGGCTCCTTCTCTCCCTCGCCAGTGCACTGGCCTCCTGATAGGAGGGTGAGCTTTCTCAGTGTGAGTCTGATGGGGCCACACCCTGCTCTCAGACCTCCCCTAACTCCCACTACTTCAGGATCAAGGCCCCGAGTTTCCAAGCAGGGTCTAAACTGCAAAGAGTCCTGAAGATCACTCCAGCTCTCCAACCTGTCCACACTCTGTTCACATTCTTGCCTGGTTCCTATCCCTTGCCCTTCAACTCTACTCATCCTTCAAGGCCCTACTCCAGGCGGCCTCCTCCAGAAGCTGCCCAGGCAAGAAGTCACACAGCTCAACACCTGCAGGGGATCAGACACTGGACTGTCTGTTTCTTTCTTTTTTTTTTTTGAGACAGAGTCTCGCTCTGTTGCCCAGGCTGGAGTGCAGTGACACGATCTCAGCTCACTGCAACCTCTGCCTCCCAGATTCAAGCAATTCTCCTGCCTCAGCCTCCCGAGTAGATGGGATTACAGGCGCCTGCCACCAGGCCCAGCTAATTTTTTGTATTTTTTAGTAGAGACAGAGTTTCACCATGTTGGCCAGGCTGGTCTTGAACTCCTGACCTCAGGTGATCCACTCACCTTGGCGTCCAAAGTGCCAAAATTACAGGGATAAGCCACCACGCCCCAGCCAGACTGTCTGGTTCTTAATCCTCATTCACTCTCCCTCTCACTCAGCCATAGCAGCCTCAGCCCCTGCTGGGCACCACAACGGCAGGGGCCTGGCTCTCACGGACCACCCCATGACCGTGATGGTAGGCTAGCTCCTGGTCAGAAATTGTCACACCCACCATACCAGTGTTCACAAAGCACTTAGCCCTGCTCTGGGCCTGCAGCAGTTATCCAGGAAATGTCTGTTTCTTCCAGGAGTTTGAGACCAGCCTGGGCAACAGGGCTCCAAGGCAGTGGCACCATCTGTAGCCCTGGAGCCATCACAAGCCTCTCAGCACAGAGTTGGGATCTAATGACATCCTTACAAGTCTCAATATACAAGGTCATGCTGAGGGGATCTGGCTGACAACAAATGTGGAAAATGTCCCAGGGTTTTGGATGACCACAAGGTTTACAAACCTCCAGGAAGATGCTACAGTCAAATGTTCCCATGTATCCTCAGGCTACATTAGCGGAGACCTGTGCCCACTAGCAGGAAGGAACAGTACCAGATTCTGCCAGAGCAGACTCCAAAGAGAACACCTAGTCCAGCAAGGCCCACAAGTCCACAGTAGTCAGGGGACAGGCCTGATGATAGCCCTGAGGCATAACTAGGTTGGCCTGGAAACAGTCTGGCATAGCACGTGGCCTCTGGAGACCCAGCCAGGCCAGGCACCTGGCCATGTGCAGCATCTGGTGCCCAAGCCTGATCAGGGCACCACACATCCTGAGGCTGTCAGTAGAGTGAAGCCCAGAGACAGACACTGAGTGACCTCCTTGGGAAGAGGGAACTTTAGTGGGGAATTGGGGGGAACTGCACTTCTTGGCAGCTCCAGGCAGAACCCTGCTCTTGGCAAAGCCATGGAGCAGAGGATTGGACCATTGACCAGCCCAGCTTGGCCAGCTGCCCACCTGAAACCTGGTACCATCAGCATGGCCCGCGCCTGGTGGCTCAGGTGAAAACACATGGAGCAGGGTCTTCACAGCCCAACCTCTGAGCTAGGGCTGAAGACACACCAGTGAGGCTGTTTAGGCTGAGTCCGTGGCACAAATGCTCTCTGACCCCCAGACCTCACTGAATCTGTGACCCTCCTACAGGCTCACTCCAGGAGTGGGGGATTTTGGGCACAGGTCTCCCCTTTCTCATTTCTCTGGCCCAGGTCCTCTGGATTCATCCCAGCCCCCAGGAAATATAGCCTTCCCCCCCATGAAGCCACCCACCCCAAAAGGGTCTTTGGCTTCTCCTGGGTGGGCAGGGGGTTGTTCCAATTCCTAACCCTTTAAAGGGCCCGCCCCCAGCCAGCCTTCCAGAGTCTGTGAATTATCTATCTGCAACCAACACACACAGTGGTGTCTCCACCCCAGAGGACAGCCTCAGCGCCAGGCTCTCCAGCAACACAAGGGCCAATGGAGGCAGCGGTGGGGGATCCCAGACACTAAACACAGGCAAAGAGGGAAGGCCTCTGATGGAGGGGCCAGGCCGCCCTGCAGCCACCCGCCAGACTAAAGCTAGGTGGGGGAACCCTACCCTAGCCTCTGGGGATCCCATCCCCAGGGACAAGGGCGGAAGGGCAGACCCTTCCCCACCGTTCCAGGACAGACAAAGGTGGCAGCTGCCTGGGGTCTGCGCAGGGTTGTTCAGGAAAGGAGGGTGCTCAGGTGAAGGAGAGGTCCGCAGTCGTGGGGGGACGCTGACGGCCTCGGGGCAATCAGGGGTCGGTGGGGGACATGGTGGGGCTGGTGCTGCCCGGCTCGTTGAAGCGGCAGCGCGGGTAAGTGTCTGCCCGGTCCCAGGGCAGGACGGGCCGCCCCCACCCCCGGCTCACCACCCGGAGGCGGCGGTAGCAGCAGCAGCAACAGCAACAGGATCCGCAGCGCGGGGACCGGCGCAGCCATGGCTGGGCGGACGGACGGGCGGACGGACGGACGGACGCGAGCGCGGGGCGCGGTGCCGCCACTGCCTCAGCGATCCGCGCGGCCGCCCCCTCCCTCGCCCCGCCCAGCCCTGGCCCGGACGGTTCCCGGAACCCCCGCCCGGGAAAGGAGGAGGGGGAGGGAGAGGAGGGGGAGAGGGAGGGGGAGGGGGCGAGGAGGAGGAGGAGGAGGAGAAGGAGGAGGAGGAGGGAGGAGGAGGGAGGAGGAGGAGGGAGGAGGGAGGAGGGAGGAGGAGGGAGGAGGAGGGAAGGAAGCGAATGCCTTCCCAGCCTCGGGGCCAGCTCCGCGCCCGGGGTCTGCGTGAAAACTTGGACCGTTCCCGGACCGGATGCTTGGGGGGTAGGGGCGGCCCACAGCTCTCAGGCCGGGAGGGCGTCCCCGGGAATATGCACCCTAACTCTGAGCGCCTACTGTGTGGGCGGTGGGGGGCAGCCACAGCCATCCCTCCCAGCCGCGGTCCCAGCGGAGCCTCACTTGCCCGAGGACTAAGTGAGGCGGTGCGAGGACAGTGCCCAGCGCAGACCTTGGCACTCAGTAGACACTCCACAAATGCCGGTTCCCTTCTGCAAGCCCAGTCACCACCTCAGAGGACACGCGATCTCCTGCCCCCTGGGACTGATACCCTCATCCCAAGGTGATCCCCAGCCTCAGCCCTGGCAGGCTCAGCGCTGGCGCAGTGGGCCAGGACTGAGCTAGAAACTGGCAGCTCCCAGGGCACAGCCAGGTCAACTTCCCGCACAGGGCTCTGCCCCCTCACTGCGGGGCAGGGGTCCAGGCAGAATCAGGGATGTTGAGTCGTTCTTCCTTTTATGCCCAGAGTTCCTGACCCACCCCCACTCTGCACCTGGCACAATCAGAACATTTCACTCAAGACAGAAAACATGAAATGTCACGCTAATGAGGCACCCAGGCCGGGTTGTGCACCCTGTGTGCCACCATATATTTCTCACCTAAAGGTGGGGGCATCGCTGTAGACGAAGAGGAACCGAAAGGGACAATCTGGGATGTTCCCAGCAGTTTCCCAGGCTAGGGTGTTAGAACCGGGAGAGGAAGGCCTGGGTCTCCAATAAGCCCCCATCACCTCCTGGCCAAGAAGGGCTTAAGACTCACCGTGCTCAGCACACATGTGGGGCGCAGGGATATGACTGTCCCCAGGCAGGATGCCCTCTAGGATAGTCTTAGTATGGGACTGGAGTCACATCCTCCCTGACAGCCCAGCCTTGTTATCCCACCTCTGCCTCTTGAGCTCCACTCTCCAAAGCTGGGTGCAGCCCAGGTCTCCCTTCTGCAGAATGGACACTGCATGCCCCTCATGTCCAGCTCTAGAGCCATCCTGTGTTCCACACCCTGGGTGCCCAACCCTCTGCCTCCCTAAAGGTTGCTCATTCCACTCTGCACCATTCACAAGCTTGGTTTCTTTTCCCTTGGTTTTCCACTCCCTGCCCTCTAGCCAAGCTCCTAAGAGTTGTCCTAAGCCTGGGCAGCATAAGGAGACCCCGTATCTACAGAAAATTTTTAAATTAGCTGGGTATGGTGGCACATACCTGTGGTCTCAGCTACTTGGGAGGCTGAGGTGGAGGATCATTTGAGCCCAGGAGATGAAGGTTGCAGTGAGTTATGATTGCGACACTGCACTCCAGTCTGGGCAACAGAGCAAAACCCTGTCTCCAAAAAAGAAAAACAAGGCTGGGCGCGGTGGCTCACGCCTGTAATCCCAGCACTTTGGGAGGCAGAGGCGGGCAGATACCTGAGGTTGGGAGTTTGAGACCAGCCTGACCAACATGGAGAAGCCCCTTCTCTGCTAAAAATACAAAATTAGCCGGGCAAGGTGGTGCATGCCTGTAATCCCAGCCACTCGGGAGACTGAGGCAGGAGAACTGCTTGAACTCAGGAGGCAGAGGCAGAGGTTGTGGTGAGCCGAGATCACACCACTGCACTCCAGCCTGGGTGACAGAGTGAGACTCCATCTCAAAAAAAAAAAGGAAAAAAAAAAAAGAATTGTCCTTTCCCACCTCCCATGCCTTCCTTTGGCTTCTCTACTCTGCTGCCCCTACCCCCAGATCCTTTAGGGGCCTCTCACCTGGCTTCCTCCCTGCCTTTTTAGTCTTTGGCTCTCACACACCCTCTTATCTGCCCACAGCTCATGGTTGAGCTTGGTGGGTGTTTTGGGCCCCACCCAGGGCTGTGCATGGGCAAGAGAGTGGAGGCTAGGATCACCCCAGTAGCTCGGAAATTGCAACCATGCATCTCACAGGCATATGCCCACGTGTGCAGGCATTTTCTGTGGGTCAGGCTTACAAAGCCTGGAAATACAAGTTGCCTGGGGAAAGTGACCCCTCCAAGGCAGAAACCAAACTTGGCCCAGATGCTGTACCAAGGCTAGGTAGCTCTGTAAACAGCACATTTTTTTTTTTTTTTTTTCTGGAGACAGGGTCTCACTCTGTCACCCAGGCTGGAGTACAGTCACGGCTCACTGCAGCCTCAGTTTTCCCAGGAAACTGGGGTGATCCTCCCACCTCACCCTTCGGAGTAACTGGGACCACAGATGCACACCATCACATCCAGATAATTTTTGTATTTTTTGTCGAAATGGGGTTTTGCCATGTTTCCCAGGCTGGTCTCAAACTCCTGGGCTCAAGCAGTCTGCCCGCCTCAGCCTCCCAAAGTGCAAGAGCACTTTTATTAAACTCTCCTCAAATACCCAGTTTGATAAGAATGACTGTTTTCTGCTGGGACCTTGGTTACAGTTTGTAGGTGAGAACTTTGCATCAGGCTGTTGGGGCAAAGCAACACCGATTGATGCTTGTAAAGCCCAGGGTGAGAGTGACCAGTGAGGATGAGGCCATCAGCCCAGCCCCAGGACTGACCGCAGGGCTAGGATGGGTGAGTTCTACAGTAGAACACTTGCCATTCTTCTTCATTCAGCACCTGGTCCCCTTTCCTCCACGTCAGAGGAGGAACATTCTAGATATTATCTTTTTCAGATTCCTTTGCCCCAGGGCAAGTGCTTTTGCCCTAGCCCCAACCAATCAGACGTAGCCTCCCTGGAGTCAGTCAGGGGCACTGGTGCCGGCTTTGATGGAGGGCTGCAGCAGTCCTGGCAGCAACATGAGTCTGCACCTGTGGGGAGGGCTGTGTGAGTCACAAAGGCCCCTGCTTCCCCCTGGTGGCAGGAGAGTCAGTTTCCTCCAAATGATAGAGAAATTCTCACCAGGGCCAGGCACAGTGATGACTCATGCCTGTAATCCCAGCACTTTGGGAGGCAGAGGTAGGCAGATACCTCTTGAGCGCAGGAGTTCGAGACCAGCCTGGGCAACATGACGAAACCCTGTCTCTACAAAAAATACAAAAATTAGCTGGGCGTGGTGATGCACACCTGTAGTCCCAGTTACAAGGGAGGATTGCTTGAGCCCAGGAGGCAGAGGTTGCAGTGAGCTAAGATTGCACCACTGCACTCCAGCTTGGGCAACAGAGCAAGACTCTGTCTCAAAAAGGGAAAAAAGGCCGGGCACGGTGGCTCAAGCCTGTAATCCCAGCACTTTGGGAGGCCGAGACGGGCGGATCACGAGGTCAGGAGATCGAGACCATCCTGGCGAACACGGTGAAACCCCATCTCTACTAAAAAATACAAAAAAAACTAGCCGGGCGAGGTGGCGGGCGCCTGTAGTCCCAGCTACTTGGGAGGCTGAGGCAGGAGAATGGCATAGACCCGGGAGGCGGAGCTTGCAGTGAGCTGAGATCCGGCCACTGCACTCCAGCCCGGGCGACAGAGCGAGACTCTGTCTCAAATAAAAAAAAAAAAAGGGGGAAAAAAAACACCTTAGAAAAAAAAAGAAAACGTCTGGACGAGGTGGCTCAAGCCTGTAATCCCAGCACTCTGGGAGGCCGAGGCAGGTGGATAACCTGAGGTCAGGAGTTCAAAACTAGCCTGGCCAACATGGCGAAACCCCATCTCTACTAAACATACAAAAAAAATTAGCCAGGCATAGTGGCATGCACCTATAATCCCAACTACTCAGGAGGCTGAGGTGGGAGAATCACTTGAACCCAGGAGGCAGAGGTTTCAGTGAGCCAAGATCGCACCACTGCACTCCAGCCTGGGCGACAGAGACTCAGAGGCCAGTCAAAAGTCCCAGAGGGGCCCAGATGCTGTGACTCACACCTGTAATCCCAGCACTTTGGGAGCCCCAGGTAGGAGGATCATTTGAGCCTAGGAGTCCAAGATCAACCTGGTCAGGCTGGGTGCAGCGACTCATGCCTGTAATCCCAGCACTTTGGGAGGCCTAGGCAGGTGGATCTCTTGAGCCCAGGAGTTCGATTCCAGCTTGGGCAACATGGCAAAACTCTGTCTCTAAAAAAAAAAAAAAAAATTAGCCAAGTGTGGTGGTGTGAACCTGTAGTCCCAGCTACTCAGGAGGCTGAGGTGGGAGGATCTCTTGAGCCGAGGAGGTCAAGGCTGCAATGAGCTGTGATTGCACCACTGCACTCCAGCCTAGGTGACAAAGCAAGACTCTGTCTCTTGAAAAATCAAAATAAAACAAAAACAAACAAACAGACAAAAAAACAAGTCCGGTGGGGGCCAACTGTATTTCTGACTGGGCTGACTATAAATTAGGGGTTCTTACAACCCCCTCCTCAGGTTCTGTGCTTCACCTGAGTAGCTCACAGAGTTCATGAGAATACTTTACTTATATTTACTGGTTTATTATAAAGGAAGAAAAGGATGTAACTGAGGAGTAGCCTGTTGCTGTTTTTCTCAGCGCTCCCCTAACCACAGAAGGAACAACTGTTAAATAAAAATTACGGGAGCCATTGTTTGGACTGAACTCCTGCAGTAGGCCCCAGCAAACCAGACCAAATCAAAATGGAGTCACTCATGCTAAATGCTGCAAACTGAAACTTTATCTTTTATTTGAGACAAGGTCTTGCTCCATCACCCAGGCTGGAGTCTAGTGGCATGACCAGAGCTCACTGTAGCCTTGACTTCCCCTTGCTCAGGTGATTCTCCTGCCCCAGCCTCCTGAGTAACTAGGACTCCAGGTACACACCACCATGCCCATCTACTTTTTTGTATTTTTTGTAGAGGTGGAGTTTTGCCATGTCACCAAGGCTGGTCTCGACCTCCTAGATTCAAGTGAACTCCCAGAGTCAAGCAATCTGCCTGTCCCGGCCTCCCAAAGTGCTGGGAGTACAGACTTGAGCCACTGTACCTGGCCAAACTGAAGGTTTTTTGTTGTTTTTTTTTAGACTGAGTCTCCCTGTGTCACCCAGGCTGCAGTGTAGTGGCAGTGGCGCGATCTCAGCTCACCACAACCTCTGCCTCCCGGGTTCAAGCGAATCTCCTGCCCCAGCCTCTTCAGTAGCTGGGATTACAGGCACCCGCCACCACACCCGGCTAATTTTTGTATTTTTAGTAGAGGCTGGGTTTCACTGTGTTGGCCAGGCTGGTCTCAAACTCTTGACCTCAGGTGATCCGCCCGCCTCGGCCTCCCAAAGTGCTGGGATTACAGGCATTAGCCACTGTGCCTGGCCCAAACTGAAACTTTAAGAAAGCAGGCCAGGCACAGTGGCTCAGGCCTGTAATCCCAGCACTTTGGGAGGCTGAGGCAGGCCGATCACAAGGCCAGGAGATCGAGACCATCCTGGCTAATACAGTGAAAACCTGTCCCTACTAAAAATGCAAAAAAATTAGCCGGGTGTGGTGGTGGGTGCCTGTAGTCCCAGCTACTTGGGAGGCTGAGGCAGAAGAATGGTGTGAACCCGTGAGGTGGAAGTTGCAGTGAGCCAACATCATGCCATTGCACTCCAGCCTGGGCAACAAGAGCTAAACTCCATCAAGAAGGAAAGAAAGAAAGAAAGAGAGAAAGAGAGAAAGAGAGAAAGAGAGAAAGAGAGAAAGAGAGAAAGAGAGAGAGAGAGAGAGAGAGAGAGAGAGAAAGAGAGAAAGAGAGAAAGAGAGAAAGAGAGAGAGAAAGAAAGAGAAAGAAAGAAGGAAAGAAGGAAAGAAAACAGATCTCAAAATAGACCAGTTTTTTCCTGAAAACCAGTTTACCTGAGCCAGTGTAATAAGGAAGTGATAGCAACAGGAGGCAGCCAAATGCCTAGTCAAAGAGGAGTGGGTTCCCAGTGAAACCTCACCTCCAAGCTGAAGACAGTTTAAAGCCTGAAAGCCAAGCTACAAATTAAATCCTCAGACCAGATTGAGAATGTGTCTTCCCATTTGTCGTGCTTTCCTCTGATTGATTCCTATCCTTCACCTATTTTACATAGACCTACCCTTTCGCAATTGGTTTTCTACACTGTCGTGCCCACCTTTGAGTGGTGTCTTCACTTTAACCTTTTTTGCAGACTCACAAACCAATCATCATGCACTCCCCATTCTGAGTCCATAAAAGGCCCCAGACCCAGCCACACGAGAGACTCTCCTGCCTTTGGGTAGGGGAACCACCCCCACGTCCGCTCTCTGCTGAAAGCAGTTTCCTCACTCAATAAAACTCCCCGCCTTGCTCACTCTTCGACTGCCAGTGCATCCTCATTCTTCTTGGGCGCAGGATAAGAACTCAGGAACATGTGCACAGGGAATCAGTGCACAGAAAACCCGTGTGTAAGCCAGACTCGGTCTGGGGGTGCCGAGTGGGTGGGCTGTCTCCTGCAGCAGGTTGTGTGGCTGAGCCAGGCCTGAACGGGATGTCACTGGCAGAGGTCCCTGGCTTGCAAAGTGACCAGGAAGAAAATCCTGCGTCAGGAGTCCCCTCTATTTTAACCCTTATAAGAAAGCAACCTGAAGTAAACTGATGTTAATCAGCCATCTTTTCCCGTATTGTTTCCTTGTTCCCACCTTACAAAACCCACCATTCTGCTACTGCCCAGTGGGAAGTCTCATGTAGAATGGAGATTGCCCTATTCATGAATTGTGAATAAAAGCCAATTATTTCTATAACTAAATTCATTGTAATTTTCTCTTTTAACAAGCCAAATGAAGGTATGCACAGGGTAAGGTATGAGGGGAGGGGGCACAGAGCTTCCATGTCATCTCCGAGCACACCAATCTTCCCTGCACCTCAATGTGTTTGCCAACACAGAAGCTCTCAAACCCCACTATTTAATAGTTTTTATGGAGGTTTCATTACAAAGGCATGACTGATTAAATCATTGGCTATTGGTGATTGAACTCAATCTCTAGCCTCCCTCCCTTCTCCAGAGTTTGGGAGATGTGACTGAAAGTTCCAAAACTCTTATCCTTATTTGGTCTTTCTTTCCTTTCTTTCTTTCTTTCTTTTTTTTTTTTTTTTTGAGACAGAGTTTCACTCTTGTTGCCCAGGCTGGAGTGCAATGGTGCGATCTCGGCTCACCACAACCTCCGCCTCCCGGGTTCAGGCGATTCTCTTGCCTCAGACTCCCGAGTAGCTGGGATTATAGGCATGTACCTCCACACCCACCTAATTTTTTGTATTTTTTGTAGCGACAGGATTTCTCCATGTTGGTCAGGCTTGTCTCGAACTCCCAACCTCAGGTGATCCACCCGCCTCTGCCTCCCAAAGTACTGAGATTACAGACGTGAGCCACTGTGCCTGGAAACTTACTTGGTCTTTCAGGCCTATATCCTAAAGCTATCTAGTGGTGGTGCTCTGCTAGGAGTCATCTCATTTGCGTCAGAAGGACGGTAAATTCTAAGGGGTTAAAGCGCTCTGTGTGAGGAATGGAGAACTAAGACTAAATGTTTAGTTTTTTATCATGCAACGCCACCAGCAGTGACTTTACCGCCTCAGTCTCCTCTGCCTGCCACAAGTTGCCAGAGCCCTTTCCTTTCTCAGGGTTGGACTTCCACTGCTTTTAGCTCCAACCAGGCAGATGACCAGTTGGACACCCCCATTTCCCTGGGCATCTGTTACCATTCCTGGTGAGGACTAATTTTTTTTTTTTTTTTTTTTTTTGAGACGGAGTCTCGCTCTGTCACCCAGGCTGGAGTGCAGTGGCCGGATCTCAGCTCACTGCAAGCTCCGCCTCCCGGGTTCACGCCATTCTCCTGCCTCAGCCTCCCGAGTAGCTGGGAGTACAGGCGCCTGCCACCTCGCCCGGCTAAGTTTTTGTATTTTTAGTAGAGACGGGGTTTCACTGTGTTACCCAGGATGGTCTCGATCTCCTGACCTCGTGATCCGCCCGTCTCGGCCTCCCAAAGTGCTGGGATTACAGGCTTGAGCCACCGCGCCCGGCCAAGGACTAATTTTTAAAAACAATTATTAATTTTTTATTTCTCTCTCTCTCCTTTTTTTTTTTTTTTTTTTTTGACAGTCTTGCCCTGTTACACAGGCTGGTGTGCAGTGGCATTATCTTGGCTCACTGCAACCTCCGCCTCCCAGGTTCAGGCAACTCTCTTGACTCAGCCTCCCCAGTTGCTGGGATTACAGGCGCACACCACACCCAGCTAATTTTTGTGTTTTTAGTAGAGACGGGGTTTTGCCATGTTGGTCAGGATGGTCTGGAACTCCTGACCTCAAGTGATCTGTCCGTCTCAGCCTCCCAAAGTGCTGGGATTACAAGGGTGAGCCACAACGCTCAGCCTAGTTTTCTCTCTTTTTTTTTTTTTTCTTTTGAGACACAGTCTCAAAGACCCCATGGGGTCCGTGCTAACTCCAGGAATTGGTATGTGAATTGAATTGCTGGACATCAGCTGGTGTCAGAATAAGCAAATGATTGTTGGTGTGGAAAACCCCACACAGTTTGGTATCAGAAAAAAAGACACCAAAGGAGTCCAGTCAGATGATGAGCTCACAGAAGACAAGGCCTTTTCGAATAGCATGAATGGCCTGAGAAATTCACTAAGGTGTCAGGTGGTTGCTTCTTTTTTTTTTTTTTTTTTTTTTTTTGAGATGGAGTCTCGCTCTGTCACCAGGGCTGGAGTGCAGTGGCCGGATCTCAGCTCACTACAAGCTCCGCCTCCCGGGTTCACGCCATTCTCCGGCCTCAGCCTCCCGAGTAGCTGGGACTACAGGCGCCCGCCAACTCACCCGGCTAGTTTTTTTGTATTTTTTAGTAGAGATGGGGTTTCACTGTGTTAGCCAGGATGGTCTCGATCTCCTGACCTCGTGATCCACCCGTCTCGGCCTCCCAAAGTGCTGGGATTACAGGCTTGAGAAGTGGTTGCTTCTAATGGCACCAAACAGCTTAAAGAAAGAGAACGGCAGGATGAGGTCAAGTTGTTAGCTGCCTGTGTCAAGGCACAAACTGAAAACTTTTTCAACTCTGCTAAAATGAGCCTCTTGCAGCCATGGGGCTGAGATGGCCCAATATCAAACCCAAGGGCTGATTCTGTGTATTCCAGATTAAAATACTGGCTGAATCACAGCCTCACTCAGTCTTTTTTTTTTTTTTTTTTTTTTTGAGACGGAGTCTCGCTGTGTCGCCCAGGCTGGAGTGCAGTGGCCGGATCTCAGCTCACTGCAAGCTCTGCCTCCCGGGTTTTTACGCCATTCTCCTGCCTCAGCCTCCCGAGTAGCCGGGACTACAGGCGCCCACCACCTCGCCCGGCTAGTTTTTTGTATTTTTTAGTAGAGACGGGGTTTCACCGTGTTAGCCAGGATGGTCTCGAACTCCTGACCTCGTGATCCGCCCGTCTTGGCCTCCCAAAGTGCTGGGATTACAGGCTTGAGCCACCGCGCCCGGCCCTCACTCAGTCTTTTTCTTTCTTTCTTTCTTTCTTTTTTTTTGAGATGGAGTCTCACTCTGTCGCCAGGCTGGAGTATAGTGGCGCAATCTCTGCTCGCTGCAACCTCCGCCTCCTGGGTTCAAGCGATTCTTCTGCCTCAGCCTCCTGAGTAGCTGGGATTACAGGTGCGCACCACCACACCTGGCTAATTTTTGTATTTTTAGTAGAAACACCATGTTGGTCAGGCTGGTCTCGAACTCCTGACCTTGCGATCCGCCTGCCTCGGCCTCCCAAAGTGCTGGGAGTACAGGTGTGAGCCACCACATCCGGTCGTTATTTTCCTTTCATTGTTGACCAGGTTCACTCAGTCTTTCCTGTGAAAGTTAGGCACCGATCAAGACAAAGCATGCCCCTGGGAAACTAGAGTCCACACACATGTCTACATCCAGTGGTCAGTTCTCTGACTACCTTCCCTGACCCTCCAGCCTCAGTGACAGGGCGGGACACTCCCTCTTCCATCACACACTCCTTACACTGCTGCTTCTCAAGCCACACTTTTTTTTTTTTTTTTTTAAGACGGAGTCTCACTCTGCCGCCCAGGCTGGAGTGCAGTGGCGTGATCTGGGCTCACTGCAACCTCTGCCCCCTGGGTTCAACTGATTCTCCTGCCTCAGCCTCCCAAGTAGCTGGGGCTACAGGCACAGGCCATCATGCTCAATTAATTTTTGTATTTTTAGTAGTGATGGGGTTTCACCATGTTGATCAGGCTGGTCTCAAACTTCTGACCTCAGGTGATCCACCCGCCTCAGCCTCCCAAAATGCTGGGATTACAGACCTGAACCACTGTGCCGGGCTGGGCATTACATCTTGAACCCACCTTCAACTGCCAACCCCAATCCTCAGCTTGCTTCCCCCACGGGCTTCCACATGTCCATAAGTGGCAGCTCCAGACCTTGGGATTATCTCTCTCTCACATGCCTTCATCCAAATCGTCAGCCAAACTTGGCTGTACCTGAAAAGTATATGTAGAATCCAACCACTTCTCCGCAGCTCCATCAGGAGCTCATTGTCTCACATTGCAGCAGCCTCCAGATAAGTGACCTGGCTTCCACTTAGCCCCATTTCAGATCAAGTCTTGATTCTGTAGCAGCCAGAGGAGTTCTTTTTTTTTTTTTTTTTTTGAGACAGAGTATGGCTCAGTTGCCCAGGCTGGGGTGTGCAGTGGTGTGATTTTCGCTCACTGCAAGCTCCGCCTCCAGGGTTCACGCCATTCTCCTGCCTTAGCCACCCGAGTAGCTGGGACTACAGGCGCCCGCCACCACGCCCGGCTAATTTTTTTTTTTTTGTATTTTTAGTAGAGACAGGGTTTCACCGTGTTAGTCAGGATGGTCTCGATCTCCTGACCTCGTGATCCACCCGTCTTGACCTCCCAAAGTGCTGAGATTACAGGAGTGAGCCACCACGACCGGCCAAGGAGTTCTTTTTAAATGCTTATCAGATCAAGTCACTATGCTCAAAACTCTTTCCCGGGCTCCCCATTTCCAAGGCCCCACATATTCTGTACCCCATGACCTCTCTGACCTGGTCTTCCTCCTCCTCCTCTCTCTTCTCCAGCTCCACCAGCCTCTTCTGTGTTTTTTGACTGGGCATAGCCACCCTCAGAGCCTTTGTATTGGCTATGGAATGCTCCATGGCCTCCTGTAGCCTTTGGTCACCTTCTCAGTGAGGCCTGCTTGCAATCCCCTCCCATGCCCGTTCCCTCCATTCCAGCACCCTCATATACTCTGTGTTTTACTTATTTGCCTACTGTATCTCCTACCAATAGAATATCATCTCTGTGACAGCAGGGTAGTGCTTACTCCTGTATCCCCACTGCCTGGCACATGGTGGGCACTTGATAAATGTGCTGAATTGGCTAGGCATTGTGGCTTATGCCTATATTCTGAGTACTTTGTGAGGCCAAGGTGGGAGGATCTCTTGAGGCCATGGGTTTGAGGCCAGCCTGGGCAACAAAGCGAGACCCCCATCGCAACAAAAAAAAATTTAAATAATAAAAAAACCAAAAACAGACAGGGTGCAGTGGTTTGCAACTGTAATCCCCACACTTCGGGAGGCTGAGGTGGGCAGATTGCTTCCATCCAGGAGTTTGAGACCAGCCTGGGCAACATGGCAAAACCCTACCTCTGCAAAAAGAAAAAACAATTAGCCGGTTGTGGTGGTGTGCACCTGTAGTTCAGCTACCAGGGAGGCTGAGGTGGGAGGATCACCTGAACCCAGGAAGTTGAGGCTACAGTAAGCTGAGATCACGTCACTGTACTCTGGCCTGGGGAACAGAGTGAAACTCTCTCAAAAACAAACACAAAAACAGAAACAAAAAACACAAAAAACCCCCACAAGTATGAAATTAATGAATGAAGTGGAATGAAGATACATGAATGAATTCAGAGGAGTAAGATCCCCACCAACCCTCAGCCTCTTCTGCACCTCCCTTGCTTGCTGAGGCAAGGTGTCCTCCACTGAAAGACACCATGGACATCATGAAGGAGTTACCTTGCAAGAGGAAGCCAACTCTTCTCATGGCCCCTCCCCCCAATTCCTTATGACTTCCAGAGCTTTTAACTGGAGACAGATCTCAGCATGTCTGGAGACCCTTTCACAAAGTCAAGCCCAGAGTGGGAGGCTCACATATCAAAAGAATTGCAAGACTGTTATTTTATGTTGCCAAAATATGGAGAATATGTGTGGGAACAGACTGAAGTTCTAGACCAAGAATATAAGAACATAAGTGTATACTGGGCTGAATTTATCAATATGGGTGCACTTAGCAAGGATTTGGATTCCATGCACCAGCTCAAGCTGTCGGGGGTTGTTCCATACATCTATTTGGTTGGCTGAATAAAAACTGGATCCCACTCAATGCAGTTAAGGTGCCAAAAGCTCCCTGGTATAACACAGAGGAAAGAATCCAAAGCCTTAAGAAGATGTATTCAGGCCAGGCGCGGTGGCTCAAGTCTGTAATCCCAGCACTTTGAGAGGCCGAGACGGGCGGATCACGAGGTCAGGAGATCGAGACCATCCTGGCTAACACGGTGAAACCCCGTCTCTACTAAAAAATACAAAAAACTAGCCGGGCGAGGTGGTGGACACCTGTAGTCCCAGCTACTCGGGAGGCTGAGGCAGGAGAATGGCGTAAACCCGGGAGGCGGAGCTTGCAGTGAGCTGAGATCCAGCCACTGCACTCCAGCCTGGGCGACAGAGCGAGACTCCGTCTCAAAAAAAAAAGAAAAAAAAAAAAGAAGATGTATTTATTTTTATTCATTCAAAATAAATGTTGAGGCTGGGCGCGGTGGCCCACACCTGTAATCCCAGCATTTTGGGAGGCCAAGGCAGGCGGATCACCTGAGGTCAGGAGTTCAAGATCAGATTGGCCAACATGGTGAAACCCCACCCCTACAAAAATACAAAAAGTAGCTGGACATGATGGCAGGTGCCTGTAATCCCAGCTACTCAGGGGAGCAAGACTCCATCTCAAAAAATAAATACATACAGGCCGGGTGCAGTGGCTCATGCCTGTAATCCCAACACTTTGGGAGGCTGAAGCGGGTGGATCACCTGAGGTCAGGAGTTCGAGACCAGCCTGACCAATATGATGAAACCCCGTCTCTACTAAAAATACAAAAATTAGCCAGGCATGGTGGCACCCGCCTGTAATCCCAGCTACTCAGAAGCCTGAGAGAGGAGAATAGTTTGAATCCAGGAGGCGGAGGTTGTGGTGAGCCGAGGGGAAACAAGAGTGAAACTCCGTCTCAAATAATAATAATAATAATAAATACATACATAAATATATAAATGAATAAATATTGGACTGAATTTATCATGGACAACTCATCTTTTCCCTAACCAATCCCCTGGATTGAAGGGATTGGATTGAAGATTCAGAAGATAGGCCGGGCGCGGTGGCTCAAGCCTGTAATCCCAGCACTTTGGGAGGCCGAGACGGGCGGATCACTAGGTCAGGAGATCGAGACCATCCTGGCGAACACGGTGAAACCCCATCTCTACTAAAAAATACAAAAAAACTAGCCGGGCGAGGCGGCGGGCGCCTGTAGTCCCAGCTACTCGGGAGGCTGAGGCAGGAGAATGGCGTAAACCCGGGGCCGGAGCTTGCAGTGAGCTGAGATCCGGCCACTGCACTCCAGCCCGGGCGACAGAGCCAGACTCCGTCTCAAAAAAAAAAAAAAAAGAAGATTCAGAAGATATTCCTTTCTCAGCAATGAAAAGGGAAATTCATTGCTGAGGGGTGCATCTTTGAAAAGCTTTAGTTTTAGTTTGCTATGGCTACCATGACAAAGTCCCACAAATTGAGTGTCTAAAACAACAGAAAATGTATTGTCTCACAGTTCTAGGGGCTAGAAGTCAGATCAGGGTGTTCGCAGGGCCATGTTCTCTCCGAAGACACTAGGTTATATTAGATTAGGGGCCATCCTACCGCAGTCTAACTTGGTCTTAACTTATTACATCTGCAATGAACTTATTTCCACATAAGGTCACATTCTGAAATACTAGGGGTTAGAACTTCAACATATAAGTTGGTGGGGGGTGCATAATAAGCACCATAGTCACTCTTCTCCATAGGTTAGGGATTCTAGTGGGAGACACTAGAGTTGAAATGGCTCCTTGATTGCTTTTTTTTTTTTGAGACGGAGTCTCGCTCTGTCGCCCAGGCTGCAGTATGGCACAATCTTGGCTCACTGCAACCTCTAGCTTCCGGGTTCAAGCAATTCTCCTGCCTCAGCCTCCACTAGTAGCTGGGATTATAGGCATGTGCCACCAGGCCCAGCTAATTTTTTTGTATTTTTAGTAGAGACAGGGTTTCACCATGTTGGCCAGGCTGGTCTCAAACTCCTGACCTCAAATGATCCACCCACCTCGGCCTCCCGAAGTGCTGGGATTACAGGCGTGAGCCACCGCACCAAGCCGGCTCCTTGATTTCAATGCAGATACGAGGAGTCTGGGGTGCCAAGGGTCAAGCAGCAGTGTTGAGCTGCCAGAGGAGAGAGAGGAGCCGAGACTGGGAATGCAGGATTTACAGGTTATCGGAAAGGTCAGACCTGGAGGGATCTTTAGCAACCTGCAGGAATCTTTAGCAATAGGGGCCTGATCACCAGACCCCTAGCACCAAAATAGAGGGAGAGGCCAGAAAAGTCCCACTTATATAACAAGAGAGGGTGAAGTCCAACTGACAGAGACTCGTCTGCAACAGAGAGGAGACCCTCACCAATTTTCTAGATAAAAGTCAGTTTACAAACCCAGGGGCCCCTGAAGGAGGTGGGGCATGCACTCTTAAGGAGGGCCCTATAAAAACAGCACAGATTCATCCTGGCATTTTCCTCACAATCTCCCCAAAGAGATCTGTGGCCACAAGCCAGGTGTGGCAGATACTACTTGTGGTCTACGACAAAGCCATTTTTCACTTTTCTGGTTTTTGAGACAGAATCTCGCTCTGTCACTCACACTGGAGTGCAGTGGCACACTCATAGCTCACTGCAGCCTCAACTTACCGGGCTCAAGCAGTCCTCCCACCTCAGACTCCCGAGTAGCTGGGATTACAGGCACGAACCACCATGCCCAGCTAAGTTTTTGATTTTGTGTAGAGACAAGGTCTCATTACGCTGCCCAGGCTAATCTCAAATGATTACAGCTATGGGCCACTACACCCCACCTCATTTTTCACTTTTAATAAAATAGTTTTGCCGACACAGTGGCGCGCGCTTGTAATCCCAGCTACTCAGGAGGCTGAGGCAACAGGATCACTTGAAGCCATGAGTTCATAACCAGCCAGGGCTACAGAGCAAAATCCTGTTTTTATTTTTGCTTTTGAGAGAGGGTCTTATTTTGTCGCCCAGGTTGCAGTGGCGTGACCCTGGCTCACTGCAACCTCTAACTTCTGGGCTTAAGCAATTCTCTCGTCTCAGCCTCCCAAGTAGCTAGGACTGTAGATATGTGCCACCACACTTAGTCATTCGAAAATTTTTTTTGTAGAGATAGGATCTCATTATGTTCCCCAGGCTGGTCTCAAACTTCTGGGCTCACTCAACTCTCCCACCTCGGCCTCTTAAAGCACTGGGATTACAGGTGTGAACTATTGTGTTCGGTGCAAGACCCTGTTTTTACAAAAATAAAATAAAATAGTTTTGTTTAAACAATAGCATACCCAGAAATGATCAGTCTAAATCAAATATGGCAACACTCTTCTCTGCAAGTAAAAAATATTATATATATTTATAGATATAAATCCAATATTGCTGAAACGTACCTATGTCTTTGCAACAATATTTGATTCTATCCAAATATTATCTGATCCTTTCAAGTTCATTCCTGTTGGTGTAAGAAAAAATGAAAACAGTCAGGCACAGTGGCTCATACCTGTAATCACAGCATTTTGGGAGGCCGAGACAGGCAGATCACCTGAGGTTGGGAGTTCGAGTCAAGCCTGACCAACATGGAGAATCCCCGTCTCTACTAAAAATACAAAATTAGCCAGGCGTGGTGGCGCACACCTGTAATCCCAGCTACTTGGGAGGCTGAGGCAGGAGAATTGCTTGAACCCGGGATGGGGAGGTTGCAGTGAGCGGAGATGACGCCATTGCACTCCAGCCTCGGCAACAAGAGTGAAACTCTGTCTCAAAAAAAATAAAATAAAATACAAAACAAATATCCTGTGACCTTATATGATGGCTATTATTTCCCGGTAACCCAAAATGCTACTCAACACAATAATATAATTGCCTTTTCTAGGTTATAGTACAACACTGGACCTGAAGAAAAACTCCGATATTGTTATATTTCATTCCTTTTGTTGTTTTCTACTAATATCTTCAAAACCTTCTTCCAAAAGTGCTGAGAAGCCTCAAAGAGAGTCAGGTGTCCACCCTAGGAACTCAGTGCCAAGACACAGGTGAGGACCCCGAAGCTGTCCTCCAAGCTCTCATCAGGTGGAGCTTAGTCACCACCTGAATCCTGCAAAGCTGCCTCTCCCTCAGACCCCTTGGCATAGTTGGAGAAGGCAGAAACATAGCTGCTGGCCACCCAAACCACCCAGAAGCAGGCCAGCCACAGCCATCCTCTGCCCTGACACACTGGGAGGAGCACAGGTGGGCACCTGGCGATGCCCTGCCCCATCTTGTCCACAGAGGAGCCCCCTACAACCCACTTCCCGGAAAGCCAGCTGCAGGGCAGGAAGTATGGACAGCCCCATGACGTTCTGAGGTATGGGAAAAAGAACACCCTGCCCCTTGTCTCCACCTTCCCCACCCCAGACGCAGATGACAAAGAAAATACCAGAACAGGCTGGGCACAGTGGTTCACGCCTGTAATCCCAGCACTTTGGGAGGCGGAGGCGGGTGGATCACCTGAGGTCGGGAGTTTGAGACAAGCCTGACCAACATGGAAAAACCCTGTCTCCACTAAAAATGTAAAAATTAGCTGGGTGTGATGGCGCATGCCTGTAATCCCAGCTGCTCAGGGAGGCCGAGGCAGGAGAATCGCTTGTACCCGGGGCGGAGGTTGCAGTGAGGCGAGATTGTGCCATTGCACTCCAGCCTGGGCAACAAGAGAGAAACTCCGTCTCCAAAAATAAAAATAAAAAAAAAAAAAGAAGAAAATACCAAAACAGTGGTCAGCATGCCCTCACCCACAGCCTCATGTAGCCACTACATCCTCGACCCAGCCCCCAGGGACCCTTCCCCAAGAATGCCGCATTTGGAGCCCACATTCCTAGGGACCTCAGAATCCTTCCCTTAACAGTGCTCCACTCCAGCTTCACCGCCCCCTCCACATTTGCCTCTTGTTCAGGGACAACGGCCCCATACCCCAGGTCAGCCCAGGGAAGACTCAGGCCCCTGCCCACGTGTGCCAGGCCAGGGCTCACTCCAGGGCAGCACCATTCCTCTTCAGTAAGAGTGAACATGGGGGTGGAAGCTGAACCAAGGATCCCAACACAGACCTTCGAGGAAGACCACAGCACCAGGCATCGACAAAGCAGGCCAGAAAAAAAAAACACTTCACAAATGGAGAACTGGCTATCAAATACAACCTGAGATTATATTTTAAAAAGTATTTATTGCAAAGAATGCTGGACACAGTGTTGCATGTGGCTGAGATTCGATACCATCCATTCTGGGGAACTCGGGAAAATACCTGCAACATGGGCACACCAGCCCACATGGCCGAAATGTGGCAGCCAATCAGCCATGCCACAGCCCATGTGGAGACCATGCCAGGGCAGAGGCTGGGGGGCTGCCCCCACTCATGCCCTGATCCCTGGATGTCCCTCTGCCGTGTCCCCAGTCCTTGTAATGCATCCAGTCCAGCAGCTCCTAACTCCCCTCTGTACACAGAGAGAAAAGGCCTCGGTGGTCTCACCTCAGGTGACATCCAGAGGTACATGCACTGTTGCTGACCAAGGGGACCCACTATGGCTAACAAGTGAGTGTGTCCAGGTGACAAAAGTCACCGAAACTCCAAAAGACACAGAAGCAAAGGCTGCAGTCCCCATGCCCCAAAGGGAGTGGCATGGTCCTTGGGCTGTGGGTCTAAAGGGTTTGGGGCTCTGACAGATAAGTGTGGAAGGAGGATCCTGCCCCTGCTCCGCCTTGGACATCTCTTAGGAGAGCAGCACACAAGGATGAGAGACCACCAGCCAGGGCCAGGGATGCTAACTTCTCTCAGGGGCAGGTGGCATCTGCAGGCTGCAAAGCCCTGGGAGGCTGGAAAGATGTGCTACGTTCCAGGCACAGGCCAGGTAAGGCTCCAGACACAAAGGACTTGGGATCCAGGGGCCTGGCTTCCCCAGAGTCCACCTGTGGACAGCAGGGCACCCGATTACCAGTCCAGACACTTTCTGACCCAGCACCACAACTTGCCAGCCAGTGTTTGCCAGCTGTAAACAGACTGCCCAGGCTGCCTCTCTGGGACCACAAGAACTCAGGGGCATGACAGACACTGGACTACACAAGGCCATTTTCACCAGACTCACATGCACATGAATGGAAAGCTGTGCTGCAGCTGGGAAAATCCTCCCTTGCCCAGGGACTGCCTATGGGTCTGCCTTCTCCCTTCCTCAGGCCCACAGGCAGAAGTCAAAAAACACCAGAAAAGTTTTACAGGACCATACAAGTGTTTCTGAATCATTTATGGCAAATGCATGTCTCTGCCACCAGTGTACATTCCTGTGTGGACACGGGCAGCAACAGGTGAGAGGCCACCTCCCCATCGGCTGCCAGTGTTCACAGCCAGGGAAGGGGAGAGGGGGCGGCAGCCTCTCCCTCGAGCACTTCGGTGTGTGCACCAGGAAGGGAACTCGTATGCCTACCCTGTCTTGAGGTGGTTTTACTGTGAGAGCAGGCCTGAAGGGGCATCCCTGGCCACCAGCTCCCCTAAGCATACCTAAGTAGCCGGGTACATGCACAACAGGGGAGGGGCGACCACAACTGCCCCCCTGCCTGCACATTTCTGTGCATTGCAATGTACCGAAGCAAGCGCATTGCTTCCATGAATGCCTGCAAATAAGGGTGACATGGATACAAGGGCCTGGCCAGTGGCTGCCTGGGAAGCATCTGCTGTGGTTGGGGCTCTAGTTCCTGGTGGGTAAGGATGGGAAGGGCTCTCCCTCTTACCAGAGGCAGCAGAAGCTCAGGGCCCCATGAACACCTGGCCTCTGGCTCAGGCAGTGGCCACAGAGAGGATGGTAGAGGCCCTGCGGAGAGTCACCAGGTCCACGCTGGGCAGCTGGGCCACAGTAGGAACATCACAGCAAGCACTTTCCTTTCACATTGTAAGGTTTCACACTTCACAAAGCCAACTGAGCTGGCGAGAGTGAACACCTAAGAGCTGCGCCGGAAGAACCTGGGGCTGGGCAACCTCCGCACAGCCCATGCAGATGCAGTCTGGTCAAGCGACTCTTAGCAGCAGGTCAGGAGCCATGCACAACCTTGTTGCCGACTGTCAACAAAGCCAGGTGCGTTGGGGCGGGGGTTCTAGGTTCCGCCAGCCATATGTGGCTTCAAGAATATCCCTGCATGGCATGGTGACTGTCACACACACTGGAGGGCCTGGAATGACCCCCTCTGCAGAGACCAGTGCCTGCCTAGTGGTCACAGTGGATGAACGTGGTCACTGGTGAGCAGGCACCGTGACAAGGGCTTCCTCTGGAGGTCTTGAGATGTCCACGTTCTGTACAATAAAAACACAGAGCGTTCACTCCATAGCAGGAATAGATGAGAGGCCTGCTGTCTACCTTCCTTATCACTGTGGCTCGTCAGGCTTCACATTCTCACTGTAGCAGCTTTGGCCGCAAGACTCTAGAACGCAAGCTTCCCTGAGAATGCATGGCCAAGAGCTTCGTGCCACACAGTGGATGGACGGACAATAGAACAAAGGTGCGGTGGAGGATGCCACCACGTTTTCTGCTCCACTGCAGCCAGGTCAGGCAATACCCAAAGCAAGGCTGCTACCTCCTCCTATCTTAGGGCTGGGTCAATTGAGGAGGAAAACCTGGCTTGGGGATTTTATCCTCATTTTTGGGGCAGGGATGGGGTTCAGCTCCTGGGGGTGCCTCCATCCTGGTTTAAAGGGTGGGCACACAGGTGTCAGAGGTGCCCCAGAAGCCTAAGGGCATTTCCTGGTCTGCAGCCTGGTCTGTCCCCTCAGAACTGGGGCACAGGGCCTCCTGAAGCCCTCAGCTATAGACAGCCCCCACCAACTTGCAGAGCTCAGTCCCATCCTTGGCCTGTCGGGCTCAGGGTGTCTCAGGCCTGAGGAACAGGGAATCTGAAACTTCCCTTAGATCTCTGAGGCTGTCTTATGTTCCCCCGAGCCTGGTGGCCCTCCTCCCAGCTGTGGGCCCTGGAACCATCACCTGCAGGAGCAGGTCACTGATGACCTGAGCTGCTGCCTTATGCAACATGACATGCCCAGATCTGCAGGGAGAGAGACATGGCCCCCATGGCCCATAGCCTGGGCTCATAGGACCGGCCCCTGGAATTGTAGGGGCAGGTATAATTCTTATTGCTGGGCAGGCTTCCTGAGGCACCCCTTTTCCACCACAGCCTGCCCCAACGGATGGGCTGGAAGGGAGCCATCAAGGAACCTGGGGTTAGTAGCAGTTTGCCTCTGAGAAGCACCCACCCATAGTGGGCAGAGTGACCGTCAGTCACACTATGGTGATGGACTGGCAGGGTCAGCTCCCAAGGGCTGCCAGGCCCAGGGGCCTCTCTTACCATCACTCTGTCAGCACTGGGGGCCCAGTGCCATCTGGGCCTTCCTTGGCCCAAAGGATGCCAGTTGGGAGGTGCCTTCCCCTGTGACTTGTGGGTACTAAATTGGGCCTGGGCTGAACTTGGCCAAGACATGCACGGACTCTCAGAGCAATGGGAAGAGAGGCCTGCAGGGTAACTGGTCCTGCTTGGGGGCAGTGGTGTTGGGAAGGGACAGGACACATCTACACAGCTATGCTATAAGGTCCAAGGCCAGATGTCCTGGTCCAGTTCAAGGCCTGCACCCTCAGCAGGGACCCAGAGCCGAAGCAGGCCCCATCATGGATGGCAATAGGCATCACTGAGGCCCAGGAGCCTTCTCTGTGCAATGGACTCCAGGAACTGGGACCAGGGCTCCCAGAAGTGTAGGTCCGACCCTTGGCCCCAATGGGAGAGGGAGCCACCATTGTAGAGGGACCCCACATGGGACCAAGAGTGGTTCTGAGCTACACTCTGAGGAGCTTCTACTTTCCACAAGGCACTTGGGGAGCACAGGTGGTGACTGCTCTTCTGGACCAAGGTCTCCACCCCATGCGGAGGCCCCTTCAGCATCTGCATGGCCCTTTCCCCAAAAGCGCATGATCCCATTTTAATTTTTAAAGGTGCTGTGGTTAGAAAAGGGGCTCATGAGGCCTCAGCTGCAGGGATGGGGAGTGGGAAGAGTAAGCCTCATTCTTAGCCTCCAGCCTCTTTCTCACTGAGCCTAAGGGCCCCCTTGACTTAGACCTCCAAGGAGCTGCTGGGGAGCCCTGTGGCTCCTCAGGTCCTGGGGGTCCAACCACACCCAAGCTCAGGCACTCCTGAGCCTGGTGGCTCAGCATCAGGGATTTCCCCATCGCCAGGGCAGGTGCCTTGGGAAGGGCTGATGCAGGCCCCACCCTGCTGATAGGACAACAGTCTTGGCAGAAGATTCAAGCTCCCTCTGGCAGGTGCCCCAGCTGGGCCTGGCCCTGGAGGATGTGCAGTCTGGACACCCCCACATCAGGAACACCCCACTACCCCAGCAGTGACCCCATTGCTACCTGAGGCCTGTCCCGGTGCGTGTTCACAGCGGCCACATTCAGGAATATGGACTCCACTTTACAACCTGCCAAAGGGAAGATGCAAATCCATCCCCACTCCTGAAAGGCAGCTGAGCCGCAGAAGCTAGAAACTTCTCTTGGAGGGGGGTCTGGGTGTGTGGAATGGAGCAGCCATCTCAGCCTCACTCTAGTTCTTCCACTTTAGGCAGCTCTGGGGAGCCCCGGGAGGAAGGACGAGACACCCTGCCAGACCCATACTTATCCATATGTGGCGGCCCAGACAGGGCCACACAGAGGCCCCAGGCTCCCCAACCCCAGGGCCGAGAGGGATCGGGGGAGCAGCAGGCCTAAGGTGAGGTCACTGGCTCTCAAAGTCTTCAGGGCCCCCAAACCACCCACATCCCAACTCTACCATGCAAGTCCCAGTCAACCACATGCCAGGTGCACAGTGCAATGGGTGATGAGGCCATTATCACACAGTGGAGTGACATCAGCTGCCACTGGGCTTCACAGCCATTCCCCCAAGAGCACCTGTGTTAAAGGTGAGGAGCTAAGACCTGAGAGATGAAGTTGCCTGAGGTCTCTGCTGGTATAGCAAGAGGCAGGGGTGGGACTCACACTGCCCTGCACCCAGAATAAAGTCCAGGCCCTGGGGACCATGGGGCCTTGTGGGGGTTTGGAAAAATCAGTAGAAAAGCCCCTCATGCAGGTAGGCAATGGGTAAGCAAAGTCACTGGGGAGGCCTTCTGTGTGGCCACATAAACTTTTTCACGACAAAGTTTTTTTTTTTTTTGAGACGGAGCCTCACTCTGTCGACCAGGCTGGAGTGTAGTGGCGCGATATAGGCTCACTGCAAGCTCCGCCTCCCAGGTTCACGCCATTCTCCTGTCTCAGCCTCCTGAGTAGCTGTGACTACAGGCGCCCGCCACCATGCCTGGCTAATTTTTTTGTATTTTTAGTAGAGACGGGGTTTTACCATGTTAGCCAGGATGGTCTCGATCTCCTGACCTTGTGATCCACCCGCCTCGGCCTCCCAAAATGCTGGGATTACAGGCGTGAGCCACTGCGCCCGGCCCCACAACAAACTTTTTAAAGGCAAATTAGGGCTGGGGATGGTAGCTCATGACGGTAGCTCATGCCTGTAATCCCAGCACTTTGGGAGGCCAAGGTAGGTAGATTACCTAAGGTCAGGAGTTCGAGACCAGCCTGACAACATGGTGAAACCCTGTCTCTATTAAAAATACAAAAATTAGCTGGGTATGGCGGCAGGCGCCTGTAATCCCAGCTACTCGGGAGGCTGAGGCAAGAGAATCACTTGAACCCAGGAGGTGGAGGTTGCAGTGAGCCGAGATCACGCCATTGCACTGCAGCCTGGGTGACAGAGCAAGACTCCGTCTGAAAGAAGAAAAACATATTGGGAAAGGTAGTGGGGTAGTGGGTGAAGGAATGGGTTCCTAACACAATTTTCCAGGAATTTGGAGAAAATCATGGAACTGTGCAGAGATCCAAGGTCATGGCTACCCATGGTCAATGTTCAGGAAGCTTCCTTACCGTATGCCACAGGGGTCAGCTTCAGGACTGTGTGCAGTGGACACTTGAGGTAGGGCAGCTGTTCTGTAGACACAGAGGGGGATGGCTAGCACACCAGAAATGCCTGGTGACAGTGCCTACCTTCTCACACAACCCTCCCACCTCCCCCAGGGCATGGCCCGCACCTGCTGCCTTGTCGAGGAAGTAGGCCAGCAGGCAGCGCATCACAGCCTGGTGGCAGATGACCAGCACATTCTCTTGCCTCTCCAGCTCCATGATGACAGGCTCCAGTCTCTGGACCAGGTCCTCGTAGGACTGCAAGGGCAAGCAGAGAGGTGTCCCTCAGGCCCAGCTCTGGGGGAGGGACAGACACATCCCGGACACTGGGCCACCTACCACTCCTGCAGCTGCTCACCATTCTGGGAAGCTGTGACTGGGCCTCCTCCAGCCTAGCCTTCTGAGGGCATGGGGGTGGGCAGCTGAGGAAAGGGGCCACCTTTCCCATCTCAGGGCCAGGTTCTGGTAGGATTGAGAGTGCAGAGCTAGGCCTCAGGCTCCATCCCAGGGTCCACCTCAGTGCTCACCCATGGAGCTCTGCACTGAATCCTCAGCTATGGAATTAATGTGACTGGAGAAGACTCTGCCTGCTTCCAGCCCACAGCAAAGAGAGTGTACCAACAAAAGTGCAGGGGAAGAGAGCAAAGACCAGGAACTTTCTGGAGTGTGACTCATCAGAAACAGTTGGGGTCCCCAGGAACTATCCTCAGTCTACCTGCCCAGTATCTTCCCCCTATGCCTGCCACGATGTACGGTTTGGGCCCCTGCTGGGCCTCTCGACCTCGCAGGTTTAGATTTTCATCAGTTTCATCCTTCTGCACACAATGAGTGGTCCTTCAAAAATGGCCTCCAGCAGTCGGAATTGAATGTACCCCGAGCTTTGATTAGCAAGAATGACACACTGATTTGTGCCAGCTCCTGGTAGTTCTGAGAAAATCCTAGATCAGTTCTTTTGGTAACATGAATTTCTCCTCCCTGTATTCTCAAGTTTGAGCAGCCAGCTGCTTTGTTTCTCCTGACCGTTATCTGGGTTAGTTCTAAATCTGAACTTGGCCTCACAACATGATGTGGGGAATAATTAATGTTTCCAAGAGCTATACTATCCTGAGGATGGTACAGTATAGGGGCCTGTGAGCCTAGTTGCTGGGTGGAGGTGCTTCTACATGTGTACATATACGTGTACATATGTGTGTTGATGGGGGGCATTTTTATTTGGCCCCTGCCCCAGGCCACCTCCTGGAATTGGAAGGAAATGCCTCAGTCAAGGTGACCCTCAGTTTCTGACCTGGGGCTGGGGCTGACCTCTGTCAGAGAAGGTGACAAGTGCAGTGGCTTGTGGTAGCCAACTCATGTGTGGAAGGTCTCCCCGGGTCTGGTGCCAGGGCTGGGGGTGGTGCCTGGAGCCACAGGGAGGATGGGCTCAGCCTGTGACAAAAGGAAGCATCCAAAGGAAGGGTGAGGCCCGAGACAGGGACGCGAATGAGCTGAGACCCAAGTCCCAGGTCTGCCATGGTCTCCCCAACTCCCCAGCCATTTGAGCACCCTGGAAAGGGCCGACAACTCCCTGGGAAAGGAGCTGGCCTGGGAATTCCAGGGGACAGCTCACTGTCTATAGGGGTCCCAGGAAAGCCTAACCCCACAGACCCCCCACCTCAGGCCCTGCCCTTCCGAATTCTCCACCCCTGGGAAGGGGAAAGACAAGAATGGAGAGCAGGGAGCCAAAGGTCTCCGGGTTGAAGGTCTGCCCTACACGGTACTGCCCACCCCACACCTGAGGAAGGGACTAAGGCCTGGGCCGCACAGCTGGGAAGGGGTGGAAATGAACCACACACCCAGGCTGGCCTGCCTCTGAGACCAGGCCCCTTCTGCTACCCCCGCAGCCCCTGTAGAGCCCCACAGGCCCTCAGCCACAGGTGGTACTCCCAGGCGGGTGGTAGGTGGCTGGGACTAAGCCCCAAATCCCACGTACCTCCCCTTTAGGGTACCGGTACCGGTACTTGTCCTGGTCCCGCAGGGCGAACTCCAGTGGATAATTATCCTGAATTTCCTCATAGGTCATTTCCTCACAGACGCCCTAGGGAGATACCACAGTCATCACACCTCCTACAATGCCTAGAAGACAAGCCTTGGGGGTGTTTGGGGTGAGGCAGCATCAAGCAGAGGAGACGAAATTCATGGGCATTTCCTGGGCAAAGGGAACAGAAACCTGTCCAGGGAAGGGAGGCCCTCTAGGAACACTGATCATTGGTGGTTCCTTGTTTGTAAAAAGCTACCAGGACAGCCTTGTCCACCTATCCATCACCCATCCAATACATACAGAGATGCTATGTGTTTTTTCTTTTCTGTGCTGTGAAAATACTTCTCGTGAGTATAGGTTGTTATGCAAACTATGAAGGAAAACTTCACTTGTGTTATTTGGGATACACACACACACACACACACACACACACACACACACACACACAGCATAGATCATCTTCTACAAATGCCATTAAAAAAAAAAAAAACAAAAAAAAGCTGACCGGGCATGATGGCTCATGCCTGTAATCCCAGCACTTTGGGAGGCTGAGGAGGTCAGGAGTTCAAGATCAGCCTGGCCAACATGGTGGAGGAGGCAGTGGTTGCAGTGAGTTGAGATTGGGCCACTGCACTCCAGCCTGGGCAACAGAGAGACTCCCTCTCAAAAAAAAAAAAAGAAAAGTTGGTTGGGCATGTAATCCCAGCACTTTGGGAGGCCGAAGCAGGTGGATCACCTGAGATCAGGAGTTCAAGGCCAGCATGGTCAACATGATGAATCCCCATCTCTACTAAAAATACAAAAACTAGTCAGGTGTGGTGGCGCACGCCTATAGGCAGGAGAATCACACGTACCCAGGAGGTGGAGATTGCAGTGAGCCGAGATCGCACCACTGCACTCCAGCCTGGGGCAGAGAGTGAGACTCTGTCTCAAAAAAAAAAAAAAAGATGGGGACATATTGTATTAGAGTGGGTCCTAAATTCAATCATTGGTGTCCTTTTAAGAACGCCATGTAGGCCAGGTGCGGTGGCTTATGCCTGCAACCCCAGCACTCTGGGAGGCTGAGGCGGGTGGATCATAAGGTCAGGAGTCTGAGACCAGCCTGGCCAATATGATGAAACCCTGTCTCCACTAAAAAAATACAAAAATTAGCTGGGTGTGGTGGCACACATCTATAGTCCCAGCTAGTTGGGAGGCTGAGGCAGAAGAATCTCTTGAACCTGGGAGGCAGAGGTTGCAGTGAGCTGAGATCGTGCCACTGCACTCCAGCCTGGGCAACAGAGTGAGACTCCGTCTCAAAAAAAAAAAAAAAAAAAAAAAAAAAAAAAGAATGCCATGTGAAGGCACGGACAGACACACATAGGGAAGAAAGCCATGTGACGACAGCCAGCGGACAGAGGTGGGATTGGAATGATGAGGCTATGAGCCAAGAAATACCAAGGATTGCTGGCAACAACTGGAAACTAGGAAGAGGTGAGGAAGGTTCTTTATTAGCACCTTCAGAGGGAGCACAGCCCTGCTGAGGCCTTCATTTCAGACTTCCAGCCTCCAGAATTGTGAGAGAATCAATTCATGTCATTTTAAGCCACTCATCTGTAGTGCTTTGTTACAGCAGCCCTAGTAAACTAATACATACTTTTTTTTATATTTAGTGGTTCTTTTGTTTTGTTTCATTTTGTTTTTTGAGACAGTCTTACTCCGTCACCCAGACTGGAGTCCAGTGGTGTGATCTTGGCTCACTGCAGCCTCAAACTTCCCAGGCTCAGGTGATCCTCTCACCTCAGCCTCCCAAGTAGCTGGGACTACAGGTGTGCACCACCACACTTGAATACGTATTTTGGTACCAGGAAGTGAAGTGCTGCTGGCTGCTGTAATAAAGAACTAAAAATGTGGAAGTGGTTATGAAATTGGATAGTGGGTAGAGGCTGGAAGAATTTTGTGGTGCATGATAAAAAGCTTAGACTGTCTTAAAGAGACTGTTAGTAGAAATTTAGACATGAAATATTATTCTGGTGAAGGCACAGAAGGAAGTGAAGAGGAAGACAGAGAAAGCTTCCATCTTATTTTTTTTTTTTGAGACAGGGTCTCGCTCTGTTGCCCAGGTTGGAGTGCAGTGGTGCAATCTCAGCTCACTGCAACCTCCGCCTCCTGGGTTCAAACAATTCTCCTGCCTCAGCCTCCTGAGTGCTGGGATTACAGGCAGAGGCCACCATGGCTGGCTAATTTTTTGTATTTTTAGAAGAGACGGGGTTTTGTCATGTTGACCAGGCTGGTCTCGAACTCCTGGCCTCAAGTGATCTGACCGCCTCAGCCTCCCAAAGTGCTGGAATTGCAGGCATGAGCCACTGCGCCTGGCCTATGCTCTTTATTCTAAAGAAAATGATACAAAAATGTTAAAAATAAAAGGGAAAAAATATAATAAAAAAATATGGACAGGTTGGGCATGGTGGTTCATGCCTGTAATCTCAGCACTTTGGGAGGCCAAGGAAGGAGGATCGCTTGAGCCCAGGAGTTCAAGACCACCCTGGGCAACATAGCAAGACCACATCTCTAAAAATTTTTTAAATTTAGGACAGGTGCAGTGGCTCACGCCTGTAATACTAGCAATTTGAGAGGCCAAGGTGGGATCACCTGAGGTCAGGAGTTTGAGACCAGCCTGACCAACATGGAGAAACCTCATCTCTGCTAAAAATACAAAATTAGCCAGGCTTGGTGGCTCATTCCTGTAATCCCAGCTACTCAGGAGGCTGAGGCAGGAGAATCACTTGAAACTGGGAGGCAGAAATTTTTTTTTTTTTTAATTTTGAGAGGGAGTTTTGCTCTTGTTGCCCAGGCTGGAGTGCAGTGGCAGGATCTTGGCTCACCACAACCTCCACCTCCTGGGTCTTGAACTCCCGAGCTCAGGTGATCTGCCCACCGTGGCCTCCCAAAGTGCTGGGATTACAGGCATAAGCCACCACACCTGGCCAAAAAAATTTTTTTTTCTTAATTTAGCTGGGCACAGTGATGTGCGCCTGTAGTCCTAGCTACTTGGGAGGCTGAGGTAGGAGGATTACTTGAACTTGGGAGGTCAAGGCTGCAGTGAACTGTGATGGTGCCATAGAGCTCCAGCCAGGACAACAGAGCAAGACTCTGTCGCTAAAAAAAAAAAAAAAAGAAAAAGAAAAAATTATATGGACAGAAAGCAGGAATAACAAATCAAAACCACAATGCAATACCACACCCATTAGGATGGCTACTATTTAAAAAGAAAAGAGGCCGGGCGCAGTGGCTCAAGCCTGTAATCCCAGCACTTTGGGAGGCCGAGGCGGGCGGATCACAAGGTCAGGAGATCGAGACCACAGTGAAACCCCGTCTCTACTAAAAATACAAAAAATTAGCCGGGCGCGGTGGCGGGCGCCTGTAGTCCCAGCTACTCAGGAGGCTGAGGCAGGAGAATGGCGGGAACCCGGGAGGCGGAGCTTGCAGTGAGCCGAGATCGCGCCACTGCACTCCAGCCTGGGCAACAGCGTAAGACTCCGTCTCAAAAAAAAAAAATAAAAAAATAAAAATAAAAATAAAAAGAAAAGAAAAGAAAACAACAAGTGTTGACGAGGATGTGGAGAAATTGGAACCCGTGTGCACTTCTGGTAGAAATGTAAAATGATGCAGCTGCTATGGGAAACAGTACAGCAGTTCCTCAAAAAAATAAAAGCAGATGCCGGGCACGGTGGCTTATGCCTGTAATCCCAGCACTTTGGAAGGCTGAGGCAGGTGGATCGCCTGAGGTCAGGAATTCGAGACCAGTCTGACCAACATGTGAAACCCTGTTGCTACTAAAAATACAAAAAAATTAGCTAGGCGTGGTGGTGTGCGCCTACAATCCCAGCTACTCGGGAGGCTGAGGCAGGGGAATTGCCTGAACCAGGGAGGTGGAGGTTGCAGTGAGCTGAGATCGCGCCTTGCCCTCCAGCCTGGGTGACACAGCAAGACTCCGTTTCAAAAATAAATAAATAAATAAAATAAAAATAAAAACAGAATTACCATAGGATCTGGCAATTTTACTTCTAGGTCTATACCAAAAACAACTGAATTGAGAGCAGGGTCTCAAAGAGACATTTGTATCCATATTCATAGCTGCATTATCCACAATAGCTAAAAAGTGGAAGCTGTCCAAGTGTCCATTGGCAGATGAATGGATACAGGAAATGTGGTATACAATAGAATCTTATTCTGCCTTAAAAAGGAAGAAAATTCTTCAGGTTGGGTGTGGTGATTCACACTTGTAATCTGAGCACTTTGGGAGGCCAAGGTGGTAGAATCGCTTGAGGCTAGGAGTTTGAGACCAGCCTGGGCAACATAGCGAGCCTCCCTTCTCTACAAAAAATAAAAGAATTAGCTAGGCATGGTGGTGTACACTTGCTAGTCCCAGCTACAAAGGAGGCTAAGACAAGAGAATCATTGAGTCTAGGAGTTTGAGGCTGCAGTGATTGCTGCATTGCACTGTAGCCTGGGTGACAGAGTGAGATGCTGTCTTGAAAAAAAAAGGGGGAAGGAAACTCTTGTGCAAGCTGCAACCTGGATGAACCTTGAGGATGTTATGCTAACTGAAGTAACCAGTTACAAAAAGACAAATACTATATGATTTCACTTACATGAGGTGTATAAAGTAGTCAAAGTCATAAAGACAAAGTGGTTGCCAGGGGCTGGGAGTAGCAAATAGAGTTATTGTTTTTCTTTTTTAAATTTTTTTAGAGATGGGGTCTCATATGTTGCCCAGGCTGGAGTGCAAGGGCCATTGGTGAATGCAATCATAGCACACTACAGCCTCAAACTCATGGGCTCAAGCAATCCTCCCACCTGAGCCTCCCAAGTACCTGGGACTACAGGTATGAACCAACACATCTGGCTTGATGTGTTCAATGGGTACAGAGTTTCTGTTTTACAAGATTAAAAGAGTTCTGCAGATGCATGGTGGTGATGGTTGCGTAACATTGTAAATATACTTCATAGCCCTGAAATGTACACTTCAAAACAGCTATGATGATAAATTTTATGTTATGTGTATTTTACTACAGTAAAAAAAAAAAAAAAAAATTGAAAAACAAAAGCAGGGGTGGTAATATTCAGATTAGTCAAAGTATATATCCACAGCAAAACTTTTCATATTGAAATGGGAACCACCCATAATACAGACCAAGCCACGATGGAGCAACTGGTACCAGATTTGCTCTGGCCCCAACAAAAACAACTATTATTTAAAAAAGGACAAAATGGCAGGGTGCCGTGGCTCACACCTGTAATCCCAGCACTTTGGGAGGTCGAGGCGGGTGGATCGCCTGAGGTCGGGAGTTCAAGACCAGCCTGGCCAATGTGGTGAAACCTTGTCTCTACTAAAAATACAAAATTTAGCTGGTGTGGTGGCGGGTGCCTGTAATCCCAGCTACTCTGGAGGCGGAGGCACGAGAATCACTTGAACCCGGGAGGCGAAGGTGGCACTGAGCCGAGATCGTGCCATTGCACTCCAGCCTGGACAACAAGAGCAAACCTCCGTCTCAAATAAATAAATAAATAAATAAAAGGACAAATCAAACAACTGTTTTTAGACACAAGACTAGGCAGGACTGTGATCCTTGAGAAAAGGGAAGCAAGCGGAGGGGAAGAGGCAGCAGCTTACTGCCCAGAGGCACTTCCTGGACTTCAGAGCCAAGCACCATGAAGAAATAATGAAAGATTCCAGAAAGGAAAAAAGTGGAATTCCCGGAGCTTTGAAACACCACATCTGATATGAAAAGTTCACTGGATGGGTTTAATAAAAATGCAGAAGTAGCCAGGCGCGGTGGCTCACGCCTGTAATCCCAGCACTTTGGGAGGCTGAGGCGGGCAGATCACAAGGTCAGGAGATCGAGACCACGGTGAAACCCCGTCTCTACTAAAAAATACAAAAAATTAGCCGGGCGCGGTTGTGGGTGCCTGTAGTCCCAGCTACTCGGGAGGCTGAGCCAGGAGAATGGTGGGAACCCGGGAGGCGGAGCTTGCAGTGAGCTGAGATCCGGCCACTGCACTCCAGCCTGGGCGACAGAGCGAGACTCCGTCTCAAAAAAAAAAAAAAATAAAAATAAATAAATAAATAAATAAATAAAAATGCAGAAGTAAAGATAAGTGAACTAAAGCTCGGAAGGAAAAAAAGACTGAGAAAAAATAAACAGAAGAAAGAAAAAAACCAGAGGTTCAGTGACCTATGGGATGATACTGGACAGTTGGCCAGGTTGGAGTCAAACTCCTGACTTCAGGTGATGAGCCCACCTCAGCTTCCCAAAGTGCTAGGATTGCAGGCGTGAGCCACCGCTCCAGGCCAGAACAGCATCTTTAAAGAGACAAAGGCCGTGCTGGTTCACCTCATTTGTGTCTCCAGATCCCTGGCAGGTTGGCTATGGCTGACTGCAGCTACCAAGCTCCCCTGGCCGCTGATTTCTTGTTGAGCTAGACCATGAGGAACCCTAGCAGGAGGCCACAGGGAGGGAGGAGAGTAAGGTTGAGGTGTCAATTTCCAGGCTCACTCCTGAGAATGGTCTAGGGCTCACCCAAGGTCCCATCCTGTTAGGCTGCCCTTTCCTCTCTGCTCCCAGCCCCTAGGTTCCTGTATCCTTTCTCTCTCCTCTCCTTTGCCCAAGGGGAGCAATGGTCACTGTTGTTACAATGCGATGCATCGGCCCTGCGGTGTCCGGGAAGCAGACAGGGAGGGAGGGACGGTAACTACCGCGTCAATCTCGTTGAGGACCTTCCACTGTTCATAGGGCACACCTAGCGCCTCAGCCGTCTGGATTGTCCTCTTCATCTGGCTTGTCCAGACCTTCAGATCCTTGATATTCTGGTCACTGATGAACTGGGCCAGACTCTTGGCAAACTGAAATACATCATAAGCAAACTCAGACCCACAGGTCCTGGGATGCCCTTAAAGCATCCCACAGCCGCAGGGTTCATGAGATCATCCTCACCTTGAACACTCACTACAGGTTTGGTAAAAAGCATGAACTAACTTGTCAATGACACACATGCTGACACACAAGAACACAGTGCTGTTCTTGTCCACCCTCCCAGACCCTGAGCACAGTAACGCAGTTCCAGCTGTGACTCATCAGGGCCACTGCCTCCTCACAACCAGGTGCCCTGTGCTTCGTGACCACTGAGGTCTCACTATCTCCCCTGGACTGCGACACAGCCATCTGCTACACTGTATGGACTCAGGTCGCTCCAAGGGTGGCATGCCTCTGACAAAAGGGGCTCAGCGAGTGACAGTTCACACAGACACCAGAGATTTGCCTGTTGCTTGGTGACCTTCCTTACATGATGGGAAGATTCTAGGCTGAATGAAGGTCATTCACCTCGACTGCACATTAAAAGAATGGAAGCCCCACCCCCAAAAAATACAAATAAAAAATAAAGAAAAAAAAAAGAATGGGAGCCCAGCCCCAGCACACACACACATGCATAAACCTAGCCATGCAGACGTACAAATGCAGGCCCATGTGCACACGCAGGCACACATGCACTGACCTCCCTGCCCCGGGGGGACAGTCCTGGGTCCCCGCCAATCCGGCCCTTGAGGTTGAGCTCACTCTCCCCGTGCCGGCAGAGGTAGATGGAGCGGGGGGTCACGTGGATGTTCATGAGGTAATATACGATGCGGCTCTGGATGTGGTCAGCTACACGGTTCACCACGTAGCTCTGACCCACATCCATGATCTTGATATAGGACAGGTCCCTGTCCACAGAGAAGGTAGAAAGAAGCCTGTGAGTGTGGCCAGGGTCCTCACAGAGCACGTCTGGCCAGCCACAGAGTCGCTGCGAGGCCTTGCACCTCTGACCACCAGAGATTACAACCCTCAGGACCGTCAGCTGGTGTGCAAGTGATGGGGGTGAGGCGGGAGCAACACAGTGAGTGTGACGCACAGGCAAACCCTGTGGGAGACAGGAGATGGGAGGTGCTCGTCACTCATCATGCTTCCCAAAGGTGACATCCAAAGTTGGGGGTCCGCCATACCACATCATGACTTTCTCCGCTGCTCATGTGTCCCTGGGGCCCCTCTGGCCTACCTCCGAGTTCTCAACACACTGTCTGTAAGTTGAACCAAGAGACAGGTTTCCCCAGGGTTGTTGACTTGAGAGTAGCTGGCAAACGCTCCACGCCCCCACTCTTCCTGGCCAGCCATCCAAGGACCTGGCCTTTCCTTCCCGTGACCTCCTCCCACTACAGCCCAGTCCAGGTCATCCAAGTGTGCTGAGCAGCTGCCACACCCCACCCTGGGCAGCTGGTGGACGAGACAAGAAGCACAGGAGGATGGTGCCGGTGGTGGCAGCCGATAAGTCCAGCTCAGCCACTTTCCGTGCTCTGGATCCGTATGGCACTGCAGCTTGGACAGCACACTGATCAGTCTCTGTGGGGGTGCAGGGTGTGGGGGTGCACGGTGGGCTCTGGTTCAGGCCGAGAGTCCTCTGGATATTCTCAGTTGAGCTCTCACTGTCTGGACCTTGGGACCTTGGTTTGGGGGTGTCGTGATGACACCACCATAAAAGCAAGAGCAATGCTTACTGACAAACCACCACTCCAGACAAATGGATCACACCACAGAACCATGAAAAGAAATGCTGTGTGGGGGAACCATGAAAGCCACAGAGAGACCCAGGCGGCAGAGGCCATTCAGCTCAGGCCCGGCTTGGGCTGGCTCCAGAACCCAGCTGAGGACACTGCTCTATGCACACCCCAAAAGCATTCATCTCAGAGTTGCTTATGTTTCTTTGTTTACGTGCATCCTTTTTTTGTTTTTGAGACAGGGTCTCACTCTGTCACCTAGGCTGGAGTGCAGTGGTGCAATCACAACTCACTGCAGCCTTGACCTCCCTGGGGTTAGGTGATTCTCCCACCTCAGCCTCCTGAGTAGCTGGGACAACAGGGGTGCGCCACCACGCCAGGCTAATTTTTTTTTTTTGAGACAGAGTCTCGCTCTGTCGCCCAGGCTGGAGTGCAGTGGCGTGATCTCGGCTCACTGCAAGCTCCACCTCCCGGGTTCACGCCATTCTTCTGCCTCAGCCTCCCGAGTAGCTGGGACTACAGGTGCCCGCCACCACGCCCAGCTAATTTGTTTGTATTTTTAGTAGAGACAGGGTTTCACTGTGTTAGCCAGGATGGTCTTGACCTCCTGACCTTGTGATCCACCCACCTCGGCCTCCCAAAGTGCTGGGATTACAGGCGTGAGCCACCGCGCCCGGCCGCCAGGCTAATTTTTGTATTTTTTGTAGAGATAGGGTTTCACCATGTTGCCCAGGCTGGTATCAAAATCCTGGGATTAAGGAATCCTCCCGCCTCATCCTCCCAAAGTGCTAGGATTACAGGCATGAGCCACTCTGCCCGGCCTGTATTACAGATGCTTATAGAATTATAGAACCCAAGCACAAGTTTGTATTCCAGCCTTTTCACTGAATGCAGTGTTATATTTTCCCATGTCTCTCCACAATGACGAGTTATAATGATGACTGTAATACTTCACCAAGTATTACATTCTGTGATGTAATACTTCACATTATTATTTACCCAGCCCACTGCCCCATGTGTTCTGTAAGACAGGATTTGGTAAACTATGGCCAGACAGTCAAATTCAGCTGCGGGCTGTTTTTATCAAGTTTTACTGGAACACAGCTATACCCATTGATTTACATATCATCTATGTTTCATTTGTACTGTGACAGCAGAGCAAGTGCCTGCAACAGAGGCTGTACATCCTCCAAGGTCTAAATACAATATTTACTTTCTGATCTTTGACAGAAAATATTTGCCAACCCCTGCTTTAAGACCCCCTGCATAGAAATTTGGCTTGATTTCATGATGGAATAGTATAAAATCCTGACTCGCAGAGTTTCGGATGAGGTAGCAGGTGTTCTGCAAGTCACCTCTGGCCAAAAATTTCTGCCCCAAGGAAATAAACAAGAAAATCAGACCATCTCTGCTTTTTGGTCCCCCAGCCACCACCATGGGGAGCCACAGGAGGCAACCAAGTATGACCCCTGCTGCCCGCCATGGCAGCTGCAGGGCCCGGCGCTGCCCTGACTCACCTATCCAGGTCCTCATCTAGCGACTCGTAGGAGTTCTCGTAGCACTCAATGCGCCTCATGAAGTCCTCGGTAGCCTCGTCACTGTCGCGGTTAACATAGTCAGGGCTGCCCAGTTTCACTTGCTGCCGGAGCCAGGCACAGAGCAAGGACATACCAGGGTCAGAAGCCAGGCGGGGCCAGAGACCAAGGAGACTGCGGTGCAGGGGGCTGGAGGAGGTTGGGCCAGAGACCAGGGCGGGGACCTGAGGCTGGAAGCTGAGGTTGGGGGCTGGTCCAGCAGCTCCCTGGTCTGAGTTCTCATACGAGTGCAGAGAGGATATCACTAAGGGTCCAGGGATTGAAGTCCCTCATCCTTGTGGGTACGGGGGAGGCCTAGAGGCCTTTCCCCACCCTGAACTCTCATTTCCCCAGACCCAGATGGCCATTCCTGAGATAAACTGGGGGAGGAGAAGGGAAGAATGAGTCTTTCTTTCTCTGAAATATAAAACATGCCCCTCACCCACCCTCCCACCCCTGCTGAAGGTGCTCTCCTAGTGTCCAGGTGGTTATGATGGGGAGGAGGGGTGAGTGAATGTCCACCAGCCACCCAGCCTTCCACACAGTGGTCCACAGAGTGCAAGGCTCACCTGACCCAGCATTTGATGTTACACTGCCTCCCTAGCCCCCGCAAGGTTCAAGATCAAATTAAGATTAGCCAAAACCTGAAAAGGGATGTCCCTGTCACACACGACCTTCTGACAAGGTCAGATGCACCACTCACCACGATGTTGGCAGCTATGACCTCAGGATCCACACAGATGGACTCGACAAAAAAGGTCTGCGGCAGGACCAGAAGCGCCGGGATGGTGGGAGGAAGGAACACGGACATGTTCAGGGCCTCCTGCCTTGCTCGGAGCTCTCCATCCCCCGAGGCCCATGCTGACCAGCAGCCAGGCCCTGAAACCCTGCTTCAGGGGGCTGGAGGCAGGGTCAAGGAGTCCGGAGCTAAAGCAGGTGCTGCCCTATCCTAGACTCTCCCACCAAAACCCCCTTCCCTCTGGAAAGCAAACCCCAGGTGGAGACAGCCCTTCTCATCCCAAATTACGCTCAGGAGCCATGCCAGCCCCATGCCCCTTATGCATCAGCAGGTGGTGAAAGGAGCCCTGGAGGGCAGGGGGCATGCCACAGTTCCACCAAGGAGAGGAGCCAAGGAGGCCTCACCTTGTAGCCATTCTGTTCTCCAAAATTAAAGATGGTCGCTCTCCGTTCTCGGGTGGTGTTTGTGGCATCAAAAACCTAGGACCAAACTAGGGTTAACTCAGCCTCTGGCCCTGGGGAAGGTAGGAGTCACCTGAGGGCCGCAGCACAGGCTCTCTGGGGACTGGTTTTTTACAAGGACTAGCTGCTGCCAGGGCCACCTGCCTGGCCGGTCTCCTTCAGACTTGCAAGGGCTGGGCTGGCCCTCCCCTTCCTTGGAGAGAATGACCCAAGGAAGATGGAAGGAGAGGATGCCTATGCTCCCAGCAGGGGAGCAGATCTTTAGCACAGAAGAACCTACTCAGTGCTGCTCTGCACACAATGGGCACTCAGTTTGTGTTTGACCAACAGGAATTTCAGTGAAACCAGTTAAACCTGGTGAACTGAACCTACTTTTATTTCTACTCCATCTTGACAACCCAGTAAAATGGGAACGGAAAGATAAAGAGAAAAAGAGAGGACAGGAGATGGAGGCATCTACAACATTCTGTCAGATAGATCCATGGTGACGGACTCAAAGTCATGGAGGAAACCAAACACAGGTGCTCGCCAACCAGTTCACACCACCTGCGCAGGACCAGAGAACTCAGGAGGGTGTGCTGGCATTGCTAGGAAAAGGGACAAAGGTGGGGAGGAAATGGGAAGACTGGCTGGCTGATAAAGAAGAGCTGGAGGCCCAGGCCCCCTTCCCAACCCCATCCAGCTGGGCACTGACCCATCTGGAGCTCTTTGAGAAGCATCCTTTGATGCGGCCCACCCACCAGCATGTCTAAGCCGTTTTTTTAACAGCATCATTTTTTTATTTTTTAAGTTTTTGTTTTCTTTTCAGAGATGGAGTCTCGTTGTGTTGCCTGGGCTGGAGTGCAATGGCTATTCACAGGCAAGATCATATGCACTGCAGCCTCAAGCCTCTGGGCTCAAGAGATCCCCTAAACTTAGCCTCCTGAGTAGCTGGGACTACAATTGTGCACCACCACACCTGGGTTACAGCATCATTTTTTGTTTTTGTTTAAAAAAAATTTTTTTTGAGACAGGGTCTCCCTTTGTCGCCCAGGCTGGAATATAGTGGAGCAATCATAGCTCACTGCAGCCTCAACCTCCTGGGCTTAAGTGATTCTTTCACCTCAGCTTCCCAAGTAGCTGGGATTACAGGCATGTACCACCATACCTGGCTAACTTTTTTTTTTTTTTTGAGACAGAGTCTTGATCTGTCGTCCAGGCTGGAGTGCAGTGGCATGATCTCGGCTTACTACAAGAATTTGGAGGTGGAGGTGGAGAATTGCTCCACCTCCCTGGTTCAAGCAATTCTCCTGCCTCAGCCTCCTGAGTAGCTGGGACTACAGGCATGTGCTACCACACCTGGTTAATTTTTGTATTTTTAGTAGAGATGAGGTTTCACCATGTTGGCCAGGCTGGTCTGGAACTCCTGACCTCATGATCTGCCAACCTTGGCCTCCCAAAGTGCTGGGATTACAGGAGTGAGCCACTGCGCCCAGCCACACCTGGCTAATTTTTTTTTTTTTTTTTTTTTTTGAGATGGAGTCTTGCTCTGTTACCCAGGCTGAAGTGCAGTGGCATGATTTCAGCTCACTGCAAGCTCCGCCTCCCAGGTTCACGCCATTCTCCTGCCTCAGCCTACTGAGTAGCTGGGACTACAGGCACCCGCCACCATGCCTGGATAATTTTTTGTATTTTTTTAGTAGAGACGAAGTTTCACTGTGTTAGCCAGGATAGTCTCAATCTTCTGACCTCATAATCTGCCTGCCTCGGCCTCCCAAAGTGCTGGGATTACAGGCGTGAGCCTCCGTGCCTGGCCCACAGCTGGCTAATTTAAAAAATTTTCTGTAGACACAGAGTCTCGCTATGTTGCCCAGGCTGGTCTCAAACTCTTGGGCTCAAGCAATCCTCCTGCCTTGGCCTCCCGAAGTGCTGCGATTACAGGCACGAGCTACCATGTCAGCCCAGCATCATTTTTTTAAAAAGGGCATCCAGCCAGGGCTCACTGGACACTCCAGCAAAACCTTTAACAAGAAAAACAGAAAGTAAATCAAACAAACAAACAAAAAAAAGGAATTTGGGCCAGGTGCAGTGGCTCATGCCTATAATCCCAGCACTTTCAGAGGCTGGGGCAGGCAAATTGCTTGAGACCAGGAACTTGAGACCAGCCTGGGCAACAAGGTGAAACCCTGTCTCTATGAAAAATACAAAATTAGCCAAGCATGGTGGCACATGCCTGTAGTCCCAGCTACTCGGAGGCTGAGGCAGGAGAATGGCGTAAACCCGGGAGGTGGAGCTTGCAGTGAGCTGAGATCCGGCCACTGCACCCCAGCCTGGGCGACAGAGCGAGACTCCGTCTCAAAAAAAAAAAAAAAAAAAAGAATCAAGCTAGCATGCAGCCACCAGTTCTAGAAAAAGCAGCTCAGAAAATGAGAGTAGGGATGGAGTGAGTTGCCAGAAAGAGGCAGAGGTGATTTGTCACAGAAATAATACATGACAATTTCCATAACCTGGACAACAAGAGTGTTATGATGAAAAGGGGCCCCCTAGGACCATGTGTGGTGGAAGAGAGAAGACCCACCACAAACCACATCACCTTGAAGACCCTAAAGGCCTCCCAAGAGGAAGGGGCATGAGAAATTCTCAGCTCCCTCTCAGAGATGAAGCTTTTAGGAAGATCAGCAAATCAGAATGACGTGAGACTTCTCCACAGCCACACTAGAAGCCGTAAGACATCAGAGTGATGTTGTAGAAGTTCTAAGGGAAAAGCACTTTCCACCTAGAATTCTATACCCAACCATCAAATGTGAGGATTAAAAAAAGACACTTCAGACATGCAAGGTCTCACACAATTTACCTCCCCAAGCACCTTTCTCAGGAAGTTACTGGTGAATGTGCTTCAACGAAACAAATCAGTAAGTCTAGGAGAAGATGATGTGGGATCCATAGGCAGAACATTCAACCCAGGAGAGAGAAGGGCAATGGCTGTGCTACAGGCACAGATTGTAGCTGGGGACAGAGAACTCCGGAAGGCATGACTCCAAGAAGGAAAAGGAAGGGAAAGAACAGACCCTGTGTTTGACTATATAAGGTTGGGGTAGAGCCCTTTCCCACAGACACCCCAGCTCAACCCTGTTCCGCCCTTCCATCTGACTAGGGGGGCCAACACACAGGTGGAATCCCCTTAACCCAGGATTTGGTGGGTTCCTGCAACAACCAGTAATGCTGGGCAGGACTCTCTCCACACCAGGAAAAACCACATTTACTAAAGACTTAGGCAACCTGATGCCTGTAACTTCTGGGGTGGCCAACAATACAAGTATCCAGAGGGAAGTCCTGCAGGGTCAAGTGCGGCCACCACATACCCAGAGGGAAACTCCTGGCCCACATCCAGTCTCTCGCTTCCTCCTGCATAGCTGTTGTAGACTTCCTCCCAAGGGCTGGCACCCAGGGCATCTGGGGCACACACACCCTGCCTTCCCCTCCAGATGCCTGATGAGCAAAGGCACAGATGTGGGTGGGCTCCCATGTGTCACTCCCAGCTGTCACCAGGGTGTCACACTCACCGCCACATGTCCCCCCTCCTCACTAAGGAATCGCCGGACGTCACGGAGAGCTGCCAGGGCACACTGCCTTCAGGAGAGAAAACACAGGGTCAGCTCAGCACCCGACCCTGGCTGCAGGAGGGTGGCCAGGGACACACGACAGGAGGAGACATGACAGGAGAAGGAACAGTCCCAAGATCTCTTGCTCTCTTTTCAAAATTTCTCTTGTCTTTCCTCCGCATAATGTTCAGTGTTTGGCTAACTCTGCTCCTGTGAGGTGGAAGGCTATATATTCTTGGCCATTAGCAACATTTTTTAAGCACTACGTTTCTGTATTTTCCCTCATCTTCTCATTGTGTGCAAATCCATGTTGTCATTGTGCCATATTCATGATTTCTAATTGTCATATATTTTCCCTGATTATCAAAATAGGCCTCCTTTTTTTTTTGAGACTGAGTCTCGCTCTGTCACCCAGGCTGGAGGGCAGTGGTGCGATCTTGGCTCAGTGCAACTTCTGACCAGTTTCAAGCCCTTTTCGTGCCTCAGTCTACTGAGTAGCTGGGATTACAGGCATGCACCACTACACCCAGCTAATTTTTGTATTTCAAAATAACCATTTTTAAAAGCAGCCGTTTTCTTGTGTGCATGTCAGGAGTTGGTGGTGGGGATGGGAGGAACGCTAGTGCTGGCCCTCAGGCAGTGTTAGGCTTAATGCTCAACTTTCTTTCCTGAAAGAGAATTCCCCAAACCACCCCTTCTGGGGGAGGGTTCTGCATCTCTGCTTCTATCATATGCATACCCTCCAGAATGGGAATCCCGCACCTATGACCGAACACTGACTATACAGTTTTCAGATCTTTTTTTTTTTGAGATAAGGTCTCGCCCTGCCACCTAGGCTGGAGTGCAGTAGTGGGATCATGTCTCACTGCAACCCAAACTCCTGGGCTCAAGCAGTCTTCCTGCCTCAGCCTCCAGAGTAGCTGAAACTACAGGGGTATGCCACCACACCTGGCTAATCTTTAAATTTATTTTAGAGATGGGGTCTTGCTATGTTGCCCAGGTTTACACAATCTTTATAAGTTCTCAGCTTTTTCATTTATTGCTGCAAAATGGATTGACACATAAGGATTTTTTTTTTTTTTTTTAGACAGAGTATTACTCTCTGTTGCCCAGGTTGGAGTGCAGTGGTACAATCTCAGCTCACTGTAACCTCTGCCTCCCAGGTTCAAGCAATTCTTGTGCCTCAGCCATCCAAGTACCAGGGATTATGGGTGCTTGCCACCACATCTGGCTAACTGTTGTATTTTCAGTAGAGATAGGGTTTCGTCATGTTAGCCAGGCTGGTCTCAAACTGCTGACTTCAACTGATCTGCCCACTTTGGTCTCCCAAAGTGCTGGGATTACAGGCGCGAGCCACTGCGCCCAGCCAGGATTGTTCTCATCTTTTCTTTTTGAGACGGAGTCTCACTCTCTCTCCCAGTCTGGAGTGCAGTGGCGCGATCTCGGCTCACTGCAAGCTCCACCTCCCGGGTTCACACCATTCTCCTGCCTCAGCCTCCCGAGTAGCTAGGACTACAAGCGCCTGCCACCACGCCTGGCTAATTTTTTGTATTTTTAGTAGAGACGGGGTTTCACTGTGTTAGCCAGGATGGTCTTGATCTCCTGACCTCATGATCCACCTGCCTTAGCCTCCCAAAGCCCTGGGATTACAGGCATGAGCCACCGCGCCCGGCCTGTTCTTATCGTATCAATTTCTCCTATGAGGTCTGGAGACAGCTAAATTACCTTTTGATCTATTTTCTTTCTTTTTTTTTTTTTTTTTTTTTTGAGACGGAGTCTCGCTCTGCTGCCCAGGCTGGAGTGCAGTGGCCGGATCTCAGCTCACTGCAAGCTCCGCCTCCCGGGTTCACGCCATTCTCCTGCCTCAGCCTCCCGAGTAGCTGGGACTACAGGCGCCCGCCACCGCGCCCGGCTAGTTTTTTGTATTTTTTAGTAGAGACAGGGTTTCACCGTGTTAGCCAGGATGGTCTCGATCTCCTGACCTCGTGAGCCGCCCGTCTCGGCCTCCCAAAGTGCTGGGATTACAGGCGTGAGCCACCGCGCCCGGCCTTGATCTATTTTCTTTCCTTCTTCTATGTAAGTGTAAAGCTAGATCTCCTAGCCTTGTGTTTTTTGGTTTTGATTTTTGTTTTTTTGAGACAGAGTCTCACTTTGTTGCCCAGACTGGAGTACAGCGGCATGATCTCAGCTCACTACAACCTCTACCTCCTGGGTTCAAGCAATTATCCTGCCTCAGCCTCCTGAGTAGCTGGGATTACAGGCATGTGCCACCACACCCAGGTAATTTTTTGTATTTTTAGTAGAGATGGGATTTCACCATGTTCCCCATGTGGGTCTTAAACTCCTGACCTCAAGTGATCCACCCTCCTCAGCCTCCCAAGTCCTGGCATTACAAGCATGAGCCACAGTGCCCAGCCTTCCTGACTTTGTTGATCTTTGGATTTTGTGTTTAAACTCCCAGCATGTCAAAGTCAAAGAGCTCTCATCAGGACAATATGCCTGAAATACAGAGGCAGAAGCTGATCTGGAAACCACAGAGAAATCAGTGGTAGAGCTGAGTCCAGGGCACTGAAAGAAGCTCTTCTCTTATGGCTCCTTGTGACCTTTCTTTTCTTTCTTTCTTTCTTTCTTTTTTTTTAAGAGACGGGGTCTCACTATGCTCCCCAGGCTGGTCTTTAACTCCTGGCTTCCAGTGATCCTCCTGCCACAGCCTCCCCAAATATTGGGATTACACACGTGAGCTACTACGTCCAGCCCTTGTAACCATTTCTTTGCCCCAACAGTTCTTTCAGTTAGAGCCTGAAGGTGCTTTCTTCCTCATGCCAAAAACATCTGAATTCTGAGAGTCCAGGTAACTGGCATTTGTGGGGACATTTCTCACCACCTGCACTTAGAGCCCCATGTTCTGGGCTAAGATCTCTTTTGTGGGCTGCTCTGGCCATGACACCACCATGCAGAAGACACCTCAGGGCCCCGGTGGAGATGCTGAGGGAAGAGCCTGGGAGCCTGTGTGTGCGTGTGTGTGTGTGACAAAGTGCGAATAGGGTGAAGAGATGCATATGTGCATGAATCCACATGTGTGGGTGGATATGTATGAGTGTGTTGTGCCCAAATATGTACATGTAAATCTGTGAGTGTACCTGTGTGAGCATTCCCTGGGCCCATGTGTGAGCACAGATGCATACACACATAAGCGTGCACTATCCCTGTGTGCAGTGTGTGACTAAATGGGCACAGGTGTGAATGAGTGTGCCCGCATGTGTGCACATAGGATGTGTGTGCATGCACCCATGTGTATAAGTTTGTGTGTGTGTGTCCAAGCATATAGAGTATGCATGTGGGGGTGCCCATGTGTGTACACGTGGTGTGTGTGTATACATCTCTTCATGTGCTATGTGACTGAGCACAAATGTGATCATGCTTGGTGTGTACGTGTGCACAGATCCACATGTGCATACAGGTGAGCACAAGTGTGTATGTGCCCACACACATGCCTCTGAGGTATGCATGTGTGTGCACCACCTTCATGTGTAGTGGGTGACTGCATGTGTGTGGAAGAGTTAACACAGCAGGTGTGAGAATGGTCCCCTTCAAAAGGCCTGCTTGTGAGGTTGGCCGTTGGCCAGGATCGGGGAAATTTTTTTTCTTTTTCTTTTTTTTTTTTTTTTGAGACGGAGTCTCGCTATGTCTCCCAGGCTGGAGTGCAGTGGCGTGATCTCGGCTCACTGCAAGCTCCGCCTCCCGGGCTCACGCCATTCTCCTGCCTCAGCCTCCCAAGTAGCTGGGACTACAGGCGCCCGCCACCACGCCCGGCTAGTTTTTTGTATTTTTAGTAGAGACGGGGTTTCACCATGTTAGCCAGGATAGTCTCGATCTCCTGACCTCGTGATCCACCCGCCTCGGCCTCCCAAAGTGCTGGGATTACAGGCTTGAGCCACCGCGCCCGGCCAAGGATCGGGGAAATTGATGGTAAATGGTTCCCTCTAGTGATATAAAACTTTCCCTGAATTGGCCGGGCGCAGTGGCTCATGCCTGTAATCCCAGCACTTTGGGAGGCTGAGGCAGGTGGATCACGAGGTCAGGAGATCGAGGCCATCCTGGCTAACACTGTGAAACCCCATCTCTACTAAAAATACAAAACAAAATTAGCTGGGTGTGGTGGCAGGTGCCTGTAGTCCCAGCTACTTGGGAGGCTGAGGCAGGAGAATGGCATGAACCTGGGAGGCGGAGCTTGCAGTGAGCCGAGATCGCGCCACTGCACTCCAGCTTGGGCGACAGAGCAAGACTCCGTCTCAGAAAAAAAAAAACAAAACCTTTCCCTGAATTATAAGAGGAGCTCACTGTGCATAGACTGTTTATACAAACAACATGGTTTATGTTGGATACCTGCTTTCCTTCTGGAGTCTGGAATTTTGGTACATGCTAGGCACAGGGTGCTTATGTGACCAGCCTCCAATAAAAACCTTGGTCATTGAGTCTCTGATGAAATTCCCTGGCAGACAACATTTCACACGTGTTGTCACAGTTCAATGCAGGAGGAATTAAGTGCATCCTGTGTGACTCCATGGGGACAGAATCTTGATGCTCACTCCTGGTTTCCTCTGGACTTCACCCCAGGCCCCTTTTCTCTTTCTGATTTTGCTTTGTGTCATTTTGCCATACTAAGTCTTAGCTATGAGTCCAGCTATATGCTCAGTCCTGGGAGTCACCCTAGCAAATCACTGAACCTGAGGGCAGTCTTGGGGAATGCCAACACATCATGTATGAGCCTGCTCAGGTGTGTATGTATATACAGGGTGAGAACATGTGCGCCTGCATGTGTGTAATGGCCCTTGAATCATGTGTGGCTCACGTGAGCCCAAGTATTTATATGTGTAGGTGCCCACACATGTACATATACCCTGATGTATAATGTGACTGTGTACACAGGGGGTGTGCATGTGTATATACACATATGGTATATGCATGTCCAGATGTGTGCCTATGAGGTATGCACATGTATGCACGTGCCCACGTGTGTGTGTGCATGGGGGCTTGTGTGTGGTATATGACTGTGTGCAGGAGTATGAGTGTGCCTGTTTAGAATATGTGTACTCATGCCCTTGCATACATTTTTTTTTTTGAGACACAGTCTTGCTCTATCAATCACCCAGGCCGGAGCACAGAGACGCGATCTTGGCTCGTTGCAACCTCCACCTCTCAGATTCAAGCAATTCTCATGCCTCAGCCTCCTGATGTAGCTGGGATTACAGGTGTGCACCACCACATGTGGCTAATTTTTGTGATTTTAGTAGAGACGGGGTTTTGCCATGTTGGTCAGGCTGGTCTCAAACTCCTGGTCTCAAGTGATCCACCCACCTCAGCCTCCCAAAGTGCTAGGATTACAGGCGTGAATCACTGCACCCGGCCTTGCATGCACTTTTCTAGATCTTCTGCTGTGTCCAGTGTCAGAGAAGGACTTCAACATTGTGTGAGTAACTGGGCCTCTGGGAAACACAGCTGTCTCTTCCCAGGTTTTCCACTTTAAAAACTCCGGTTCTTTTATTTTGCTAATTGGGAAATTTTGGGCTGATTAATAGGAAATGGCCCTGTGGCCCAGCCAGAGCCAGGATTCGGATACAGGAGAGAGGGTTTCTAGGGCAGCCACAGGGTGTGCCTGCAGAAAGGCAGCAATGAGCCTGTCCCCAGCTTCTGTCGCAGGGTGACGCTGGACTAGCTTCCCAACCTCTATTGAGTCTAGGTCTCTTCATTTGAATTAATCCGAAATATCCCCACCTTAGGGGGACAGCCAGAGTGGAACGGCTGGCAGACTCTCCCCACTAACACTATGGATTCAGACAGGACAGACTTCAAATTCAAACCCTGAGTGACCCAAGGCACCCCCCTCACTTTCTGGCCTTGGTCTCAGCATCTGGAAAAGTGAGGCACCACCCACCACAGAAGCTGCTGGGAAGATGAGACAGGCTAGGCTATCAGCATCCACAGCTTGGGTTGTTTAAAATTTGCATCTGGTGGGGGTATTAAAAAATAAAATAAGGCCGGGCGCGGTGGCTCACGCTTGTAATCCTAGCACTTTGGGAGGCCGAGGCGGGCGGATCACAAGGTCAGGAGATCGAGACCATGGTGAAACCCCGTCTCTAGTAAAAATACAAAAAATTAGCCGGGCGAGGTGGCAGGCGCCTGTGGTCCCAGCTACTCAGGAGGCTGAGGCAGGAGAATGGCGTGAACCCGGGAGGCGGAGCTTGCAGTGAGCTGAGATTGCGCCACTGCACTCTAGCCTGGGCGACAGAGCGAGACTCCGTCTCAAAAAAAAATAAAAATAAAAATAAAAATAATAAAATAAAATAAAATAAAATAAAATAGGCCAGGCACGGTGGCTCACGCCTATAATCCCAGCACTTTGGGAGGCCAAGGTGGGAGGATCATTTGAGGTCAGGAGTTCAAGACCAGCCTGACCAACAAGGTGAAACTCCGTCTCTATTAAAAATACAAAAAAATGGCCGGGCGCGGTGGCTCAAGCCTGTAATCCTAGCACTTTGGGAGGCCGAGACGGGCGGATCACGAGGTCAGGAGATCGAGACCATCCTGGCTAACACGGTGAAATTCCGTCTCTACTAAAAAATACAAAAAAAACTAGCCGGGCGAGGTGGCGGGCGCCTGTAGTCCCAGCTACTGCAGAGGCTGAGGCAGGAGAATCGCCTAAACCCGGGAGGCAGAGCTTACAGTGAGCTGAGATCCGGCCACTGCACTCCAGCCTGGGCGACAGAGCGAGACTCGGTCTCAAAAAAAAAAAAAAAAAAAAAAAAAAAAAAAATACAAAAAAATTAGCCAGGCATGGTGGCATGTACCTGTAGTACCAGCTACTTGGGAGGCTGAGGCAGGAGAATTGCTTGAACCCAGGAGGTTGCAGTGAGCTAAGATTGCACCACTGCACTCCAGCCTGGGCAACAGAGTGAGACTCCATCATGAAAAAAATAATAATAATTAAAAAAATAAATAAAATTTGCATTTTATATGTTCCTTGACCTACCTATTGAGGAATATTGGAATGATGGACACTTTTTAGCAGTAGATGGGCTTAGATTCAAGTCTGGGTGCTGACATAAACTTGCTATTTTGTGTGAGACTCCTGGCCTGTCCGAGCCTCAGTTTCCTCATCTGTAAAAGGGGGGGTGACAACAGGCATCAAGAACCCAGCACACGGTAGGTTCAGACATTAGTCCCCTACTTTTTATCTGACTCAATATAACCAGAGGGTCCAGCCTTGATTTTTATCCACAATTTAGCCACAGAAACCTGAATGTCAGGCTCCCCTTCCCTTCTTGGTGCCACAGCCTTGCCAGGCCACACCGATGGAAGAACAAAGGCAGTCTCTGGTCTGAAGGTCCAAGACCCACAGCAGGGAGTTCCTGCCCCCTGGTGGCCAGAGAAAGAACAGGCAGCCTAGTGTGGACCCCAGTGGCAGCCTGGTAGCCTCTGGCCTGGGGCTGGGCTTAATTTGGGGAAGTCACTAGAGCTGGGTCAACCTCTGCTCACTGCCCTATCCTGATGGCTGGGCCAAGAGCAAGTCTCTGTCACCCTAAGTTGATAAGGTGCTTCTCAAGCCCCCAGCTAACACCTCCCGAGAAAAGCACAGCATGGCTGCTCAGACCACCAGCTGGTACTCAGTTCCTTGAAGAAAGGACTCAGTTCAAGTCTGAAAGTTGTTCGGGGTGGGGGTAGCATATACACATTTCTATCTCAGGAATAACAGCAGAAGTGTGAACGACTCACCCAGCAGCACCTAGGAGATGTCAATGCAAAGTCAATCACACCAGCAATCACACACCAAGAACATAGCAAGCACAGGGCAAACATGCTCCAAATACACAGGAGAGAGCTTATCCTGGGGCAAGGGAGGAAGTCCCCCGCCCCCTGCTCCATCCCTAAGGCCTGTATGCTTGTACTCACTCAGGTTCTCTTACCCAGCAGCAGGCATCCCCACGGGGGCGCTGGGGTGAGCGAGGATGACCTCCAGGCAGCAGCTCCTATGACCTGTGTGGGCTGAGCCCCTCTCACCTCCCTGAAGCTCTGTCCTCCCCTCCCACAGGCTGTTCTTCCCAAGGGCTCCTTAACCCCAGGGCAGGAATGGCCCAGCCACCAGGAGGCCACACAACACACCCTCTCTTCTCATCCCCAAACCCATCACCTCCCACCCCCACCACATCCTGAGAGATCCAGAGACCAGCCTTGTCACACGGCCCTGTCACACAGCCGTCAGGGCCGGGCAAGGCCAGGGCTCAGGAGTAGCTCAGTCATTCACCAGCAGCTCCACTCCAGGGGCTTCTCAGTAAATGGTCAGTAATGTGTTAGCTATCTCCACACTGGGTCCCCCAGCAACCTCTCCCCCAACACCCAACACATATACTTACTTCCTGATTTTCAGGCCCTCTTCATTGTCGGGGAGAAAAAATTCAAAAGATTTGTAGGTCTTGACCATGTTCCGGCGATACTGGCCAACATTGAACTCTGGCGGAAAGGAGAGGCTCAGCTTTCACAGCAACAGCAACCCCTACCAACCCTGACCTTGATCCACCCCCAGGCCAAAGAATAGAGGATAGGCCTTCTCTCTTCTCTTCGCCATGCCCCACAAAGCTTCCCTCGGATAGCTGGGGCCAAGCCTCACCCCGAGTAGGCACACCAATCCAGTTCAGGTATCGAGTGAGCTTCTTGGAGATGTAGGTCTTGCCCCTGGCGGGCAGGCCCACCATGACAATGAGCGTTGGGCAGTTGGTCATGCACACTAAAAGGCAAGCAGCACGGTGTCAGATGAGGGCCGGGACCCTCCCAGCAAACCCCTCCCTCTCGGCCTGTGTTCTCTCAGCCTCAGGGCATGGGAATGGCACCAGATGCATCTTCTTGGCTTCCTAGCATCACACAGTTCCTGGAGTGGCCCCAGATGCCGGTTTCAAGCCACCATTGGCGTGTCCCCCTTCCCCAGGCCCGCCTGGGCTCTGGCACACACAGTGGGATCTCTCCAGCCCTTTTCGTCCTGATGTGCACCACTAGGTATAAAGTCAACCGACCTTGCCACTGGCTAAACACAGCTAGGAGGGTCCCCACATCACGAAGGACAGGACCAAAACCCAGCAGGGTAATCAACATCCTGCCTCTGTCATCCAGGAATCCATACCCTAACATTTTTACATCTCTCCCACCCCAGCCATCACTCAGTGCTCCCAGAACACACAGCCCCACTGCGTGCCCTCCCCGTGGTGAACTTCTTTTCATCACACAAAGCCCACCTCAAAAGTCACTTCCTCAACGAGTCCTTTCCCCAAGGCATCTCCATGGTCACCAGGAACACCCTCACCCTCAATCCTGGTCACCTCACTAATGACACTCTTCTCTCTAGACTGATCACTTACAGCAGAAGAAGCCCTGTGGTATCTGAGCCCTTCAGGGTCCTGGGGCCTGGCACAGCGCTGGTGCTCGGGAACTGTGGGCAGGATCAGGGAGGGAGGCATCTAGAAGTCTCTCAGGGTAAGGACAAGGGGTTGAGACCAGAGACCCAGACAGATGCCCACAAGAACAGTCCCTCTGATAGCCCACCCACCACCATCCATGTGCCACAGGTCAGTGTGCCAGCCAGAGAAGATGCCAGGCTAAAGGAATGAAGGGTCTGAATGCAGCCCCTATATCCCCAGCTAGCTAGAACAGATGCCAAGGCAGCAGAACTGCCAGCTCCATCTCGTGGCACCCAGCTCAGTTTTCTTTTTTTTTGGGGACGGAGTCTCGCTCTGTCTCCCAGGCTGGAGGGCAGTGGTGCGATCTTGGCTCACTGCAACCTCCACCTCCCAGGTTCAAGAGATTCTCCTGCCTCAGCCTCCCAAGTGGCTGGGATTACAGGATACCACCACCACGCCTGGCTAATTTTTGCATTTTTAGTAGAGACAGGGTTTTACCATGTTGGTCAGGCTGATCTCAAACTCCTGACCTCAGGTGATCCACCCGCCTGGGCCTCCCAAAGTGCTGGGATTACAGGTGTGAGCCATCACCCCCGGCCTTCTTTTTTTTTTTGAGACAGAGTCTCGCTCTGTCGCCCTTGCCCAGGCTGGAGTGCTGGAGTGCAGTGGCGCCCAGCTCACTGCAACCTCTGCCTCCCAGGTTCAAGCGATTCTTGTGCCTCAGCCTCTAAAGTAGCTGGGATTACAGGTGCACACCTGGCTAATTTTTGTATTTTCAGTAGACACAGGATTTCATTATGTTGGTCAGACTGGTCTTGAATTCCTGACCTCAGGTGATCTGCCCGCCTTGTCCTCCCAAAGTGCTAGGATTACAGGCATGAGCCCAGCCCCCAGCTCAGTTTCCAGTGCCATCAAATGCGGTCTCACGTCAGAAGCCTCAGGAAGCTTCCTTTTCCTCATCCTTAGGACCTGGGTCAGGTAAAACCATAGCAGACAGGCAGATGGACAGATGTGGGGACCTGTCACTGCCCCTCTTCTGCCCACTTGGTTCTGCAAGTGCCTTCACCTGGTTGCCTAGACAGACTGTCCCCACCAACAAGTTGTCTCCCTCAGAGCACAGAGGCCCCAGGAGCACTTCCGCGGGGTTTCAGGAGTCAGGCCTGGGTTGCCATCTCGAGTCTGACACTCATTGGGAACTCTGAGCCTCGGCGTCCCCAGCTGTAAAACGGGGCAATCATCCCTCAGAGAAGCCTAGTGCTATCCCCATGGAAGAGCCTGGGCATTTCTGGGAAGCTGTGCCCTCTGTCCTATCCTGGCAGATACTGAGCTAAAGCCATAGGTATACCTCAGCACTGACTGCCCTTGGGACTCAGGGCGTGGAGGCGGTGGCCTGGCCCCAGGCAGGCCCTGCAGAGAAACAAAGGGCCTTGCTGGCCAGTGGGGGCTCCATCACTCCTGTGCATGCCCCTTGTTTAAAGGTGACCCAAACAGTGAGCCTCAGGGGCAGGAAGGAGGAGACCCCATGAAACAGGCTGACTGAGTGAGAGTGAAGAAACTTGCAGAGAAATATCAGCATTGGCTAAGGTGAGAGGAAAACAAGTCAGGCAAGGCCTTGCCTCCTCAGGGCCGGTGGACAGCTAAGGTCTGCATTGTTTGCATAGCTCCTGGCCAGGTGGCCGGGCTCTCAAGCAACCGAGGGTAGTGTGACAGCTGCTAAGCAGGAGGAAATCCTGCATCCACCCTGCTCCCGCTGACGGGGCCACCTCCCGACCGCTCCTTCAGGGGCTCCCACAACCTCAGGACTGGGGATCTGCACCCCCTTTCCACATCTCCTATTTTCCCAGAGACAGCTCCAGCCTCCTCCCTTGGCATTTGGTGACATTTCCCTTCCCCCCTCCCACCCACATGCGCAGCACAAGGTGCGCAGGCAGGGCAGCAAATCAGGCCTGGGTGCAAAACAAGGCAATAAATTACCTATCTCCTCTGCTCCCCAAGATAAGATCCCAAGGAAATGACCCAAAAGAAAACCAAAGTTCAAGTGTATCACAACAGCTCCGCTTACCATAGCAAAACACTGGGGAATTCCAGCCATGAGAAATTGCCAACTGAGGCACAACAAGGAGGGAACACATTGCATCCCTTGAAACAGAGCGCGTGAACTAAGCGGGCTGGGTGTGCAGCTGCACCTGCGGCTGTGAGCCCACAGGACCGTGACACTGAGCAAACAGGACAGCAGAACACACTGTTTATAGCTGGGCGTGATGGCCCACGCCTGTAATCCCAGCACTTTGGGAGGCTGAGGCAGGCGGATCACCTGAGGTCAGGAGTTCGAGACCAGCCTGGCCAATATGGCAAAACCCTGTCTCTACTAAAAATACAAAAATTAGCCGGGTGTGGTGGTACACGCCAGTAATCCCAGCTACTCAGGAGGCTGAGACAAGAGAATTGCTTTAACACAGGAGGCAGAGGTTACAGTGAGCCAAAATAGTGCCACTGCACTCCAGCCTGGGGGTACAAAGTGAGACTGTCTCCAAACAAAAAGAACACAGTTTATAACATTGAGCATGTGCGGAAGGAAATGTGAAGACATGTCAGCCCAACTTCCCTCACGGGTTCCTTTCCTGTAAATTTGCTGCAGGCCCCATGAGCTCTAGGAGCCAAGCGGCCTGAGACATGCCTGGCAAGGGGCAGTGTTTATGTTCCGGCACTTCCACCCAAGGAGCAGCCACAAGTCCCTGGAGGGGGTGCCAGAATTGACTCCTGAACTGCAGCTGCTCTCACCTCCTTAGGCCAGGCTGGGGAAGGAAGAGCTCTTTAAAATAAAGCAATGTGCCATGGAGGCCCTGTTCAGAGGGGACAGAAAGTCATCTCTCCTGTCGCCCTGTGCACACACCAGTCATGTCCTTACCCAGGAATAGTCTTGCCACCTTTCAGCTGAGAAAAGCCATCAAACACCGTCCTTTCTGCAGTCCTTCCTGAGTTGGCTCTTGACCCACCTGCCCCCAGAGTTTCTCCAGGTCTGAGCTCAGAGGCCAATGATGGGAAAGGTAAAAGCCTCCCAGCCCTCAGGTGTGGCTTTAGGTTTTATCAAGTGGGGGTGTGTCTGTGGGAGTGGAGGAGGTGCAGTACATCCCTCAGTCCACTAGCCCCTAGTGCCCTGAGGAGCTGGGGACTAGACTCCAGAGAAAACCCGGTACAAAGCACAGACCAGCAGTGGGTCCTAGTTCCTCCTCCCCACAAAGCCCTGGGACCAAATCCGCTTCCAGCCCCACCCACGCCCTCTGGGTTCGGACTGTCCTTGCAGTCACTCAACATACAAGTCTACCGTGCAAAGGGTAAAATGTTGCCCAAATGCAGGCACTGGGAGCTGGAGGTGCTGCATGGGCAGGTTTCATTCATTCACTACCCACTCCCTGCTGTGAACCTTGGGACCTTTGCTGAGGCCCAAGTCCCCACACAACCTGCAGGTCTCATCTTTGACCTCTCGGGTGCTACTTCCTCCTCCAGGAAAAAGTGTGGACCTAGAACCCAGTCTACCCCAACACCCTGAGACACTGTGATGGCATGAGCCCCTCAGCTCAGGCCAGAGCCACATTTCAGTCCCCCACTTAGAGCTTGGAGAAACAGAGGCCCTGCCTCAGGAGCTATGAGACCTACCCATTGGGCCTCAGCTTCCTCTCACCTGTAAAGGGGGTTGGCTTGGAGCTGATGCATCAATCCCTGACTCAGACGTAGTGAGAAGCAAACAAAGAATGGTAGTGATGACAGAATACTCTGCCTCCACTTATTGAGGACCTACTCCTTAAAGGCTCACAGACTTGGCTGGGCACGGCAGCTTGTGCCTGTAATCCCAACACTTTGGGAGGCTGAGGGGGGGCAGATCATTAGAGGTAAGGAATTCAAGACCAGCCTGGCCAACATGGTGAAACTCCATCTCTACTAAAAATACAAAATTAGCCGGGCGTGGTGGTGCATGCCTGTAATCCCAGCAACTTGGAGGCTGAGGCAGGAGAATTGCTTGAACCCAGGAGGCAGAGGTTGCCAGTGAGCTGAGACAGGACCACTGCACTACAACCTGGGCAACAAGAGTGAAACTCCATCTCAAAAAAAAAAAAAAAGGCCAGGTCCTCACTCCTTTCCTCTGTGTAGTAATAGCAGCCACTCCTCTAAGTCAGGACCACATAACACTAATAACACAGACTGGCTCTGCCTCCATGCCTCCAGAAGAGTCTCAAAGGAGGGCTGGCCATAGCCGTCAGGACTGAATGTGCATTGTAGACAGCCACAGACCCCAGGACCTACATCACAATCAGAGCCATGAGTTACCACGACTTGGTCTGGTCAGAAACATGGCCTTCCCCTACCAGGACTCACAGTGGGGCCAGAAATACACACACCCTTCCCCCAGGATTCATATCATGATCAAAGCCGTGGCCCCAGGCTGCTGCAGCAGGATGAGCACAAAGAACTCTCCCCTCGCTTATCATACATAAGCAGAGGCAGGATCACAGGGAGACCCAGGCATGTCACACAATCTCCTGATCTCCATTTCACTGTGAGTTAAACTAGATGTTCTCTGAGGTCCTGGACAAGTTGCAAATTCATTACAATGTTTCAGTTACTCCTAAAACAAATCTTTCTTTTTCCTGGTAATAAAAAAGTTGCAGGCCAGGACCCATGCCTGTAATCCCAACACTTTGCAAGGCAGAGGCCAAAGGATCCACTTGAAGCTATGAGTTGGAGACCAGCCCAGACAATATAGCAAGACCCTGTTTCTACAAAAAAAAAAAAAAAAAAAAGTTGGGTGTGGTGGTGCACCTGTAGTCCCAGCTAATCGGGAGGTTGAGGTGGGAGGACTGCTTGAGCCCAGTAGGTTGTGACTGCAGTGAACTATGATCGAGCCACTGCACTTGCTCCAGCTTGGGCCACTGAGCGAAAAAAAAAAAAAAAACAAAACTGCCAGCTCATTTAAGGACAGGCAGAAACTCAAGGAAGCGGTTTAAACACCTGGGACCCTAGGAGAGGTGAGCCCCTGAACAATTCCATGAATTTCAGCATTCTCCTAGCTGTTTCACCCTCCAGTTTTACTGTACACCCATGACCCCAGGTGGATACTTACATGTCCAGGGACACAGACACAGGCCCACATGGCATACTTTTCTGTCTCTATCCTGAGCACATCTGCGCTGAAGTTCCTACCCAAGCTCAGCTTTAAGGCCAAGAGGCACCCTTCCTCCTGTTGGAAAACTAGCCCACCTTTGAAAGTTCTGGGCTCAGAGAGGTCAAGTAATTCACCTAGGGCCACACAGCTCAGTTCCAGTCCAACAATCCGGCCCACGCTCCTTCGCCAGGAGAGAGGGAAGGGCCTGGGGTGCCCACAGGGTCCTCCCCAGGCTGGGGGCGATGGGGATTGGGGCGGGAAGCGAGGGGGCCAGCGCCCTCCCCGAGGTGATGATAGCCAGACCTAGTCACCGCCAAGCCGATATGCCCCCACATACCTGTCCCCGACCCCTGCTCTGCCACACCTGTCTCTGGCCCACCACTGTCACGACCGCCTCACCTGTCCCCAGCAGCCTCCCCAAGTCACGGCGGCCTCACCTGTCCCCGGTTCCCCACCTGTCTACAGCCCCTTCTCCATGCGAGACCCCCGCCCAGGCCGCCCTACCCACCCATCCCGGTGCACCTCCCATCCCCTCCCGGAGGACCCCGCCTCACCACCGCGCTGGCAAGCGTGCAGAGCGGGCCGCCCATTGCTGTATGGCATCCAGATCTTCTTCAGGGGGTTCTGGGTCAATTCCCGTGGGGACGCCATCCCGGGGCCGGGATGAGTCGGATTACGCCGCTTCCAACCCAGCAGCCGGGCCACCTCGGGCCACCCGAGGTCCCGCCCCTTGGGCCACGCCCCTCCTCAAGCCGCGACAGCCCATGTCTATCTTCCCGCAGGCCCCGCCCCAGAGTGAGTAGGCTCCGCCCCAGCTGGGAGGGCCCGGCCTCCGACCACGCATGCCCAACTCACGTACCCGCCCGTTTTGGAACAAGCGGGCCCAGTTCTTCAGGCCAGGATCGAGAATGCGCATGCTCAACTCCGGATCGTGCTGGCCCCGCCCCAGTTCAAGACCCGGATTATGTAGGCCCGCCCCGGATGCGCAAACTCAGCGCTCCCAATCTGCCCGCGCTGATTTGCATAGGCCCCACCTACGGGCCCCGCCCCGGCGCTGCATACCTGAGCAGCGGCACGCGTGAATTCTGCTCCCTCCTTGCCGGGGAGCCCGGGGCCCCCAGGAGGGAGGGGTTTTCATGCAGTGGGACGAGGCCTACGTGACCCGCATGGCCAGGTTGGTCAGAGCCGACAGGGGCCACTAGGCCTGTTGTGCCAGCCGTCAGCTCCGCTTCGCCCTCCTGCCCCTGCTCGGGGTCCCCCTTGACTGCTCCGAGCCCCGGGACTCTCCACCGTCCATAGGAGTGCGCTCAACCACGCTGGAAAAGCTCCTTTATATCATGGATAGAGACGCAAAACACATTTCAATATTGTTCCTCTTTCTCTTTGCTTTGGCTGCTGGGAGTAAATGCGTGGGACCTTTTTTTTTTTTTTTTTTTTTTTTTTTTTTTTGAGACGGAGTTTCGCTCCTGTTGCCCAGGCTGGAGTGCAATGGCGCTATCTCGGCTCACTGCAAACTCCGCCTCCCGGGTTCAAGGGATTCTCCTGCCTCAGCTTCCCAAGTAGCTGGGGTTACAAGCGCCTACCACCACGCCCTGCTAATTTTTGTATTTTTAGTAGAGACGGGGTTTCACCACTTTGGCCAGGCTGGTCTTGAACTCCTGACCTCTGGTGATCAGCCCTCCTCAGCTTCCCAAAGTACTGGGATTACAGGCGTGAGCCACCGCGCCCGGCCGTGCGTGGGACTTAGTAACCAAGTACTTTGGGTACTCACTAAGCCCGGCAGTATCTTGTCTTTCCAGAATTTCAGTTTTTCCAATTAACTTTTTTTGTTTGTTTTTTAGTATTTTGGTTTTTTTTCCAACTAAATTTTTACATATTTTTTGAAAATAATATGTTAATAACATTTTCTCTTCATCAGGAAAATGGGATGTGCACATCGTCAATCTTGCAGTATTATAGTATGAATTAAATATGTCAATCTCTAAGAAATTCATTTTAAACTACGTTAAGGTTGCCTTTTACTATATTTCTATCTCCCTCTTGTCTTTGAAAATGCACTGGGGACAAGGAACAGGGGAGAGATCCAGAAGTTCGTAAACCGCTGGCTCACTCTCTTGTTTGGCCCCCACCGGACTCTTTCAGGCTCCCGCCTCCTCAGGATCCCCAGCCCCGCCTCTCCAAGCTTTGTACACTCTCCGCCCCAGCCCCCATCAACACGGCTTCGACCTGAGCCACACTGCCCTCTAGCGACGTCATCCACGACACCCCTGTCCGGTGCCCTGCATCCTCAAGTTCTCTCTGCCCAGTGTGTAGCCAGCCAGGAGCCAGGTGTTGAGGGCATGGGACTGGCAACAAGACTGGCCTCGTGGGCTATAGGTGTAGCACCCCTTCCCATGCCATCCCTGCCAGAGCCCTGCCTTGGATCAGTCCAAGTCCACCCAGCTCTTTAAAGCTTGGCAAGAACCCTTAAGATGACTGACACAGATGTCTTGCCCACATCATAGGAAATGAAGATTCCGAAGGTCCACATTCTGGAAGCCCATCTGGACCCTCCCCCAAACCAGCTCTAGCTGCTTGCCCTGGGAACACCCTGCCCCAGGCAGGGTCAACGACTTCTTCCTTCCTCATCCTCCTTTTGCAGTATCCACCCACTCATTCCTCCACCCCAGTCCCAGCAGATCTGAGCACATCCATGGGCGGCTCCTGATGAACTGGGTGCCCCTTGTGTCCTGCTCCCTACTTCTCCAAAGCCACTCATTCTGTTTGTGACACAGTCAACCCTCTTTTCTTCTGGCCACTGCCAAGGCCATCGTGGTGCCACTGTGGCCTCTGAGACCTCATTACCACACACCCACACCCTGTCTAACCCACAGGACTCATTGCAAAACCTATCTCCTCTGATATCTACAGACACCCAGCACCTCCTCCGGCCTGTCCATTCTTCTCTTCCCAGACCTCCTGGCACACTAATCAAGGGCTGGGGGTAGAGGACAGCCGGCCTGGGCAGGGGGCCACGGCTATCTCTGGGAAGGCATCCTCACACCCAGACAGGATGAGCCTGGTTCCCAGGAAATGCAGCAGCTCTGCACCTCCCTCTCTTCCCCAGAAAGTCTACCCGTGGCTGACCCAGGCACCCTCCTTCAAGCCCCTATGTCCAGCTGGAAGGTCACAGTTCAACATCAGGAGATGCCTGGGGTTCCTCCCCAAGGCCACAGTCCACATCTGCTCTGAGGATATTCTCCATCTCCCCTCCCATGGCCCTGTTTGTCAGGTGGGAACCTGAGGGTCGGGAAGAGGGAGAAGGGCCCAAGATCACAGAGTGAGTCCGCAGTGCAGCATGGACTCAGTTCAACTCCCAGCCTTCCGGACCTTGCCTCCCACACTCCACTGGAATTGCACAGTCCACCTCCACACGTGTGCTCCCACTCCCCCGTGTCCTCTCCATGGAGATGCTGTCCCGGCGTCTGCTCTCTCAGCATCAGCGGATGCCTGGTAGAATCCCTGGCCCTCATGGCTTTTTCCTCCTCAGCATATCCCAAAGCGAGCCAGCTGTCCTGTCCCAGGTGTGAGAAGTACGCTGGGATGTTTGTACACACATGTGTGAACATGTTCTGCTCAGCCTCTGCCCACCATGAACCTGGCTGGCCTGACCCTGGTTGGCTCCCAGGGTGCCCTCTGCACTGACAATGGACTTCCTCCCAGTGTCCCAGCCTAGAAGCCATGTGGTGGCCAGTCCTCAAAGTTCACTCTTCCCAGTCCCTGTATCTACTGGCCAGTCGTGACAGACCTGCCAAACCATCCCACCACACACACACGCAGATACACACACACACGCAGATACACACACACACACACACACACACAAAATTTTCTTTTTTTTTGAGACAGAGTCTCGCACTCGTCACCCAGCCTGGAGCACAGTGGTGCAATCATGGCTCACTGCAGCCTTGAACTCCTGGCCTCAAGCGATCCTCCCATCTCGACCTCCCAAAGCCCTGGGTTTATAGCCGTGAGCTACCACATCTGGCCCACAAACCACCCTTTGCAGCATAAAGACCCAGGGGTGTCAGTGCGTGCCACACAGGCCCTCACACTGATGCACAGAGACACTGGCACAGCTGCACATGCACACACAGATGCACACACACTCACAAGCCCTGTACCCAGGCATGTGCAGAGACAGGCAGGCTGCAGTGGGGCCTGCTGCTCTCTGCTGCCTCCCTTCCCATATATATCTCTCCACCCCCACCCCTGCTGTCCACTGGGAGGTTCAGGAGTTTCCAGGAATTCCAGCTTCCTCTGGCCATTTCCAGCAAAGGATTGTCTCCTGTGTTTCCCTGGGCCCAGGGCTCACAGGGAGTGTGAGGTTTTGACTTCGGGGTATAGAGCCATGTCACCAAGCAGCCTGGGAACCCTGATCTGCACTTCCTTCTTCCAGCCTGCCACAGGGCGTACAGTAGGTGCTTAGGGATTCAGGACCAGCAAGGGCACACAGAAAGAGTTCAGAGAGGTTCATGACCAAACTGTGTACATAGCAGGTGTTCAGAGAAGCTCAGGACTGGCACAGGGCACACAGCAGACACCCTAGAAGTGCTGGTTTAAGGGCTAAAGCCATATCATGTGAAACCCTTCCTAAATGAGCCTCTAGACCTCCCCAAACTGGTGTGACCCCTAAGAGGAGACCTGGACAAACATGATCCCTTGGAGGCCAGCAAAGAGCAGAGCAGGAGGGCCTGGGCAGCTCCAGCTGGCAGTCCCTCCCCCTGGGCTCGAGGAAGACACTATTTATAGTTCCCCATTGGCCCAGCCCCCTCTCCTTTGCAAGGCGACAATCTTCCCCCTCCTTCAGGCCACTGACGGATGAATGCCCCTCAGAGCACCCCTAAACCAGGAGAGACCCCCCAGCATTCTCGCACCCCACCAGCACAACTCTGACTTCATCCAGGTCTTTCCCTAACCCCCCACCCTCCCCACACTGTCCCGTGCCTACCCCGCCTGCTGCTCCCTGGCCCCAGGTCCGTCAGGGAGCTGCCTCCTAACGAGCATCTGTCCATCCTGCAACCAAACTGGCCAGGGCCACTGCCCCCTGCAGCTCCAGAGTGGGGTCACCCCGCCCAGCACTCTGAAGAGTGTGGTTCCTGCAGCCCCGCCTCCCCAGCCCGCCCTAGGCCCGCCCCTACAGGGCTGCTTACAACTGCGAGGGCAGCGCCAGTGCCCCCACTCCAGTCAGCCGGCCACGCTCGGTTAATATGGCCTCCCTCTCCCGCCAGAGCTGCCCATGCCACCCAGCGTCTGCCTTCATGTCCACCTAGAGTTGTCTGCACGGCCCAGAGTGCCTGTCCCCTCTGCAGGCAAGCCTATCCACGATGCCCAGAAAGTCAGTTCCGTCTCTGGCCCAACAATGGAGTTGGGCTGTGAAATCAGGCAAAACTTAATCCTTCCAAGCCAAGGGACCAGGTCAGTCAAGGGGGGAGCTAGGGAGGAAGGCAGAGAAGCCAGGTGTGACTCACCCCTCATGTGTCACAGCCTGGGTGCACATGACTGGGATTCTTGCACATCCCATCCTTCAATTGCTTTGCATTTATTGAGCACCTCCTGCTGTAGGACTTCCATGTCTGCTACACACACAATGCTCACAGGCTTGCTGGTGTTGCTCTGCTTTACAGATAAGGAAATCAAGGCTTGGAAAGGTGAACACCTTTGCCCAGGGCAATCTGTGCATGAAGTGGGGCAGAGTTTGGTCAGAGCTCCAGCAGCCTGAGCCCTGTCTCCTGTGAGCCATGCGTGTCCCTGGGTTGAGGCTGGGGATGCAGGGGTACATGGGGAGGACAGTGCCTGGCTAGGAGTTGTGCTTGCTTCATGCAGGTTTGGGGGACAAGCACCCACTCCTCTCAGACCCCTCATGTACCTTTACTCTGCTCACACACACTCATAGCTGTCAGAGGACCAGCCACACACGCACACATGCGTGCCATGGTCATAGGCTTCCTGTGTTCAGGCTTTGTGCCTGGAGATACCCCTCACAGCCCCGTCCATCTGGGGCAGGTGCTGCCTCATGGGGCACAGAGCAAGCAAGTGACCCTCAGCCAGCATCTCCCTGTGTGGTGGCCTGTGGCAGGACAGACCTATGGGCCTCAGAGGGTTGTCTCAGAGGCAGTGTTGAGCTCTCGTGTTGAGGCTCCTGAAAGTAACATGATGATGACTGCATGTGGCAGTGTCCAGGTGCTCTGTGACTATGGGGCACCCAGACACAGCAAGACTTGCCACAGCAGTGACCTTACATGGTAGCATCCAAGCTGTTCAGACATATATTAGGTCTGTCGGGCACACAGGCATGGCAAGACTCCATGTGGCAGTGACCCAGCTTAGCAATGTCCAATATCCAAGCTGTCCAGACACACTGTGACTCTGTGGGGCACTCCGATGTGAAATGACCTGCATGACAGTGGCTTCATGTGGCAGTGTCCAGACACTCTATGCCCAGATGTGGCAGCATCTGTCCAGCTGTGTGGCTAACCTCCAGGTCTTCCCATCCAGGGCAGCCCTATCACTGTGACCCTCTCCCTCAGGCTCAGCGGCGGCCGACACGGGCCAGGATGCGGGCGTTGGTGGTGGCCTGCTCCCTGGCAGCCCTGGCCCGGGCTTGCTCCAGTAAGATCTGCAAGAGCCCGATGGAGACATCCAGCGATAGGACAATGCGCGAGCCAGAGTGGCGGGTGGGGCTGCGGTGGCTCTGGGCAGCCCAGGGCCATGTGGGAGCAGCTGAGGGGCTCTCTGAGGCTGCAGGTGCAGGTCCGGGAGTGGTCTGGGGAGAATTCTGAGGGCGGAGCTGGAAGGTTGGGATAGGGGTCACTGGGACAACCAGGACTCTGCCAAACATCAGGACCATCAGCACCAGCAGAGCACACCTGGTCATCGTGAGGTCAGGCTGCAAGGAGAAAATGGGCTCAAGCAGGGGCCCTGGTCAACAGGGGTCCATGGACAGAGACAGATGGCAAGGGCAGAGCGACAGAGAGGGGGATGGAGAGAGAGGAAGACACCGAGAAAGGGGTTAGAGAGGCCAGGCCGGAGACAGAGAAGGGGAAACAAGAGGAGAGGCAGAAAGCAAGACAGAAAAAAAGAGACAAAGAAATTCAGAGACAGAGAGACAGCAAGAGGGGGAGATGAAGGAGATGGAGGCAGAGCAAAATGGAGACTGGAAGAAACAGACAGAGACAGAAACGATCCCAGAGACAGGGAGCACGATGGAAAGAAAGATTCAGACAGAGAGAAACACAGAGTCCACAGGAGGGCAGGCAGTTCTCAGCAGGAGAGCTTGCAGCTGATCCAGGAAAGAGAAGGGCAGGAATGGGGTCTCAGAGGCAGAAAAGCAGCTAGAGATCCCAGAGCCCTCTGGGTCCAAGCCCTCCATAAAGCCAAACCCCAGATCCACTCAACCCCCAAGATCCTTCCCATCCCTACCCAACCCAGTCCTACCGCCACCAGCTTCTTCTGGGGTAAGTCAGGCTGCCGTGGCTGCCTGGGGCTGGGGCCAGGCAATGCTGTCCTGTGGTCTGACCCTCTACCCCGCTTCAGGGCCCATTTATCTCCCTCAGCCCCCTGGGGTGGGAGCTGGGACATGCTTCCTGGCATGAGGCAGCCCCCCAGCTATGACTCATCCCTCCCAGGGGGCAGTGGAGACATGTCCTTAGCTCCCACCCTATCTACTCCTTTCTGGGGACAAGTTAGAGACTGCGAATCACAAGACAGTGACCAGGACTGGGCAGAGGGACTGTGTACCCATGCAGAATAATACCAACCCCCCCAGGGAAAACCTTCCCCCTTGACACCCCCATTTTCCCAAACAGTCACAACAGGAGCCTTTTAAAACAGCAGCTTTAATGCCCCCCAGAATCAGCACCATGTCATCACAGGCTTGGGTCAAGGGGCGGGTCAGACGCCAGTCACATCCGCTCACTGCCCACAGCCACCCCCCACAGTGAGTCATCTGCCAGGGTGGCAGGAGCCACAATGGGGGTTTGTCCACAGGGGGGAAGGCCAGACCCACGGGACCAAGTCACTGAAATAACAGACATGCACACGCACGCTCACGTGCACACAAGCCTCTAGCACCAAGGGGAGGGACAGCGGGTTCTGCTGAGACCCTGACTCCTCTAGGGGATGCTGAATCTCAGCTCATCATCTGGGCCTCAGTCCTGGGTAGCACCTGGTGAGGACAGGTTGGAAACGGTCATCAGCCATCTGACCTTACCCAGAGAAGCTCAGGCAGAGGCACCCATGGGGAGGGAGTTGAGGCTACAACAGGAAGTGGGGGCTCTGACCTCAGAAGGGTCCATACTTAGGTCTTTAAAGAAGGGAACATGGAAGGGGACCCTACTGGGGGCTCCACAGCTGGTGCTCAATATTCAGCTCTTTGGTCTGGGTATCTGCCCCAGGTCCCCTAGTGTGAAGGAGCGTCTCCTCCAGGACCCTGACCTGGGACCCTGGCCCAAGGACTCCTCCCCCAGACCCTGATCCAGGCAGGTTCAGTGCCCAGTCCCCCCACTGTGGGGGCTCAGCTCATACCTATCCCCTGGCTCTGGGCCACTCGGGGTGGGCAGCGGCGCTCACAGGCCTCACGGGTCCCAAAACGGTTGGCATTCCCTCCACAGCCGCCATAGACAAAAGGGTGACAGGCCTCTGTGCTGCCTGGCACAGCCCGATGGTACCAGCGCAGGGTGTAGGCAGTACAGGAGCCCTCATCCAGCGGCAGGGAACAGGGGTCTGGGCCAATGGGGTCAAGTCAATAGGGGTTGTGGGAATCAGAGAGGGTTAAAAGGTCAGGGGAAGGTCAGCAAGGGTCAGCTCTGCCTGCCCCTCCCCAAGCCCCGTTGGGCGCAGCCCCCCATTCTCACCATCGCTATCCCAAGGGGCTTCAGGGTCCTGGTACTCCTCCACGGAATACTCGGAGTATTCGGAGTACTCATCATCCTCAGGGGGCACCCGCTCTGCAGGTAGGGCAGGGTGTGCTGGGAACAGTGGCTGCTGGCCCCGGGGCAAGGTGGGCAGCACTGATCTCCATTGTGTGCACACAGTGCCCATGCGTGTGCCCTGCATGCAGACCCTATGTGCTTGGCATGTGCCCTGCATGCATGAACACCCATGTGCATGTCTGGGCCCCACCCATAGCTGCCCCACGGGTTCAGCTGTCCTCACCTTCCTCCTCTGCATGAGAGACGCGGAGCACAGGCACAGCATGGAGCTGGGAGCCAGCAGTGTCTGCAGCATAACTAGGTAGGGGTCCTGGAGCCAAGAGCAGGGGCCTCAGGGCCCTGAGGTCACCATGGGCAGCCATCCCAGCCAACCCCGCTGAAAGGACCCAGGTGATAGGCAAGGCAGGGCCTGGGGTGAAGAAAGTTCTGCGAGTAGAAAACTACTCACGTGATCCGGATGCGATGAACTGGCCCTGGCAGGCTAGAGGGGGCAGAGAGGGATAGAGAGAAAATGACAGAGAGAAGGATGGGAAGATGGAGAGACAGACAGAGACACACACGCAGAGGGGTAGAGATACACAAAGAGACATCAGGAGAGGGTAACAGACAGGAGAGAGAGGAAGAGAGAGGGTGGGAGGTAGATAGAGAGATGGAAAAAGGGAAGAAGGCAGAGGAGAGCGAAGTTGGGAACAGGCCAACAAAAGGCAAGAGACAGAAGCAGGCCAGACACAGAAACACGCAGGCGGCGCAGACAGAGATGGGAAGAGACAGCTTCACTCTGATGCCCCTCAGGGTCGTCATAGTCCCATCGGGTCCAGGTCAGGCCCAAGGGGACCAGCTCTGGCTCCCACCATCATCCTGCTCCCCATACAGCCAAGCTGGACATCCAAGAACACTGCATGGCAATCCTCATCTGCCTGTGTGTCGCCCTTCACTGGGGACACGTGTCATGTGTCAGTACTGAAGCACACGTGTCCTGTGTATCCATCCATCCCCCCATTTTCTTAACTGCTTGCCCTGTAAGTTCTAGGGGCCTGCCTGCCCTTGCCTAGGGTGCTGGCACGGAGTGGGAGACTGCAGGCTGGGCACCACTCACCGCAGTGCTGACTCATCTCCTGGCGCACAAAGCCCCGGATGTCATCCTCCTGGGAGCAGAAGGCCAAGGGAACCATGAAGAACCCATGGCTCACAGGAAGGACATAGGGCACATAATGCAGGGACCATAGAGAGACTGCATGGAGCCAGGGCCCAGGGGTCAGGGTGCTGGGTGAGGGAGGGAGGGCCCCAGCCTACCCAGGCCCACCCAGGCCCACCCAGGCCCACCCAGGCCCATCCAGGCCCATCCAGGCCCATCCAGGCCCATCCAGGCCCACACTCACCGTCAGTGCAGCTTCTCCCTTCTCGCCTCGGGGGCCAGCAGGCCCTGGCCGCCCCTATGTATAACAGATGGGACCAGGCTGTGACCTCTGATCTCAGGGACAACAGAGGTCACCCCGATCTCTGACCCAAGCCTGGGTATCCCAACTCACCTGCTCCCCTCTCTCGCCAGGGGCTCCAGGGGCCCCAGGAGCCCCCACCACTCTCTCTCCAGGGGGACCTCGCTCACCCTGTCAGACACAGGGACCAAATGAGCAGGGTCAGAGACAGCAGGGATCAGGAGTCAGGCAGGTTGGGGGTCACAGCTTCAAAGGTTGGGGCAGGCAGGCTGGAGGATGATTATGAGGTTGGAAGGGTAGGGAAGGGGTCAGGAGTCAGAGCTGGGGCCCCTTACCTTCTGGCCCTGAAGTCCTTCAGGGCCTCTGGGACCAACACCGCCAGGTGGCCCCGGGGAACCAGCAGAGCCATCACTGCCCCTGGGGCCTGGGAAGCCCCCAATTCCTGGGGTTCCCTGGGGAGATATAAGACAGAGGCAGTAATTAGAGGCCCCAAAGATGGACCCTCTCCCAAAGGGCACGCTTCCCTCAATTCACCATGACCATGGCCTCAACTCACCCGTTCCCCTTTCTCGCCCTGGTCACCCCTGGGGCCTGGCTGCCCATCAAAGCCTCGGTCACCCTGGGAACAGAAGAAGCATGAGAGACCTTCTGCCCTGATCTCCCTCAGCTCTGGACCCTCCCTGAACTGCCATGCACTCCCTGGCCTAATGCCCAAACTTTCTGTAACCCGAGTACCTGTGAGCCAACCAGATGTGATCCCCATGACTCCAACTCCACTATAGCCCCCTGTCCTGATACACATGCCCCCTCTACCTCCCATGCTTTCATCCTAACTCCACTGTGACCCCAACCCACCTTGACACCTCAAGACTAGCCCCACTTCAGTCCCAACCCTCCACAGCCTTCCTTGTCCCTACACCCCCATGACCCGACTGTGAGCTTCCCTGCCCCATCCTGACTCCCTGTCATGTCCACTGTCCACAGACCCTGTACCTTGGGACCGATCAGGCCCTCCTTGCCAGGGGCCCCCGACTGGCCCGGCACACCAGGCTCCCCCTGGAGAAAAAAAGACATGAGCTTGGCCCCAGTCCGCCCATGGCCCCCTCATTCTGAGCGTGCCCACACTCACCATCTCTCCTTTGTGTCCTGCCAGCCCAGGGCGGCCTGGGGGACCAGCTTCTCCCTGCAGGCATCAGGCAGTGGGGTCAGCCTTAGGCCCCAGGCCCCATAGCCCCCCCATCCCCCATCCCCTCTGCACCTTGTCTCCCTTCTCTCCATCAAGGCCACAGGCTCCCTTCACTCCCCGTTCACCCTGAGGGAGAAAAGCAGGTGAAGAAGTGATTCCCAGACGCCTCACTCTGTGATCCCCTTCGCCCTGAAACCAACTCTCCAAACAGGCCTCAGGTACTCCAACCTCTGACCCAGCACCCTAACATCTGACCCCAGGCCACTCGCCCTTCAACATTAGGCCTTTCTGACCAGAAAAAAATACAATCTTGTTTCTTTCCTACCTTGAGGCCCCGGGGACCCATGAAGCCAACATCTCCTTTTCCTCCTCGAATGCCAGGCACTCCATCCTTTCCTGGGGAGCCCTAGCAGGGAGAGGGTCCATGTGAGGTCAGAGGAGGTCAGTGAGGGACCAAAGAGAATTGCCCTGGATAGTGGGTAGGGAACTCCATGGGATGGGAGTCACCTCTGGAGGTCGGAGCCACTGAGGCTTGCCATGGGGACAAGGGTCACCACAGGCAGGGGATAAGGGTCACCATCAGCAGGGGATACCATCATAGGTGGCTACTGTGGAAGTGGGGGACCCTGGGCAACATGAGGACACCATGAGAGCACTGGGTCACTGTAAGGTCAAAAGCTACCACATTGGTGGGACCACCACGGTGACGGGGGCCCTCTGGGAACAGGGGGCCCCTGTGGGAGCAGGGGCATCTTACCGGGTCACCAGGGATCCCTGCTGCACCAGGTTGACCCTGTGAGAAACACAGATGGGGGAGCCCTTCAGTGGGACTGTCCCCAATGCTGGCCCATCCGCTGCATGTGTGGCCACTCAGATGCTCAGTGGCCGGGGCCCAGCCCACACACAGATCCCAGGTGAACACACATGGGGCCAGCAGCGAGGGAGCCAGAACCCCCGGCACTCAGAGGACCCCCAGGATATGTGTGTGTGTGATGCTGGCTCTGGACCTGGGCCTGGGCCTGGGGCAGGACTTGCCTGGGGTCCTGGGAGTCCACGCAGTCCTGGCGACCCAGCTGAGCCCTTGTCACCAGGCTCTCCCTTGCTGCCCTGTGGGATAGGGAGAGGGATACAATCGGGACCAGACCAGGCTGGCAGCTTAGAATACAATGAGCCCGCCAGCTGGGGCAGAGCTTGAGTCACTCACGACCGGACCCAGCGGCACGCCCCTCCCAGCCCATGCCATAGCAGGGTGGAGCTGGGGGCTGTAGTCCACAGACTGGCTCATTTCTCACCCCAAGGACTCCAGACTCTTGCCCCTCCCTCTTATCACTGGGTTCCTCATCCCATCTGAAGCACCTTCAGATGGGGACACCCAAGGAGCCCCCTTCCTGTCCCTATAGGGCCCCTCATAGGGCCAGTGCACAGAGCTCTCCTAACCTCACACCAAAGCCTTGAGCTCTCCCTGGAGCCCCTCCTCTCAGTCACTCCACAGTCAGCCACAGAACCCCTTCCCCCTGAACCCCAGAAAGTCCCCTCCTATCCTCCCCTCCTGCCCTCACAGATGCTGTGGAACTCCCATAGCCACAGGACCCCACAGACAGTACACCACCCCCTTCCCCGTACCTTGTCACCAGGGTCCCCACTATCTCCCCGAGGTCCTTTGTCACCATCCAAGCCCCGAGGCCCTCGTTCGCCCTGGGTTGGGTAAGAAGTCATGGTAAGGGGCTGAAGGTCCCTCACCCTCTGGGGGTTTGAGCTCTCAGATGCCCTGGGCCAGCCCCATGGGGTCCCTCTCGCACCCAGGGAAGACCCAGTCTGCATGTGGGCTCACTCACCATGTCCCCCTTGGCACCCCGTGGCCCTGGAGGCCCCAGGATCACAGCGGAGTCTCCCTGAGGGGGCAGGGAGGAGTCAGAGGAGTTGGGAGCACCCTGGCCCCTGCCCTGCCCTCCCCATGCCCACACTCACCTTGTCGCCCTTTAGTCCTGCAGTCCCAACATCACCCTATTGTGCGAAAGAGTGTGAGTCCCACCCAAACTGGGGAGGCCCCAGGCCTGAATTCTAATATCATGCAAGATCCACTCACCCGTCCCACTCATGCCAGGACCTTCCCCACATTCCTACCTTCTCCCCACGCTCTCCCCTGCTGCCAGGGGGCCCCTGTGTGAGAGAAGGCGACTGTGAGCTACAGGAACTAGGGCAGTGGAGGAAAGAGGAGGATCGAGGGGAGGAGGGAAACACTGGGGACCAAAGGGGACAGGGGTAGACCAGGAGGGCCAGAGGGCTAGGGAGGATGGCAGAGAGTCCTGGGGCACAAAGGGCACAGGCAGGGGACTGAAGTCACAGCACTGTCACTTCCTCCAGCAGGACCCACCGTGAGTCCTCGGGGTCCCTCCTGGCCAGGGCGGCCATCTTCACCCTGGATGGTGACATTAAGTTCATTGACTCAGAGGTTGGAAATCTGAGGCAAGAGCTGGGATGAAGGGAGCTCGGCTGTGGAGTAGGACGTACATACCCGGACGCCTGGCTCCCCACGCTCGCCTCGGGGCCCGGGCAGCCCTGCTCCAGGGTCTCCCTGGAGACCAACAGGACACGGGGAATCAGTGAGGGGAATCAGTGGGGGACGCAGGATCATGGGAGGTCAGTGGAGGCTGGAGGGGGTGACGAGGGCACAAGAGACAGCCGGTAGCATTTGTCCAACCTACCTTGTCTCCTTTGAGTCCAGAGGCCCCAGGTGGTCCCTATAGGTCAGAGTGAGGTGAGGGTCCTGTGGGTCTCAAAGTGCCTCCCCCAACACCCCACAGTATGGCCCGGCCCCCATCTTAAGTCCTCACGAGGACAGGCAATCAAACACGTGGGGCTTTAGGGCACCTCTACTCACCACTGACCCCGGTGGTCCAGGTGGCCCCAAGGGGCCTGGAACTCCTTCTCTCCCTGGGGGGCCTGCCAGACCCTACCAGAAAAATGGAGCAAGAGAGGCAGAGAGTGACTTGGAAACCCTCCTACCCTCTGCCCCCTCAAGACTGGGAACCCCCAAAGCAGGGCCCTCTCCTCCCACCACAGATTCACCAAGCCCCTACATGCTGTTTCCAGTCCCTCACCCGCTCTCCGCTAGGGCCTGGCTGACCCATCTCTCCTCGAGGGCCTGTCTGACCCGGGAACCCAACACCACCAGGAGCACCAGGGGGGCCAGGGAGGCCCAGATCTCCCTGAAATCAACACAGCAAAGGGAGGAAATGGTCAATGCAGGACCTCTCCCGGGACTCTCATCAGAACTCCCTCTTCCTCCTACCTCCAGCAGCCGCCTGGCCCGCTGCCCCCACAACCGGTGATGGGGTATGACTTACCTTCACACCTGGAGGGCCAGGCAGCCCAGGGGAGCCTGGGACCCCAACTCCTGGGTCACCCTTTGAGGAAAAGAGGCATCAGATCAAGCTCATGGAGTCTCAGGACCAGGACCCCAGCAGGGACCCTTCTGGGTACACATACCTTGAAACCTTTGGGTCCTGGAGCCCCTTTCTGACCCTAAAAATCCCAGCAAACAGCATGTGAGAGGGTAGGAACATGAGCACAGAGTTCAGACATGGCCCAAAATATTCCCAGGGGAGCTCAGATGTGACCATGAACACCTGGGAACTCAGACATGCGACCAAGAATTGGAACTCAGACATGACCATGGCCTGTCTCAGGATGGCACAGACAGAGGGACACTCAGATACGACCATAGACAGGTGGGAGTTCCGGCATGGCCACAGGCACACGGAGCCCACACACGAGTGCAGACATCTGGCTCCACAGACGTGAGTGCGGACACACGGGAGCTCAGAGGGGAACCCCAACACGTCCACTCCCGGGTAGAGCAGGCGTGGCCACAGGCTGAACGCTGGCAGTCAGGGGCAGGGGAAAGGAGGACTGTAAACACAGGACCAAGGAGAGGTTCACAAGAACTCAGGTGTGTTCTGGGATCTGGGAGATCAGACCAGAGCACACATGTGTGACCAGATGCGGTGAGGAACAGACCAAGGACAGGCACACAGAAGCCAAGACACGGCCCCCCAGAGCTCAGTGTGTGGAAGCTAACAGCCTGTGGCTCCCTGTTCTCCAGGGAGCAGGCTCCTGGATGTTGGGACATGCAGCCTGACTCAGGGGCTCAGACATGTGCCCAGGCCCAAGAGTGGCCCCTTGTGCCCACTATCACCCGCCTCAGGCCAGGCTCACCCTTGCCCGGGCCCCAGACTCACATCTTCCCCAGGGTCTCCGGGCTCCCCTGCACGGCCAGCTTCACCCTGCAAAGAATGGCTGGAGAGGGGTGTCTGGACTGAGCCTTCTCTTCTCAGTACTCAGGTCCTGGGGCCAGCCCACCTCACCTTCTCGCCTCGCGGCCCTGGCAGTCCTCGGTCACCTTTGGCTCCCTGTTGACAGAGGTCAGGAGGCAACACAGTCACAGATGAGACTCCAGAGGGAGGCATGAGGCCAGGGCTCAAATATGGGGTCTACTGTGAAAGCTGAGGGTCATGAGGGTGGGTAAACTATGGGTCAAAGGTCAGATGTTGGGCCACTGGAGAGACAGGAACCCCAGAACTTCTGCTGTCAGAAGTTCCCTACTCACCGGCTCACCCACCAGGTCTCCAGCAAGGCCTCCAGGGGCTCCCTGGTAAGGGGGAGGGGTCAGTGGGATTCCTCGGCCCCCACCAGTTGACCCCTCCTCACTGGCAGCCCCTACACACTCACCTTCTCTCCCTTTGCTCCAGGGAGCCCGACCACAGCCTGTGGGGAATGCTAGTGAGTTTCCTTCTCCTCCCCGCCCCCACCCTGCCACCCCCATGCGTTTGGAAACAGGCTTGTGGGTGAAGCAGAGGAGTTACTGCAGGGGGTGGAAGTCAGGGTCAAAGATCACCTGTCCAGGGGCCCCCGTGGGGCCAGGCTCTCCTTTAGGTCCGACAGGGCCGGGCAGACCTGGTGATCCCTATGGCACAGCAGCGGGAGGAACTCAGTGTCTCCACTACCACCCCTGCTGCCCCACTCCTCATATTTCAAGCTCACAGCGGGCCACCACACCCCACAGCAGGCCCACAGCGAGCTGCCCCCAGAACACATACTGGCACACCAGGGCTCCCTCTGTCTCCATCTTTTCCACCGGCACCATCTCGACCTGGGGCTCCCGGCTTCCCTGTCTCCCCCTGAGAGGGAGGAGCTCTGTCAGGGCTGCCTGCTGACCCCTGACCCCTGGAGCCCAACCCTTGACCCCCAGAACTCACCACTTGTCCAGGCAAACCTGGAGACCCCTGTGGACCCTGAGGGAGAACAAGTAGGATGTCAGGGTAACAAGGGACACACAAGGACATGAGAGAACATGGGCCCCAAGGAGTGAAAACACAGTGTCCCTGCAGGGGCCACAGGGCTCACTCACCACAAGGCCCGAAGGCCCGGGGGGACCAGGAAGTCCCACAGCTCCAGTAGGTCCAGGCAGGCCCTGGAGGAAGAGAAAGTTCAGGGCAGTGCCAACCCCACCCATCTCCCTATGACCCTAACATGTGAGCTAGGCCACTCACCCGTCCAGGGGGTCCTGTCTCTCCAGGCTCCCCCTGCAAACAACCCAGAGACTGCATGAGCAGAGCCCACGCGGCCAGGGCTCCTGGAGCTCAGCCTCACTGCAGGAGATGACAGCCCAGGAGGTTGGCACACACTACCCCGGGCATGGACATGGCTCAAAGGAGCCTCCTCCTCCCATCCACACACCTAGACTCACCTTCAGGCCAGAGGGTCCCTGGGGTCCTGCAGGGCCAGCAAGACCCTAGAGAAAAGGGTCAAGGGCAGGGAACAGGGCTCAGGGATTAACACAGAGAAGGTGTGGCTTATCAGTTGTGGCCAATGCCTATCCCATCCCTTCCAGACCCTCACTCCCTGGTCACTCACCGGGGCACCAGGTGGTCCAGGGTCTCCATGACCACCCTGTTGGGGAGAAAAAGAGTCTGATTAGGGGGAATTAGCCTCGCCCCACCAGGGAAACTAAGGCAGTACTGCTCATTGGGGCAGGGCACAGGATGGAGGCAGGATAGGTGAAGGTTCTTGGGTACTCACCGCTGGGCCAGGGGGTCCTCTTGGACCCTGCAGACCCTACGTAGAGAGGGCACTGATGAGCCTCAATCTGGGCCTCACTTGGGCCTGTTCCCAACCTCTGGGGCTTTTACCTTGGGGCAATTTCCATACCTCACCCTTTCCAGTCACAGATAACACCTACCTATCGGCTGCCTCTCACAGATAGCACACATGGGCCTGCACACACACATCCACATACAACCACACACACAGACACAGGCACACACAGACAGGCACACACAAGCAGGCACACACAAACACACACACACAGACATGCACACACACAGCAGCAGCAGCACCTAGCGGAGGGTCCAGAGCCTGGGCCGGGTGCTTCAGCCATCACTCACCGGCTTCCCTTCAGGCCCAGCCACACCACGCTCTCCCGGTAGACCCTGCAGAGAACAGGTTTCAGGCCTTAGTTTCCCAGTTCCAACTTCCCCTCCACCCACCATCCCCCTTGACAGAGTCAGGACTCAGACAGTCCCAGGCAGTGCAGACCCCAGCCCTGCACATAGAACAACATATATGAGAGCCACCTTCTTGCACATGTGTGGCTGTTGGGCAAGGACTTACCAGGTTGCCATCCTGGCCCCTCGGTCCAGGCTCTCCCCGGTCTCCTTTGATGCCTGGCACACCCTGAAGGCAGAGTGTTGTGCCCTGAGCCCCCAGTCACTGCCACACACCCAGGTACTTAAGCACATCACCTCTCACGTGCCCCCAGAAAGGAGGGGGACTCTATGGAAGTGTGGGGAGAGGTCTCACCCTGTCTCCTTTGGGACCTCGGTCACCATCGCTGCCTGGCTCCCCCTGTGGGGATGAGATGTCAAGTCAGTCCCTAGTGCCACGGTAGAGGGTGGCCCCGAGCTGAACCCACACACTGACCTTAGCACCCTTGAGTCCAGGGGGTCCCTGTTCTCCAGAGAGTGCAGGACCTGGCCCATCCACAGACACCTAAAAACACAAGGTCACAGGGGAGAGATGTCTCTGTCATAGAGGCATGGGCGGGTCATCACAGATCTTAGCATCACAGAGGGTTACAGGGTCAGAAATTCCAGGGTCATGGCACACACTACCATATTTCTGGGGACCAAGCTAAGGGTGGCTTCCTGGTCACCAGTCACAGGCTTAGGGCAGGGATGGGGTGATCACCTTGGGGCCAGGGGGTCCAGGGAGCCCAGGGGATCCAGGGAGGCCAGGAGGGCCATCTCTGCCCTGCAGGAAACAAGAAAATGGGGTGGCAGCCCCAGCACAGCCTCCAGGCAGCCTGCGCCACAGAGCCCATCGCAGCCCACCTGTTCTCCACGTTCTCCTTTCTCTCCCCGTTCTCCCTGAAATGCAAATAGCGGGTGAGGGCCAAGCCCATGGGGGTCCCACCCCTCCCAACCGCTCTTCCCTTACTCTCCCGGCCAGCCCCCAGCCTCACCCTCTCTCCTGGCCTTCCTGCCTCTCCCACACCCCCAGCCCTGCCTGGGAGCCCGGGAATACCAGGCTTTCCAGGCTCCCCGGCAAGGCCGGGAGGTCCAGGGGGGCCCCTCTCCCCAAGGGCCAGGCCAGGTGGCCCCTGAGGGCCAGGGTCTCCACGGTCTCCCTTCAGCCCGCGTTCTCCAGGAAAGCCGATGGGGCCCTGCAGGAGTTGAAGAGAGAATGCTGGTTGCTGTACAGCTACACCCCCACAGGGTACACCCCACTGAGCCACCTCTGCTCACCTCCTTGCCTGGGGAGCCCCGCTCGCCTGGGTCCCCCTTGGGGCCTCGACGCCGTTCGGGCACAGGCAGGAAGCTACCAGAGCTCTCATCCCAGGTCTCCACGATCTCCCGCAGGGCAGACACCTGAGGGACAGCAAGAGGTCAGAGGAGCGGGGTGCATCGCTGCAGCTCCCGTGCCTGTGGGCCCTGCTAGGCCCACTTGCCCCTATCCCCAGCCCCTAAACAACCCACCTTGATGCCTGCAGTTTCCAGCAACCGATCCACGTTCTAGGGACAAAGGCTGGGTGAAGGGCTGCCCATGACAGAGAAGCTCCTGCCTTCTGCTCCACGCAGCCTCAGGAAAGCACCTCCACGCCCTTTTCCCCAGGCCTCTTGCCCAGAGCACCCTTTAGCACTTGGCTGAGGCATGGCTGGAGACCCCTGAGAGCCCCTTTCTGGCATGTCCCCACTGCCCAAGTTCCCTTGAGTGTGGGCTACAAGAACCCCAATGGGGCAGGGCACTGAACACACAGCACAGAACCTATGGAGCCTCGTGGCAAGGGGAAGGGGATGGTGAGGTGGCCCCCATGGGCATGCAAAACAGAATCAAGGGGACTTCCCAAGGCTGGCTCACCGGCACACTTCCAGGCTCTCCTCGCAGGCCACGCTCTCCAGGGAGGCCCTGGAAAAATGAAGACAAACTGCTAGGAACCAGCCTATGGGCGTGCATGTGCGCATGTGGGTGCTGTGGCTACCTGGGCGTGTGGAAAAGGTGGGGGCCTCACCTGCTCCCCTTTGGATCCAGTCTCCCCACGGTCACCCTGAAAACAAGAATGACCAGGTGAGGAAATGACCCCCAGCCTGGTCAGCCCCTCATCACGCCCCCTACCCAACATCCACACACTTACTTTGGGGCCCGTGCCTCCTGGAACACCAGGAAAACCCTGAGATACGGCAGAACACAAAGGGGTCACACAGGCCTATGGCTTCCTGGGAGGGTTATCCATGAAAACATAATGGCTTCTAATGCTCCCAAGTCCCAGAATGACCCAGGACACTCACCTGGCCAGGAGGGCCCACTGGCCCTGGGAGGCCTGGAGGGCCCTGGGGTCCAAGGATGCCAGGAACGCCACGCTCACCCTTGGGGCCATCACGACCCTGTGAGGGATGCAGTCAGCATCAGGACCCTGAGACCTCAGAAAAGAGTGGAGTCATATCCCCCAGGGTCAGGGTCAGGGTCAGGGGTCAGAGGTTGCAGAAAACTCCAACACTCACTTCTCTCCCAGGGGCACCTGAATCTCCTTTCTCTCCCTAAGGAAAACAAGGATGCTTCAGACATGGCTCCAAGCAGAGACCAGGGAGACCCCAGGTGGGGGACTTTACCTTCCTCCCGTCTTCTCCAGGGTCCCCAGGTTCTCCCTGTGGGCAGAGGACTCACATCAGCCCAAACATTCACTTGTGTCTGACTGCAAGACACTATCTTGGCAGATTTCAGATGACTATGACTGTATTTCTGGGCCTGTAGCTCCATGGCTGTGTATGTCTTGGAGCATGGCCTGTGGCCGTCCGAGTGAGCTGCTGCATGTCTAAGGGTGTGCCTGTGCAGCCCTGCTCACCCCAACAGGCAACTGCACACATGTCCTCTGTCTCTGGCTCTCTAGAGGTAGCTCCACATTCATGCATCTCGGGGTTGGTGATTGTCCACATGTCCTGGGTGTGTGCATATCCATGTGTGTCTTAGTACATGTACCCATGGGTCTGGGTGTCCTAGTCTGTTTGCACATCTTGGCCCATGTCTGCATATGGGCATGGGCTTATACATGTCTCCAAAGGCCCCCAGTGCCTTGGGTCTTGAGGCCTATGTCTTGGCATCTGTCTGCAACTCGTGTGTAGCTCAATGTGTACGACCATAAGCGTGTGGGTGACGATATAAAGTCATGTGCCAGCATGTCGTAGCACATGTCACAGGTCAGAGCCATCCATGTGTGTCTCACCATGTCTCAACACAGGTCCACATGCAGTCTGGGGTCCATGTCTGAGCACATGAGTCTGGGTGGAAGTGTCTGGGTGTCAACATGTCTCTAAGTGCCTCAAATGTGGCTTCACACTAGTGTGCTTGTGCCTGTTGACCTGTCTGTGGCTCTTCACTTGTGCCTATGGCTGTGGATTATCTGGGCATGTGTCAACCCATCCTGGCACAAATTGGCCCATTCACCAAACCCCTATGTTTCTGTGAGGCTGCATGTGTGTGCATATAGAACTATTTTTCCAGGCCTGATGCGGTGGCTCACGCCTGTAAACTCAGCACTTTGGAAGGCCGAGGCGGGCGGATCACCTGAGGTCGGTTCGAGACCAGCCTGACCAACATGGAGAAACCCTGTCTCTATTAAAAATACAAAATGCGGCCGGGCGCAGTGGCTTAAGCCTGTAATCCCAGCACTTTGGGAGGCCAAGACGGATGGATCACGAGGTCAGGAGATCGAGACCATCCTGGCTAACACGGTGAAACCTCGTCTCTACTAAAAAATACAAAAAACTAGCCGGGCGAGGTGGCGGGCGCCTGTAGTCCCAGCTACTCGGGAGGCTGAGGCAGGAGAATGGCGTAAACCCGGGAGGCAGAGCTTGCAGTGAGCTGAGATCCGGCCACTGCACTCCAGCCTGGGCGACAGAGCGAGACTCCGTCTCAAAAACAAAAAAACCCAAAATGCCAGGCGTGGTGGCGCATGCCTGTAATCCCAGCTACTCAGGAGGCTGAGGCAGGAGAATCACTTGAACCCAGGAGGCAGAGGTTGCGGTGAGCCGAGATCGTGCCATTGCATTCCAACCTGAGCAACAAGAGCGAAACTCCGTCTCAAAAAAAAAAAAAAAAAAAAAAGAACTATGTTTCTGGATGCATCTGTATGTCTGGGCCAGGATGCATGTGTCTGCACGTGTGCCTCATGTGTTGCTAGAGATCTTGGCTATGTAGGTGTGCTGGCGTTTCTTGGCAGGTTTCGCCGCAGTTGCCCTGGACACACTCACGTTTTTTCCATTCAGACCAGGTTTGCCATCCTCGCCTGGCTTTCCCTGTGGGAACAGATCACTGGTCAGATGTCAGGGATCAGGTGAGGGTAGTAAGGGGGAAAATAGGGTAACATGAAAGTCTGGACTCACCGGTAATCCAGGGGAACCAGAGGGGCCAGGGGGGCCCTGTTCTCCACGGAGGCCTGGAAGCCCCTGGAAAAAGTATTTGTTAAGATTTATAGGGCCTCTGAGATATTCCTTGGGGCATACCCCATGGACTAAGAGGACCCCAATAAGATCTCCCTCCAGGGTACAGACCCCCAAGACTGGGAGGTCCCATTGAGATCCCTCAGGCACAGACCCCATGGATGGGGGGCCCCCTGCTGATACTCCCAAGGGAAGAACTCCCAGAACTTGGAGGGCCTATGAAGACTCCCAAGGCAAAGAAGGTCAGAAAGGGGGATTCTACTAAAACCTGTCTGCCAGGGACTGAGACCCCTCCCGAGGACTGAGACCCCTCCCAAAGGCAAGGGTGAACCAACGCCCCCCACTCTCCTGATGCTGTGACTATGATGATCTGGTCGGAGCTTATGCAAACCCCTGAGTTCCCTCTGTCCCAGCATCTCCCCTCACTTACGTCTCTCCCTGGGTCCCCAGCTTTGCCTGCAGCACCCTGAGGAGAGACTCAAAGTCAGTTCATCATGGTCATGGGGTCAGGGGCTCTAGTCCCTGTAAGCCTAAGGCCTGCATGGCAACAATGCACCCCACCCAGGCAGGGCTCTGGGAGAAGACAGAGACAACATGTCTGGCCCCAGAGCCCGTCAAGGCCAAGACCAACCAACGAGGCTGGGGTCTAGGGCCCTCATGTGAAGGGATAAGGGAAGGGGACAACCAGGCAGGACTACCTAGACTCACATTCAGCCCAGGGGGCCCAGAGGCTCCTGGTTTCCCATCCAGTCCGCTCCGGCCATCCAGCCCAGGGGGACCCCGGTCACCCTGTGGAAAATAGAGTGGTAAGAGGCCACCAAGGCCGAGGTGGATCTGATAACCCAGGCTCATGTCCTGAGAAACCTCCACACCCTCTCACCTTTTCTCCTGCTGGGCCTCGGACACCTGGGTCCCCCTGGAGGGAACAGGGTCAGATAAGAGGTGAGGGCAAGATGGGGACTCGGCAGACAGGGCAAAGTGCATCACTCACCTGTGGGCCTGGGGGCCCGCGAAGCCCATCTATGCCCTGAAGATAGGGGAGGAAGAAATCAGAGTGGGCCCTCCCACACCTGCACCCCCAGGACCAGCCATACTCACCCTATCCCCAGGGGCTCCAGGGAGGCCAGGGTCGCCCTTGGGCCCTCGAGGACCCTCTTGTCCGCGGTCCCCAGGCTCTCCCTGTGGCAGAGATAAGCTTGCTGAGGAACAGCCTGGAAGCTAAGCCATGCCCAAGGTAGAACCTGCCGGGAGGGGCACTGGGGTCTTTCTTACCCTCCACCCACAGACCCTAATACCTTCTCTCTTGCTCCAGGTCCTATGTCTACCTGTGGGGGGAATGGCCAGTGAGAAGAATGGCTCAACAAGGGGAAGAGTGGTTGGCGAGGGGATACAGGGTCTGTGAGGGGCTCCAGGGATCTGTGGAGGTTTCAGAGGGGCAGCTGGGGGAAGTGGGAATTAGTGGAAGGAACGAGGGGACATGACGTGGAGCCAAAGGGGCAAGTGAGGGCAATGACAGAGGACCAGACCCAGTGCAGCCCTTACCAGCCGTCCCGGGAGTCCTGGGGGACCCTGGGAAAGGAAATGATTATAGTCAACAGGAAGCCTCAGGTCCCAGGCCATGGCTCTGGTTTGCTCCAGGCTCAACTCTGCCCCCAAGTTCCCCGAAGTACCCCAATGCCAGCCCCCAGCAGGCATGGGTGGCCATCCATGCTTCCCACCTTGACCTCCAGACCCCTCGTGTGAAGGCACACTGGCAGCAGTGCCAGGGGACCCTCAATCCTTTCTGAGCCCAGGACACCAGCCCTACTCACCGGCTCCCCACGGTCACCCTTGGATCCAGATGGTCCAGGGCTGCCCTGCAGAAAGGCAGGGGTCAGGACCACTCAAGGTGGGCAGCAGTTTGGGGGAGCTTTGGAAGCACCATGGGGACTCATGGGAATGTTGGTAGGCTTCAGGTGGGCGTGATGCAGGGGTCACAGGAAGTAAAGATTGGGAGGGTTTAGCATTACGGGGTTGGGGATAGGATCAGGTGTTGGGAATTGACTGGTTGGAGGGTTAAGGTTGGGGTGAGGAGTCATAGATTGGGACTCACATTTTGTCCATCCGCTCCAGGATCTCCCTGGTTTCCCTTCTCACCCACAGGCCCCCGAACTCCAGGTGCCCCCTAAGAAGAGCAGCTGGCCTGAGACAGACCCTCCCAGTATTTTGCAGGTACCCCTGTGACCCCCTACACTGCCTCAGGCTCCCCATCACTCCAAAATCCACATCAGAGGTTCCCATCACCCCATGCCTCCCTGCAGGGCCTCCCATCACCCCTTAGCCCCCCTCAGCCTTTCCTATCACCTTCATGCCCACCTCCCATCACCCCGTTACTTCTCTCTGCCAAGACTCACCCGAAGGCCACGCTCGCCTGCTTTTCCAGGCAAACCTGGGTCACCCTGGTGATAGAAAGAAAAGTCATACTGCACAGGGGAGTTAGGATCTAACTCACTCAGGGAAAGGGGACAGAGAAGGGCCTGAGCAGCAGCTGGACAGGAGGCAAGGAGTGGATGGATGGTCTGGTGGAGCCCCAGCCCACTGGGATCCTAGTTCAAGGGTAAAGGATCAGAAACCACAGTGGGAAGAAGTCTCACCGGAGGACCCTCGTCACCTTTCTCTCCAACTTCACCCTGTGAAACATGAGTGTCAGCCCTGGTTTCAAGAACCCCATGATGCTGGCAACAGCCCTACTCCCTTACCCGCCATGACTCCCCCGGCTCCAGCCTCTTACATCTCGTCCTCGGGGGCCAACAGGTCCTGGGGGGCCAGGCCGCCCAGGGTCTCCCTTCTCTCCAGGAGGCCCTGAGTCACCCTGTGGAGGAGGCAAGAGGGAGGTGATGCAGGATGCTCAAAGCAGGCAGTCCTCAATGGGAGGGGATCCCGGAAGCCTTGAGGTTGCCCAGGGTCATGGGTACTCACTGGGGGTCCTGCTCTGCCAGTAAGGCCAATGGGACCCTGAAGGGAATAGAAGGGGGACAGGATTTAGTCAGGGTCCTACCACCTCATCTCCCTCTGTCACACTCCCCATTCCGACATTGATTCACCCGGTCTCCAGGGTCTCCCTTGGGGCCAGGGTCTCCAGGAAGAACCAAGCCAGGTGCGCCCTGTGGATGGAAGGATAAGAAGTCAGGAAGACAACCTCTACCAACCGCCCCCTAAACACTTCCCTTCACGGGCCAGGCGCAGTGGCTCACACCTATAATCCCAGCACTTTGGGAGGCCGAGACGGGTGGATCACGAGGTCAGGAGATTGAGACCACGGTGAAACCCTGTCTCTACAAAATTAGCCGGCCATGCTGGCGGGCGCCTGTACTCCCAGCTACTTGGGAGGCTGAGGCAGGAGAATCATTTGAACCCGGGAGGCGGAGCTTGCAGTGAGCCGAGATCCCGCCACTGCACTCCAGCCTGGGCAACAGAGCGAGACTCTGTCTCAAAAAAAAAACAACAAAAAAAAAACCCAAAAAAAACCACTTCCCTTCACTTACCCGTTCCCCTTGGACTCCAGTAGCTCCTCTGGGCCCAGCAGGCCCCACATCTCCCTGGAGGTGACAAAGACCATCAGTGCTAGTCCCAGGCTCCAGTTAACCCCCTGACCTAGCAAGTCCTATGACCCTCAAGTCCCATACATAGGCCCTATGACCTAGACCTCAACTCTGTAGAAACCTCCCCTTGCCCCATACCAGGCTTACCTTTTCTCCTTTGGGTCCAGCAACAGCAGGTCCCTGAAAACAAACAGGACAGATACAGCTTGGCCCTGCCTTGGGGTTGTATGACCAGTCTTCATTGGAATGGAGGTCACACGGAATTCGAAGTCATACAGCTCAGTCTCCACCCAGAAGTCACAGGGTCACCGCCGATAGCAGGGAAGGGGTTATACGAAATGGACTGACACAAAGAGCTCATGACCTGCATGGCGGTCATGGGGTCACAGGATCACAGCCAGGAGTCTGGAGGCAGGTTCTAGCAGGTGAGCCACAGAGCTCTGAGACTGCTCACGGGCCCAGCACTGTGGAATCACAGCCCAGATAGTGTTCTATAGGAGGATCACTGCTCAAGGGCTGTGCTGTGCTCAGAGCCCCATCCTCTCATCACTCACCACCACTGCAGGGTCCCCAGGACGACCAGGCTCCCCCTGTGGAGAGAGGATAGGAGCAGGGACAGGTCAGGGAGTCACCTTGGAGCCCCAAATCCCAGTGTCCCACCTGCCACACCCCTAGTACCAGATAGTAACACCCCCAGTCGAGGACCCACCTTCTCTCCTTGGCGGCCGGTGGGTCCTGGTGGCCCCTGAATGTAGAGAAAGTGGGAGTCCAGGAGGGGAAAGGAAAGGGGAGGGACACACAAAAGTCCCACTCGTGGTCCCACCACAGTCACAGACTCACTTCAGGACCCTCTGCTCCAGGACGTCCAGCAACCCCTGGCAGCCCCTGGAGGAAAGAAAGGGAAGAGCTGTGCAGGTGGGTGGGGATGGGGGATATGGGCAGGGCTAGAGGCTGGGGTGGGGGCTGGAGAGGGGTCAGGGAAGATTGGGATTTAGGTTGGCAGGGGTAGACTTGGCAGGAGGACAGAGACCAGGTCAGTGAAAGTCAAGGTCAGTTCAGCAGGGTCAGAGATTTAAAGCCAGGTCCCTGGGGCTGATGGTTAGAGCCTGTATCAGCAGGGATAAGGGGTCATTGAGGAGGGGTGAGGAGCAGGGGCAGCGGGGGTCAAGGGCAAAAAGCCAAAACCAGAAAGGGCACAGCCAGGTCAGCTGGTATGAGCATTGCAGCCAGTGGGCTTACCCGGGATCCCGCTGGGCCTGGGGGTCCACGTTCGCCCTGATGGAACAGAAGAGGTCAGAGCTGAGTTGGGCCAGATCCTCCAGGGCCCTTGGAGCCCCCCAGGTTGCACTTACCTTCTCTCCAGCCTCACCCAGGGGCCCTGGAAAGCCCCGGTCACCCTGAAGACAGAGGATGAGAGAACAACAGAGAGAGAGGGTTGGTGGCGGGCTTGAATGTCAAACCCCAGACAAGGGGTCTCAAACTCCAACCACCCCCTCCAAAACCACAACCTCTGACCTGGAGGGAACTGTTATCTCCTGATCTTCCAGCCTCCCCTAACACCACGGGGAGCCCGGAGTAGCACCCCTCACACCTCAGTCCCCCAACTGGTACTCACTTTGGGGCCAATAGCTCCAGGAGGTCCCCGTGGGCCCTGGAAGGGATGAATTTGGGGGTTCAGAGATTTGCGTTTGGGCATGAGGATGGAGCAGTGGTTGATGATTGAGGTGGGGGCTGGAGCTGTGCCCACCACATTCAGAACCCCTGGCCCCTCCACTCACTTGCTCACCCGGAGACCCAGGTTGTCCTGGGAGGCCTGGAGCTCCATCCTCAGAGTCACCCTGAAGGAGAAACGCGCGGGTGGGAAGACCGAAGGGAGGCCCTGCCCCTAGCACCCAGCCTCCCACCCCAGAACTGGGATATCATCAAGTCAGGCTCCCTACTTTTTCTCCTTTCTCTCCAGGGGGGCCAACGGGGCCTTGGGGTCCAGGGCTTCCGGGAAGACCCTAGGAGGAAATGAGTAAAAATGTGAGCAAAGAACTATGAAGCCCAGCACCCAACCACTGCCCCAGGAGAGACCCACAGCCCTGAGCAGGGCCCCCAGCAGAGCCTCAAGGCCCACTCACCGGCAGCCCAGGCTCCCCGGGAGCAATGCTACCTTCACCTGGTCCAGGGGGACCCTGGAAGAGAACAGCAGGTCACGGAATGAACAGGGGAATCAGACTCCAAGCCACCCCCAGCACAACCTGTCCCTCACTTACCCGCTCCCCACGATCACCTTTGTCACCCTAGAAAACAGATGATGACCCCATGACCCTGGGCCACACCTCACTCCCAAAGATACTAGGAGGGATGAGGGTCATGGGGTCCAATTGGATTACAAGGATCTTGGGAGAACTGAGGCATCATGGTGAGGATGGGGGTGATCAGAGGGTCACAAGAGCCAGAGGAACTGGTAGGGGTTATGTGGGTTCAAATGGGGTCACCAGGTCTCTGCATCACATGGCACTCATGAGGTTGTCACCTTCATGGCTGTTCCAGGAAGCCCTGGGGGGCCACGGGGTCCTGGGTCCCCCAGTGGTCCACGAGGTCCAGGGGGGCCCTGATGGAGGAGACAAAGTATAAGGTGCAACCCCATAGACCCTCCTCTCACCCGCTCTTGTCAGTCCCCCCACTACCCATCACTCGCCACCACATACTCTGGACTTACCGATGGTCCAGGGTCCCCTTTCCGCCCAGGAAGCCCAGGTCCTTCGCCTCCAGTGATTTGTCCGGGAGCCCCCTGTAGGGACAGAGAGCAGTGGGCAGGATTCAGGATATGGGGGCCTTGAGCTGGAATAAGCCCCTAGACACGTCCAGCTATTCCTATTCGCGCCTTAGGCCCTGCACAGGGTCTGGCGTGGGGCAGTCCTGCTCCTCCCTGGGACATCCCGGCCGCCTCCCTTCCCCCTTCACCTACCGGCTCCCCCTTTGGGCCTCGAGGTCCTTGCTCTCCCTGAGGACCAAACAGAGCAGAGGGTGGTGCTTGGGCTCAGGCGAGTGTCAGCGTGGGCACTGACCCACCACCCCAGGCTCCCGCCCTGTGGAAGAGCCCTGGGAAGACACTTGGAGAGCAAAGAAGGGAGGGCGCCTTACCGGTTCCCCACGAGGGCCAGGCAACCCTGGAGAGCCCTGCAAATGGAGGCCAGAGGCAGAACAGTCGGAGCCACCCACCCACTCAGGCAGCGCCCACCCTGACCCGCAGGGCAAGGCTTGCTCACCTTTAGGCCAGGGGCTCCAGGGGTCCCAGGAGTCCCGGGGCGGCCAGGGCTGCCTGGACGCCCATCTGCTCCAGGGAAGCCCTGAGGAGGTGAAGAGGTCAGGGCAGGAAGGGACCCTGCCCCAAGGCCCCTGGTTTGCTGGAGGGGCCTCACCCCATCAACAAGGGGTCCCCTACCTCACTGGCCCCCAGGTATTATTGGGGGTGGAACAGTGAGGCAGAGAAGTGGCCCCTCAGAGCTGCACGGAGTCCAATTCCAGGCACAAGGGCAGTGACAAGGCAGAGGGCTTCCCTGCCTCTGGGACTTAGAGCTGCTGCTCAGGCTCTGCAGAGGGGCTAGAAGCCCCACTGGCCCTTCTACTTCAGAGTGTCCCCTAAAGTCTCTGCGGTGGTTTATAACCTCCAGCTGGGCTTCTAGGAATTTCCGATGATTCTAACTCTGCTTATTCCTTCCCTCTTGTAAAAACCCTGAGAAAGCTTTGAGGAGTGCCTCAGAGAAACCTCGATGGTCCCCACACTCACCCTTTCGCCCTTAGCAATGGCACTTCCAGGGGGCCCCTGGGGGCCAGGAGCACCAGTCCTGCCCTGAGAGAAGAGAGCAGGTTAGGTGGTGATAAGCCAGTCAGGGTGCAGGGACAGATGTGGGGGCCACTCACCGGGAGGCCAGGGTTGCCAGGAGGCCCAACTTGTCCTCTCAGGCCCTAGGAAGGGTGATCAGTGAGACCTGTGCTGCCAACCTCCCCTGCCCCACTGACACCCAACCCACTCTCTATTCCCCGCCCTACAGGGGCACTCACCATTTCTCCAGGTTCCCCCTTCTGGCCCTGGGGAAAGACATGTCAGATGTGGGTCAGAGTGGCTAGCCCCAGGTGCAGCTTCTGCCCACCTCTCGTCACAGGACTCTTACCTTTGGACAATATACTGGGCAGGGTTCTGGCCGGGGCTGTGGACATAGGGTCTCTTTGAGGTTGAACATTTCTACCAAGAACCCCCAGATCCCTTATTTTCTTTTTTTTTTTTTTTTTTTTTGAGACGGAGTCTTGCTCAGTCACCCAGGCTGGAGTGCGGTGGCGCGATCTCGGCTCACTGCAAGCTCCGCCTCCCGGGTTCTCGCCATTCTCCTGCCTCAGCCTCCCGAGTAGCTGGGATACAGGCGCCCGCCACTACGCCCGGCTAGTTTTTTGTATTTTTAGTAGAGACGGGGTTTCACCGTGTTAGACAGGATGGTCTCAATCTCCCGACCTCGTGATCCGCCCGTCTCAGCCTCCCAAAGTGCTGGGATTACAGGCTTGAGCCACCGCGCCCGGCCAGATCCCTTATTTTCTACCACCCAGTCCCCCAGAGGCCTCTTCCAAACCTGAGTAGTGAAGGATGCCTGACACAGGGCTGCGGCCAGACCACTGACTGCCCGGTCCAGGCTTGGCCCATCATCCACGGCGAAAAAGGTCTGGACAGAGTCCATGCCCGGCACCAAGCGACGCAGCTGCTCTGGGTCCGCTCCAGCCATTCCCAACATCACCACTTTAAGCCCTAAGGTGGGGTCCAGTGGCTGCTTGATAGCCCTGTCAGGGCCACCCCTATTCCCAGACCCCTTCCCCATCAGCCTACTCCTTACCAGCAGCCTGGGCCTCACGGATGGGGCTGAATATGTCACCTCTCAAGGGTTCATCCACTAGCAGAACCATCACCCCTGGCACGTGCTGGCGGCGCCCAGGAGCATCTGGTGCCAACACATATCTGTGAGCTGTGACCACGGCTGTGCCTGGAAGGAAGGACATGTCAGAACCCTGGGGCACCAAGTTCCCAGTGGATAGCCCCAAGAGTCCATGCCTGCTGCAGTCCTCACCCAGGTTGTTCCCACTTGGGTCCATGTAGGGCATGTCACGGATCCTTTGCAAGATAATGCCAAGGTCATAGGAGCCATTCAGGGGGAACAGTGGGGAGGGCCGGTGACTGTAAGACAGCAGGCCAACCTGGGGTGGAGGGAGACACAGAGCCTAAGGAGGATGATAGAGCAGGGATGGGGGTGCACAGAGCCTGGAGAAACACATCAGGCTGTATGTGACCAAAGCCTGACTATCTATTAGGGAGTCAGCAGTGACGGCAGGATAGGAAGCCAGGCAGCAGGTGAGATCTGGAGCCTGTGGGAGAGCTGGGAGAATGACTGAACCTGTTGGGTGGTCAGGAGATGGTAACTGGCATGGAGCCTGGGTGGGGGGCCACAGGGAGAGGTAAGAATCTGGTTGCCCCAGGACCAAACCTGAACCGCCTGTGGCCCAAGAGGCCCAAGTGCCAACACCAGACGCTCCAGGACCCGCCTCGTAGCCTCCGCACGGTGAGCATTGTCTTGAGTGGCGTGTGGTAGGAACACCACATCCGCCAGGCCACGGGGACACACTGCAGGAAGGGGAACAAGTTACTGAAGCGAGCAGCCCACCCAGACACACCTTTCTGCCCTTCCCACTATGCCCACCATACCTGGCGCCTGTGTGATGGATGCCTCAGGACCCTGCACGCCATCCAGGACAGGCGTCAGGGAGAATATGTAAGAGACGCCAGGCTCTAGCCCTGTCACCCGCTGGGAGCTTGAGATCCCTGGAAGTGTCTGCGGGGCCCCAGGCACTTATGCAGGAGAGAGAACTTGATTAAAAATCAGTCTCCACAGAACCCCAACTGCCAGCCCACCCCAACCCTGGCCTCCCCCTCACCCTGGCCAGGGCCTCTGAGTGGCCGCCAGGATAGGATGTAGCTGGATGCCCTGGACACTGGGGTCCAGGCCAAAGTCACCGAGTCGATCGAGGTGTCCACCACACGTAGTTCAGTGCTTGGAACACGAGGTGACTCTGAAGGAGGAATGAAAGATCGAGGATCAGAGGTTGAGTCCTGAGAACCCAGAGGGGAGAGAGATCTGAGATCCTGGGTCGGGTTTGTCTTATTGAAGCGTCATGAGAGGTCATGCTGGGGTCACCCAGGGTCAGAGGGTGAGGGGTGGGGGTACAGGAGGAGTCACTCAGAATCGGGGTGCAGGAAGCCAGGGTGGGTCATCAGTAGGGGAGGAGCACGCCAAGGTGAGGCAGGCTTACCAGTGCGCACAGTCACGTCTGCAGAGGGCCCTTCTCCAGCCGGCCCTAGGACACTCAGCCTCACGCGGTACTGTGTGGCTGGCTCCAACCCGTCCAGGTGATAGCTGTTGAGCTCGGGCCCCAGGACCCGGGACTGTTCTTGGCCACCTGGGGCAGGCGTGAGGGTGGGGGCCAAGAGCATGTGGGAGAGTGACACCTGGAGGCATTAAAGGGCCCGCCCACCTCACTGGCTCTGTTAACTGGGTCCACCCTCCTGACTTCCTTATCCTCACTGACTCTGCCCACTTTATGGACCTTGCCAGACTGACCCTCCATGAACTCATTGATCCTGCCCACTTCATTGACTGATCTTACCTACTGTCACTGATCTCGCAGACCCCCAATGACAGACCCCACTCACTGTCACTGTCCTCACCTACCTTGCAGCATCTGTCACAGCTTTGCCCCCATTGGTTCCTAACCCCCTCCCAGGGACACCCCTCACCCTCTGGTTGCCAGCGCAGAAGGAAGCCCTGCACTCCGGGCACCGGCTCCCAGCGCAGCCTCAGCGAGTGCTCCCCGCGCTGTACCACATGAAGCGTCCCCAGGGCTGGTGGAGCCTCAGGCGCTGGAGAGAAAGCTCAGGAATCAGGGAGGCTCTGCCCCAATGGCCCTTGTGCCAATCCCAGGCCCACCCTGGCACACGCACCCCACCCAGCCAGCCCCTCTGCCTATCCCGGGCTTCACCTTCCCTCCTCTCAGACCCCACCCCCAAAGGCTCACTACCAATCCTGGTCCTTTCTCCAATCTGGAGCACAAGCCCCGATCCCCAAACCATCCACACCACCCATCCCGAGGCTCTCCAGCTCATGCTCTGCCTACGCGTGGTGACGACAATGGAGACAGGTGTGCCCTCGCGGTCCCCGACAAGTGCAGTCACTCGCACTGAGTAGCTGACTCCACCTTCGAGACCCCGGATCTCTGCAGAGTCTGTGTTTCCTGGGAGTATCTGGTGTCTCATGGGGCCACCTGGCCAGGTGGGCATAGAGCAATGGTTAGGGGTGGGCAGTCCCAGCCAGGAAGGATAGGGGTGGCATCAGGGAGCCATACCTTCACTCCGGCCCCAGGCCAGTCTGTAAGCTGTGGCCCCAGTGACCCCTACCCAGGTGATCCGCAGAACGTCGCTGGAAGCATTGAGGATTTGCAGCCTTGACACACGGCCCACAGGCTCAGGGGCTGGGGACAGAGGCAAGGTAAAGGGGTCTGGCAGAGAACAGAGTGGTAGTGCAGGCATGGTTGACACGGGGGTAATCTGAAAGTCAGTGTGAGGTTAGTATGGACAGGTCACTGTAGGCAGCCCTGAGAAGGAGGAGGTCAGTGCCTTGGGGTGGGCAGTGTGGGGCCACCAGGAAGTCACCGTGGGTGGACACTTAATCAGTGCGGGGTGGGTCAGTGTGGACAGGACAGTCACTAAGCAGGGGCGTGGAGGCAGCTGGGCAATCAGGAATACACAGCAGGGCAGGGTAGCTATTTCAGTGTGGCTAGCAGCTGGTCAGGGTCCACTCACCAGTCCTGACAACCACAGAGGCAGGGGGCCCATCCACACCAGCCACATGGGCCCTTACATGCACCGTATACTCAGTATCTGGCTCCAGCCCGTCCAGCTCAGCCACTGTGGCCTCCCCAGAAACCAACTGGGATTTCTCTGGGCCTAGGAGCAGGGATGGAGGCAACTCCAGGGCTAGTCAAACTCTGTCCCCCAGAGCCCCACTTGGACCCCCAATAAACCCCCAGCCCCCATTCCACCCTGACCTGCCCCCTCCCAAACCCCAGTCCCCACCGTGGGCTGAGTGCCAGGAAACCCTGTATCCTGTGGCGCCAGGAACCCTGGTCCAGGTAATGGTGACAGATGAGCTGCTGGCCTGAGTCACATGGACGGTCCTCACTGGGCCCAGTGGGTCTAGTGGGGAGAGGCAATGGGGAGTCTGTTGGAGCAGGCAGGAAGGAGTGGGGCTATCTGATACTGATAGTGGAAGGCGATGAGAGTCTAACAGAAGACAGGGATCTGATAGAGGAGATGGTGAATAGGTCCAGTGGAGAAGTGGGGAGATGGAGGTTTTAGGAGGCAGTGAGGGGGTCTGATGGAGGAGAAAGTGTAAATCTCAGAGGAGATTTGGGTCCAGCAAAAAAGGGGTGGGGGTCTGAGGGCTGAGGTGGTGGAAATTTGAGGGCAAAGATTGTGGGAGTCTTAGGGGAGAAGCGGGGGAATCTGAAGATGGGAAGGGCTTAAGGGGAGACAGCTGAAACTGAAGGGGAAGCAGAGTCTCTGAGGGAGGAGGGAGTAGGAATCTGAAGGGGGAGGCAGGAGTTCTGGGGAGTAGCAAGGGTCTGCAAGGGAAGGCATGTGGGTCTGAAAGAGCAATGGAGGCAGAGAGTCAAGGGACAGGGGTAGGCCCTGACCTGTTCGAGCCACGATGACCGCAGCAGGGCCCTCCTCTCTCCCTCGAAGTACAGACACAGCCACCTGGTAGGCGGTTCCAGGCTGCAGCCCTGTGATGTCTGTGACAGTAGAGTCTGGGGGCAGTGTCTGGCTGGACTCTGGACCTGAGGTCAGAGGGAAATGCTGGCATGGCTCCTGCCTGTCCCCTCCGGCCCCCATACCCTCATTGGTCCCTTCAGCAGTCCCCCCACACACCCCACACTGACCACTGCCTGTGCTCCAGCTAATCCGAAATCCACTGGCTCGAGGGACGGGTCCCCAGGCCACCCTCACTCTCGTAGCATCTGACACCACAACCCGCAGCCCTGGAACAGCAAGTGGGGTTTCCGGCTCTAGGGGTTAAACACAGAGGTCAGAGGTCAGAACCAGGACCAGAGTGAGGCAGACAGCTGTCCTCCACAAGCTTCCTGTAGTGCTTACCCCGGCGGACAGTGAGGACACTGGCACTGCCCTCACGGGAACCCACTCGAGCAGACACCCGCACAGTGTAGCTAAGCCCAGCCTGAACGTCATCCAAGTCGAACGCTGTCTGACTCCCGGGAAGCATCAGGATCCGCTCAACCCCTAAGAGAGAAGTCAGCGTAGGTGGGCAGGGGTCAAAAAGAGACAGCGACGTGGGACGATGGCAGTGATGGACAGGGACACACAGCGAGAAGGGCCATGGAGGTGGGGATGTGGGGTGGTGGGGACCAGAGAGATGGGATATGGTTGAAAAAAGTGAATGCAAGACAAGGACATAGGATGAAAGGGGCCAGTGATGGTCAGGGACACTGGAGGACAGGGGTCCGTGGGATGCTGGCATGTAGGATGACAGGAGCCAGTGGACTGCAGTGAGAACTGATGAGCTGTTGATAGACACTGACGTGGGATGGCAGAAGTCGGTGCTGGATGGGGACGTGCAATGAGAGGTTGGTGTACAGTGGTCACCACTAGGGTCACAGAAAGGCAGGTGACTGAGTTTGTGGCTGTGCAGAGTCGCAAGCCATGGACAGGGGTGTGGGGCAGGGAGGAGATCGGCTGGGGCAGGGTAGGGGCAGACACACCCTGTGACACTTCAGGGCTCAGTGCCATCCTGGGAAGCAGATGGATAAGGAGACAGGGAGGAGACTATAGGGACCCAGGTGTGGAAGGAGAGGCTGGAACTTCAGTGTGTGTGGTGGGGGTGCTGGTTGTGTCCACCTTACCCTGGGTGCTACGCACAATGATGCGGTACTGGGTGGCACCAGGGACTGGGCTCCAGGACACTCGCACCCGCTGCCCGGGCAGCTCGGTGGCTTGCAGGTCCATCACAGGGCCCACAGGCAGCTCTGGTCCTGTTGGAGAGCACAGCATAGAGGCAGCCTGGGGCTCCGACACCTCCCCCACTCACTGGCCCAGCCCACAGAGCCCTCACCAGTGGGAACCACAGTTGCAGGGGTGGCCACCTCGCGGCCCTCCAGCAGAGTGTAGAGTGTGAGGCGGTACTCTGTGCCCGGCTGCAGCCCATCCAACTGGTAGCGGGTCACATCAGAGGGCAGCACCACCTTCTGTGGTGGCTCCAAGCCTGCAAGATGACAGGGTCAGGCCAGCTGACGCCATGCCTGGCCTGACCCTTGCCTGTCCGTCCCTTCCCCCACACTGACCAGTCTCACGCCGCCATTCCAACCGGTAGCCACGGGCCTCAGGCACCAAGTTCCAGGAAAGGAGGATGGATGTGGGGCCCAGGATGACCGGGCGTAGGGTCTGCTCAACAGAAGTGTCTGCCCAGGGCACATGGGATGTCAGTGGCCTCCGGTCCTTGCCCTGCCTGCCCATCCCAGCCTGACGAAAGTGCCCAGCCTTCTCACCAGTGCGAGCCGTCAGGGAAGCGGTGGGCCCCACGCTATGGCCAAACAGGGTGCTTATGGTCACCTCATAGTCTGTGCCAGGCTCCAAGTCATGCAGCAACACTGAACCTTGCCCAGGGCCCAGCTCCTGCTGCTGTGTGGGCCCACCTGCATGGGGGGCACCAAAAGGCCAGTGAGCCTTGCAGACACAGGACTCTACAGTTTTATCTGAGGTGCAGGGACTCCCCTCAGCCCACATCTCTCACTCACCACTGAGGACCCGCCATGTCACACGGTAGCCAGTGGCACCTGACACACTCCGCCAGGCCACCAGGAGGCTGTGGGCTGTGGTATTCTGGATGGTCAGTTCCGGCCCCTCCAGGGCAGCTGGGGGAGAGTCCCACCAGGGATTCATGGAGTCAGGAGTGGGAGGGGGTACTGGGGTGGGGAGTTAGGTGAATGGGGTCAGAGGCTGGCAGAATTGCTCACTGGTCCGAGCTGTCCCGCTCACTGCCTCCCCGATGCTGTTGGCGTAGAGGGCAACCACAGTCACTTGGTACTCAGTCAGTGGCCGGAGACCCTGCAGCCACACGCTGGTCTCACCAGCTGGGATGTTCACCTGCCCAGGGCCAGAGGTCACTTTATCTTGCCCAGCCAAGTCCCCAGCCACCACTTATCACTCCTGACATCCTACCTCCTGCCGCTCGCTCGGCAGTGGCTGTCCCAGCCCCGTCAGAGGAGTATACTGGACCTTGTAGCCAGTCACAGGGCCACTGGCCGCTGTCCACTGTACTCTCAAGGATTGGCTGCTTGGCTCAGACAGCACCAGGTCTCGTGGAGCAGAGGTTGAGTCATCCACTGGGAATGGGGGATCAGGGCATCAGGCAGGAGGATTGGGGTGGGCATGTGTGGTGCAGAGTTGGGGTTAGGGTCAGGAGCACATAGGATGGAATCAGCACTCCCAAGTGGGGGTTGGGGTCCAGGGTCTAGGTCGGGGCACACCATGTAGGCAGGAACTCACGAGGCCGGGTCACAGGCATGCCACCAGCAGTTGTGCACACTCTCCGGGAAACGAGGGGGAGTAGTGTCCTCAAGATGCTGAAGTCATTGACGAAGAAGAAGAACTCACTGGTGGGCTGTGAGGCAACTCGCTTCAGCTCCTCAGGGTCGGCATTCTTGATCCCTGAAGTGACAACCAGTCAGGACTCAGTCACCCACATGCTCTCTGACCGCTCCCACTCCCCAGCTGACCTGTCATCCCTGCTCGGTCCTTACCCACAGCAAACAGCTTGACCCCCTGCCCCTTCAGCTTTTGGGCAGCTGTGTCCACCAGGTCCTGGGACTTCCCATCTGTGATCAGGATGCAGACCTGGGACAGGTGCAGGGGTCAAATCACGGCTCCTCTGAACACTTAATTTGGGGTCATCTTGGGAGGCATGGAAGGGGTAAGGATCACCTTGGGGACACCAGGTCGGGCCAGCTGGGGCAGGAAGACACGGTCAGCCACATGGAGAATTGCAGCCCCTGTGCGAGTGTTGCCCCCTTTGTAGCTGAGCTCACGGATGGCGCGGATCACATCACCCCCAGAGCCAAGTGCATCCAGGCTGAACTCTGTCCTGTTGGAGGGTAGGGGTGGCAACAGGCTAGGACTCAGGATCTCTTCTGGCCCTGGCCTTGAGGAGGCCTCTAGGGTGAGGGTTATGGGTATCAGGCTCTCTTGAGAGGTCCCTTCATTCTGTGATTCTCCACATCCACTTTCCTCTGGAACCCCCAGGTTAACAAACTCCCCAGGGGCTCCTTTGTGCACCATCTGCAGCTGGGCCTGGGCAGGCCTGAAGGAGCCCTTAGGGGCTCACAGTCTGTGGGAAACAAGATGCTGCTTAATTAAATAATTGCAGGAGAAGGGGTCCAGATGTAGGAAAGTGGATGCTGGCCAGATGGAGCACCTCTGGTGAACGGCTGCAGGGGTTAAGGGGCTAGAACATGAAGAGTCCAACAGGCATGGGGGGCCCCTCCTGGGCTCCCCATCTCCAGCTCAGAAAACACAGCCTGTCTTGCACCTTCCTGTCTTGCAATAGCCTGGAGGTGCTTCAGGGCATGAAGGTTCTACCTAGGGAATCCTTATCTCTGTCTCCAGAGGAGGTCCTGGCTAGGGGGTCTCTAGGTTCCCCAAAACTTGTTTCCGGAAAGACCCGGTCTGAGGTTTCCGGGGTCTCCTCCCTTCCTGGGGAAGGGGTCTTGGTGGGATCCCGGGGTCCCCAGCCCCTAGGGCCGCTACTCACCGTGGGTCATCACTGTACTGCACTGTGGCAAAGCGCACACCCTGTGCACTGGCTGCTCCAGAGAAAGGCAGCACCAGCCCTTCGAGAAAGCTGCGGACCTCGCGGAAATTGCTGCGGCCAATGGATGAGGAGCCATCCAGTAAGAACACAATGTCAGCGGCGTAAAGGCGCGTGCAGGTCACTGGGGCGGGCAGAAGAGATCAGGGCCTCTTCTGGGAGGCCAACCACCCGCCTCCCCGCACGGTGGCCTCGCTGGGACTTGGGATGGTGGGGAGAGTAGGCCTCATCTTATGCAAACCAGGGCCGAGTCGGCCTGAGCCTGGGGGCCTTGGAGGGAGTCGAGCTGGGTGGGTCCCAGAGCAGACTCCCGCGGGGGGTTGGGGTGTGCGGGGGAGGGAGAGTCGCCAGCACGGGTGTGGACTTGGGACTGAGGTCAGCCTCTAGGGGCCGGCGCGGATTGACATAAGGCAGGGGACCCCGCGTGCATCCAGGGAGCCAGAATTTGAGTCGGAACAGGATAGGAGGCAGTTTAGGGAACCCAGCACCGACCGCGGAGGGTTCGGGGAGTCCCAGAATTAGGAGGAATCCTCGGGGAGTCGCGGAGTTGGCTGGGTTGTGGGCGGGGGGGTGTCGGGGATGAAGGCCGAGTGGAGCGGAGGGTGACACGGTGCAGTGCCCCGGGCCGGGTCCTCCCTTGCGGTGCCCACCTCTCTCCCTGTGCTGGGCTCGCACTCGGGGCGCCCCTGCCAGGATCCCGGCGCAGAGCGCGGCCACCAGAAGCCGCAGCCTCATCCTAGTCGGTAGAAGCAGTCAGCTAGGACCCCCGCCTCTGCCCCTTGCTCCCCTGCGGCCTTGGCGGGTCCGAGCCCAGCGCCCCTCCAGCCCGAGTCCTGGTCTTGCCTGCGCGTCCGCCCGCTCCCGCCGCCGCCGCTGCAGTCCCGCGGGCAGAGCAGAGAAAAGTCCCTGATCTCGGGGGGCGGAGCGGCAGGCGGGGACCCAGGCACCCGCCCTCACCCACATCCCTGAGAGGTCGCCGCCCCCACCACCCCTCCCCCAGACAAACGATATGACGCACTTAACTATAAACCCACCGACCCCCCTTGGCTTCTGGGAATTTCCCAGAAGGTTCTCCATGGACAGATGCTGAGGGAGTACCCCTAACTCCATCTAAGGTCACAGGTCTTGGCTGCTTTAGGTCAATCACAGTGACCAGGCTGAGGAGTGGACAGGTTCCTGCAGAGCCACAAGGCAGCAGCGCCGTGGGGGGTGGGGGCTGCAGCTGAGGATGACTCACCCCCAATCCGGTGGGGGTGCCCAGACAAGCCCTCAGGCCATGGGTCCCGCCGGCCACTCCTGTGATTCAGCCATCTGTCTGGTGGGCCTCCTGAGCCCCACCCCAATCTCCTTGACAGGAGAGAAGCCCTGGCAAATGAGTGACTCTGGGCCTGTCTTAGGGAAACCAAGGTCCCCTTGGCCTAGATCCAAGTAACTCACCCTGTCTTTGTAGGGGATAAGCCAGAAGGAGGAGAGAACCTGTGTCATGCTTATGCATATGTCCCAGTGTCCCACACCCTCTACCATGTCCCAGGCAGATGCAATCCAGCTGTGCCTGAAGGGAGCGGGACCACCCACAGTGACAGCTCATCTCTCAGGAATCCAGCCCTCCATGCCTCAGGCCGGGTCCCCCTACCTACATGTCCTCACCCATAGGCATCCCCTCATTCCATCTACTTTTCTTGCAGGTCCCTGCCACCCATCTCCCCCACCAGGCCGAGGTCTCCTTGGGCCCCTTCCTCCTTTCCTCATTGCCCTCATGGTACCTGTAGCTTCTGGCTTCCTAACTGCCCGCTACCTTACTCCTCTCCCCTTACCCAGGCTGACTTCCCACCCTCCTCCAGCTTGGCTTCTGAGGCTGTGGACAGTCCCCCAACACACCAGACCAGGGCCACTGTCCCAAGGAGGTGGGACTTTGTATATGCGTATCTCTTCATTAGATGGGTGACACTAAAGCAGACAGGCACCCCTAAGAAGGGCAGGCCTCCATCTGGGTCCTGCTCCCCCTTTTTTTCTGCTAATCCTGAATAACTCTGGGCAGCCCAGAAAGCACATCTATACTCACCAAGGCTGCTGGGCCCCTTCTAATATGCCCAGCCCCACAGCCTGAGGACTCCGGTGTGGCCAGAGCTGGAGGCAGTGAAGACCATCCATGCTGCCTGCTTTCCTATTGCCCAAGGAAGGCTGGGGCTATTCCTTATTACTGACCCCCGAAACTATCCTGGGGCACAGTGCTGTGACCCCATGGGGCCTAGAACCTTATTCCAAGGTCAGAGTCTCCTCAACCATGTCCCAGGACCCCCCATCCCTGCAAGGTGTGCTCCAGGTGAGGGCTGCAGAGAACCACATATGTTCTCATCACACAAGCAGCCCCTTCCCACTAAGACTGTCACTTCCTCCTGCACAGCCAGGGCGGGCGAGAGCAGGCCAGTGGCACAGACAGTACAGTACAGACATATGTGCATATGTGGGCCAGCCTTAGGGGAGACAGGAGGCCCAGCTGGGAGGGTGGGTGCTCAGGCAAACCTCATCAGAATTGAGGTACCCCCAAAAGAAAGGACAGGTTGCTGTGAGAGGGTCTCTCAAAGGGTGCTGGGAGAGGCTGTTGGGAAGGTAGGAGTAAGGTTGGAATGACTACATGTCTGGAGCTCCTATGAGGCTTATGAGCAGGAGTGTGGCCCTCTGAGGCCCCGGCTCTGGCCTCCTGGGAGGCACACAGCCTAGGGCACAGCCCCAGAGGCCAGTACCTATCTGCAATCCCATCAGGGCAGTGGAGCCCCCAGAGCACATCTTTCTCCCTCCCAAGCTTCCCTGAACATTTCCTTCCCTGGCCTCAGTCACTACCTCTCCCCATCTGTTTCCAACCAGGGCCTCTTTATCAGGTGCCAGCCCCACACATCCCACTGTGCCCTAGACACCACCAAACTCCTCACTGGACTATGGAAGATTACCCTCCTCCAATCCACTCCTGCCCCTGCGTCTCCCAGCCCTGCTGGGAATGTAGTCCTCTTTGTGTCCCCTGCAGCTGGCTCCAGCTCTTGTGTGGCCATGACCTCTGCTCTGCCACAGCACAGCTCACCAGGACTGATACAGAAATGTGGCCCGAGAGTCCCCATGCTGAATCTCAACGCTGACCAAGTCACTTCTCTTCATGGTAACCTCCACACACCTCCCCAGCATGGCTCCAGGGTAAAGACCAGAGTCCCTGGCTTGGTATGCAAGGTCCCTTAGAACCAGACCACTCCCAGCAGCTCAAGCTCTCGTGACCAGCACACCTGTAGTCTCTAAGGGCCAGGCTGGGCTTACAGATGAAGCCCCATCCTCCAGGAGCTCAAACTTGGCAACAGACTTGGCACTTGTTCCCCTGCCTGGGTGTTGCATCTCCACGAGCACCCAGGGTTGGGCCTGTCAGGGTTCTGTGCTGCCCAGCATCTTCTCTCCAGCGGTTCACAAAGTAGAATGATCTGTGCAATGCCCTGGTCCCGGACCATAGAAGGTGCTTAACAAATGTCTCCGAATTGACAACTTACGGCACCCAATGGTGAAGGAAAGGCACTGGGGCAGGGTGAGAACGGTACAAGGGTTCCTTGGGCTACTTCCAAGCTAGGATGCCGGGGGGACTTCTCAACAGCCCTCTTCTAAACGACCTTGTCCCAGCACCCTGTTTGTGATTGCCAGGCAGTGACTTCCTCAAAGGAAAACTAGGCCCCTCACTTTCAACTTCCCCCTGGGATCCCAGAGAACCTGATTGTGGAAGCACTGGGGGGTGAAGGAGGAACGGCCTACCTGCCCACCCACCATGGGGACCAGAATCCAAAGAGGTAACAGAGGGACTAGGTAGCTAAGAGCTGTACCGGGTCCTGGCAGCCTCAGGAAAATGGGGAGGGGATTGTCAGGGCAGCAGCTCTGGACTTGCCTGGGACAGATGTAGTTGAAGGAGGGGGCTTGGGCCCCACTGAGCTCAGGGCTATTCTTGGAGCCTGAGTCAGCGGAGGCAAAGGATTCTTGCCCTGCTTGTCCAGGCAGCAGTTAGAAACCAAATGGGAACACTATGCCCCAGGCTATCCTCCTCCCAGAATCCAGAGTAAACACACGCAAGAGGCATCCTTGGAGATACCCCTTGGCCCCTCTGGTCCACCCCAGCAAACTAGAGACCACCAGGGGGTGACCTGGCACAAGGTCCACAGTGAGGGGTTTCCCACCTGAGCCCCCAGGGATTCCAGGCTGACTCCTACAGGGGCAAAGGCTGGGTTTACACTTCCTATGGACTCCCATAGCCCACTCTTGGGACCGGCTGGCTGAGGAACATCCCCTAAGTGGCTGAGTGGAAACATCTGGGCTCAGCTCCCTGCAGGCATCAAAGACTTCCGGCCTCTGCTGCAGCCCCCATGCTTGCCCCTGGCTGAGGACACATCAGCCTGTGGGAAGGCAGGAGGATCCAGGAGCTGCAGAACTAGAGGGAAGTCCTTGCTCCCCATCTACTGCCCCATGGACTCCATGTCAATGCCAAAAGAGGGACAACACATTTCTCAGCAGATTTTATTGGTGGTCACCTAGCGGCACAGGTTAGAGGAGCCGGAGTGCTGTGTTTGTGGTGGGGGGACCACGAGCCCCAGCCCAGCTCTCTTGTTTACACAGGCTTCCCGCCTAGAAGCGCAGCCAGAACATGCCGCTACGGATCCGGTTGTAGTCTGGGAGCTGCTCAATGGGGCCTGTGGGGATAGGGTGGAGCGTCAGGGTGGGGTACCTGGCCCGCACAGGGACACCTGGCCCTGCGCCGCACCCAGTTCGGAGCTGCTGCCTAGAGCAGCACAAGACAGGCTTTGAGTGGAAAGAGGGAAGAGAACATTCCCCCAGGGGTGCTGAGCCTGTCCCTTCATGTTCTGGCCCTTGAAGCCCCACCCCACATGGAGGTGCCCGTTACCTGACGGGTGCAGGGTATTGATGGAGGCACCCTGGCAGGCAGTCAAGGAACTGCCGGGACAGGTTTTCTGAGCAAGAACTCCCTGGCAGCCAGGGGACTTGGGAGAGCTGCTTGGGGCCTTAACTGGCTGCTCTGTAAGCTGAGCAGCAGTGGGGGAGCAGAGGTGGAAGGCGAGGCCAAGAGAATGGCCTGAGGAAATAAACAAAGAGCAGATCCCCTAGGCCACTTACCATATCCAGCCACCGCTGGGCACTGGTCATAGATGTACTTGGAGCAGATCTCACGCACCACCCTGGCATCCACCTCCTGCAGGGTGAGGTAGAGGACATACTAGCTAACAGGCACCTGGCCACCACCTCAGCCAGTCAGCATCATCCAACTAGCCGAGATCTCCCACAAGCAGCATGCAGCTGTCCCCAACCCAAAAGGGGAAAGGCGGAAGGGATCCCTGCTATAGACTTCCATGGGCCGCACCCATCTCCACAGCCATCAGCACCTCTGCCCTGCCCTCCCACTATGCTATCCCTGCAGGTGACAGCTGCCTAGGACACCAGGGATGCCTATAGGAGCAGGCTCTGCTGTGCCAGGCCCCAACGCTGCACCTCCAGGTGTCTGTCAGGTCAAGATTCCAGAACCTCTCCCAGGGGCCCATGTTACCGCAATCCGGCTTTCCCATTCAGCCAGGGGGATGCGGCGGCCATAGGTCAGGAGGCTGCGACCAATGTCCTCACACACAGGAGTAGTGCCTTTAAGGATGGGGGAGGGCTCAGAAGTCCACCCAGCCCAATCCTGGACCCACAGGTACACAAACAACTTCCAGCCTAAGGTTGACAAGGACCTCCCTGACCTCATGCTGACCCAGATCACAGCCCTCTCTTCTGTGGTCACCTATTATGGTAGCGATGGGCTGTGGACCTGTCCCACACCTGCCTGCATCTCCAAGGGTGGGGTGATGGGGCACAGTGTGGTCTTCAAAGTTTTCCTTTCTAACTTTGGTTAGTTAGGAGTGGTGGCCACCTTGGGGCTGTCGCTGGCAAGATGCACTCTATCCCTCCCCACTGAGCTGCAGGACTCACCATCTAGATGAGATACCAGGGCATTTCTGAGGATGTTTTTGCCCCGGGCCACCTCACTCTCCGTGGCACTGGTACACAGGCGCATCCTAAAGTCGGAGGGGGCGGGGGTGGGTGGGTGGTGTTCACTTTGAGCCAATGTGTCCTCTCTCAGCCTCCCACTGCACTGGTTAAAGCCGCCATCCCACCTAGGAGTACCAGGCTGCCACTTACCACTGCCCTTGCAGGACGAACATCATGTCATCGATTTTCATTCGGTCACAGACAAAGTGTGCACCCAGCAAACCCGTGTCTGCATAGCAGATGCTGAAGGTCTGGAAACTCTGGCATAGCTTGTTGGCCACGGCACCTGAAGCCAGTGGGCTGGACAGGTGCTGCCAGGGGGATAGGTGGTCAGCACCCACCCTCTTGTCTTCAACCCATACTGTGACCCCCACGCACAGAAGCATACAGCCCCAGCACCCTCTCTTCCCTGAAGGTGAGGTACCATGCTCACTCTGGCACTCACCACGCCACCACCGTAAGTGCAATCATAGTGGCCGATGACGGCATTGGCCACTTGCAAGGCCACATTGTCCGGGCTGGCCCAGCCAGGACCCTCTACTGCAATGGCCACATGAGCAAAAGGTAGAGCATCGTCACGGTGGCGGATCTGAAACAGTATATGACAAGGTTGAGGGACAGCCAGACTGCCGGGGGAACAGAAAAGGTGGGTAGAGGGTGTACGTGTGTGTGACCATGTGTGCCTGTGACGCAGAAGCCAGAGAACCCCTTCCCAACTGCTGAGGTATCTCTGGAGTCACCAGGATAACCATGCACATGGGGGTCCTCCCACAGGCCCCCAGCTGAGCACTACCCCGGCCCAACAGGCAGCACACCTCACTGCCAGTGAAGCGGCACGGAGTAAGAGCGGGCACAGTGTCCTCTGCGTATGTCCAAGGGATGTCACCAAGGTGCTTCTGGGCAAGGTCTAACAGTTGCTGGTGCTCCACTCCTGCTGAGACAGACAGTGGCATTACTGACCAGCCAGGGCCCAAAGCACAGGGTGCAGGGGAGTTCACAGACAGGCGGAGGACCCCCATGTCCTGTCTTAGTGGGAGAAACCAGGAGTATGTGACATTAGAACAGGGTGAGGAAAGAAGGTCCTCCTCAGACAGACCCTGCCTTGTGGACAGGACAGACACCTCAGGGCCAGATAGCTCCCACGGCCTCAGTCCTAGAAGAGCAGCAGCGCTCAGAACTTCAACACGGGCTGCCATGTGATGTAAGTGTGGGTTCTCACTTGAGAAGGTGCATTCCACCTATATCAAGGACAAGACTGGTACTCCTGGGTACAAAGCCACCTGGCCTGCCTTTTCCCTCTAGCTCTCCCTCAAGTATTTCTGGCTGCTGGCCCGGCAGGGGGTGGCAAGTGAGGGGGCAGAAAGAGGTGCTATTACAGGGCTGTGATAAGGTCTGGGGTCCCCTGAGAGCTGGGGACATTTGCAAATAATGTTACAAACGTATACCCTAGGACTCCTTGGATCTGGCCTCCTCACCTCCACAAGAGGACTCTATGGTGCCACCAGTTACGCTGGCCTTTTTTTCCCCCCCAAGACGGAGTCTCGCTCTGTTGCCCAGGCTGGAGCACAGTGATGCGATCTCAGCTCACTGCAAGCTCCGCCTCCCGGGTTCACGCTCTTCTCCTGCCTCAGCCTCCCAAGTAACTGGGACTATAGGTGCCCGACACCATGCCTGTCTAATTTTTTTGTATTTTCAGTAGAGACAGGGTTTCACTGTGTTAGCCAGGATGGTCTTGATCTCCTGACCTCGTGATCCGCCCATCTCAGCCTCCCAAAGTGTTGGATTACAGGCGTGAGCCACTCCACCCGGCCTGTGTTGGCCTATTTTTTTTTTGTTTTTGTTTTTTGTTTTTTTGAGACGGAGTCTCGCTCTGTCGCCCAGACTGGAGTGCAGTGGCACGATCTCGGCTCCCTGCAAGCTCCACCTCCCAGGTTCATGCCATTCTCCTGCCTCAGCCTCCCAAGTAGCTGGGACTACAGGCGCCCGCTACCACGCCCGGCTAATTTTTTTGTATTTTTAGTAGAGATGGGGTTTCACCGTGTTAGCCAGGATGGTCTCAATCTCTTGACCTCGTGATCCGCCTGCCTCGGCCTCCCAAAAAGTGCTGGGATTACAGGCGTGAGCCCCCGCATCCTGCCCTGTGTTGGCCTTTTATTCCTTCCGTGAGCTCAAGCCCTGCTAGTCTGACAGACATGTCAGACTGCTGTTACCCCCAGGTTCCTCAGCTCCAAAGCCCCGGTCATGTTCATCCTATTGGTCTTTTATGCATACTCAGCTGCCAAAGTCAGCTCAGCTGGGAAGCTTTTTTTTTTTTTTTTTGAGATGGAGTCTCATTCTGTTGCCCAGGCCAGAGTGCAGTGGCACAATCTCAGCTTACTGCAACCTCCGCCCCCCGGGTTCAAGCGATTCTCCTGCCTCAGCCTTCCGAGTAGCTGGGATTATAGGTGCCTGCCACCACGCCTGGCTAATTTTTGTACTTTTACTAGAGACAGGGTTTTGCCATGTTGGCTAGGCTGGTCTCGAACTCCTGACCTCAAGTGATTAACCTACCTCGGCCTCCCAAAGTGCTAGGATTACAGGCGTGAGCCACCACGCCCAGCCAAGATGGGAAGCATCTTAACCTCAGTTCCTTACCCATGTCCAGACCCCAACCAGGTTCCATCTATAAAACCACCTGGAGTACATTTACTGCTCCCCCTTGCTCCTGCCATCTCCTGCCCAGTCCCTACCACAGCCCCTCTCTAGCTAGCCTGCCTGCACTGTGACCCCACACAGCAGCAGAGCAAACCTCAGACCATGACATGCTCTTCCCCTGTGCTCAGTTCCCCATACCACCTAAGTAACACTCACCACCTTTCAGGCTTCTGTTCAAACTACAGGTGCTTTAAAAAGCCCCTCCCCCAACCTACAACTCTGAGGCCCCAGTGAAATCTCCCCGACCCCTCTGTGCCTTCCTTTCAAGGCACTTCTTGGTCTGTTATCAGGCATGCATCAATACACAACTAATGGCTGGCTCTCCCAAGGGCAAGGCCACAAGGAACAAGGCCAGGGGCTTACATCCCCTACCAGCCCATAAACTCAGTATCCTAGGACCAGGTGGGGCTAAGACAGACCTGTACCAGAGGGACAGCATCCTGTTTAACCAGTCCCAGTGGTGGCAGCAGGGTAGACTCCTATCCCACCTCAGACAGCACAGGCGGAAGGTCATTCCCCTCAAGGTTAGGGTGGGAGCAGGGTCCCCTGGGGTGGAACGTCCCCTATGGTGGGAACCAGGACCTTGGCTTTGATAACCAAGGCTAGGACCCCACTTCAGTGAGTCCATCACTCACCTCCAGCTGCTGCCAGCACCATTCGAGGGGCCTTGTAATGAGTGCTGAGGTACTCGGTCAAGTCTGCACGAGACAGCTTCCTACAAGACATATGGCCAGTGTGTCAGCACCTCTACCACACTGGAGTGAGTTGGGGTGTGTGCGTGAATGGGACTGAGGAGGCAGACTAGGAGAGGCATGGTTTCTCCGAAGAGTGGGCCCTAGCACACCCCCGACCCCCTTTCCCCATCTCTGCCACCCACCCCTCCAAGGCCCAGAGGGCAACCCTCGTCTGCCCTTGCCTCATGCCTGACCTCAGGACAGGCTCATAGTCTTCTCTGAGAATGTGTGAGCCAACACTGTAGGACTCTCAAAGGGCAGTATCAAAGCTCCCAGAGCCATCACCAAAGGAGACAAGAGACCACATGGAGGGGACACCCAGACACCCCGCCCTTGGACTGTCAGGACATGCACCAAAACATACCTTAAAACAAAGCCCAAAACTCAAGTGAAGCCCACAAAGCCATTAAAAAAGACTCACGGGACCACATGGATATAGAAACTGTCTCCAATCGCATGACTCAGGAAAATAACCCCGACAGACAGTTAGCCAACTAAAAATGTGACCTGGAAAGGGTCTGGCCAGGCGAGAATGGGGCAAGCATCCCACCACAAGCCCAGCCAACTCTCACCTGACATTCTCACTGGGCCCCTCCACAGCCTGGGCTAGAGGTGTGCCCTGGAATGCTGTGGCATGCAGGTAGTCAAAGACCACGTCTCGCATAGATGCGTCATTCTCCTGCATCTCCCGCAGGATCACATCACGTTCCTTCTCGATCTGTGAGTCTTCCAGACTACAGTTCTGCACAATGTCACCCAAGAGCTCCACAACTAGATGCAAGGAGGACATGTTTAGGTGCCAGGTGGACCACTGGAGACCAATGACAGCACAAAATCCCCAGGCCTGGCATCTCCTGCTGCCCACCCCTAGTTGCCCAGCTGCAAAGCCATACGCTAAGGGTAATAGGATTCTGTGGTCAGCCAGGGACTCCTGGGTAGCTGTCCTCTGCCCCCCTGCCCTCTGCCCCACCTCTTCCTCCAGGTGTTACCTTTTGGCAGATCCTTGGACAGCGCCTTGATGTAGTAAGCTGTGTGTTCCCGGGTGCTGTAGGCATTAAGATGGGCCCCCATGCTCTCCACCTCCTTCTCCAGGGCACTGCCAGGCCGATTCTTTGTTCCCTGGAATCAGATATCAACCAGACCAATCAGAAGCCACACAGGAGCCCAAGAACCCTGTCCTCAGAGGCTAAAGATCCAGCAGGACCACTGGTCCACAGGTACCTCCCTCAGCATAGACTCTGGGGACACAGATCCCAGAGTCTATGTTTACCAAGTACTAAGCAGGCCTTGTGGTGACCAAGGCCATGGCATCATGGGCCAACAGAATAGAGATAACCAGGGCGAGGACAGAAGGGCATGGCCAGACCAAGTGTTTCCTAAAGCTCCTGTAACACCTTACCAACGAGCAGTGGGGTCATTACCAGTACACCTCCCCCTTCTTATTGACAGCCATGGTCAGGTAAGCCCACACCTGTGTTCAAGTGATACAACCCACTCCTCCCATGCCATTCCCATGACTGTATGTGTCTGTTTATACATGCTAGTGGCCACCTCTGTGGGACCCAATCCTAGTCCTATGTGTGGAGAACAGTGGTGCTATCTCTTGGTTAATACTGCACACATACCCGTGACATTGCAGCTGGCTGGGTTGCCCATTAGAGCTCCATGGCCCTGCCCACCCCAACCAAGGGATGCCCAGGTATTCCACCACAGCAGAACATTTCATAAGCAAGCATGTACGTCCATGTCTGTGGGTTTGTTACAATGCACGTGCATATCTATGTGTGTTCCACAGGTCTCCTGTATGCATGCACATAACACAGGCCTGGCTTCTCTGGTGAAAAGTGGGGTTCCTGTGGTTCCTTGGGTCTTCTTGGCTCTGAGGGCCTCATGCAGGGGCTCATCAGATACGTGCCTACTCAGGAGACGTTAAGCTCACGTGGTTCCTTTTAGGAAGGCTGGCCAGACATCCGCCCCGCCACTGAGGCCCATAATCAGGCTATTTTTTCTGACCTTCATCCTCAGGAGGGACAACAGGCAGCCCTAAGTCCAGAGGAGACAGACTTCAAGAGCCTCACCTTGAAAGCCAGATGCTCCAAAAAGTAGCCTGCCCCATTGTTCTTCTCAGTCTCAAAACGGCTGCCAACATCAATCCACACTCCCACCTGGACAAGAAGCCACCAACAAAGGTTACAAACAAACCACTCCCCAGCCCCCTACTCACACCCCACCTGAGTGACTCAGTACAAGCCCCAGGCAGGGACTCATGAATCCTGGAGTCAGGGAGAACTGCCCCAGCAGGACCCCTGTGCTTGGAGATACAGTCACGCCTGGCAAACAGAGGGCTAGCCGAATGACTAGTCACACTGCATCATTGCTCTCCTGATTGGCTATCAAGGACCCCCAGGGACACTTCTAACTGTGCACATTGACCTGGTCTCACCAGCATACAAAATCCTTAAATTCACTCTCACTTTTCAGTTAATTATTTGTTTTTGTCTAGGCATACAACACATCATTTGCAAACAACTACTTATTTTTTCCTTTCTAAAAATTACACGCTGCCTTTGTTCTGGCAATGATTTGATCCTTTCATCATTAAGGAAGGGACTATTGGTTTAGACTGTATATTTTATCACACTAAATATTGTTCCTATAACACCATTTTGTTGTCGTTTTTAATCAGATCTGGACACCAAACACTGCCCAGTGTTGCCCTGGCACCCAATAAGATAATATTAATTTTCTTGACAGCCTCCTGGTTGCTGTGAAACGTGCACCACAGGCCAGGCGTGGTGCCTTATACCTGTAATCCCAGCACTTTGGGAGGCCAAGGCGGGTGGATCACGAGGTCAGGAGTTTGAGACCAGCCTGGCCAACATGGTGAAACCCTGTCTCTACTACAAATACAAAAATTAGTTGAGCATGGTGGCACATGCCTGTAGTCCTAGCTACTTGGGAGGCTGACGCAGAAGAATCGCTTGAGCCCGGGAGGCAGAGGTTGTAGTGAGTCCAGACTGTGCCACTGCACTCCAGCCTGGGTGAGACAGAGACTCCATCTCAAAAAAAAAAAAAAAAGAAAGAAAGAAGAAAAAGAAAAAGAAACAGAAACATGTACCACTCACCCCACCTGGTCACATGGTCTAGTCTTTCAATTTAGTATTTGTTCACAGCTGATTTAAGTTTTTCACATCTACTTTCCTAAGATACTTTTCTTTTTTGAGACGGAGTCTCACTCTGTCACCCAGGCTGGAGTGCAATGGCGTGATCTCGGCTCACTCCCGGGTTCACGCCATTCTCCTGCCTCAGCCTCCCAAGTAGCTGGGACTATAGGCGCCTGCCACCACACCCGGCTAATTTTTTGTATTTTTAGTAGAGATGGGGTTTCACCATGTCAGCCAGGATGCTCTCGATCTCCTGACCTTGTGACCCACCCGCCTCAGCCTCCCAAAGTGCTGGGATTACAGGCATGAGCCACCGCGCTCGGCCACTTTTTTTGTTTTGACATGGAGTCTCACTCGGTCACGAGGCTGGAGTGCAGTGGCCTGATGTCAGCTCACTCAACCTCTGCTTCCTGGGTTCAAGCGATTCTCCTGCTTCAGCCTTACGAGTAGCTGGGACTATAGGTGTGTGCCACCACGCCCAGCTAATTTTTGTATTTTTAGTAGAGGTGGGGTTTCACCACGTTGGCCAGGATGGTCTTAATCTCTTGACCTCATGATCCGCCTGCCTCGGTCTCCCAAAGTGCTAGAACTACAGGCATGAGCCACTGCGCCAAGACTTTTTTTTAATTGTATAAATTTATGGGGTACAAGCGCAATTTTTAAAAGTTTCTATCCACACCCAAAACTCCATTTTTTTTTTTTTTTAAAGACAGAGGGCCTTGCTCTGTCACCCAGGCCAGAGTAATCATGGCTCACTGCAACCTCATATTCCTGGGCTCAATTGATCCTCCTGCTTTGGCCTCTCAAAGCCCTGGAATTACCTTTGTTAGCCACTGTGCCCCGCACACAAGTGCGATGTCGTTACATGCACAGAATGCACAAGTAGTCAAGGGAGTTCAAGACCAGCCTGACCAACGTGGAGAAACCCCATCTCTACTAAAAATACAAAAAATTAGCCGGGCACAGTGGCACATGCCTGTAATCCCAGTTACTCAGGAGGTTGAGGCAGGAGAATCACTTGAACCCGGGAGATGGAGGTTGCAGTGAGCTGAGACTGCACCACTGCACACCAGCCTGTGTAACAAGAGCGAAACTCTGTCTCCAAAAAAAAAAAAAAAAACCACAAGTAGTCAAATCAGGGCTTTTACGTTATCCATCACCAGAATAACACACCTTGTACCCATTAAGTAATTTCTTCTTTTTTTTTTTTTGAGATGGACTCTCACTCTGTCACTCAGGCTGGAGTACAGTGGCACGATCTTGGCTCACTGCAATCATTATCCACCCTTTCATCTTTCCAAGTCTTCACTGTCCACCATTCCACTTTCTACATCTGTATGTACATATTTCTTAGCTCCCACTGATAAGTGAGAACATAAATATTTGCTTTCCTAAGAGATGTCAATGCATATATCATAAGTCACACAATCTTAGATGAGCATGTATTTCACATCTAACATCTTGGAATGCAAGAGGCATTTTACAATCTACAATACCCTTTTATCAAAATTGGCAAGACTCTTAAGATTCTCTGCACTGGAACACAGACGGCTCCTTACAATCTAGGACATTTTGAAGTTCATGTAATATAGCATTCTTTACTACAACAGGTGCCATATAACAAGGAAGTTGCAGGCCACCTTTTCCTATGCTTAGTAATAATTTAAATCGCAGGACATTGTTTCTGGAAAACTAAAAGGATGTGTCAATAAAAACATCTGGCCCTGGAGCTGGGGGATGGGGACTGAAGGGAGGAGGAGATAATTATTTCTTGGGAATCTTCTCACCTATTCATATATCTATTTGTGAGTCAAGATTTCTATCCTTGAGTCAATTTTGAGAATTTGTATTTTTTGGAAAATCACACATTTCATTGTACTGTTAAAATTAATTTCTTCCTAAAATGCATTTGTGGTCTAGCCTGGAGATTATGAGCTTGGGCATAATGAGGGTGACAGACCTGGACGCCTGCAAGTCACCTAAGGTGTCTGAATCCCATTTTCCGCATTGTAAGAGGATCACTTCTCTTACATGGGCTCCTTAACAAAAGGCTGGAAAAGAATTTGGCCGCCTACTTGACGGGCATTATATGCTAAACAATGTTGGCTTATAGTGAAGATTGTCCCGTGAAGCCAAGGCGTGGCTAGGGTCGGGAATGGGGCCATTCTTGGGGTGAGTGATCCTGAGTCCGAATCCAAACCATAAACGGGAAGACCCGAGCCCAAGGTCACACCCCAACCTGAGAAAAGATGGCAGGCCTAATCTGGAGGCCCTCTCCCCAGTGGCGTCCCCAGCTCACCGTGCAAGTGGGCTGAGAGGACTGCTCGGAGGCCACACGCAGGCCGTTGTCCAGCAGGCTAACCTGCGTCTCCGGCACGAACTGGAGCGCCTGAGCGAAGGTTGCCGTACTCCGCAAGGCTGGCGTCCGCAGCAGGGTCGGCTGTGGAAGGGAACAGCTGCGAGTGAGGACTCTGTTGGGGAATCGCTCACCACCTCCCAGGTGCTCAGGAGGATCCCAGTCCCCCTCCCCGCCCCCGCCCCTAGGCCAGCGGCGAGGTACCTTTCCCCGCCCTCCTCCATGACCTTCCCACGGCCCTGACCCCGCGTCCTCCCCACCTCGACCTGCCACTGCTAACAGCCCACACCCGTCCGCTTCCCGAAGCCCTGTCCCCTGAAGCCCCGCGCTCTCGCCACCACCTTACCGAGCGGCGGGCGCGCAATAGCACTTGTGCCCCGGAGGTAGCGGCCCGGCAGACCACGGACGCCGCCATCTTCCAGCTCTAGTCGGCTCTAAGTTGCGCCGCGCAAGCGTAGAGTAGGCGCGTTGGCGGTCGCGGCGCAGGCGCAGTATCGTAAAGTTGGCGCTCGGCCGCCTCCTGGCGGGATCCGGGACTGTCAGTTGTGCTGACCTAGCTTTGGCTGGCTGGCTGGCTGGCTGGCTGGCTCTATCAGTGCCGCCGCCCGTGCCTGCGCACACAGTCCGCCTGCCGTCCATCAGCCCGAGCAGGTTTGCCCGCCGTGCGGTCCATCTCCCCGTTCCACGCGTGGAAGTCAGAGTGCACAATGTTTCTCACCAGCCGCGCTGCGTACTCCGAGTAGAGGTCTGGCGGGTGGGGCGTTGCAGCCGCAGCGTGTCCGCAGGTTCGAGCCCAGGGCTGAAGTACCAGAGTGGAAACTTACCTGGGACCACAAGGCGGTGCTGAAAGTCAGTTTTTTTCTCTTTATTTATTTATTTTTTATTTTCTGAGACGGTCTCGCTCTGTCGCCCAGGCTGGAGTGCAGTGGCGCGATCTCGGCCCACTGCAGCCTCCGCCTCCCGGGTTCAAGCAATTCGGCCTCAGCCTCCCGAGTAGCTGGGATTACGCCCGGCTAATTGTTGTATCTTTAAGAGACAAGGTTTCTCCATGTTGGCCAGGTTTGCGCCCTGCCAGTTTTCTCTTTAAAAGAATTAAGTAGAGACCGGACGCGGTGGCTCACGCCTGTAATCCCAACACTGGGAGGCCGAGGCACGTGGATCACTTGAGGCCAGGAGTTGGAGACCAGCCTGGCCAACATAGTGAAACTTTTCCTTTCCTGTAAGAGGAAAAAGAATTCTAGCTGGGCGCGGTGGGTCAGGCCTGTAATCCCAGCACTTTGGGAGGCCGAGTCGGGCGGATCACCTGTCAGGAGTTTAAGACCAGCCTGACCAACATGGAGAAACCCCATCTCTACTAAAAACACAAAATTAGCTGGGCGTGGTGGCGCATGCTTATAATCCTAGCTACTCGGGAGGCTGAGGCAGGAGAATCACTTGAATCCGGGAGGCTGAGGTTGTTTGCCGTGAGCCAAGATCGCGCCATTTCCAGCCTGGGCAACAAGAGCGAAACTACGTCTCAAAAAAAAAAATTCTAGGCCGGGCGCGGTGGCTCAAGCCTGTAATCCCAGCACTTTGGGAGGCCGAGGTGGGCGGATCACAAGGTCAGGAGATCGAGACCACAGTGAAACCCCGTCTCTACTAAAAATACAAAAAATTAGCCGGGCGCGGTGGCGGGCGCCTGTAGTCCCAGCTACTCAGGAGGCTGAGGCAGGAGAATGGCGGGAACCCGGGAGGCGGAGCTTGCAGTGAGCCGAGATCGCACCACTGCACTCCAGCCTGGGCAACAGCGTGAGACTCCGTCTCAGAAAAAAAAAAAAAAAAAAAAAAATTCTAAGGTATGCTTTGTTATGTCAACTAATGAAAAAAAAATCAAGCTTTTAAATATTTAAAGTTAGTTCTATTCAGAAGTCTTACTGTGAATTACAACCCAGGAAAGCCTTTCAGGGAGTTTCTGCCAGATTGCTCCAAAGCAGCGTTTCCGACACAGCTTATACACTGGTGGTGGCGGCTTTCCATGTGCTCAGAAATTACATATGTGCTCAGAAGGTACATTAGAGCAAAGTCTCATCAAGGTTTGGGTGTGAGAGTATATCTGTTTATAGGTCACAGAAGTGTAATCATTAATCCTGTCAGAGAGTATCTTAAGTATAGGAAGAGGCAAGGGCTAGGATCATTGCATTTTCTACCATGTTGGCCAGGCTGGTATTGAACTCCTAGCCTCAGGCAATCCACCCGCCTCAGCCTCTCAACATGCTAGGATTACAGGGGTGAGCCACCATGCCTTACCCAAAAACTACTCTTATACTTAAAATAAAACTATCTTTATAAAAATCATGCCAGGCACCATGATGACCACAGGCTCGCACACTACACCCAGCTAATTTTTTAAATTTTTTGTAGAGACAGGGGTCTCACTATGTTGTCCAGGATGATCTTGAACTCCTGGGCTCAAGTGATCCTCCTGTCTCAGCCTCCCAAAGTTCTGGGATTACAGTCGTGAGCCACCGTACCAGGCTGACTTCATTTCTTATAAAAGGTTGCGACCTGCAGTCTGGGAAGTGGGCCTCTGGTCAAAACCAGAGACAGACCTCTCAAAAGAGGAGGGATTTGGGCAGGAGCTGTATGTCAAATGGCTTGGCTAAACATACATGTTCAGCTGGACACGGTGTCTCACACCTGTAATCCCAACACTTTAGGAGGCCGAGGTGGGTGGATCACAATGTCAGAAGACTGAGACCATCCTGGCTAACACGGTGAAAACCCATCTCTACTAAAAATACAAAAAATCAGCCAGGCATGGTGGCATGTGCCTATAATCCCAGATACTTGGGAAGCTGAGGCAGGAAAATCACTTGAACCCGGGAGGCGGAGGTTGCAGTAAGCCGAGATCGCACCACTGCACTCCAGCCTGGGCTACAGGGGGAGACTCCGTCTCAAACACCACCACCACCACCACCACCACCACCACCCACCACCACCACCACCACCACCACCACCACCACCACCAAAAGAAATACAATTAGCTCCATATGTCAAAATATGAAGCAAGGATACAAAAGCACTCACTGCACAGGTTCCATAAACCAACTAAAGCCAGTCCCTGCTCAGTGGTCTCTTATCAGGAAAAAAATCACTAAAATCAGTCTCTTGTCCAATCAAAGCTATAGTTAACGGCTTGTGGAACAGGGAATGGGGTCAGTGTCTGGTGATGGATGAACTGCAATTGTTTCCGTATTGCTCATCTCAAGGCCAGTGCTTGTTTAGCTGCTGGAAAAAAAGAAATACCTTGCAGCAGTTAGAACATAGTTTATTCTTTGGTGAATGGCTTAACTCTTGCCTGGCATGGCCTTAGGTCTTGTTTATACTTTGGTATCTTATTGCTACAAAGAGTTCATTCTTTCAGTCTTAGGATCTCTATTATTTTTCTTTCTTTTTTGAGACAGCGTCTCATTGTGTCACCCAGGCTGGAGTGCAGTGGCATGATCTCTGCTCACTCCAACCTCCACCTCCCAAGTTCAAGCCAAGCAATTCTACTGCCTCGGCCTCCCAAGTAGCTGGAACTGCAGGCACATGCCAATATGGCTAATTTTTGACAGAGTCTCGCTCTGTCACCCAGGCTGAAGTGCAGTAGCACAATCTTGGCTCACTGCAACCTCCGCTTCCTGGATTCAAGCAATTCTCCTGCCTCAGCCTCCCAAGTAGCTGGGATGCCACACGCCACCATGCCCCGGCTCAAGTGATCCTTTTTTTTTTTTTTTTTTTTTTTTTGAGACGGAGTCTCGCTCTGTCACCCAGGCTGGAGTGCAGTGGCGCAATCTCGGCTCACTGCAAGCTCCGCCTCCCGGGTTCACGCCATTCTCCTACCTCAGCCTCTGAGTAGCTGGGACTACAGGCGCGCACCACCACGCCCGGCTAATTTTTTGTATTTTTAGTAGAGATGGGGTTTCACCGTGTTAGCCAGGATTGTCTCGATCTCCTGACCTCGTGATCCGCCCGCCTCGGCCTCCCAAAGTGCTGGGATTACAGGCGTGAGCCAAGTGATCCTTTTACCTCAGGCTCCTGAGTAGCTGGGACCACAGGTGCTCACTATCATACCCAGCTAACTTGTATATTTTTTGTAGAGACAGGATTTTACTTCCTCCCTTCCTCCCTTCCTCCCTTCCTTCTCTCTCTTTCTTTTTTTTTGGAGAGGCTCTCTGTTACTCAGGCTGGAACGCAGTGGTGTGATCATGGCTCACTGCAGCCTCAACCTCCCAGCTCAAGCCATCCTATCACTCCAGCCTCCTGAGTAGCTGGAACTATAGGCATGCACCATCACACCCAGCTAATTTAAAAAAAAAAATTTTTTTTTTTTTTTTTTTTTTTTTTTTCGAGACGGAGTCTCGCTCTGTCGCCCAGGCTGGAGTGCAGTGGCCGCATCTCAGCTCACTGCAAGCTCCGCCTCCCGGGTCTACGCCATTCTCCTGCCTCAGCCTCCCGAGCAGCTGGGACTACAGGCGCCCACCACCTCACCCGGCTAGTTTTTTGTATTTTTTAGTAGAGACGGGGTTTCACCGTATTAGCCAGGCTGGTCTCGATCTCCTGACCTTGTGATCCGCCCGTCTCGGCCTCCCAAAGTGCTGGGATTACAGGCTTGAGCCACCGCGCCTGGCCAAAAAAAAATTTTTTTAGAGACGGGGTCTCACTATATTTCCTAGTCTGGTCTTGAATTCCTGGGCTCAGGTGATCCTCCCACCTCAGCCTCCCATATGAAATATTTCTAAACCCAGTCACCTAGCCTCCCTCCCTATACTCACTGCTACGCTGGGCTAAGAAGGTAAGGCCATTGAAGTAGGAGACAACCAGGAAGTGTGATGCTGGTTGGGAATGACGTGTTTCAAGGGGTTGGTCAAAACAGGAAATATTACTAAAATGTTAAGTGCAAGCAGTGATCATTGCAATAATTTTGCCACAGTGTTTGGTGACTCATTGATTTTCTGGAATTTACTTGGTATATGGAGTGAGGTAAGGTCAAAATATCCTCTTTCCCCCTAAACGGCAAACTAAATTTTGTAACACCATTTCTTGACCAGGCCCTGTTTTCCAATCCATCTCTAATGTTCCCTCTATCATCCCATAGATTCTCAAACCTGTACCAGGTCCCTGCAGGCTGTGTTCTGTTGGGAGGGCTCTGGTACTCACCTTACCCTTCTTACTCAATATTTATTTGATACATTCACCTATTTATTCCTCTAGATTTTTCTTTTTATTTTTTAAATTTACTTTTACTTTTTTAAAATAGAGACAGGATTTTGCCACGTTTCCCAGCTTGGTCTTGAACTCCTGGGCTCCAGTGATTCCCCTGCCTCAGTCTCACAGAGTCCTGGGATTACATGAGCCACTGCACACAGCTTTTTTTTTTTTTTTTGAGACGGAGTCTTGCTCTGTCGCCCAGGCTGGGGTGCAGTGGCCGGATCTCAGCTCACTGCAAGCTCTACCTCCCGGGTTTACGCCATTCTCCTGCCTCAGCCTCCTGAGTAGCTGGGACTACAGGCGCCCGCCACCTCGCCCGGCTAGTTTTTTGTATTTTTTAGTAGAGATGGGGTTTCACCGTGTTAGCCAGGATGGTCTCGATCTCCTGACCTCGTGATCCACCCGTCTCGGCCTCCCAAAGTGCTGGGATTACAGGCTTGAGCCACCGTGCCCGGCCTTTTTTTTTTTTTGAGATGGAGTTTTGCTCTTGTTGCCCAGGTTGGAGTGCAGTGGCATGATCTCGGCTCACTGCAACCTCCACCTCCCAGTTCAAGCGATTCTCATGCCTCAGTCTCCTGAGTAACTGAGATTATAGGGGCCTGTCACCATGCCTGGATAATTTTTGTATTTTTAGTAGAAACAAGGTTTCACCATCTTGACCAGGCTGGTCTTGAACTCCTGAGAGATGGGGTTTCATTGTGTTAGCCAGGATGGTCTCTATCTCCTGACCTTGTGATCTGCCCGCCTTGGCCTCCCAAGTCCTGGGATTACAGGCGTGTGCCACCATGGCCTGCCTCTTCTATTCATTAATGAAAGTGGGTGGTTGAAATATGTACTATAATTGTAGAGCTAACTACTTTCGATTCTGTTTTTGTTTCATTGTTTTGGGGGCTCTGTTAGGCACATGAATGTTTCTAATTGTCATATTGCCTTGTTTTGAAACTTTTATTAGTTGGGTGGATCACCTCAGGTCAAGAGTTCAAGACCAGCCTGACCAACATGGATAAACCCCATCTCTACTAAAAATACAAAATTAGCAGGGCATGGTGGTGCGTGCCTGTAATCCCAGCTACTCAGGAGGCTGAGGCAGGAGAATTGCTTGAACCCAGGAGGTGGAGGTTGCAGTGAGCCAAGATCATGCCATTGCACTCCAGCCTGGGCAACAAGAGCGAGACTCTATCTTAAAAAAAAAAAAGAAAAGAAAAAGGCCGGGCGCAGTGGCTCATGCCTGTAATCCCAGCACTTTGGGAGGCCAAGGCAGGCAGATTACGAGGTCAGGAGATAGAGACCATCCTGGCTAACACAATGAAACCCCATCTCTACTAAAAATACAAAAAAAAAAAATAGCTGGGCATGGTGGTGGACACCTGTAGTCCCAGCTACTTGGGAGGCTGAGGCTGGAGAATGGTGTGAACCCAGGAGGCAGAGGTTGCAGTGAGCCATGATCGTGCCACTGCACTCCTGCCTGGGCAACAGAGCGAGACTCCCTCTCAAAAAAAAAAAAAAGAAATTTTTATCAATAGATAATGCCCTTCTTTGTCTCTTGTAACCTTTTTGATTTAGAGGCTACTATACCTGACAATAATAAAGCCACCCTGGCTCTCTTCTGGTTATTATTTGCATGCAATATTTTTTTTTCTTTTTTTTCTTTTTTTTTCTTGAGACAGAGTTTCACTCTGTCGCCCCAGGCTAGAGTGCGGTGGTGTGATCATGACTCACTCCAGCTTTGACCTTCCTGAGATCAGGTGATCCTCCCACTTCAGCCTCCTGGGTAGCGGGGACTAAAGGTGCACACCACCATGCCCAGCTAATTTTTTGTGTTTTTTGTAGAAATAGGGTTTTGCCTTGTTGCCCAGGCTAGTCTCAAACTCCTTAAGCAATCCACCTGCCTCAGCCCCCAAAGTGTTGGGATTACAGGCATAAGCCATCATGCCTGGCCATAAAATATTTTTTCCATCCTTTTACTTCCAGTGTTTTTATGTTCTTATATCTGAAGTGAGTCTCTGATAGGCAACATATAGATTAACCTTTTTAAACCAATCTGAAAATCCATTTATTAATAGGAGAGTTTAATCTATTTACATTTAATGAGGTTACTGACAAATCATTTGCTTCTGCTGTTTAACTATTTGTTTTCTGTATGTCTTATATTTATTTTCTTGTTCCTCCATTCCTCTATTACTGCCTTTTTTTTTTTTTTTTTTTTTTTTTTTTGGTGTTTGATTTTTGAAGTATACCATTATAACATTTTGATTACTTTTTTTTTTTTTTTTTTTTTTTTTTTTTTGAGATGGAGTCTTGCTCTGTCACCCAGGCTGGAGTGCAGTGGCTCCATCTTGGCTCACTGCAGTCTCCAACTCCCAGGTTCAAGAGATTCTCGGCCGGGCGCGGTGGCTCACGCCTGTAATCCCAGCACTTTGGGAGGCCGAGACGGGCGGATCACGAGGTCAGGAGATCGAGACCATCCTGGCTAACACGGTGAAACCCTGTCTCTACTAAAAAGAAGTACAAAAAACTAGCCGGGCGAGGTGGCGGGCGCCTGTAGTCCCAGCTACTCGGGAGGCTGAGGCGGGAGAATGGCGTAAACCCGGGAGGCGGAGCTTGCAGTGAGCAGAGATCCGGCCACTGCACTCCAGCCTGGGCGACAGAGCGAGACTCCGTCTCAAAAAAAAAAAAAAAAAAAAAAAAAAAGAGATTCTCCTGCCTCAGCCTCCGGAGTAGCTGGGACTACAGGAGTGCATCACCACGCCCAGCTAATTTTTGTGGTTTTTTTTTTTTTTTTTTTTTTGTTTTTTTTGAGACGGAGTCTCACGCTGTTGCCCAGGCTGGAGTGCAGTGGCGCGATCTCGGCTCACTGCAAGCTCCGCCTCCCGGGTTCCCGCCATTCTCCTGCCTCAGCCTCCTGAGTAGCTGGGACTACAGGCGCCCGCCACCGCGCCCGGCTAATTTTTTGTATTTTTAGTAGAGACGGGGTTTCACTGTGGTCTCGATCTCCTGACCTTGTGATCCGCCCGCCTCGGCCTCCCAAAGTGCTGGGATTACAGGCTTGAGCCACCGCGCCCGGCCTAATTTTTGTGTTTTTAGTAGAGATGGGGTTTTACCATGTTGGCCAGGCTGGTTTCAAACTCCTGGTGATCTGCCCACCTCTGCTTCCCAAAGTGCTAGGATTACAGATGTGAGCCATGGCGTCCAGCCTTAATTATCTTAGCTTCAAGTTCACTGATCCTTTATTCTGCCTGCTCCAATCTGCTGCTGAATTCCTCTAATGAAATTTTCATTTCAGTTACTATACTTTTCAGGTTCAGAATTTGTTTGGTCCCTCTAAATTTTTTCTCTTTGTTAATATTCTTTATGTTCAGACATAATTTTCCTAATTTCCTTTAGTTCTTGTCCATGGCTTCCCTTAGTTCATTGAACATACTAAGACAGTTGATTTATTGTTTTTGATTAATAATTCCAATGTCTGGGCTTCCTGAGGGATACTTCCTGTCAATCTCTTTTTCAGCCAGGTGCAGTGGCTCATGCCTATAATCTCAGAACTTTGGGAGGCCAAGGTGGGAGAGTCACTTGAGTCCAGGAGTTTGAGACCAGTATGGGCAACATAGTGAGACCCTGTCTCTCTTTTGACTCCAGCCTACTTCCCCTTACTTGGAGGACATCAGAGAGGCTGTGGCATTTTTGGGGTCCAGCCAAGGGGAAGGTGGGTTGAGGATGGTCCCAGGTTGGGTTCTCTAGGAATCCGACTCCAAGAGGAAGATCAGTGTACAAGATATTTATAAGAGTCCCTTGAGATGAGCACCTGAGGGAAGGAGGGAAAGGGTTGGGCAAGGAAGTCTGGCTATAGGGGCTCTGCACAGCCAGAGTGGACCTGTCTGCTGGCTGTCTCCCCAGTGGCTGGCAGCAGCTGGCCTTCATGTGGCACACCTCTGAATCTACCACAGGGAAACACCGGGTGTTATAAGTAAAATGTTTATTCAGAAACAGAATGCTGTTCTTCAGTACTGCAAGGAAAAATTAGCATTGAGACAAAAAGTTTTCTCAGCAAGGCAAATTTACTTTCTGCAGAAAGGGTGCTCCTTTCAGATGAAACAATGGTGAGAGCACACTTGAACAAAGGAGGGAAGCAATTTTTATTCTTTATGCAGCTTGTCCTTGCTACTGTGTCCTGTCTCCATTGGCTGGAGCTGGACTGCACAATCTAAGCTAAACTTGACTGGCTAATAATTTAAAACTTTCTTAAATAGGTAAAGGCAAGGGAGAACAAAGGAAAAGAGGAAGTTGCTTACAAAAAGACTTAGCCGGGCGCGGTGGCTCAAGCCTGTAATCCCAGCACTTTGGGAGGCCGAGACGGGCGGATCACGAGATCAGGAGATCGAGACCATCCTGGCTAACACGGTGAAACCCCGTCTCTACTAAGAAATACAAAAAACTAGCTGGGCAAGGTGGCGGGCGCCTGTAGTCCCAGCTACTCGGGAGGCTGAGGCTGGAGAATGGCATGAACCCAGGAGGCGGAACTTGCAGTGAGCTGAGATCCGGCCACTGCACTCCAGCCTGGGTGACAGAGCGAGACTCCGTCTCAAAAAAAAACAAAAAAAACAAACAAAAAAAAAAAACAAAAAGACTTAGAAGGACTTAGAAAAGTAATAAAATTTATTTCTTTCTTTTTTTTTTTTTTTTGAGATGGCGTCTCACTCTGTCGCCCAGGCTGGAGTGCAGTGGCGCAATCTCAACTCACTGCAAGCTCCGCCATGGTTTCTCGCCATTGAACTAGCTGGGACTACAGGCGCCCGCCACCATGCCCAGCTAATCTTTTTTGCATTTTTGGTAGAGGTGGGGTTTCACTGTGTTAACCAGGATGGTCTCGATCTCCTGACCTCATGATCTGCCCGCCTCAGCTTTCCAAAGTGCTGGGATTACAGGTGTGAGCCACTGCACCCGGCCAAAAGTAATAACATTTCGAAATAAGGCAGGCACATAGGCTGCAAGTTGGAATGTGCCTGTGAGTGTGTCCAGCACAAATACCTTGGTTAAAGTACAAGGACATAGAATGTACTTATTTCTTTATATCTAACAGCTACATAGGATAGGGCTTAACAAAGTGAGGAGGCTTAAAGGAAGTTAGTCTTTAAACTAAACTATTATTTTAACACATAATTTATTCTTTAACAAGGGAAACTTTGAAGAGGAACTTTTTTTTCACTTTCTACACCAGGTTTAGAGGGACATATTTATGTGGTTTGCTCCACCCTTGTGTAAAGTTAGTTTATTGGTCTTGTTCTAGAATAAACTAGGAATGTGGCTTGTAGGAAAATCCTGCTGGGTAAGGACAGAAGTGCAAAGTCCTATTGCCTTAAGGACATGCCCCACGGCACCTAGTGCTGGGAAAACTGTGAGCCATGGAAGGAAAACAAGGTTTGAAATGCGTGGAGCCAGAACCTCATCTGTGGTAAATCCTTCCAAATTTCACAGTTCCTATATGACAGATGGCTGATGACAGTTTCTCAAATTTTACAACAATCCAGAACATTTATATGTCATCATCAACAGGTTAGGAATTTTAACTTTCCTAAACTACCAATAATTAAAACACAAATTTCAACCATGTTAGGAGGAAGACTGAACTATCTTTTCTCTGTATGGAAAATATCCCCCCAAAATCACAAAATCCTTGTCCTATGTGGAGGCCTTCAGAGTAAGAAGCCAAACCATGTAGGGGACCAAAGTATTATAGAAATATGTCAGGAAGTTGTCACAAATTATGTTATTTTTCTGGATTTAGTATTGTAGTATTTGTCAATTTAAAAAAAGTTTTCAAAAAAAAAAAGTTTCCAAAAAAAAAAAAAGTTTCATCATTTCTTTTCTCATTATTTTAATTCACTTCCATTTTTGAATTCATAACGTTGTTCTCTTTTTCTAAAACAGGAACCTGGAACAGGCACTGTGGCTTATGCCTGTAATCCCAGCACTTTGAGAGGCTGAGGCAGGAGGATCAGCTGAAGCCAGGAGTCAAGACCAGCCTGGGCAAGATAGTGAGACCCCATCTCTACAAATATATATGTTTTTAATTAGCTGGGTATGGTGATGTATGCCTGTAGTCTCAGCTACTTGGGAGGCCAAGGCAGGATTGCTTGAGTTGGTCAAAAAAACAAAAAGAGGCCGTGCGCGGTGGCTCATACCTGTAATCCCAGCACTTTGGGAGGCTGAGGCGGGCAGATCACGAGGTCAGGAGATCGAGACCATCCTGGCTAACACAGTGAAACCCTGTCTCCACTAAAAATACAAAAAAATTAGCTGGGCCTGGTGGCGGGCACCTGTAGCCCCAGCTACTCGGGAGGCTGAGGCAGGAGAATAGCGTGAACCTGGGAGATGGAGCTTGCAGTGAGCTGAGATCGTGCCACTGCACTCCAGCCTGGGCGACAGAGTGAGACTCCGTCTCAAAACAAAACAAAACACAAAAAGAAACAATTTTTAAAAAGGGAAAAAAGAAAGAGAAAGGGAGTAAAGTGAGGGTCCCTTCATGGAGCTTCTCCAGGGGCCTTGGAGCAAGGGCCACTGAGGTACTAGAGCACGTTTGAGACTGCCATAGAAACAAAGGCAGCTAGGGCGGCCTGCCTGACCCCAGGTTGGGGTTGCTGGAGCCAAGGATCTGGGGAGGGGCTGTTATTGGAGGCAGAGCAGTGGCCCCTCAAGGGAGGGCCTTGCAGGGCCTGGGAAGAAGAAACCAGAGCCAGCTGCTGATTGATGGCAGGACTAAAGTCACCTCCATGAGGTGGTGACAAGGATGGGTGAAGCCAAAGGGTGTGTGACTCTACAGTGACTGGGGGCTTGGAGCTCTCAGTCCCCCATCAGAGATCCTCAGTGTCTGGTTCCAACTTCACCACTGCTCTTCTCAGCTGACCAGGTCCCTCCTCGGCTCCCCCTGTGCACTGGAGAGGCCCAGGACCCTCACTCGGCACTTGAGGCCCTTTATCATGGGCACTGCCCACCTTGTCCATGTGCAGAGAGTACCAAAGACAGCACGTGGCCTTTGCTCAGAACCAGACCTCCACCTGAAGTTCCCTTCTTTATAGCCATTTCCCCTCAGGGCTCAGCCAGGTTGTCGGCTTCTCTGGGCAGCCCTTCCTGAGCCACCCAAGTCTGTCCCAATGGTAAGTCCTCTCCCATCACACTGGGAGTCCCCAGGTACTGGTCAGGCCAGAGGAGCAGTTTTTGTTTGAGACAAGTTCTCGCTCTGTCACCCAGGCTGGAATGCAGTGGCACAATCTTGGCTCACTGCAACCACTGCCTGCCAGGCTCAAGTCATCTTCCCACCTCAGCTTCCTGAGTAGTTGGTACTACAGGCATACATCACCATGCCCAGCTAACTTTTTTGTTTGTATTTTTTGTAGGGATGTGGTCTTGCCATATTGCCCAGGCTGGTCTCGAACTCTTGAGCTCAAGTGATCCTCCCATCTTGGCCTCTCAAAGCGCTGGGATTACAGGTGTGAGCCACCACACCCAGCCCAGAGAAGCAGTTGTGTCTCCAGGAGGGATCCTTAGGGAGGAAAAGTCAGTTGGTGGGGGCAATGGAGCAGTGTGAGCCAGCCTGTGCCCCACCTGCCCGCCCGTCCTGGACACCAAGTCAGCTGGCTTTAAAAGTAGAAAAGGGACACAGGGTCCAGACAGGCCTGGAGAGAGCAGACCTGGCCCAGGACCCCAGGCTGTCAGGCAGAGAGAGGCACATGTTTGGTCACCCACTCTGGGCGGAAGTCCCCTTTATTTGGATTTGCCGCTGGGTGGCTAGATGATGTAGGTGGCCTTCGATGTGGACCAGGAGGGCATCCAGCATGTGCAGGACCCCACGGAGCAGGGTGTGGTCTGAGATTGGGGCCCGCCGTTTCCAGGGTCCGCAGGGCTCAGTGGTCACCTGCGGATGCTGAGAACAAGACCAAGAGGCAGGAGTGAGAATGGAGGGCAGAGAGGGAGGTGCGATGAGGGGCAGTGATGAAGCTGGGGAGCAGGGAGTAGGGTGTGGGGCAGTGCCCAGATGGGATGGGAGACTCAGGGTGACAGAATCACCGAGGGTCTGTTTGGGCTACAGTGGTCACGGGGCCCTCAGGGGCTGGATGAGAGCAAGGGTTCTAAAGGGGAGAGCTGGGGGCAGGGTGCTGGCTGTGGGTGGTGGACATGGGTTCCACGAAGGTGTGTGGACACAGGGACAATGGGCTGTGAGCTGGGGGTGGGAGTGTGGGAGGCCCACAGGCCAGTGTGGACCCATGGGGCAGGGTTGGGTGGAAGACGGCTCACTGGGCGTACATGGAGGCAGGGGCTGTGGGGGAGAAAGAGCTGCGCTCACCTCACCCTTGGTGGCCTGTGAGCACCGCCGCCCCTGCAGTATCTTGCGGCAGATCATCAGCATGGTGGTGGTGATCATGACCCCAGCCACAGGGTAGATGCGGCTTGCTCCAGGGCCCAGCCAGTAACCAGGACAGCTCAGGCCACCCCTACAGCCCTCCATGCTCTTTGGCTGACACCCCCAGGGCTGCAAGTCCAGCCCCACCTGGTACCAGAGGGGTCGCGACCAGGCGTGGGTTGGAGCAGGCATCGCCAGCAGGAGCAGCAAGGGCAGCGAGGCCAGCATGTGCAGCATGGCTGCCGCTAGTGCCAGGGGCCGGAACCTGGTCGCCTGGTGACCGGCAAACGCCCCTCCCCCAAGAACAGGCCTGGCTCTGAGGCAGCAGGTTCCAGCAAGACCCATGGCCTTTCATGAGCAGCCTGGCCAGAAACTGGCTGTGGTAAGGGGGCTGGAGTCCAGGGCTTGAGGAGAATGGCAGACCTGGGTTCTGGGTCCTATTCTCCCAGTGGGCCTGGCTGGCCCCAAACTGAGGGAGCACCTCCTTTTGAAGCTGGGCCCTAGGCTGGGTATAGTGGCACACACCTGGAATCCCAGCACTTTGGGAGGTTGAGGCAGGTGGATGGCTTGAGCCCAGAAGTTTGAGACCAGCCTGGGCATCATGGCGAAACCCCCTCTCCATAAAAAATACAAATAATTAGCTGGGTATAGTGGCACATGCCTGTTGTCCCAGCTACCCAGGAGGCTGAAGTGGGAGGATCACCTGAGCCTGGGAGGTCGAGGCTGCAATGAGCTGTGGTTGCACCACTACACTCCAGCCTGGGCGACAGAGTGAGATTTTGTCTCAAAAAAGATAAAAAAAGAAACTAAGCCCCGAACAGTTAAAGAAACCCGTAACTAACAGAATTTTTTTTTTTTTTAAAGAGACAGCGCACTGCAGTCTTGACCTCCTGGGCTCAGGTGATCCTTCTGCCTCAGCCTCCTGAGTAGCTGAAACTACAGGTGTGCACCACCATGCCTGGCTAATTTATTTATTTACTTATTTTTAACATTTACTTTGTAGAGATAGGGGTCTTACTATGTTGCCCAGGCTGGTTTCAAACTCTTAGCCTCAAGTGATCCTGCCACTTCAGCCTCCCAAAGTGCTGGGATTACAGCTGTGAGCCACCATGCCTGGCCCCTAGAAATCCTTGAGTTTACAGGATGGTAGATAAGGAAAGAAACAACTTGCTGAAACGCTGAAATTCCCTCTGCTTGTAAGATAACAAAACTGAAATCAGATGGACCCAATATTCCCGACTGGAGTGTGCACAGAAAGAGCTTGCTGACATCACAGCCTGAATTTCCACCATGTTTCATATAACTCCTCCAGAATTTGCACAGGAGACCCATGAGGAGGCATGAAGAGTTAATTGCACATGCCTGAGAACTTTCCAGACCTCCTGCTTCCTTCTACCAATCACCCACCTACTAATCCCAGTATCCATCCCCTAAACCTTTTCTAATAAAATTATTGCCTTAAAGCCAGCACAGGGAGACACATTGAAGCTGGACTCCTGCTTCCTTGCTAGTTGACTTGCAATAAACAGCTTTTCTTGGCTGGGCACGGTGGCTCACGCCTGTAATTCCAGCACTTTGGGAGGCTGAAGTGGGTGGATCAGTTGAGGTCAGGAGTTTGAGACCAGCCTGGACAACATGGTGAAACCCTGTCTCTACTAAAAATACAAAAATTAGCCGGGTGTGGTAGCGGGCACATGTAATCCCAGCTACTTAGGAGGCTGAGGCACAAGAATTTTTTAACCCGGGAGGCGGAGGTTGCAGTGAGCCAAGATCACGCCACTGCTGTAATCCTAGCCACTGGGAAGGCTGAGGTAGGAAAATCACTTGAACCCGAATCTGGTGTCTGGCCCACAACTGTAATCTCAGTACTCTGGGAAGCTGAGGTGGAAGGATCTTTTCAGCCCAGGAGTGAGACCATGGTGGGCAACATAGTGAGACTCCGTCACTATATTTTTTAAAAAAGAAATTAGTTCAACATGGTGGTATGCACCTGTAGTCCCAGCTACTTGGGAGGCCAAGGCGGGAGGATTGCTTCAGCCCAAAACCCAGTGTCACAGTACTGGTTTCTAGCATTTCAAGCAGTGAGTCGTTTTGCTCAGTAACACTTTCACCCTGGCCTTCTCCTCACCTATCAGCCAATCCCTAAAATCCAAACACCTGCAGTGGCTCACGCCTGTAATCACACTTTGGGAGGCTGAGGCTGAGGATCTCTTGAGCCCAGGAATTTGAGCCCAGTCTAGGAAACATAGTAACAACCCATCTACGGATTTTTTTTTTTTTTTTTTTTTTTTTTGGGGACGGACTCTTGCTCTCTCACCCAGGCTGGAGTGCAGTGGCGCAATCTCAGCTCACCGAAACCTCTGCCTCCCTGGTTCAAACGATTCTCCTGCCTCAGCCTCCCGAGCAGCTAGGATTACAGGCGTGCATCACCACACCTGGCTAATTTTTTGTATTTTTAGTAAAGATGGGGTTTCACCGTGTTAGCTAGGATGGTCTCAATCTCCTGACCTCGTGATCCACCCACCTTGGCCTTCTAAAGCGCTGGGATTACAGGCTTGAGCTACTGCACCCAGCCCCAATTTTTGTATTTTTAGTAGAGACAGGGTTTCACCATGTTGGCCAGGCTGGTCTCGAACTCCTGACCTCAGGTGATCCACCCACTTTGGCCTTCCAAAGTGCTGGGATTACAGGTGTGAGCCACCACACCCGACCTTACAAACTGTTTTTTAAAAACTAGGCCGGGCGCCATGGCTCAGGCCTGTAATCCCAGCACTTTGGGAGACCAAGGCAGCCGGATCACCTGAGGTCAAGAGCTTGAGACCAGACTGACCAACATGGAGAAACCCTGTCTCTACTAAAATAGCCAGGTGTGGTGGTACATGCCTGTAATCCCAGTTACTCAGGAGGTTGAGGCAGGGGAATCACTTGAACCTGGAAGGTGGAGGTTGCGGTGAGCCGAGATTGCGCCATTGCACTCCAGCCTGGGCAACAATAGCAAAACTCCATCTCAAAAATAAATAAATAAATAAAAGCCCGGGTGCAGTGGCTCAAGCCTATAATCCCAGCACTTCAGGAGGCCGAGGCGGGCGGATCACGATGTCAGGAGATTGAGACCATCTGGCTAAATGGTGAAACCCTCTCTACTAAAAATACAAAAAAAAAAAAAAAAATTAGCTGGGCATGCTGGCACACCCCTGTAGTCCCAGCTACTCGGGAGGCTGAGGTAGGAGAACTGCTTAAACCCAGGAGGCGGAGGTTGCAGTGAGCCGAGATCATGCCACTGCACTCTGGCCTGGGCGACAGAGCGAGACTCCATCTCAAAAAACAAGCCAACAAACAAAAACTAGCTGGGGCTGGGTGCGGTGGCTCACGCCTGTAATCCCAACACTTTGGGAGGCCGAGGCAAGAGGATCACTTGAGGTCAAGAGTTCAAGACCAGCCTGGCCAACATGGTGAAACTTCGTCTCTACAAAAATGAGCTGGGCATGATGGTGGATGCCTGTAACTCCAGCTACTCAGGAGGCTGAGATAGGAGAATCACTTGAACCCGGGAGGCAAGATCGTACCATTGCACTCTGGCCTGGGCGACACAGTGAGACTCCATGTTTCACCATGTGAGACTCCATCTTTTTTTGGGGGAGGGGGGAAACTAGCTGGGTGTGGTGGCGTGTGCCTGTAGTCCCAGCTACTTAGGAGGCTGAGGCAGGAAGATCGCTTGAACCCAGGAGGTCAATGCTGTAGACAGTGGTGATCACAGCACTGCACTCCAGTCCGGGGGACAGAGCAAGAGCCGATTAAAAAAAAAAAAAAATCGACATGGCCCCTAAAACCTTTTGCTTTCCACCAGGGGCATCACCTCTCTAGGCTGACCAAACTTGCAGGTCCCCCACACCCAGCCTCAGCCCCACAGTCCACATCGCAGTTGGGTGAGTGCTCGAAGATGTGGGATCTAAATCCACAGGCGGCTCCCCCACTGTCAGAACAAAGCCCGAAGGCTTCCCCTGGACTGTGAGGTCCCCTCACCCTCTCACCTCAGCTCATGCTGCCCCTGCCTCCCTCAATACCCCCACTGTTCCCAGTGTCAGGACCACAGCTCCCCACGTCTAAAAAGTCACCTTCTTATGGCTGAAGTTTCAGTTCCAGGGTCACCTGCTGAGTCCCCCTCCCATAAGCATCTTGGGTAACATATGACCTCTATCACATGACCCTGCTTTATTTTCTTCAAAGCATTTCTAAATACCTGAAATTTCCTGTTTGAGATCTACTGCCCTCTCCAACATATAAGCTTCATTCAAACAATATTTACAGAGCAGCTGCCAGGCACCATTTCTGATGCTAGGATGTGGTGTGACAGAATAAATAAAAGCTCTTATTTCCTGGGGCTGAGCTTCTAGGCCATGAATGGGGGTGGTGGGGATGATGGTGCCAGGCAGCAACACAGGCCATGATAAAACAGAGCCAGGCAAGGGTGTCTCTGTGATTTGAAGGGCAGGGTGGCCTCTGTCCATGCTCAGGATGGTGCCCAGACCCCAGCACAGGGCCTGGCACCTGCTCGGACCTGATGAACAGCAGCGCTCACATGTTTGGAGCAGAGGACCTGAGCCCAGCATTGTTCTAAGCATTTCCCAGCATTTCCTCATTTATTTATTTATTTTTGAGATAGGGTCTTGCTCTGTCACACAAGCTGGAGTGCAGCTCCCTCCAGCACGATTTCAGCTCACTGCAACCTCCACCTCTTGGGTTCAATCGATCCTCCCACCTCAGCCTTCCCAGTAGCTGGGATTACAGGCACCTGGTACCATGCCCAGCTCATTTTTGTATTTTTAGTAAAGATGGGGTTTCACCTGCCTCGGGCCTCCCAAAGTGCTGGGATTATAGGCTCGGCATCTACTCATTTAATATTCACTGAGCAACCCATGAAACAAGAACTGTGACCACTCACGCTCTACAAATGAACAGTACACTGAGGACCAGACAGATCCTAGGACCTGGTCCCTCCCCTGCCATCACTGTGTCAGCTGGCCCAACGCCCTACTGCCTGCTGGGTCACATGCCCAGATGTCGGCATTTAATGGCAGAAATCAACACACACTCCTTGGCTGACAGTGTTCTACCATGCCCAGGTGATCTATCTGTCACCCATGCAGTGGCATGATCTCTGCTCGCTGCAACCTCTGCCTCCCAAGTTCAAGTGATTCTCGTGCCTCAGCTTCCCGAGTAGCTGGGATTACAGGTATGCACCACCATACCCGACTAACTTTTGTATTTTTAGTAGAGGCAGGGTTTCACCATGTTGGCCAGGATGTTCTCAAACTCCTGACGTCAAGTGATCCACCTGCCTCTGCCTCCCAAAGCGCTGGGATTACAGGTGTGAACCACCGTGCCCAGCCCGGTCATGCTTATTCTTAAGCATAGGGTAGCAGTGTGGGGAAACAGCTGCTCTTAGGTGTTCACTCTGTATCCTCCAGGGACTGCCCGTTGGCATCCACACTGCCCTGTGCCTTATCGGGTATTCCCGAGAGTGAATTATTCCTGAGAAGCAGCTCTGGTTCCAACTGTTCCACAGCTGAGGAGACAGGGAGTGAGGGCTATGCATGGCTGGGGAGATACCTAAACAGGGGATGCCTCCACAACTCCCCCACTCTGTACCCTGACCTCCCGCGTCTTTCCTACACTTTCTGCCCCGTCTCACCTTCAGGGCACAGGAAGGGTCAGCAGCCACAGCTGTGGACCACCCACCACCGGGGCCCACCAAGCCACAGCAGAGCCTGGAGTTGAGCAGACAAATCTTTATTCCTGAGGCTAAATATGCACCAGCTCCCTCCCCGTAACCAGCCACTGCCAGCCTAACTGCAGGCCCTGTCCCAGACCTGGAGCACTGAACTTGGAGTCCCAGGACCTCCTTCCCTGAGTTGTGTGTGTGTACATGGAGGGGACTCCCGGGTAGCACCTGGAGGCGGCTTAGGGTTGAGGGGCTTCTCAAGGGTGCCCTGTCACAACCTCCAGAGGTGCAGTCTCGGGCAGGATGCAGCATGTTCAGAGTCTGGTGACCTGAGTGGGCAGAGGAGGGAAGGCTCCAGTTTCCAAAGGACACAGACCAACCCCCACCCCTAGGAACAGCTTTATCCAAAGACAGCGGGGAAAGCACTGGGCCCACTGGGGACAGAACCACGGCCACCAGGAAAGACTCCCTGGAGCTGGACCCAGGGTGGGGAGAAGCAATAGATTAACAAAAAAGAGCTCAGCAGGCCAGAGGTAGGCTCACCGAAACAGGGCTGTCGGGGACAGGCCTCGGGTGTTGGAGGGCAAAGGTGACAGCATCATGGACAGAAGCAAAGAGATGCTTCTTGGTGATGGATGCATCGAAGAAGTGCCCGGCCTCAAGCTGGCTGACCACAGGGCCTGTGGGCAAGAAGTAGGCCTCCCCTGACTCTCAGAACCTCCAGGAACTCAACTCCCAGGAGAAAACAGAATGCCCTGACCTCACCACCTGAGGCTCCAGCTGAATCCACATCACTTGTAACCCTGGACTCCTGTCTCCCAGGACACCTCTGACCTCCAGTTCCAGAGAAAGACTTTTTTCCTTGTGCTACTTGGAAAACCCCTTGGCCAAAAGCATCCTACCCTCTTCCCAGGTCCCTCCTGCTGTTCCCACCCTACTCACTGTGGCAGGCCGCCATGTACACCTCTACCTCGATCTCCCGGAAGTCGTGGAAAATCTGTAGCGGAAAAGGGGGCCAGCCTCAGAGGAAGGCTCAGGGACGTAGAGGGGGGCTCGGGCAGGCTTGGGGAGGGAGTTTAGATGGGGAGCTTTGAGGGTTTGGGGAGTCAGAGTCTCGGAGTGCTCTCAGGGCAAATTACAGGGTCAGTGGGGAAGCTCGAGGGGCCTTGGCCTGCCCCCATCCTTACATTCTTCAGGCTCTTGAGGCACACAGTGTCCACGAAGGAGAGGGCACCCAGGTCCAGGATGAGGCTGTGGAAGTCTGGCTGAGGCAGGCCCAGGGCCTTCAGTGTGGACCCATCTGGGGCCTTGGAGTCTTCTTGACCATTGGCTGTTGCATCTTCCATCTTATCTCCTGGGCTCACCTGCTAGGGAGCCAGACATGCTGCCAGGGCCACCCATGAGAGGGTGAAGGCAGGACCGGCCACACACAGACATGCGGGAACACGCAAGGTCAGATGGGGAGCATGCATGGGACACATAAGGACACAAACATGGGGGAGTCACATAGGTATGCAAAGACAGGAAGGACAGATGTATGGGGACACTCAGGAGGGCACACCCAGACATGCTCTGCTACCTCCTGGGCCGAGGCTGCACAGGGACATGAGAAAGCACGGTGCTGGGAGACCCTGTCCCATTCTCATCAGCCAGGGCTGAGTGGGGAGGGGCCCAGGAGCAGGCCAGAATAGACACAGCCATCCACATGAAACACACGCAGACACCTCAGCACCCTACCCTGTCTGAGTCTCTAATTAAGTTTGGCATCCTCTTTGACCCCTATATATTTTTTCAGAGATGGGGTCTCGCTTCATTGTCCAGACTGAACATAGTGGTTATTCACAGGCACCATTAGAGCGCACTGCAGCCCCGAGCTTCTGGGCTCAAATGCTTTTCCCGCCTTAGCATCCCAAAGAGCTGGGACTGCAGGTGCGCACCACCACGCCTGCCTTTGACCCCTTGATTTTCTCCCATACACCCAATCCTTTTCCTCTACCCATAAGCAGACTCGGGGGGGAGTCTTGTGGCATCTACAAATTCAAGGACTTCATCTAGGCCTGAGAATCTAAGCCTAGATTCTGTGGCATATCATGAATTTCCCTGCAGAATATCTGATCCAGCCCCAACAACTCCTGCCATTGGCCCACAGCTGCTGGGTCCATGGCACTCCTCATGAGACGTGTGGATCCTGCGTCTCTGCAGCTCACAGCTGTCCCCTCCTCTCCCACCTCCAGCCTCACCATCACCTTGCAGTCCTCAACGTTGTTGCTCCTCATGTCTTCAAGGCTGGTGTTGACGTTAATGGAAACTGAAGCGCCCTTGGAGGAGGCAGCCTACACCAGGGAAGACAGGGAATGGGAAACAGCTATCCTGGCTGCCATGACAGCCATGTCATGTAGGCCTGGTGATGCCCCCTGGTGTTGGGCAGGTAGGTGGGCCAGGACCAGAAGCTGTGGGACCTGCAGCAACCAGGCTGAAGCTCCTGGAACAGCCATGAAAGAGAAGAGGACTGTGATGGTTCACACTGTCACTGGTTCAGATGATGGGAGAGAAACAAAATGTGACCTAAAGCCTGGACCTGCTAGGGTAGTGAGGCACGGCCCCTGGGAGCATGAGAGCAAAGGGGAAGGGATGAGGAGTGAGGATGAGGGAGGAGTCGGGAGGCCAGGAGAAAGGCTGGGGCAGGGAGCAGGGGGCAGCAGACGGGGGTCACCAGACAAAAGGGGCCCTGCCTGTTTCTGAAGCTTCTTCTCTTTCTGCAGTTGCTTCAGCTTCAGCTGCTCCCGCTTCTTGAGCAGTTTCTTCTTCTGGGAGATGAGGAAGTCGACATCCACACCGCACTGGAGGCAAATGTCAGAGAAGGGTTGGTGAGCTCTCGGGGAGCTGGGGCCTGACACCCATCCTGGGGACCCCACCTCACCCTCTGCTTCAGCGCATCACTGTAGAAGTCAGCGTTGGCAAAGTACACGGTGGCCGAGGAGCGGAAGACCTTCACTCCCGGGACTTCCTTGGCCTGGGGATGAGGCAGAACTGGTGGTGGCTGAATCTCCTCTCTCCGGGCTGCATCCGTTCTCCTGCCTTTCCTTTCCTCGTGTGCCCAGTGCCTGCCACCGCCCAGCCCTCTGCTCCCCAGGCTGCAGTCCAGGCCCTCCCAGGGGCTTGGGCCACAAGCCCGGTGGTGTCATCCCCATTCCCGCACCATGCCTTTCCCTCCCCACCTCTCCTGCCACCACCCAGGCAGCCTTCACAGGCTCTTAACCTTTCTCCTGGGTTTCCAACCCCTGCCTTGTGATCTGTTTTCTGCACCCAGAGGTCCTCCTAGGCTGTCACACCAACCAGACCTTCCCCACCTCCCACCCCATTCAGGTCACAGCCCAGGTCTCTGCTGGGCTCCAGGCCTGCATGGTAAGGGCTGGGCTGCCCCCCTCATCCTCTCCCATGTCTCAGACCCCTTAGTTCCTCCCCACACTGCCTAATCGCACTGCACCCATGTTGCAAGGAGCAGCCTTGTTTTATTCCAGAGCCCCCCACCTATGTTCCTAGCACTTGGCTCAAGACCTCTCAGGAGATAAATGGATGACTGAGGACTTAATAACCCCTCTGATCAGATCAGGAAATGCCTCCCTTCCATCCTGGTGCCCCAGGGAGCTGCCACTCCGGCTCTCTAACCCAGGGCTGCTCTGCAGGTGGAGCTTGTGCTGTTGACTCCATGACAGACCCCTCCCCAGCCCCAGACCCATCTCTGTCCACTCTCCCTCTGTGCCTTCATACCTCTAGAGGGGGTCGTAGAACCAAACTCCTCCCTTGAAATCCTAAAGACCAAACCAAAGTGTCCTCAGCCCCCAGTGCCCTGGCCAAGTGTGGAACGAATCCACAAAGTCTCATTCTTCCTCCATCTCCCCATCCACGTCATTCCGCTCAGCCCCTGCCACTCACCTCTGAGTACTCTGCCACATCTCTGTAAATATCCGTGTCTGGCACCTGCCCCAGGATAGAGTAGTGGGGCCTGTGGAGGAGAGAAAGAATGCAAGAAGAGGGGGCAGAAAAAGGGGATAACAGAGGGGTCCAAAGGAGCCTAAAGTCCCCCAGAGATGTGGGGAAAGCTGCAGGGAGCCCTGTGGCACTCCCTCACTAGCTGGAATGAGGGGACCAACATGGGGGACTCACATCTGTGTCCGGACCACCACAAGCAGTAGGGAGAAGATGACCGAAACCATCAGGCCAAGGTCCAGGTTCAGCAGGATGGTGGCTGCGAAGGTCACCAGCCAGATGAGCTGAGAACAGAGGGCAGCGGTCGGCGGGTGGCAAGGAGCCATGGGGCTGCCCAGTCCCTGCCCCGGGCTCCCAGGGCACTCACCAGATCTGCCCGATTGGCTTTCCAGAAGGAGCACACGTCGCTGAGCTGCCGCAGCATGCCCTTCAAGTTCACAATGATGATGGCCGCCAGGACCGCCTGGGGTGGGAACAGTGCCGCCAGGGGCCATTGAGGGCACCCGATGCTGTCTACCCTCCCCATCGAGGCATGGCCAGATTAAGCCCAAGCACTCAGGCAGAACCCGACACAAACCCCCACCCAGCCCCTGACCCTTGTCTCCAAATCTCACCTTGAAGATCTCAGCCTTGAAAAACAGGACCTAACCTTGTGTCCCCACCCCTCACCTGAACCTAGACTGGCTGATCTGAGTCCTGACCTGGCCAAGACCTGAAGCCTGGCTGGGTGGGGGCTTACCTTGGGCAGGTCACGGAAGAGTTCCCCAAGTTTGACAATGATGAGGAGGATGAAAAGGGAAGAGATGGCTCCAGCAACCTGTTGGGGGAGGGGATGAGGAGGGGCGAGACCCCCTTCCCCAGGCAAGGCATGTCCACACCCATGCCCACACCCAAAACCCACCTGCGAGTTGCCCCCGGTGCTCTCCTGTACCAGGCTCCGAGACATAGAGCAACTCACGGGGAAGCACTGGAAGATGCCTCCAATGAGGTTACTGAGGCCCAGGGCCACCAGCTCCTGACGGGGGGCAGTGTGGGTGTAAGGAGACTTCCTAGAAGTGGCTTGTCACTGTCCCACTGTGTCTAGGCCTGTGTATCCCCAATCTCCATCCCCACCAAGCGGCCCCCAGAGACTGGATGCTGTCCCACACGTCCTACTCTCCCATCCTCAGTCCCCCACGTGGCCTCAGCACATCTGCTGTCTCCCCATGTCCCACCTGTTCCTCCCCCACCCGTTGCTGGCGCTTCCATACACTTGGATGCCTCCTACACATCCTGCATCACCCAGACCTGGTTGCTGTCCACCCGGTAGCCATGCCTCAGGGCGAAGATCTTCCCCAGCGAGATGGCAATGGCGAACCCAACCACAGCGATGGTGAAGGCGCTGCCCACGAGCTTTGAGAACAGCTGGGTGTTGGGGGCCACTGGGGGCACCAGCCTGTGAGAGGCATCTGTGAGGCCAAAGCAAGGTCCTGGCCTGGCTGCCCAAGCCTCCCTGACCTGACGGACGCCAGAGCTCACCCTGCAGAGATGTTGCCCACGACATCTACCCCAAATATGTGCTTCAGACCCATGCCATAGGAGATGCCTGTGGCCCCGATGAGCTGTGGGAGAGGACAGAGTCAGGGAGGCAGGTGCTGGCATCATGGTCGGGGGACATGTAAACCACTGTGGGGTGAGGAGGGAGACACTGGGCAAAACCTTCAGAGGTGGGAAAAAGTCACATAGGGTGAGAGACGGGCAACACCATTTCGACTATGGGGAGAGGCTGTCAGGGGCAGGAAGAAACCAACACAGGGGCTTTCTGCTGTGCCCCCCACAATACCCAAGAATCCCCCCAGTCCCCCTCCAGCTGGCCTTCAAATACAGGAGGCTGCCCACGTGGCAGGGACCCAGCCTGTCCTGCCCTTCTCCCCTACCCCCCACTTTCTGGCCCTCGAACCATGAGCAGCTCCCCGGGTATCGGCATGGGCAGCTGCCGCCGCAGCTTGTCATTCAACAGCTTCACCACCAGGAGCACAACCCCAGCCACAGCTGCAGTGACCACCGTGCTGACCTTGCTCTGGGGCAGCTTCCGGCAGACCTCCAGCACTGTCTGAGGAGAGGCCAGGTCACAGCCAGCGCTCAAGGCCATGGGGCACACCTACCCCTCCCTCCCCCTGCCCTCACTCACATAGATGAGGGACAGTGGCCCAGAGTGGCTGCTCAGATGGAGGCCAAACACATACTTGAGCTGTGAGACGAAGACCTGCACAGCTGCAGCTGTGGTATAGCCTCGGACAAGAGGCTCTGACAGGTAGGTGACCAGGAAGCCGAAGTGGATCAGGCCCAGCCCCACCTGTGGGGTGGCCAGGGGCAGTCAGGACAGGCAGGGGTCCTAGGGTAGCTGATGAGGAGCGCAGGGCAAGTGGGATGGGAGTGGGATGAGTGGATGGCAAGAGGAGGACGACGATGGTCAGCACTCAGGGGAATGCAGACGGGCCAGTGGCAGGAGCAGAAGTGGTGCGGGGGACACACACTCCTGACTGTTTCACACCTGGAAGAGGCCGACCAGGACACTGAGTGTGGAAGCCACCCGCACCCGCTCAGCGTCTCTGGTTGTCTCATTGATAGTGGAGTCGTTCAAGGTCTGCGGGGCCAGGGATTCTGTCACACTGCCCACCATCACAGACATGACAGCAAAGGTCCCTGTAAGGACAGCACGGGGCAGGTCTGAAGGGGAGAGCACACTGTCCTGCGCTGGAGCCCTGGTCCTAAGAGACAGGCCAGGAGACTTCCAGTTCTGGACAAATGTCCTCAGATTATGGCTGCATGAACAGGGACAGTGCTGGTAGTTCAGGTTTGGCCAGGCCAGGAGTGAACCCTGAGCTCACGGGCCCTTAAGCGTGGCTAGAAATGCTGGCCCTGCCTCATCTACCCCGTCCCACCTGTGTCTACTGGTCCAGGGACACAGAGGCTCTGCGGAGTAGGGAAGAGGTCAGGGCTTGCTTTAGGCTGCTCAGGCCTTCGCCAAGTTCCAGGCCCCTTGGGCTGCCTCGCCCACTCACATCTTCCTGGAGCCAGGGCTTTGAGGTCCCCTGCCTCTGTGGTCCTACAGTCAGGGGTCTAGTCCTGCCTGGGTATGACTCATGGGCTAGCCCAGGGATGCAGCACCAATGCTGCCCTCTTCCCCAGCCACTCCTGCCCTGCTCAGCTCCCCCTCACCCTGCCCTCCATGATGGATGTGGGCATCCTCCTGGAAGGCTAGGCCTGCTTCCACTTACCCACGGAGATGTGCCGGGAAGTGCCAAACAGGAAGTAGATGAAGACGGGGTAGAAGGAGCTATAGAGGCCGAACACGGGGGGCAATCCAGCCAGGAGGGCATAGGCCAAGCCTAGGAGTAGAATGGTAGCAGTGCGGGCCTGGAGAGCAGATCTTGAAACGATAGGGGAATCCCAGCCCTGGGTTAGGTGCCATAGTTCCAAGGTAGAGGTCATGGCCCCAGTTTTGGGCATCACAGACCACAGGGTTTCCAGGCCAACGCACTGAAGGCGGCTCACCCTGTGGAAGCTGCATGATGGCCACACTCATGCCAGATAAAAGGTCACCTAGGAGCCAGTCACGCACAGGATACCGGGGTAACCAGACCAAAACTGGGAGGTGTTGGAGCAGAAGGGCACGGACCCGAGCATGGGAGCACCTGGGGACATGATATGAGGGGTAGGTGAGCGTCAGGAACAGGGGCTACCTGGGCCCTGCCAGCACCCCCAAGCCCCAATCTTGGCCTTACTGCAACCAGGTCCGCCACTGGCGGGTCCTAGGTGCTGAGCCCCAGCGCCCCAGCTCCTCCAAATGCTCCTGGTTCAGCAGCGGCCGTTCCATGTGGTAGTCTCGCCTCCGCAGCTCCACTGCTTGTGTTGCAGACAGCAGTGCCTGCGTGTCCCTCGGTCTGGGGTGGCAAGACCAGAGAGAGACAGTGAGGGCACCCCTGGCCCAACCTCCCCTACACCTCCACCTAGGACCAGAGAGTTACCTACCTGATTTTTCCGGGCCCTAAGATCAAGGTACAGTATTCCAGCCCCAAGCTGGCATCTGTGGGCCATATGCCCAAACTCAGACCTGAACTTTGGCTGGTGAGAAAGCCTCTTTCTAGGACAAAGTCCCCCAAGTAGGGACTGCAGGATGAGCACTATCTATACCTCCAGCCGAGATGTGGCTGCCCAGTGCTGAACGCTCTAACAGTCCATGTCCCAGGCTGCTCCCTCCCACCGCAATCCCTCTCCCCTAGCCAATCCCTGTCCAGTCCCCAGGTCCTCCTCCAGCTGCCCCGGGAGCCCACTGCTGGCTGAGAGCACACTCAGGGAAGGGGTCCAGCAAACCAGGGACCAGGGCTCCAGCTCCTCAAGCAACTCCTTTCCCAAGCCTCAGGCCTCAGATGAGACCCTCCCCTCTAAGGGAAGGAAAGTGTTGGGGCCAAGCTTGCCCCCGGGCCTCCAGCCCCAGGGTCCAGGTTGTACACTGCTCAGGCCTGGTCTGGGGAAGCCACGGATTGGCTCTCACCTGAGAAGGAGCTCTTTCCAGTGGGAATCTCTCACCTAGAGGGAGAGGCTCCCACCTGGAAAGGGAAGTACCCACTTGAAGTGGGGGAAAGAGCTCACCTGGGAATAGAAGCTTTCAAGGGGAATCTCACCTAGAGGGATCTCTGACCTACCAGAGAATCTTTACTAGCCAGGCAAGTTCTGACATAGGGGGAATCTTCCCTCTGCCCAGAGGCACCTACTTGAAGTCAGAGAAAGATCCCACATAGAAGGAGAAGACCTAGAGGGAGAGGGTTCTCACCTCCGGGGTACTCTCTCTTAGGGGAAGTTCTGACCTGGGGTGAGGCTCCCACGTGGAATGGGGAAAAGCTGTCACCTGTGAATAGATCTCACAGAGGGATCTTACCTGGGGGAAAACTCTAGCCTGTTGGGGAAGATTTCACCAGTCAGGAAAGTTCTGATCTAGGAAAAGCCCTGACCTGGGGAGAGGATCCCATTTGAGGGACAGGAACTCACCTGGGAAGGGCCTCTAACCTGGCTGTACTGTTGGGAGTGTGGAGTGGGTGCAAGGAAGATCCTCAGAAACTCTTGGGACCGCTATCTCAAGGAGATCTTAGAGCCCCCTCTCCCTTCCTACGTGAGTCATTCAGGTTTTCTTAAAGGGCTTCCTCCCCCCACAACGTGAGACCCGCGCCTGGAGGGCGGAGCCTTGATCATTGGCCTCTCCCTGTAGGAGGGCAACTGGGGCCAGAAAGGCTGGAGCGCTCACTCCGGGGTCAGTGGAACTGGGTGGACTCGGGACCCAGCTGAAAGCAGCTAGTCCACGGGCCGCAGCCAAGGACTCCCGGCCCCCACGTACCCCGGCCGGCACATCTCCTGGCCGGGCTCCTCCATACGCAGCTGCCTCCCTGTGGCCCGGGATGGCCCTCGGGCTGCACACCAGCGGCTTTCCGCACAGCCCAAGGGACTGGGGTCGCGCCGGCTCCCGCCCCTACCCCTTGCTGCAGAGGGACAGCCGCCTGCATAAAATCGGCAGAGGTAAACCGAGGCGTCGCAAGCGGAGAATGCCTGCTCCAGCGAGGCGCTTGCGCGGGGCCACCGGGGCTGTGCTCTGAACTCACCCCGACGCATCCGCCAGCCCCATGGCTCGCACGTTGTCCGGCGCGAGCTGCTCCTGCTGCTCAGGATAGAGGCCTCTACGCTCCGGAAGGCGTCGCCGGTACCGAGTGAGGCCAGCGGCGCGCTCCCGGGAGCTAATCCCGGGGCAGGACGGGGAGGCTTGGGCCAATCAGCGCGCTGGGGCGGGACCTAAGTGGCGCGCGCCGGGCGGGGAGAGCCTGGAGAAGAAGGATTTAACCACTTCCACCCTGGCGACCTGGCTTATGAGGCCTCTCGCTGCTCGCCCGGCCCTCTGCCCCGAGCTGGATGGGACTGCAGAACTGGAACTAAGCACCCGCGCTGGGCTGGCCGTAGTCGCGCCCCGAGGCCTTGAGTAGGTTGGAGCTGATCCCAGGTACTGGCTCGGCGGAAGGTACTCACGGAGTGGGAAAGGGAGACTCCACTGGCCGGGAGGCCTAGGGGTGTGGCCGGTGGACCCCAGCCTTAACTTGTGGGGGATCCAGGTCTGTGGGGCTTCTCATGCCTCCAGCTGAGAGCGCCACCCTCAGGCTTTCTGAGACTAGGCATGTCTTTGAGATCCGGAGCCGACGATCCCCAAGTCCTCCCCTTTAACTCTGGCCACCCAGGCCAGAAATGGTTGGAGGATCCCCTCCGCTGCACTAAGCACAGCCCGGACATCGCTCCCAGAAGGTTCCTGCGCGGGCCGCCGAGGAGAATTGTGGGGGTCGGTGCTGTTGGTGGGCAAGGCGGGAACTGCAAGAGCAGTTCCTCAGGTTGGTTTCACCCAGGTGAGGGCAAAAAATGCCGGGCCAGGGCTGCAGACCCTGAAGAATTAGGAAATCCTGGTGCCGCTGCCTTGACTAGGGGGGAGGTTTCCCTTAGCACCTTATTCTCAGCACCTGTGCTCCAACATCAGGCCCCAATCACAAGGTGAGGAGCCAGATTTCAAGGTGAAAGAGATCTGCCATGAAATGGGATAAAAATAGCTGGATATTCTTGGGAGGGGCTCAGATTCCTCTCAAAGGTCAGTCTGGCTTGAATCATTCACAGCTGCCATCCTACCTCCCCAGCCCCCAACAGGAAAAGGCAACAACTGTTTTCTATAGAAGTTTATTCCCAAAACAGAGCGCGGCTTCACGGAACAATTTACACAGACAGGACAGAGGGCCGCTGGGCTGGAGGAGGGGAACCCCCCAGAGAGGGGCATCGAGGAAACCTAGGACATAGCAAACTCACCCTCCCACCCCCAGCAGGCCATTCAGCCCTTCAAGAGCTGGGGTCCTTCTGGGTAAGAGTTTGGGTCCTGGCTGGTGGGATTTAGCTCCAGTCAGGGAAGTAGAATTTCTAATCTCCCAGGAAACTGCTTCCCAAGAGTATGCATGGGGTGGTGGGTGAGGAGGTGTCTGCACAGACCACCCCCCAACCCTGCACAGCCACTCTCCCCAGTGGTTAGAGGACGCCTACTCTCAAGGTCTTCTAGGTCTGTGGACTCAAGGCTGACCTTTGGCCTGGGAAAGCTGGGGGTTAGAAAACCCCTCAAGATGGCCAGGTCAGGGTCCTCACAGGTGGGTCCCCCAAGTCCCTCTCCTACTTTCCCTACCTTTCACTTGTAAACAAAGGGGAAAAAAATTCTCTACTGTAAACAAAGTGTAAAAGCTCAAAGTTTTGAGTTGTAAACAAAGTAAAAACATTTTTTGAATCTGGACTTGTAAACAGTAACAAAATTTTAAAGTCTCCAGTTCTGGACAGCAGACAAAATAGCAAAAGTAAGAGTTTTGTGAACAGGGTCGTAACAGTCACTTTTCCCTTTTTAAAGGAATAAAGGAGGAGTGGAATGGAGTCACTTCCTGCAGCCCGGGTGCCTAGGGCCACGGAGGATCCTGTAAACATAGGAGGCAGTGGCACCTACATTCTGGGTCTTGAATTCCCTTGTTTCTGCTCCCTTTGCTCACCTTCCCACCTTAACCTTCAGAATCGATTCAAGCAGGGGGCAATGTCAGGGAATCAAATGGCACCACAGACAACTTTTGTTCGCTGCAGGGGCAGGTGAATGACCCCTCCACCGACCCTCTGCAGGAATGTCTGACTAGAGGCCCGAGCCCCTCCCCGTGGGAGACAGGGAAGCCTTGCTCTGTAAACACGACATCAGCTGCTCCACCAGCACCCCACAGCATCAGTCCTAGGTCATAAGGCAGTAAGTGGCAGGGACTCCACATAATAAACACACACATCCACCGGGAGGGGCGGCATGAGTGAGCCCCCATGAGGAGGTCAGACGACCCCTGTTTCCAAGACCAACCCCCAGCCCCAGAAGTTTGGCCTTTGGGGCATTCAAGAAAAAGCAAAGGACAATTCTGTGCTTTGGGCCCCTGATGATACTCAGATCAACTTGGGGGTGGAATAGGGGGAGGAAGGCATATGTCCCACCCATCTGAGTCCACCCTAGGAAGAAGAGAGAGATGAGCATAGGGTTTGCTCAGGACCCAAATGGGGTCAAACTGCATGTCTCCCTCTATCTCCCTCCCCCTCCCAGCCCAGCCTCAAACCCCCCAGGAGACAGAAAAGCTGAAAAATAACATAAGCATCTCTCTGGTTACAAAGGTACAAAACGTATAAAAGTCTCCCTCCAGTCCCCCCTCTCTGCACTTGTCACACGCATGCTCACAGATGCGCATGGAGCCTCAACCCTGCCACGCCAGGGAGAGCTGGGGCACCCGCCACTGGGGAGCAGGAGGCTGCCTTGGGATCCGCCCCCACTCCTGGAGTCTCTCCTGTTATCCTCTGTCACCCTCAGCTGTTCCTCGTCCACGCCGTCGTCCCCTCAGGAGTGACCCTCACTTCTGGGAACTCTGGAGGCACATGAGGAAATCAGAGATTGATGCCCAGAGGGCTCCAAGTCAGGCGGCTCTGGATTCCCCCACCACATTTGGCCTGGCTCTTCCCCTTGCCTCCACCATTGCTCTTGCCTCTTAGCCCCCAGCCCCTTCATGCCCACTCTGGGGTTCTCAGAGTCCTTCATTCCGTGCCCCTAGACTCAGCAAGGCTCCTTGGCTGCCCAGGTCTTTTATCTGAGTGCTTCAAGAGCACCTACTGTGTACAGATGCTATGCTGAGCACTTGACAGATATTATCTCATAGATTTCCACATCTCAAAGAGTTTATTACTACAGACTCCTTTACAGATGAGGAAACTGAGGCCCAGAAAGACTTGCCTCTGCCTAGGGTCACGCAGCTAGTGAGGTAAGACAGAGCTCAAACTCAAACCTCTGTGACTCCAGAGCCTGAACCCCTGCTCAGTCCCTAGTCTACCTCCCAAACAGCCAGACCCCAAAGTTAGACTGCAGGGGGACCCAGGCAGTGGGTTAGCTCCCTCTGGTCCCTACCCCGCAGCAGCCCTCAGTGCCCAGGCCCCAGGACCCCCAAAACCCTGCTCCTTTCTCCTTTGTCCTCTCTCTGCCCTGGGTCCTGGTCAATTCTGTTGGTTCCCTGCCCCACCCCAGGGCTCCCTTCCTCCCCAAGCCATCTCTTACCCCACAAACCCCCAGAGCCTGACCCAGCTGTTTCTCCTCCTTGAAACTCAACTCTCTTCTTGGCTTACAAGACTTGGCAGCTCCTGGTGCCTCCCCACTCCCACCAGTCCCTCTCAGACTCCTGTGTATCCAGCTACTTCCTGGGTCTACTACTTCCTGGGCCTGTCTGCCACCCCCTTCCCCACAGATGCTTCACAGGCACCCGAGATGAACCAGGTTCCAACTCAGTTCCTGTGAGCCCCACCCCAAAGTGTCCACAGACAGGAGGAACTCAATATTGACTGAATACATCGATGAATGAATGATTTATCCTCAACAAAGCAAGCTCGTCAGCCTGGTATATCCTGGCACCACTTCCAGCCTCTCCTTGTCCTATACGACCCCCTAGGCGAAGCTTCCCAAGCAAGGCCTCCTGCTCTCCTCCCTGCCCCTTGCATATTCCAGGTCATCTCCCACTTCTAGGCCTCAGCTCCTGTCCTCCCCTCCACTAGCTCAACACATTGGAAGGCACCTATTTCTCCTTAGCCTGGGAGGTGCTGGGAAGGCTGGCTGGCCCCAGTCACACAGCCAGCAAGTCACTGCTAGTCACAACCCCCATTTCTTGCCAGATTCCTGTCCCCAGCCTGTGGCCTTCTGGCTGTGCCCGGCCTGGGGTAGCCCATACCTGTCTGCCAGCCCTCATCCCCTTCTGTGGCAGAACACAGGGCAGGGCACACAGGAGGTTGCCCTAAGCTGATGAGGGTGCAAGCAGGTGGCTGGACCATACTTACTCTGAGTCTGGCGACAGCTCCGAGATGCTATGAGATGTGGCGGAACGTGGCGTGGAGGGCCCAAGCACAGAGGCTGTGGCAGAAGGTGTGGCAGTGGTATGAGGGCCCGAGGGTGTGCTTGAAGATTGCACGGAGGAGAGGGCCGAGGAGTTGAAAGAGGCAAGGATGGAGGAAAGAATGTCCAACTGCTCTGTGGAGGGGCCATGGCTGGGGCCACTGACTGGGTCCTCCCTAGCTCTGAGCAGCTGTGGGGGTGGCCCAAGGGCTTCACGTGAGGGGTGCCGGCTAGGCACCTGGTCCAGCCGCTCCCGAGAGTTCGAGCTCCTAGACAGAGAGTCCAGTGGCCGGGATGGCAAGAGGGGGTCCCTTGAGAGTTGCCGCTGGGGAGACAGGGACAGAGGTGGGGGCTGTGGATCAAGGTCCCGGGTGCAGCGGGGCGGGGGCAGTGTGCTCAACCACTCTCGAGGTGCCCCTAAGTCCAGCGCATCCCGTGACCTGAAGCGGCCAGCCATGGCGCCAGGGTAGTCCCGGGGTGGCTGCCTCCGTGGCAGGGTGCTGCCCCGATCTCTGGGCTCCAGTCGGCCCGGTGCAGCATCCATGCATTCCTGGGACCCTGGCCGGCTCAGGGGATGTGGAACAGGGTCAGGGGCCTCCTCTAGTCGCTCACGGCTCAGTTGGCGCCGGAGGAGCAGGTCCAGCTGTTCTCTAGAAGAGTAGCGGCTGGCTGGCTGTGAAAGACTGCCTGTGCCCCTGCCAGCATAGATGCGACCATAAGAGGCAGCTGGCACAGCACGGTGGCCCAAGGTGGCTGCACGGCACCAGGACAGCTCAGGGGCGCCTCGGGTCTGTGGCACCAGTGGGTATTGCAACCGGTTCTTCAGGATGCCTATGAGAGGAAGAAAATGGGGGGCAGGGTGTGTGTGGGAGGGGGAGGGCAGGCAGGAATTCCTGAGTCTAGGGGTGTGGCAGCCCTTGGGATCCTTCCAACACAGGGTTGGGAGCAGCAGAGGCAACCCTGGTGGTCCCAGAGAGGCAGCAGGACAGGGGTCAGAGTGGAAGGGCAGTCATCTTCCAGCTGTGGTCCCAAGGCGTGGGGGAAGGCGGGCAGGTCCCATGGTGCAGGGGATGGGGCAAACTCCCTGAGGTCAGAAAAGGGGCAGCCCTCAGATCCTGACAATGCAAGCCTGGCTGAAATGCAGGAAGCCCCTGGGTTGGGCAGGAGCAGTCCCCAGGGTCCCTGTGATGCAAGGGTGAGGGCAGAAACCTCTTTTCTCCGAGTTCCCATAAGAGCAGAGTGGGGGGCAGAAATCTTCCAGATCAGAGCAGGAGCTCTGGAATCTGGGTGGGAGGCCAGGGGGAAGCAACTCCTAGGGTCTCTGAAAACAGACGGGCTGGCGCAGGAGTGGTCCCCTGTGGTCCCCCTGTAGTGCCAGCCAGGGTAGAGGGGGACAGAGAATTCCCAGGTCAGGATAGGAGCAGTCCCTGAGGACCATGAAACAGGCTAGAGAAGCAGAAGCCCCCCAGGTCAGAATAAGAAGAGCTCTCAGTTTGGGATGAGGAAGCTGCAGTCCCTTGGCTCAGGGCATGAGCAGCCCCCAGCATTCCTGTAGTGCGGGCCAGGGCTCAGGGACTGTACCTTTCCTCTGGCGCTGGGCCCGGCCCAGAGAAGTCTCATCCCCACTGGTCAGGGCCGGGTCTGGCTGGTTGTTGTTAGCTGCATCCTTGTTGGTGTCCAGCCCCAGGCGCCTTTCAGAGCCCCAAGTCTGCAGAGCACAGGGGGCTGCCTCGCACTCCCCCAGAGCTGGCCAGTAGGACAGGAGGTCATTGCCATCCACATCTGTGGAGCCAGGGCAGGTTATAGGAGCTTCTGGGTTGATCCCGGTGACTCATGACCCCTGACCCTAGACCCTTGAAACCCTGGCTGTTCTCCTTGAGCAGAGGTGGGAACAGGAGGGTATCTCCTAGAGATCAATGGGTAGGGGTGACTGGTGAACCCCCTCCCCTTAACTGGAGGTAGACAGAGACTAGAAGTCGGGGAACCTGATGGCTGAGGGGTCAGAAAGACCAGGCTGAACCCCAACCGCAGGAAAGATGGGGAGCTGGAGGGATAACAAATGGGGCATCCCTTGGTCACCCAAGGGGTCAGAGGGCGCCTGGCACCTTTGGGGTGGGTGAGGAGCCTCTCACTCTGGGCTGCCCGGCGGAGTGGCCGTTGGAAGCGCCCCCGCGTCCGGCCATTGTCCTCGCTTTCTGAAGATGGAATGGAGAGACTCCTCTCCTCCTCCAAGGACAGGTCACTGTCGGAGTCGGAGTCTGCGCCTGGAGTTGGGAAAGTCAGAAGGACTTTCAGAGGTAAGGGACTTGGAGATAAGGGAAGTTGGAGTTGAGGGTCTAGAGGTGGGTACGGCAAGGGGGTTAGGGTTGGGGATGGGAACCTGGGCAGAGCTTGGAGTGGAGGTAGAAGCAGAAGGGCTGGGACTTAGCAGAGGGAAGGACGAATCAGGAGTGGATTGGGAGAACCAGGGCTGGAGAGGTAGGTGCCTCCTGAGGCAGGGACCTTGGGGGAGATCGTCCCACCCCAGTCAGCCACTGCTCCCAGTATGGGGCAGAAGAAAAGGGGATGGGGAGAGATCCTCTGCCCCCCTCCTCCCTGCCCCAGGCCCCAACTCCACCAGCATCTCGATGGAACATGGCCACGTCCAGGTCAGTGGGGCCAGCATGAGCCTGGAGGCTGTGGTCAGTGTGGTCAGCAGCTGAGCCATGTCGAACCAGGACATTGTCCCTGGAAATGCAGGAGCCCCCCCGCCATGAAAGAGGGATGTGATGGGGTTCCTTGGAGGCTGGAGTGTCTTTGAGTGCACAGCCAGCTGCGGGTGGAATGGCATCCCTGGGTGTGTGGTGGGAAGCATTTAGGGCAGAGGCAGAAGCAGGGCCCCAGATGGCCGAGATGGGTAGAGCCACCCACCCTAGGACCTGGTCATGCCAAGCCCTGGTAAGGTGGGGCTGGACTAAGCTGAGTGTGCCCTCACAAGGAGGCCCTTCCCCTCACCTGAGGTAGCTGCGGCCCCGCTGGCTGTCCTGGTCCTGGGTCCGGCCAGAGCGGGCGCTGCTCACAGAGGAGACGGTGGAGGCACCCAGAGTGATGCGGATGAGGCCACTCTCTTCAAAGAGAGCTGTGTTGTTGTAAGCCCCAGGTCCCTGGGGGTGGTGGGGACAGAATGTGAGCCAACCCTGAAGCAGCCTCAAACCCTGGCTTCTCAGGGCCCCCATCCCGACTCACCGTCCCAGGTGCTGGCCTTGCCTCCTCGGGTGCTGCCTTCCTGCCCAGACAGGCTGGCGTCCAGGCAGCCCGAGCGTCTGCATTCAGCACACAGAAGAGCAGCAGCGCCGCCAGGCCCTGTGGGTCAGCGAGGGTCAAAGCAGGGTCGGCAGGGGTCAATCAGGGACCAGTATAAGTCACTGTGGGTCAGCAATGGGGGTCAGTCACTGCAGGCTAGCGTGGGTCAGTGAGGAGCCCATGCGGGACTCAGTAAGGGAGTCGGGGAAGGTCAGCAGGGGAGAGGTTGGAGCAGCAGCAGTGGCTGGAGTCGGTCAGGTTGGTGTGGATCAGCAAGGGGCCGGGAGCCTCAGTGTTGGTGAAGGTCAGTCCAGGATCAGCACTCAGTCTGGGATCAGTGCCTAGGTTAGAGTCAGCTCCAGGTCTGGGGGCAGCAGCTAGGGCCAGTGTCTGGTCTGGGGTAGTACCCAGCCTGGCAACAGTTATCCAGTACGAGTCAGCTCCAGGCCTGGGGTCAGCATCTGCCTAGGGATGGCCCCAGCCTACTGAAGGCCCACCTGGTTCTGGGGCGAGGGAGGGGCACCAGAGTCACCTGGAGGCCGCAGAGTCCTGCATGGAGGTAGTGGAAGGCCAGGATGCTGTGGTTGACTGCCAGGAGCCCAAAGAGCCAGGAGGCACTGACCAGCAGAAGGAGCAGGAAGGAGCTGCGAAGGGTCCTGCTGTGGGCACATGGGAAGACAAAGGAGGACATGCAAGGCTCATGTAGGGCTCATGCAGGGAACACAGGAGGACACACGGGCCACACACGGAACGTGAAAAAAAGGAAGTCACACGGGAACATGGAGGTCTCTGGAGGACACTGGGGGAGATGAGAGGTCCCACAAAGAAGCAGGAGAGCAGTCAAAGGGCCATGAGGACACGTGGGAAAAACACAGAGGTATGGGAGCCACAAGGGAGGGCATGGAAGACAAGTGGGAACACACAGGGCAGGGGGCCAAGTGAGCCACCCAGGCCATGGGAGACTCTGGGGGGACCCAGAAGACAAGGAGAGACAGCAGGGCAGAAGCACATGTGGGCCCACAGTATAGTGAGGGCGCCAGAGAGGGACCGCAGGTCAGGGCAGGTGTGACTTCATTCCTTCATCCAGAACTTGGAGCCCAACCTGCACCAGGGAAGATCTGGGGGCCCCAGACCCCACCCAGGAGGACTTGTCATCCTGAGAACCCCCCTTCCTCCGGCCAGCCAACTCACAGTGCAGAGGTCTTCTTGGCCTCCCTCTGCCCTGTGGAGCAGGATGTGCGGGCAGCGAGGAGAAACATGGTCCCGTTCATCTGGACCCACAGCCGGACATGTGGGGCCGGGCAGGGAGAGAGAGAGAGAGAGAGAGAGAGAGAGAGAGAGAGGGAGAGAGGCAATGAGTGAGAGAGACTAAGATTCACAGAGAGAGGCAGAACCAGTGAGAAATTCACACATATACACACACACCAAAGGAGCTGAGCATTACAGAAAAAGAAATGGAGAACCAGAGAGGGACTGAGAGATAGAGAGATGCAGAGGCATGGACAGGCGACTGAATCTCTGACCCCCCGCCCCCATCTCCATGCCAGTTGAATGGGGGTGGTCACTGACCAGAGGACAGAAAAAATGAAGGCAGAGCCCAGGAAGCCTGCAGAATGCCATCTGGCTGCCCTCAGCTGACTTCACTGCAGCTCCACGCCCCCATGAGGGAGGGAAGTACAGAAGGGGCAATAAGTCCAGGGCACTCACCACTATGACCAGGACAATAGGGCCAGCAAAGCTCCAGATGAGGGGCTCGTGGACTGAGATCCAGCAGAAGTCAGGGTTCCCATAGCCCTCAGGGTCCAGGCCCACAGCAAGGCCTTGGGAAGAGAAAGGGTAGAACTGAGGGCGTGTGTTCCAGCACTGCTGACCAGCCCATGTATGGGAGAAAGCAGGGGTGAGGACAGAGCAGCCCCCCCATGAATAGATGGCTTGGGGTTTGAGGTTGGGGGTCATGAGCAGGAGTGGGGACAGGGTCAGGGTCAGGCCATGTGATGGATGGAGATTGGGGGTCACAGCCCTCACCCAGCAGCACAGCAGGGACGCCCCAGCCCAGGGCATGGTAGAAGCGCATGGCGCCACGGTCCACATTGCGTGGCTCAACCTGCATGCGGTAGAGGTGCAGCCCCTGCACGAAGAGCCACGCAAAGGTGCTGAGGAAGAAGTAGTGCAGGAGGATGGCGACTGCAGTGCACACCAGCTGAGGGTAGGGGGCGTGTGTCAGGACCTCTTCTGCCTCACCCACCTCTGACCCCTACCCTAGGCATTTGCTTCACACCTCTCACCCCTAAACCACAATATCTTACCCCAGCACCCTGCCAAAAACCCTGGCCCCAACCTGAGCATCCCTGACCTCTGACCCTGAGTTTTGGCCCCAGGCTTTCTGGGCCAGTAGGGTCATTGGGACACAAGTTCCCTGGCCCTGATCCTGCACCTGATTGTGGGTCCTGTGAATCCCCAGCAGGAAGAGGAGCTCTGCCATCCCCAGGGCGGCTGCCACATTGGCATGGATCCCACGCACATTGGACTTGAGGCTGCGCAGGCTCAGCAGGACGGCTGCAGTCAGCACCAGCGCAGCTACAGACACAGCCACGACCACGTGGGTGAACACAGCCAGCAGCTCCAGGTCGCCCTCCAGCCTCTGCAGAGACAGGGATGGTTGATGGGCTGTTGGGCAGAATCCCCATGTCCCTTTGACCCCCCACTTCCTTGGGACACTGAACACAGCCTCACCTCACGGGGAGAGGCATCCATGAGGACCCCAAAGGTCCCTGTCCGGCTGCAGCGACACCGTGCATGGGACCCATTCCTGTGCACTAGCTCGCAGTCACGTGCTGTCCACACACCATGCTGCTCCGCCCTGCAGCCATAGGGCAGTTAGACACAACTGTGACCCACTGTCAGGCAGGGGTTTGTGAGAGATCATAGGAAGGGCTGAGGATGTCTGGAGTTGGGGTACAGCATTCCTCATGGTTCGGGTTGCATGACAGCACTAGTGGGGGCCCCAGGGGTAGACTGGGACTATTAGTTGGCCTCCCAAGGGCTAACAGGGGACCAAGGGTTTCCAGAATGGGGGTCCTCACAGGCCAGGTGGGTCCCACTGCACACAGATCGCCTTGCTCCGATTCGCTGTCTGTAGCAGGCGAAACTCTAGGCTGATGGGGGACTCCAGGACTCCCCTTAGGAAGTTGCGTCCATGGAACACAGCCACGCTGACCACCGGGGAGTTCATAACGGGGTTCTGGGGAAGCCTGGGGAGACACCCATCTGGGCTTGCACACTGCTGACCTCCCCACACTCAGCCTGCTTGCCTCACCCCATCTTCATGCCACTCGCCAGAGCTGACCCAGGGTCTGGGATGTCCCCAGAGTGGAAGTTGTTTCTAAGAATCCTTCCAGCCTCTGCTGAGGAGCTGAGCAGCTCCAGGGGACCTGCAACTGTTTGCCTCTGATTGTCCTCCCTCCTACCCCCATCTGACCACCATCAGTCAGCCTGTCCTTGTCTGTCTCTGTCAGCCCTTTGGTCTCTCTGTACCTGGCTCATGGATCCCTCCTGTGTGTGGCTCTGTGTCTGTCAGCCAGGGGCTCTGCCACTCTGCACAACTCCAGAGAAGAAGATTCACACAGAACCCAGCAAGGACGGGGCTCCCTGGAGCTGTGCTCCTCTCTGTGTGTTGTGAACCTATGCATCTACCCACCAAAAAAGGGGCTGCCGGGCTGAGAAGTTCGCAGGAAGCTCAGGGGTGAGGGGCCTGAGTACCTGGCACCTCGGCGTTCTGCCTGGAACTGGGCAGGCAGCAGTCTCCCCAAGGTGCGGTAAACAAGGAGAATGATAATGGAGATCCCGGGCTCTGGCTCTGGCGGGGCTGGTGGGGGGACCACACTTGAGGTGGTGGAGTTTTCCATGCTGCTGCTTGTGGGCAGAACTGCCAGGAGAGGAGGAGGAGCTTCTGTCAGTGACCTCTGACCCAAAGCACCCACCAACCCAGCTCTGAACCTGATCAAATATGGGGGTCTCTTCCCTACGGGAGCAGAATTGGAGAATGCAGGGAACAGGAACCCAGAAAGGAACAGTCAAGGCCTGGGAGGGATCATCTGTGATGAGGGAGAGGGTCTGACAAAGTGAAGGTGTGGCAAGGTGGAGGGTGGAGGGGAGATGTGGGAGGGTGGAGGGTGGAGGGGAGATGTGGGAGGGTGGAGGGTGGAGGGGAGATGTGGGAGGGTGGAGGGTGGAGGGGAGATGTGGGAGGGTGGAGGGTGGAGGGGAGATGTGGGAGGGTGGAGGGTGGAGGGGAGATGTGGGAGGGTGGAGGGTGGAGGGGAGATGTGGGAGGGTGGAGGGTGGAGGGGAGATGTGGGAGGGTGGAGGGTGGAGGGGAGATGTGGGAGGGTGGAGGGTGGAGGGGAGATGTGGGAGGGTGGAGGGGAGATGTGGGAGGGTGGAGGGTGGAGGGGAGATGTGGGAGGGTGGAGGGGAGATGTGGGAGGGTGGAAGGGAGATGTGGGAGGGTGGAGGGGAGATGTGGGAGGGTGGAGGGGAGATGTGGGAGGGTGGAGGGTGGAGGGGAGATATGGGAGGGTGGAGGGGAGATGTGGGAGGGTGGAGGGTGTAGGGGAGATGTGGGAGGGTCTGACATTGGGGAGGTCTGGAAAGGGGAAAACTGGGAGGAGGGCAACATGGTATCTGGCTGGGGGGACAGAGAGACAGGACTTGGCCCAGGGGTCCCCCAGGGGCTCTCACCTTCAGATGGGGATGGCCGTGGGGACTGGGAAGGCAGCAGCACATGGGTGTGAGGATCCCAGGCATCCTGGCCCCGAAAGAGGTTGCTATGGTAGCGGGGGTAGCGACGGGCACCCCGGGGAGAACTGGGGTGCTCCATGCGGTCAATGCTGAGCACTACCCGGGAGAAAGAAAGGGGAGACCCATCATGGACCTCTTTCCCCTGCCAAGGGTTCTACTCCCTTTTACTCGCATCCCACACCTGAGTCCCACAATCCGTTTTCCTTGCTACCAGCTCAGAGCCTGTCCCTACAAAACACTGAGGGTGGTGGCTGAGTCTCCTGCCATTAACATTGGCATCGATAGCCACAGCCCCTCAGACCTTCAGGTACCTGCCCTTTCATGGCCCCCTGCCGTGCCCCGCCCCACCCCACCCACAACGCACTGATATTAGGCGTCACCAGCCCCATGGGATTCAGGTATGTGAGTTCCATATTCCTTGCGAGCGTGGCTGCATACTCCTCCAGGTGCCTCACCAGCCCTGCGCTGCCTGGGGAGCCCCCAGGGGCCCGCTGCCCCAGTGCTGCCCACAAGTCCCCTGTCTCTGGAGCAAGCAGTGCAGAGCCGGCCCACAGCAGATTCTGGGAGGATGGAGATAGAATTGGGCTCAGCCAGGTGGTGAGGAGGTATGAGGGGATGGGGCAGGCATGAGAGGTCTGGACAGGTGCTCAGAGGGGCCCCAACAAGCAAGGGGGTGGGGCTGGAGAGGACAAGGGCAGAGGGAGAGCCCAGGCCCTTCACTTCCCAAGAGGACAGCAAGGGCCTGAGCTGGGGATCCAGGGGCAGGAGGCTGGGAGCTGGGGGGCTAAGGCAATGAGAACACAGGGCACAGCCCCACCTCATTGAAGTGGGCGTCCTGTGTGGCTGTCAGCCCGAAGCCCTGCTGATGGCTCTCGAAGGCCAGCAAGTGGGCCAGCAGGCGGGCAGTGACTCGAACATCTTGGCTAAAATAGTGGTCAGTGTGGCTGGTCACCTCCCGTAGCCGCTGAGCCAGCTTCTTGGCCTCCATGGTGTCCAGTGCCGTCTTGTTCAGCTCTAGGCCATCCAGCTGCCAGGACAAGGAGATGGTTGCTCTGTGGTCCCTTAGGCCTTCCTCCAAAGTCTCACAGGGAGAAAGCCTTGCCAGATTAAAGGGCAACCAGGAAAGGCTGAGGAGGTCAAGGGCTAGGGTGTGGTATCTGGGGCCCACCACAGGCCAAGGAAGGTCTTAGGTTGCAGGAAAAGTTCTGGGCAGTCTCACCAGCAGACTGAGCTCTCGAAAGGCAGGGGAGGTACAGTTGAAGAGGTCGGGCTCCAGCCAACCCTGGGCCTCATCACACAGCCGCACAGCAGCACCTGGAGGCAGGCAACCCCTGATCAGGCCTGGGGCCTGGATACCTTTGCTGAGGAGATAACCGCAGCACCCTCTCCTATCCTAGGGGATAGTCAGAGTCATGAGCATCTACAGCTGCACCCCTGGAGGTAGTGGCCCAAGCCCGGGTAGGCACCAGCTGCTTGTCAGGCAATTCCTGAGAGGGCTGTAGACCATTCTCAACCAGCAACCACACAAAGCACAAGAGTGGGGCTGCACACACTCACCCATGTGGGCCAGGACAGGCTCATAGACATGCCGGTTCACACAGACACACACCAATGCTCACCAATTACACACACACGTATGGACCAGACCAGCACACAGACACACAATGCTCTCTTGCACACACACAAGACATGCCAACACAGAAGAGGGCTTCTAGGAACATCCAGTGACCAAAGTCAGGTGGGAGGATTCTCACATAAGTTTTAACTGCCCCAGTGGTTACTTTGCTGTCATTTCTCTCCCTTCTCTCTGGGGTTGGGATGGAGGTTGAATGAGAATTGACTTGGATCTTAAAAAAGTTTGTAGCTACCAACAAGAGAGAGCCCAACTTAATCACAGAATCCCCTCCCTGCAACAGGTTCACAGACACGTGCACGGGCACAGAGACACACACATGAGCATGCATACCCAGACAATCTCTGTCCAGCCACTGCAGAGACCTCAAGCAGCAGGGGGTGTTCTGAGGGGACCTCAGGCAGTGGGGAGGGCCCCCCAAGCAGCAGGAAGGAGCTATAGGGTCCTCAGACTGAGGAGGGATCTTTCGTGACCTCAGGCAGTGGGGAAAGTCCTATGGGGACCCCAGGAACTGAGGAGGGGTCAGCAGGGTCCTCAGGCAATAGGGAGGGGTCTCTGAGGATCTCAGGCATCAGAGAAGGGACCCTGGGGTACTCAGATAGCCAGAAGGGGCCTGCAGGGACTTCAGGCAGCAGGGAAGGGTCTGCAGGGACCTCAGACAGCAGGAGGTGTCTGCAAAAGCTCTGGCAGTGGGAGAGGGCAGCGCACCTGAGCAAACACGTACCCCTTACCTGCACCCCGCAATCCTGCCCAGAAGCCAAGAGAAACAGATGGAGGCTCAATGAGGGTGTAGGGAAGGGCCCAGAGCCCCTAGTCGGTAGTGAGGGGCCCACATGGACTCCCACCCCACTTCCACCTCTTTGCAGGAACAAAGCCACCCAACTCAGGAAAGGAGATGGCTCTAGCAGTCAGAGGACAGGCCCACCCCCACCCTCAGTGATGTCCTCTCCCCCACATACTCACCCAGGGCCCCCCGGGGACACGGCACTGTGGCCAGGACACCAAACTTTGTCTGGGGCCACCACACACCAGATCTCAGGGACTTGGGGCAGGCATCATAGAGCACTAGAGAGAGAAGAGGTGCTGAGCCAGGCAGTCAGGGACCAGGGCAGGTGACAGCCACGCCCACTGCCCCTCCACCACCCACCCCATGGCCCACTGCCCACCACTCCTGCTGGGTGTAAGTGGTCTCCCTCAGGAGAAGCTTCCAGAGTCCCCAAGGAGCCAAGTGTGCCACTGATACATGATGGTGGCACACTGGAGCCAGCCCTCTATGGGTACCGCTGGGTGGAGCCTGCTCACCCCGGCAGCCGCTGGCTGTCACCTCTGCGAAGGGGCTGTCACAGCTGTTGCACTGGCGGCCAAGGGCTCCTGGGCGACAGGGGCACTGCCCGCTGTGGGGTGCACATGAGCGCGAGGTGGAGCCCACAGGGTAGCAGTCACATGGGAGGCAAGAGTCACTGCCCCGCGGTCGGTAGTGGAACTCCTGTTTGAGGATGGGCCAGGGGCCTGAAGTCAGAGGTCAGGGCTTGGGGAATGAGTGGAATCAAGGACAAAGGGTCAACAGAACAGCGCTCATGGGCCAGAAGACACCTGGGCCATGTGTGAAGGCAAGGGAGGGGTCATGGGTAAAGGATGAGAGACAGCAACTAGGTCACAGGACACAGGCAAGAGGTTAGGGCCCAAGTCAGGTGGCGGAGGTCAGCAAGCTGGACAGGAATTACAGATTGCGTCCAAGGAAGGGTTAAAAGGTCAGGGGCCAGGCGCACCTTGCAGTGACACTGCCCATTTGTCTTGTTGCAGTTGGGATCAAAACCTTTGTGAACATCACAGTTGCAGGGGCCACAGGTTGGGCTCCCCCACCAGCCCCGTGGGCACTGCTGGTCCATCCTGGGGGTGCATAGCCAGGTAAGATGCCTCCATGGTATCCCAGTGACCCTCCCTGTCCCTGCCAGGTCTCCTCATCGCCTCAGCCCCAGCCTCTTACCTGTGCTCACAGTGGTGCCCGAAATAGCCACCCACACAGTCACAGGTATAGCCGTGGGGAGCTCCTGGGAGGTGCCGGCATGATCCCTGGTTCTGACAGGGGTTCAGGAGGCAGGCATCCACACAACCTGGGCCGTAGTAACCTGCAGATTGGGTCAGAAAGCTCAGGACCCTGGTCACAGAGCATGGAAGGAAGCAGGCACCCATCCCGAGTCCCTGCCTCCTTCAGGTTCCCCAGTCTTCATCATGGGCCCCTAACACCTGCCCAGGTCACCCTTCCCCCAACCCTCTTAAGGCCCACCTGGCCGGCAGATGCAAGAAAAGGTCTGCCAGAGGTCCCGGCAGTCGGCGTGAGGTGGGCAGGGCCCAGAGGCACAGGCGTTGGTCATGACACAGCCAGGCTCCGCATTCACTTGGTGGCTGGGGGGTAGCAGGGCTGGGGAGCCAGAGGGTGTGGAGCCGAGCCACACCCCCTATGGACACACAGCCAGCAAGGGGTGAGACTATGTTAAGGCACCTCAGCCTCAAGTACTGCAGAGCCAGCCACCCTGACATGCAGTCTTCTGAGGCCCTCAAAAAAACCCAGGCCTCAAAAATATCCCCAATTTGGTACCCCTGTGGGACTCTAATTGTGCTGTTTCTGACACAGATTCCTAAAGGTCCTTGATAATCCAAGCTAGACTCCCACCTCCAATGCCACAGAAAGGCTTGACCTAGCTCTCAAAGCTGGGTCATTCACCCCCTTGCGCCAACCCCCACTTGAATGCTGCCTTTCAGGTCCCAAGGAGCCTCTGACCTCTGACCCTTGACCCCTGACCCTAATGCCCCATATCACATTCCCATGCTGACCCCCACCTGGATGCAGCCGACCAGACCCTGAGGAGCCTCCTCCGCACTGCCGGGGGGCAGGCCTCCCACGTGGAGCTGCTTTACCTTCAGGCCCTGCAACTCGCTCCCCACCGCCATGGTGTCCTGGAGGAAGGGGGGCAGTCAGCACTGTGGGAGAGGGGCCTGATGAACCCATCATAGCCCAGAGTCAATCTTGGCTGCCTTCTAGCCCTTCTAGACTGCCCCCTCCCTCCTGGACCCACAGCAGACCTTAATATTGCTTGCTTTTGACCAGGGGTGGGTAGAGACTGGGGCAGAGACTAGAAGGGGCTTCTAGGAATCAGGCAAAGTGCTGGCTACAGAGGTTCCCCAAGACCAGGCCCCAAATCTGGCACAAGGATGGCCTGAGAGTGGACCAATCTGGCTGGTGGGGTGGGCTCAGTGCAAGGATATATGGTGGGGAACTGGGGGGAGAACATCAGACTTGGTGCAGTGGAGGGAACTGAGAGGAGCTGAACTAGAGGTGGGGTCAAAAAAGGTGGATCTGGTTGGAAGGCTGAGAACAGGCTACCCTGGGGTCAGAGGCCAGACCTGGAAGAGGCTAAAGTCCAGTGAGACCATGAGGACATGGTGGCCCCGCCGGCCTCCTGGTTCCTCCTGCAATTCCAGCCGCAGATCATGCCACCGGCCATCACTGACAGTCACCTGGTCCAGAAGGAGATGGGAAGCACGGCCCGAGCCCCTGGTCACTGTCACAGACAGTAACCCCCGATCTAGCTGTGGGCAGAGATGCATAGCCCTGGGGTTAGAGCCCTAAGTGGGCTGGGACTTGGAGGTGAGATCAGAGGGCTCAGAGGTCAGGAATATCAGAGGTCAGAACAGTGGGGTCAAGGTTATACCTGGCACACAGGGCACTGTGCCAGGGACATCATGTTGCTGATATAGTATCAGGGGGCAGAGGATAGGACCAGGTGTTGTGGGTGGGTTGGTGCAGCTCGCATAAGAGAGAGCTATGCTGGAGCCCTGCACCTACAGAGGATATAATGACGGAAAGAGAATCAAGGGCTAGGGTCCAGAGCAGGGTCAAGTGTGGCTGGGACATCTGGCAGAAAAGTATGCTGTGTGACCAACCTGAACATACAAGAATGTCAGTGGTGGCCTAAGAGACTAAGAACTGAGAGTATAGGGAGGGTGAGCAGAGTGGACACACCTGGCAAAGGAGCGTGCTGTGTGGCCCAGCCTGCACTTGCATCAGGACCCCCTGTGTTGCCCGTGTCCGGAATGCCAGCCCCAGGTACCATGGCACAGACACAGCCATGTCACTTCCAAAGTTCCAGCTCAGTGTGCCGTTGCCACGGAAATGGTGGGGATGGGCCATAGCTGAGTGGATAAGAGAAACAGGGTTACAGCCCCTGCTCCAGGAGCAGATCTAACTCTGCAGGCACCCCCACCCCATGCTGCCCACTTACTGAGCCGACAGTCTTTGCCGCCAAAGCCCACAGGGCAGTCGCAGCTGAAGCCACCCCAGCGCTCCGAGCAGAAGCCACTGTTCTTGCAGGGGCCTGAGTCACAAAAGTGTAGCTTGGCTTGGCAGCCTGGGAGAGGAAAGACATGAGAACAAGGGTTGGGGGGCACAAGTGCTGGATAGGACTTTAGTGTCCAGAGGGGCTGAAAGAGACCAAGATCTCAGCCCCATTTTCTTTCGATGGGTGGGGTTGGTAAGAGTCAGGCCCTAAAGTCTGGGCTGTAGCATGGTGCTTGCCACCCAAAGAGACTGGTTGAAGTCAGATGTGGAGTCACCCCATGGAGTCCTCTGCTCCCTCCCTATGATGGGGACAGGGCTATGGGCTGGGCTGGTGGAAGCTTCAGGCCTACCTGCCATGGTGCCATTATTTGCGACAAAAGCCTCCATGTCCATTCGGCGGCCATCAATTTGCAGGTCCCGCATACAGCCGATGAAGTCCTTATGGGACACGGGGAAGTTCTCGGGGAGGTTGGGGACACCCCCCAGAAGAAGAGGGCCCGTCAGGTCCAGGGACCTGGGGATCAGGGGTTTGGGTCATTGGTAGGACTGGGGCCAAAGCAGAGTTGCTCCTAGGGGGCCACAGGAAGCAGGGGGTAGGACCCAGAGGGTAGGGTGATTGAGGGAGGAAAATAAGGCCAAGCTGGGGAAGGAGTTAGGGTCTTACTTCAGTTGGGGTGCAAAGGGGAGCTCATGATGGGCCGATGGTCTGGGGAAAAGTAGGCGAACTGCGGTTAAGGGCTATGATGAAAAAGTGAGGCATCTGGCTGGCTGGGGAGGGGATGGAGACGTGAGGAGTCTGGGGACTGGACATGAGATTAAGGGACTCGGAGGGGATGTGGGGCATTAGTGAGACTGGGGTGGGGAGGTGGAGGCTTTGGAGGACTGCCTGGGGACTGTATGTGGGAGGTGGAAGTCTGGGGTGGAATGCAGGATTGGGGGCTAGAGTGAGCAGGCTTTCAGGGTCTTTGAAAGGAGAAGGAAATCTTGGTGGTTTGGGGGAAAGATGGGAGAGTTTGGCAGGATGGGATGAGGAATGGGATGTGAAGGGTTGGAGTGGGCTTTGGTGGGCAGGGGACAAGGGGACCAGGGGCGGGGGCCTCACTTCTTGGAGCTTGTTTGCACACCAGCAGCCGCGCATGAGTAGTTGCCAATTTCAGCACCAAACTGCAGAGCCACGGCCACATCACAATCATCTACGCTCAGCACAGCCACCTTATCCTTGGAGGGGCCCTGTGCACCACCTAGGGCATCTGTCCGGGGCTAAAGACCCAGGCACACCAGTCAACAGTGCCCCTAGTAACCCCCGAGGAGCAGAAGTCAGCATCCCAACTCCCCTCATACCCGATGCCAGGGATGGTCCCCACCTTGTTGTAGTATTTCAGATGCACTGTATGCCATTGCCCATCACTCAAGCCCCCGGGAACTGTGGGGCTGACCACTGTGTTGGATTCACCTGGAGGGGAGACACATGTAGAATCATCAGGAGCAGTGGAGTCGCCCCATCTCACCCTAGTTATATAAGCACAGCCACTCCCAGGGCCACCCTGGATGCATCAGATCAGTCCCCCACTGGTGACTACAATGGCTGGCCCAGAGTGCCTTTGAACAGAAAGGAGAAACAGACTTCTTGGAGGGAGGGACCTTCCCACAGGGAAGGACAAGGAGCTAGGTCTTCACTGCTTGTATGGCGTGGAGTGTGTGCTCAGATGCACAGTGAGGCAAACCTGAGGGGACTTGGGCCCTGCGTCCTCCAGCACACATGCACCCTCTCGCCGTCACATCCGGGGCACCCACCCGTGGAATATGTGAGCCGCACTTGGCCAGCCACGAGTTCCAGGGCCAGGAAGTCGTGCTTCTCGTTCAGGCGCCCGTTGTAGAAGAGTAGCCCGCTCTGCTGCACCGTGGCGAACCTGGGCGGGGTGGGAGGGGGTTTCGGGGGTGGGGGCGTCAGGAGCAGGGTACCATTTCACACCCACCCATCCCTGCGAGGAGAAGGGGCTGGGGCGAGAGAGGAAGCGAGAGGGACGGCGGGACCGACCGAGGGGACGCGGGTGCAGCGAGGTCAGGAGACCCCGGGCGGGGCGTCAGGGGAGGGGCGGTGTCTCGTGGGAATGCCAGGACAGGGCAGTCAGGAATCTGAGTCAGGGCAGGTAGGTGGGGGCGGCGTGGAGGCGCTCAGACATGGGGCGGGCACCTACGAGAGGGACAGCGTGAGGTGGAAGCGCTGCCGCAAGCCGCGAAACATGACGAACGAACTGGGCGGGAAGGAGCGCGCAGCCACCTCGCAGCGCGGGCCCTCGAAGGCGCCGCCTGCCGGGCATTGGCAGCGAAAGCCGCCGTTGGGCGCGTCGGTGCAGGTGCCCCCGTTGCGGCAGACGCCCGGCACGCAGCGGCCGGCCTCGGTGTCCAGCTCGCAGTCCTCTCCTGGGGGCCAAGCCGCGGTCAGAGGCGGTCACGCCCACGCCCGCCCCTGCTCTGGCCCCTTCAAAGACCGCGCGCCCAGAGGCCGGGTGCCAAGACCCCCAAAAGGTCGAGCTCTTCGGTGGACACGCCCCTTCCGTCTGGCCCCGCCCCGCGGCCCCGCCCCCTCCCCAGTCTCATCGCCGCCTCGCGACTGCCTCTCCCGGCCACGCTCTACGGCTTCTGGCCTAACGGCGTCCACACCAGCCTCTGGCCTCAGAAGTCACGCCCAGTACTCACTCGCATTGCGGTCCCGCCCCCAGCCTTGGCCCGGCGCCCTGCTCACCTGTGAAGCGCGGGCGGCAGACGCATGTGTAGCCTCCCTCGCGCCGCGCGCAGGCTCCGCCGTTGCGACATGGGTTGGAGTAGCAGAGGTCGAGCTCGGTCTCGCAAAAGTCTCCCGTGAATCCGGGCGGGCAGCGGCAGCGCAGGCCAGCGATGGGTTGGATGGGTCGGAACAGCGTGGAGGCCGAGGCCAGGAAGGGCGCGGACGAGTCAAAGCGGAGCACGGACACGCATTTCATGTAGTTCTCACAGGGCTCTCGCAGGCACACGTTGTCGTCGAAGGGCAGTACGTCGAGCAGGGAGCGGGCCGCCAGCGCCGCCCGGCGCACATACAACTGCTCCTGGAGCTCCTCGGAGCTGAACCAGGGCCCCGCAGCGCCCGCCCCGGCCCCACGTGGAGCCAGCGCCGAGAAACTCACATTGAGCACGGTGCCCCCTACGTCTGTGTCGTTCTGGATGTTGAAGATGAAGACGTCCTCAGCGGGCGTAGCGAGCACCTCAGCCACGCCCTCGAGGAAGCGGCCCAGTAGCGGTGACAGGAAGCGCTCCTGCCACATGTTCTCAAGGCGCACGGTCAGGCTGTTGGCCAGCAACTCCTCCGTGATGATGACCACGCGCAGCACACACTGCGCCGTCACGCTGTGCAGGCCATCTGCAGGTGGGGGCAGGGGCAGTGGTCATCCTGGGGCCAGTGGCCGCCCCTCCCTGGGACAAAAGAGGGCTGGGGCCAGTGATAGCCTAGGCCCCCAGAACCTCTAAGTCAGTAGGCTGACCCCACCAGGACACAAGGGAGTCTGGGGCTAGTGACCACCAGCTCCCCCAGCATCAAGGTGTCAAAAAGCCGCTGCTTCCTCCCCCAACCTGCAATACAAGGAGGGGTCCGGGCCAGGGATCAACTAACCCCACACAGTGCCCATGGGTTAGCAAGTCACTCCCCCAACAGCACTCAAGTACCCTGAGTACTCAGTAACTCACACTTCCCCAAGTTATCATGGTCAGCGGGCTACCCCAACTCAGGACATGGAGAGGAGCTAGGGCTACTGGCCATTCATTCCCATTCACCTTCCCCTTCTCCCCTCCCCCAGCATAGCAGAACCAGCAAAACATCCGCTACAGAAAACAAGGGTTCCAGATCAGGAATCACCTATCTCCTATTTTTGGTCAGCAAATTGCTCTTCCATAGCACTAGAAGGGGTCCTGGCCCAGTGAAGACTCAATGCCATCCTCCAGAATCCTGGGTTATCAAGCTCCAGGAGGGTCTTGAACACACACACACACACACACACACACACACACACACACACACACACACACACACACACAAGCATTCTTGAGTTAGCAGCCTGCTCGCTACTCCAGATCTGGGTCCTGTGGTTTCAGTGACCACCCCAGAAATGAAGGTGAGGTGCTTAGCTGCCTTGTTCATCTTGTCCCCACACCCTAGCACATACTGGGTGGTCAATGAGGACAGACTGTTGAGTGAGTTGAGGGATAAATGAAGGTTGTGCCTTTTCAGGCAGTTCCAGGAGTCCCTGCTCCAGAACTGAGGAATGAGCACCAGTAAAGCCTATTTCACAACCTCTGCAGCCTCCAGTAGGCAGGACTTCAAGAGCCTCCCCACCTGCACTCTCCTATTATGGAGGGGTTTGTGAATGATTGGAGCAGATGGAGCAGGAAAGAGGCAGGTAGACCTCTGGACATTTTCCCAAAGGTCAGGGTCTCAGCCCCTATGAAGCCACTCTCCACCTGAAGCTTCCATAGTAAGCTGCTGTTCCTGACCACTCAATTATTGGTCATTTCCTGCACAGATGGGGTAGGCATCAGACTGGACCCAAAGTAACCCTTTGTCTGAACACGGGCATAGCGTGGACTGACTGGCCCATACTGGCTTTGCCTGGGACCTCCAGAGGATTACCCCAGGACCACTGACCTTTTGTCAGGAGGGGAGCTATCCCTAGGTAGCAGACAGTTCTTTACAGGCTTTATGGGGTCTGCTAGATGCCTTGGAATCATTGGGATTCTGTGGAGATTATCCAGGAACCTAAGCAGAGAACCTAACCTTGTGAGGTCTATGGCAGATCTTGTAGGGTGCAAGAACCCTACCCTTAAGGGGTTCTTGGAAGGCTTAGAAATCCCTGTTTGATATGAGGTGCCCTGTGGAGTCCCTGAGACCTAACAGGTTGGGGTCACTGGGTCACTTGCCTGCCCCCTGCCCCTCACCTGTGACAGTCACCAACATGGAGGCCACCAGTGGGCGGTTATTGTCTAGCTTTCGGCTGAGTCGCAGCTCTCCACTGGTCTGGTTGACCACCAGCAGCTGCAGCTCATTGCCACGCTCAAAGGAGTAGAAGAGGTGGTCAGAGACATCGGGGTCATAAGCTGGGATGCGCCCAATAATGCCCGAAGGGAAGGTGTCCGAACGGTTGGATACATAGTTGTTGAAGAGAATCTGGAAGTTGTTGAGCACAGGGCTGTTGTCATTCTGGTCAATCAGGCGGACGTGCACAGTGGCCCGGCTGACCAAAGGAGCAGATGTGGCCTGCACCACAATCACATATTCTTGGCGAGCCTCATAGTCTAGGTCAATGAGTGCCGTCAGTTCTCCAGAGAAGATGTCCATTTGGAACAGCTCAGGGATGTTCCCCTCCACGATCTGGTACATTATATGGGCATTGGGGCCTTCATCAGGGTCCACTGCAGTGATCTGGGCCACCACTGAGCCCACAATGCTGTTCTCTTTCACCCGCACCTCAAACTCCTCAGCTGGGAAGACAGGTGCATTGTCGTTCACATCCTGCACCGTCACCTGGATACTGACTGGAGTCCGGAGTGGGGGTACACCTCTGTCCACTGCATAGGCAGTCAACTCATACACTGACACTGCCTCCCGGTCCAGCCGCCTCACTGTACGAACGATTCCAGAGGTGGGCTCAATGGTAAAATCTCCATCCCCGTCTTCACCATTCTGGAAAGTGTACTGGACCCGGCCATTGGCATGAGCATCCCGGTCGGTGGCTGAGATCTGCAGGACACTGGTGAAAGGTGGGGCATCCTCAGAGACCAACCCCGTATAGTGGGAGGCCACAAATTGTGGAGCATTGTCATTCACATCATTGACCATCACCTCCACATAAGTAGTGTCCGCCTTCTGTGGGATACCATTGTCTCGAGCTGTGATAGCCAAGGTGTAGGTCACCTGGTCCTCATAGTCTAATGGGGCCTGTAGTGTAATGGCCCCTGAGTCTGCATCAATGCGGAACTGGGGCAGGTTGTCCTCCAGGAGATAGGTGATACGAGCGTTCTCACCCACATCATCATCAGAGGCACTGATGACCACTATGGTGCTGCCCACTGGCCGATCTTCATTCACACTCACTGAGTAGTGGGCACTTTGAAAAACCGGCCGATGAGTGTTGGCATCTGTGATGTTGATGTGCACATAGCAGTGATCATGAAGGGCCCGGTCAGATGCAGTTAGTACCAGCTTGAAGTAGCGTTCCTGTTTGTAGTCCAGTGGCAGAGCCAGAGTCACCAGACCCACACCCCCCTGGGTGCTGATGGCAAAGCGATTCCGGGTGTTGCCACCTGTGATTTGGTAGCTGATGGCACTGTTGGCATCACGGTCTACTGCGGTCACGCTGACCACACTGGTGCCCACAGCTGCATCCTCATTCAGTCGTAGGTGGTACTCCTTCATTGTGAACTCAGGCCGATTGTCATTAACATCCAGCACAGTCACTGTGACACTGGCTGAGGCAGAGAGTGGGGGTGAGCCATGGTCTCGAGCCTCCACACCAAAGAAGTAATGCTCCACAGACTCACGGTCCAGGGGACCACTCACAGAGACCCAGCCAGTGGCGCTGTTTATCACGAAGGGAGTATCAGATGCCACACCAGTTAGGGAGTACTCCAATCTGGCATTCTCCCCATGGTCTGCATCGACTGCCTGAATGTGGATGACTGAGTGACCCAAGGGAGCATTTTCCAAGACAGAGACTTGGAAGGGCGTGCTGACAAAAATAGGAATGTGGTCATTGATGTCCACCACTTGGATGCTGGCCAGGCCCGTGTTGTTGGACAGCGGTGGCCGGCCAGCATCCTGCGCCCTGATGCGCAAGGCATACTCTCTCTCTGCCTCGAAGTCCAGAGGTGCCACCACCTGGATCTCGCCAGTGAGGCTGTCGATGGCAAAGTGGCCACGGCTATTGCCACTGATGATGTTGTAGTGCACCAATCCGTTGGCGTCCTTGTCCCGGTCGGTGGCCGTGACGCGCAGCACCACCGTGTGGGGGCGCACATCCTCGCGAACCTGCGCCACGTAGCGCTTCTCGCTGAACTGGGGAGCGTTGTCGTTCTCGTCCAGCACAGTTATGTGTACGCGCACAGTGGCCGAGCGCGGCCCGGGCTCCTGGCCCTGGTCGCTGGCTTCCACCACCAGCTCATAGCTTTCCATGTGCTCGCGGTCCACGCGGCCGCTGGTGCTGATGAGGCCGGAGCGTGGATCAATCTCGAAGGCGGCGGCAGCTGCAGCGCGCGCAGCTGGCGGCCCCACGAAGCGGTAGCGCAGGTTGGCGTTGGGGGGCGCGTCGCCGTCAGTGGCACGCAACTGCAGGATAGGGTAGCCCTCCTCCACATTCTCGCGAAGCGTCTCCCGGTACTGCGCTTGCTCAAAAACCGGCGAGTGGTCGTTGCGGTCAGCTACTGTCACGGCCACCATCGTGGTGGCCGAGAGGCGCGGCGAGCCGTGGTCCTGCGCGGTCACACGCAGGTAATGACGCTCCATGCTCTCGCGGTCCAGAGCTGCCGCCGTACGGATGAGGCCGCTCTGCGGGTCGATGCTGAACAGCTCCAGAGAGCGGCTATTCATGAGCGCCGCCAGCGAGTAGACTAGGCGCCCGGCCTCGCCGGCGTCCGGGTCCTGTGCAACCACGCGTAGCACAGCGGTGCCTGCTGCTTCATTCTCCGGCACCAGCGTCTGGTAGTTGTACTGCGGAAACTGCGGGTGGCGGTTTGCGGCGCGACGAAAGCGTGCCCGGTTCGCCGAGGTTATTTTCCTGGCTTCAGGACGGGCCGGGATTCCCGGGGGGCGCGGCCCGGGGCGCTGAGGGAGGAAGCGGCGGCGGAAGAGACCCCGGGAGCGCATGCGCTCGGGCGCCGGCTTGGGAGCTGTCCGAGACTCGCGGGGTGCTGAACCTGGTGCAGGAGCTGTCCTCGCCGTGCGCGGTGCTGAATCCAGCTCGGGGCCAGATCCCGAGGCCCCTGGAAGACAGTTCCGCCGGGGGGCTGTCCTTTCTGCTCCGGATGTCGTGGCTCTCTCGCCCTGACTCTTGCTCCCTATTGCCCATAATTCCCCACAGCAGCGCGCGGTGCCCACTCTTTTGCGGGCGCCTGTCCCAGCGTTCCGCTGGGAGGACACCGGCTTGGGACCGTGGTGCCGAACCAAAAAGTCTGAAGGGAGGGGTGAGCTGTTCCCCGAGCCCGGGACCCCTGGGGACAGAGCCCCTGGTGACAGACTACCTCTTTGCAAAGGTCCTGTCCGCCCGCAAGAGGAGATCTCTGGGCGCCAGTGTAACATAGACCCTGGTCCCTGTCCTGTCTCTCGTTCGCGGCTGCCCAATGGCTGGACGCCGTGTTCAATCCTCAACTCCTCGTTCGGCTGCTCAGGGGGACCTCGACTGTTCCGGGGGCTTTGCCTTTCCCCTCGGAGCCCCACGAAGACAGGCTCCCTGACCCCCAGTCCAGGCCCCCCATCCTCCCGGACCCCGGGAGACTCGGGACAAAGAGCTAAGGCTCCGCCACCGATATGCGGCCTTAGCCCCGTAGTGGCAGCTAACCCGGGGTCCCAGCCCTGGTGCCCACCGCCCCCCAGCTCCTCCTGGCTGAGGGGGAACAAAGAGAGGAGAAGGAGCAGAAGTATGGGGGTCGACCGTCCCCCGAGACCCCTCCACGGCGGCCGTCTCGCCATCATCCCCCGCCTCCCTGCACGGCCTCCACCGCCCCCCGCCCCAGTCCGGTCCTTGGTCTGGCCCCGCCGCTCGGGCCCCCTCCCGGGCCCCTGCCGCCGCCCTGGGTCCCCGCCCCTCCGCCTGTCTCTCCGCGCCCCCGCCGCCCTCTGGGCACCATCTACTCCACGGCCGGAGCCCCTCCGGCGTGCGGCCCCAGCTTTTTCCGCCCCCACCACAGCATCCCCGACGCTGCTGCCGCCTCCCGCCGCTCCAACATGGCTCCCGGCCGCCCCGATGGTTCACTCCACCTCTGCCCCGGCGCCCGAAACACGGTGGTACAACCCATCGCGCATGGCAGCTCTGAGGACGGAAGCTCTTGACGCCATCTTTATTGAGGACGTGAGCGCTGCTCATGGTGCTGAACAGAGCACGGGGGTTCGCCGCCGTTAGGTCCGCCCTCCCCACTTTCGGCCGCCGCCCTCACCCACCTCCCTCCTTCTAGGGCGCTGTCCTAGCTCTGTCTCTCAGCCTTTTTCTCCCCTTCCAGATCTCTCGTCTCCCTTCCTGACCACTAGTTCTGAACCGTGTCCCGGATTTTGGTCCGAAATTTTGGTGCCCATGAGCGTTCTCATGGTTCTGGGAGCGGGTACTGTGTGAAATCTTGGGGTAGAGGGGACGATGGCTGGACAGGGATCTGGGATACCAGCACCCCGAACAATAGCTTTAACTATCCGATCAGCTAGTTTTATGAAACATGTCGAGACCACCTGCTTGTTTGGAGCGCCCCTGCGGAGCAGGAACCGGAGATGACCCTCCCGAGGCGGGAGCAGAGGACGAATTCTTCCCTGCCTTGCCTGTCCCCAGCAGTCTCCCGGGCTCGGGGCCCCTCCACTGGAGGCTGCACACCCTCCGAGGCTGAGGGTTCCGAGTGCTCTGGGATGCCACGTGGAGCCCGGCGTTGCCCCATGGCTGCGGGCCCCGCTTCTTCGGATCCCCGCCCCTCGTCTGCCACGACCGCATCCCTTAACCCCTTGAAGGGACTGACACAGAAACTCAGTCCTCCCCCCACCCTCGGTGCATTCCAGCTCTCCCTGCGTAACTCCTGGCACGCGCCGGTCTCGCCAGGCCAATGGGTGGACCTGGCGCAACAGACGTCACAAGAGGAGCGGAGGCGAGGGGTGAAAGCGAAGCACTCCAATCAGAGAGTCATTGTTTCTATTGGCACAATGGGAGGCTCCGCCCCTCACGGAGGACTCGTCGCATGGGCGAGGGGGCTCCAGGGGTTGTCGGCTAAACGTGAGAGATAGTCCGGGAGGTAAACTATACGGACCGGCCTCCAAAGGCAGAATCGATAACGAGATGCAGCGCCGGGTGCAGAGGACGCGGGCATCCCGACACCCAGGAAGAGGTCAGGGCCGGGATCCTAGAACGCTCCACAGGGTGCGGCTCCCGCGATGGGGTGGATCCTGGTTCTAACAGGCGAGGAACTCCCGACCAAGGCCTCTGGCCCGCCCGGAACCATACCTATGACATCACCATCAACCAATCAGTGGGCGCATTCTCTCGCCCCTTGACTTCTCCGCTTCCGGGAGGCGGGGCTCCTGCGGATCCCACCTCCCGAGCGCCCCTTATGGCTACCAAGGACAGGCAGCAGGTCTCCAGTTATGCCCTCTCCCGTCTACGGATCTGAGGACCTCCCGAGGATCAGAGCTCTGGGCCGGATACACGGCCGGGGTTCCCACGGGTTTGTGGGTGGGGGTGGAGGATCTGCAGAGGCGCTTAGGGCTGAACTCCTTTGAATGGGAGCCAATCGGTGCAGGGGCTGGAGAGGCGAGTCCCCCAGAGTGGTTTTATGTATTTATTTATTTAGAGACAAGGTCTTACTCTTTCGGAGTGTAGTGGTGATCACAGCTTACCGTAGCCTCGAACTCCTCAGGTTCACGCGATTCTACCCCCTCAGCCTCCCGAGTAGCTGGGACTACAGGTACGTGTCACCACACTTGGCTAATTTTTGCATTTTTTGCAGAGACGGGGTCTCACCACGTATTGAACTCCCGGTCTTGAACTCCTGGGCTCAAGCAATCCGCCCGTCTTGGCCTCCCGAAGTGCTGGGATTATAGGTGTGAGCAACCGTGCCTGGCAACCCAGAAGTGGTTTTGACAGCACCAGCGCTTTCTGGGTCCACAATCTAGTGAGTAGAGGGCACAAAACCTGACGCCACAGAGGGAGACAGGCAGGGGCTCTGCTAGGGAAGGGTGCTAAGGTCCCAGAGGAGGCGTCTGAGTCATCTTCGAGACCTGGGAAGCCTTCTTGCATAAGATGCCCGAGCAATGCCTTGAATGACCAAGGGGACATCTGCATCTGCAAAGGAAGGGCAGGGAGGGATAGGGATGGGGGGTGGGCATCCTAGGTCTTGGAGACTGTGTGGGCAAATGTGCAGAGGCATAAAGGGACTATGGCTGAGGGAAATCAAGCCCTGCCCTCTCACCTATAGGGCTGGCGCTGGCCCCAGCTAACACTCCTTTTGGAGAGCAAAGCTCCTCACTCCTGAGCAGTGAGATCAATTGCGGATTGCTCTCCATGTTGCTCCCTGCTGTGTGTCCCCACTGTCATCCTCCCTTCGTGGCTGTTCTGTGGAGGCCCACTCCTTCCATCTGCACTCACCTCTATGCCCCAGCCCCAGTGGCAGTTCCTAATGCACTCCCGGTAAAAAAACAAAAACCAAATGTTGGTGATAGTTCTTCTCTCCACCTCCAAATCTTGCCCTTGCCTCCTAATAAGACCCTTATGTGTTTTAACCTCATTCTATTTTTTTTTTTTTTTTTTTTTTGAGATGGAGTTTCACTCTGTTACCCATACTGGAGTGAAGTGGTGTGATCTCGGCTCACTGCAACCTCCACCTCCCAGGTTTATGCGATTCTTCTGCCTCAGCCTCCCAAGTAGCTGGGATTTCACACACCCACTACCACGCCCAGCTAATTTTTGTATTTTTAGTAGAGACGAGGTTTCACCATGTTGGCCAGGCTGGTATCAAACTCCTGACATCTAGTGATCTGCCCGCCTTGGCCTCCCAAAGTGCTGGGATTACAGGCATGAGCCACTGTGCCCAGCCTATCCTCATTCTCTTATCAGCTCCCAACTAGAGGTCCACCCAGGACCTAGAGACCTGGATTTGAGGCTCTTGGGGGGCAGATGGAGAGATCAGAAGACCAGAGGGTAAGGGTGTGGCAGATACTGCCTGCTAACACTTCTCAGCGTCTTTCCTTCTCCTGCCTTTTCCACCCCACCCTGTGTTTGTCTACTCCCAGCCAGGTGTACCTTTCCAGGGGAAGACCTGGCCAACCTGTCCAGCTCAATTATTCAGCAGTTCTTTGACCTCACTGAGATCTCCAATCCATTGTACATCATCTCAGCTATTGACCTGTGTCATTAGCCTTATAGAGTCCAGTGCCATGGCAACTCCCTGCCCTGTTCTTCTTAGACAAACTTGCTGGGCTAAAATCTAACCCCAGTTAAAATAGACTATGTATTCTTTGTCTCTAGCGCAGCAGAACATTGCTGGTGGAAAACAACCAACCATGATAATTGGTCTCATTTTATATTCATGACCACAAGCCTCAGTATTATATTGGAGGGCCTATCAGGTGCAGTAGGGCAAGAAAAATAATAAAAAGTTATGAAGATTGGAAGGGAAAAAAACTTATTCCCAAGCAGTAGGATTGTATATGTAAAAATTTCAAAAGAACCTATACGTAAGTTGTTAGAATAGTTCGGCAAAGTTGTTGGACACAAGATCAATATATAAAAATCAGATGTAATTTCTATATGTCAGCAACAATTAGAAAATAAATTTCTTGGCTGGGCGTGTTGGCTTATGCCTGTAATCCCAGCACTTTGGGTGGCCGAGGCGGGAAGATCACCTGAAGTCAGGAGTTTGAGACCAGCTTGGCCAACATGGTGAAACCCTGTCTCTACTAAAAATACAGAAATTTAGCTGGGCGTGGTGGTGGGCACCTGTAGTCCCAGCTACTCAGGAGGTTGAGCCAGGAGAATCATTTGAACCTGGGAGGCAGAGGTTGCAGTGAACGAGAAAAACAAACAAAGAAAAGAAAAGAAATTTCTTAAAAACAATGATGTTTACAATAGCATCAAGTAATATCAAATGCTGAGGAATAAACCTAATGAAAGATGTGCAAAGACTACATACACACATACAAAAAAACTATAAAACATTATTGAGGGAAATAAAGACATAGGCCTGGCATGGTGGCTCATGCCTGAAATCTCAGCACTTTGGAGGGCCAAGGCAGGTGGATCCCTTGAGGTCAGAAGTTCAAGATCAGTCTGGCCAACATGGTGAAACCTCATCTCTACTAAAAACGCAAAAAAAATTAGCTGGGCATGCTGTTGTGCACCTGTAATCCCAGCTACTCTGGAGGCTGAGGCAGGAGAAGTGCCTGAACCTGGGAGGCAGAGGTTGCAGTGAGCCAAGATCATGCCATTGCACTCCAGCCTGGGCAACACAGCCAGACCCTATCTGAAAAAAAAAAAGAAGTTAAAAAAATGAGAAAGACATAAAGTGAAAAATTCTTCCAAGATTGGAAAAGTCAGTATTATAAAGGTGCCAGTTCTCCCAAATTGGTATATGGATTCGATGCAACTTCAGTTAAAAATCCCACTAGATTTTGTGTGTGTGTAAATTGACAATCTAGATTTGGCAGCCTGAGCAACATAGCAAAGCCCCATCTCTACAAAAAATACAAAAATTAGCCAGGCGTGGTGGCACATGCCTGTAGTCCCAGCTACTTGGGGAGGCTGAAGTGGGAGGATCATGTGAGCCCTGGGGAGGTTGAGGCTGTAGTGAGCTATGATCACCTGCTGCACTCCAGCCTGGGCAACAGAGCGAGAGACCCTGTCTCTAAAAACATAATGAAAATAAAAAACAAAAAGAAACCAAGATTGTGTGGTACTGGTACGAGGATAGGAAGACTAATGGAACGAAATTCAGAGACGAGCCTGAAGATGTGTGGAAACTTGAATTTTGACAAGGGTGGCTCTTCAGAGCCAACATGAAGAAAGCATTTCCCCCCGCCCACCCCCCAGGAGCAACCCTATTAACTGAAAGAATAGGCTTTTCAATAAATGATGCTGAGTCAGTTGGATATCCATATAGAAAAAATTAAATGAGATCCCTATTTCACACTGCTTGCATAATCAATCCCATATAAATTTGACATCTGGACATAAAAAGAAAGATAATATACAGCTTCTAGAAAACAGTATAAGAGAAGACCTTGGTTTTGTGTGTGTGCGTGTGGGTTTTTTTGTTTGTTTTTTGTTTTTGAGACAGAGTTTCACTCTGTCACCAGGCTGCTGGAATACAGTGGTGCAATCTTGGTTCACTGCAACCTCCGACTCCCTGGTTCAAGCAATTCTCCTCCCTCAGCCTCCTGAGTAGCTGCGATTACAGGCATGCACCACCACGCCCAGCTAATTTTTGTATTTTTAGTATAGATGGGGTTTCACCATGTTGGCCAGGATGGTCTCGATCTCCTGACCCTGTAATCCACCCGCCTTGACCTCCCAAAGTGTTGGGATTACAGGCGTGAGCCACTTGTCTGGCCAAGAGAAGATCTTAAAGATAACTTTAAGCAAACTTTTTTTTTTTTTTTTTTTTTTTTTTTTAACAGAGGTAGGGGCTGGAGTGCAGCGGCTATTCACAAGTGTGAAAGCAAAAATTAAAAACAATTTTTTTAGAGATGGGGGTCTCACTTTGTGGCCCAGCCTGGAGTACAGTGGCGCGATCATAGCTCCCTGCTGCCTTGACTTCCAAGGCTCAAGGGACCCTTCTGCCTTGGCCTCTGAGTAGCTGAGACTATAGGTATGCTCCACCACACCCAGCTAACTTCTTTAATTTTTTGTAGGGACAGGGTCTCTTGGAACTCCTGGGCTCAAGTGATCCTCCTGCTTTGGCCTCCCAAAGTGCTGGGATTACAGGCATGAGCCACCACAGCCAGTCAAGATTTTTTTTTTTTTTTTGAGATGGAGTCTCGCTCTGTCGCCCAGGCTGGAGTGCAGTGGTGCAATCTCGGCTCACTGCAAGCTCCGCCTCCCAGGTTTACGCCATTCTCCTGCCTCAGCCTCCCAAGTAGCTGGGACTACAGGCGCCCACCACCTCGCCCAGCTAGTTTTTTGTATTTTTAGTAGAGACGAGGTTTCACCGTGTTAGCCAGGATGGTCTCGATCTCCTGACCTCATGAACCGCCCATCTCGGCCTCCCAAAGTGCTAGGATTACAGGCTTGAGCCACCGTGCCCGGCCAAGATTTTTTAACAGGACAGGATTGTCTAACAGGACATAAAATGTACTAAAGGAAATAATAAAACTAATAAAGTATTGATAAATTGGATTATATAACGATTAAGAACCTTCTTTTATCAAAAGACATTAAAATTAGGAGAAGATATTGTAAGATAGAACATTCATGGACTTATATCCTGAATACATACTACAAATCAATAAAATATACACAAACAGATAAATGGGGCAAGAGATTCGAATAGTTACTTCATAAAAGAGAACATTCAAATAATAATGAAAAGGTACTCAGGCCGGGCGCGGTGGCTCAAGCCTGTAATCCCAGCACTTTGGGAGGCCGAGATGGGCGGATCACGAGGTCAGGAGATCGAGACCATCCTGGCTAACACGGTGAAACCCCGTCTCTACTAAAAAATACAAAAAACTAGCCGGGCGCAGTGGCGGCGCCTGTAGTCCCAGCTACTCAGGAGGCTGAGGCAGGAGAATGGCGTGAACCCGGGAGGCGGAGCTTGCAGTGAGCTGAGATCCGGCCACTGCACTCCAGCCTGGGCGGCAGAGCGAGACTCCGTCTCAAAAAAAAAAAAAAAAAAAAAAAAAAAAGAAAAGGTACTCAACCTCTTTAGTCATTAGGGAAATGCAAATTGAAAAAAATAAATACTGGTCAGGTGAGGTGACTCACGCCTGTAATCCCAGCACCTTGGGAGGCTAAGATGGACAGATCACTTAAGGCCAGGAGTTTGAGACCAGCCTGACCAACATGGCGAAACCCTGTCTTTACTCAAAGCACAAAAATTAGCTGGGCATGTTGGCCCACACCTGTGGTCCCAGCTACTCGGGAGGCTGAGGCAAGAGAATCACTTGAACCCAGGAGATGGAGGATGCAGTGAGCTGAGATTGCACCACTGTACTCCAACCTGGGCAACAGAACAAGACTTTACCTCCAAAAAAAATGCGGGGGAGGTGGAGGCGGGGGGAGCTATTCTACCAGAATAGCTAAAATAAAAATGACTTGACAATACCAAGTTTTGGGAAAGACAGGGAAAGCTTGAACTCTCTGACACTACTGAAGGAGCATACATTGGGTACAACTACTTTGGAAACCTATTTGGCAGTATCTGCCTGTGACCCTAAAATTCCACTCTTTATTTGGGAATATACCCTCCAAAAATAATGCATATGAGCAACGTGAAGACATGTACAACAGTGCGTCTGGCAGCAGTATTTGCAATAGACAAAAATTGGAAACAACTGAAAGGCCATCAACAGTGGATGGATACACTGGGTGCGGTGGCTTACACCTGTAATCCCAGCACTTTGAGAGGCCGAGGCGGGTGGATCACCCAAGGTCAGGAGTTTGAGACCAGCCTGGCCAACATGGAGAAACCTTGTCTCTATTAAAAATACAAAAATTAGCTGGGTGTGGTGGTGCGTGCCTGTAATCCCAGCTACTCAGGAGGCTGAGGCAGGAGAATTACTTGACCCCTCATCCTGGGGTTGGCATTATGCTTGTGCAGCTTATGGCTCAGCACATGCGCCAGAGACACGGTGCCAGCACTTTTTTTTGGGGTCTCACTCTCACCCAGGCTGGAGTGCAGTGGTGCGATTGCTCCTGAGCATAAGTGATTCTTCCACCTCAGCCTCCCGAGTAGCTGGGACTACAGGTGCGGGCCACCATGCCCAGCTAATTTTTGTATTTTTTGTAGGGATGGGGTCTTCCTATGCTGTCCAGGTTGGTCTCAAACTCCTGGGCTCAAGCGATTTTCCCACCATGGCCTCGCAAAATGCTGTGATTACAGGCGTGAGCCACCCGCACACTTACACGCCCATTCCTAGCTGCAGCTTCAGAAATTTCTGACCCAGAAGTCAGCCCAAACCCCCTCACTGTCCCCCAAAATTTGAGTTCGTCTCAACTCTACCCAAACACTCCCCTTTCTTGGGGTGGCTTAATGCTCTCTCTCATTGCCCTTCCTACTGCCTAGCCACATATCACATCTACCAACCTTCCATGCAGCCATAGATGTGTTCTATCAAAGACAGTTCCCTCCCCAAGAGGACTTCTCTGGCTAATCATAATCTGCCTTTCGTTGTAATTTTGTGTTGTGAGGCCACCACAAGGGTGTTTGCTGAGGAGGTCCTGGAGTCCCTCAGAGCATGCTTGCTACCAGGAGTCAGCATTTATGTAACTTCATCAGCTGGGGCTTCTGCTTCTCTTACAAACAGGTGCCAGGGCCCACCTTGGGCACTCCTGCAGAAGTGAGTAGAGGCTTCTGCCATGGGGCCATACCTTGTTTGACCTAGGTGCCAGCACTGGGACCGATGGCACAGTACAGTCCTACCGTTCCCACAAGGTTTGTGTGTGCATCATGACAGGAAACACGGCAAGTCACAGAGGCTGTCCAATGTCCCTGTCTCAGCTTCCTGAGGACCTGTGCTTTCTACTGAAATACACCATCTCATGAGAATACTTCCCTGCCTTCCGAACCCCAGTGAGAAAGGAGTTGTGACTGGAAGTCAGTGTCATCAACTCTGGAAATGAAAAGGGAGGCCAAATGTCTCCAGGGTTAACAGTAGTAACCAGGTCGGGCATGGTGGCTGATGCCTGTAATCCCAGCACTTTGGGAGACGGAGGCAGATGGGTCACTTGAGGTCAGGAGTTCAAGACCAGCCTGGCCAACATGGCGAAATTCCGTCTCTACTAAAAATGCAGGAATTAGCCGGGTGGGGTGGTGGGCACCTGTAATCCCAGCTACTGGGGAGGCTGAGGCAGGAAGAATTGCTTGAACCCAGGAGGCAAGGGTTGCAGTGAGCCAAGACCATGCCACTGCACTCCAGCCTGAGCCACAGAGCGAGACTCTGTCTCAAAAAAAAAAAAAAAAAAAAAAGAGGGGCTGGGCCTGTAATCCCAGCACTTTGGGAGGCTGAGACAGGTGGTGGATCGTCTGAGATCAGGAGTTCGAGACCAGTCTGACCAACATGGTGAAACCCCATCTCTACTAAAAATACAAAAATTAGTTGGATGTGATGGTGGGCACCTGCAATCCTAGCTACTTGGGAGGCTGAGGCAGGGGAATCATCGCTTGAACCCGGGAGGCAGAGGTTGCAGTGAGCCAAGATCACGCCATTGCATTCCAGCCTGGGGCACAAGAGCAAAACTCTGTCTCAAAAATAAAAAAAAAAAAAAGTCAGTAACCAGGTTGTGTCCCACAGAGCTTTACTGGGGGCCAAACACTGTCAACCCCTCCTCAGGTCCGTGTGAGCCTGTGCACCTGACCTTCTGACAGAGTCAGCGGTGAGCAGGGCGTCCCCCACCAGGCCCCCATACTTTGCTCCCATGGGTTTCCTATGGAATGTTCCTGCCTCAACTTCTGATAGCCTCTTGCTAGGGAGTCCCATCCTTAGCCCTTGCCTCCCTGTGCTGCTTTACCTTCTTTTTGGAAGGATAACTGCCCTCTGTTTTCAGCACCCCAATGAGAAAGAATAAGCAGTGTCAGTGATTCCTGATATGTGGAACCATCTGATGAATGAGGAGTTTGGGTAAAAAATAAAGGGAACTGATGAAAACCACTTCTGTGTGAAGCACAGTGGTGTGTGCTGTAGTCCCAGCTACTCGGAAAGGTGAAGTGGGAGGACTGCTTAAGCCCGGGAGTTGGACATCGGCCTTGAAAAGATAGACTCAATCTAGAAAACAGAAACAAAAACACTTCTGACTGTTGTCTGCCTGTGGGTTTCTGACTCTGCTCCCAGACTTATGGCGAGAACTTTGCTAACTCGGGAGCCCACAAGAATGAAGTTTTTGCCAAATTTTGGCCCCGAGTTCCTCTAAAACGTAATGGAGACCTAACCCCATGCTTGTTAAGACCCTCTTTCTGCCCTACCATGATTACCAAATCTCTGCTGAGGTTGTAAGATAAGGTGATCTTGGGGAAACAAGGACAAATAGGGGAAGGAAATAGGGCTGGACAGGCCCAAGCATTCACAGAGGCCAGGGCTGGGAGTAGGTAGGGGCCTGCTTCATTTGAGAATAATTATGAAGGACAATAGGGTTTCAACAGGGGGACAGTACCGGTATTCAAAGCAAAGCAAAAGATGTAAGTGAAAGATGTAAGTGGACCGGTGCAATGGGTCATGCTTATAATCCCAGTACTTTGGGAGGCCAAGGCAGGAGGATCACCAGAACTGAGGTGATCGAGACCAGCCTGAGCAACACAGTGGGACCCTGTCTCTACCAAAAAAACCTTTAAATTAGCTGGGCATGGTGACTACTGTAGTTTCAGCTACTCAGGAGGCTGAGGCAGGAGGATCACTTGAGCCTGGGAGGTCAAGGCTACAGTGAGCCTGGGTAACAGAGTGAGACCCTGTCTCAAAAAAAAAAAAAAAAAAAAAAAAGAGAAAAAGAAAGATGTTAAGTGTGTAAGTGAAGCCTGGAGATGCAGACACCTGCAAATGGGCCACTGGGGGGCACCTGGCTGTGGCTGGGGTCCAGGAGAAGTGGGAGCTCAGGGAAGAGAGGCTGGAACTGGGCTCAAAGGGCCTTGAAGGCCAGGCCTGTCAGGGTCCATCACCTCCTCAGGCTGGAGAAGTCAGTGCAAGCTGCAGTGATGGGGTCCTGAAGCCCCAGTACTTATGCCCATCCTCTCCCACTGTCTCCCAAGATCATACAGGGAAGCCTGTTTCCAGATGCCTGTGATTTATTTCCAAAGGAGAGCTACAGCACATAGGAAAATACACATGGCTTTTCACTCTACATTTTCACAGAGAAAAGAGATTCGGTCATTGGCTTTCTCAGTGCCATCATCCTGTTCCATAAGGCTCTGGGATAGATGGCCTGTCTCCAAGATCCCGCTTTCAAAGCAGCAGCTTGGCCAAGGCCTCTGGGGGTAGGAGTGAAGGGCAGCGACCCCCACGTGGGGGTAGAGGGGAGCACATGAGCAGCACTCACTGCAAAGCTAAGGCAAAGAATAGAGCTGGTGGGAGATGCCTCCCCTCACCCCAGGGGCATGGCTTGCTGAGGCCCAGGATACAGACCAGGAGGGGTGGGGACCGGGGTCTGGTCCAGCCTGGAGCAGCAGCAGGACTCTGAGTGTACACGTGGGTGTGGGGTGAAGAGGGGGGCATGCTGAAAAGGAAGCCTACCGGGGTATAGAGGAGTTTTAGCTTGCATATTCCCCCTGCCCCAGAACAGCTCCCAGACCATGGTCCCCAATCCTACACTTGGCCCCTCTCGTAAGTTCTACTTCAGGTGGGGGGTCCTGCTCAGGTTCCTTCTGCCACCTTATCCCCTCCCACTGTCAGTGCAAAACATTCTTAGGGCCAAGCCCCCGAGTCCCCTGCACACTGACTGGAGCTGCAGGGAAGGGAGGACAGCAAGGTGCTAGCTGGGAGCCTCCCCCAGCACCGGGAATTCCTTGCACATCTCTCGGACAATCATGCGGTCCATCTGGCACTGGGGTGAGGTCTCCTCCTCATTCAGGATGCGTCGCAGTATGGCCTGCAGGTCGGGTAGCCGGTGGCGGTGCTGCAGGTAGGGTGTGGTGCGGACTACAGCATGCATCAGGGAGAGGTACTCCATGCGCAGCTGTGGGAAGAGCAGGCCAGCTCAGGGACCCCAGGGAAGTACTGCAACCACCACTGGTCAGGAACAGGACCCCACTGTCCCACAGACCCCAGGGCTGTGGACCTAAATATCAGGGCTGCATCCCCAGCACCCACAATATACCTGGCGCAGAATTGGTCTTCAATAGTTTTTGAGTAAGTGAATAAAAGAATCACCCCAGCCACAGACAGCCCCAGGTATGGGGCCTGCCCAGGGAAGTCCTGCCCATCCTTTGAAGCTGGTCCCTCAAGGTGCCTCTGTCAGTCAGAGGCCCTCTGCTTCTCACCCTATCCTCTCTTGTCCTGGAAGATCTCGTGCACATTCCCAGCTTCAAATAGTAACCCACTCTCATACCTCTCATCTAGAACTCCCCTGTGAGCTCCAGACGAGAATATTCAACTGCCCACTTGTCATCTCCTGCACATCTCACAGACCTCAAATCCACGTATCCACCATCAAACTCATGATCTTTCCCATCCTCCTAGAGTTGAAGGATTTCTCATGTTCTTACCTTTAGAAAGAGCACTGTGTCGATTCAAAAGCACAGGCCTGAAATATGATGTCCTCTTTCTTCTTGTCTCCCACATATCTCATATTCAAGCCATGTCTAAGACCTGGCCATCCTACCTCCTACATATGCCCCGAATTCATCTCTAACAGCCTCTCCTCCAATCTATACTCCCAGCACCTCTGGCTGAACCAGTTCCAACAGCCCTTATTATATATGTGTGTGTGTGTGTGTAAATATATATATATATATATATATATATATATATATTTTGTTTTTTTTTTGGTTTTGTTTTTTTGTTTTTTTTTTGAGGCGGAGTCTCGCTCTGTGCCCAGGCTGGAGTGCAGTGGCGCGATCTCGGCTCACTGCAAGCTCCGCCTCCCGGGTTCCCGCCATTCTCCTGCCTCAGCCTCCCGAGTAGCTGGGACTACAGGCGCCGCCACCACGCCCGGCTAATTTTTTTGTATTTTTAGTGGAGACGGGGTTTCATTGTGTTAGCCAGGATGGTCTCGATCTCCTGACCTCGTGATCCGCCCGTCTCGGCCTCCCAAAGTGCTGGGATTACAGGCTTGAGCCACTGCGCCCGGCCTGTTTTTTTTTGATACAGGGTCTCATGCTATCACCCAGGCTGGAGTGCAGTGGTACAATCTCGGCTCACTGCAACCTCTGCCTCCTGGGTTCAAGCAATTCTCCTGCCTCAGCCTCCCAAATAGCTGGGATTATAGGCATGCGCCAAACTGCTCAGCTAATTTTTGTATTTTTTTTTTAGAAGAGACGGGGTTTCGCCATGTTGGCCAGGCTGGCCTCAAACTCTAGACCTCAAGTGATCCGCCCACCTCGGCCTCCCAAAGTGCTGGGATTACAGGCATGAACCACTGTGCCCAGCCAGCCCTTATGACTTGACAGCTTGTTCTTACAGAGACCCCCAATCCATTAACCTGACCTAGCACTATGTCTGCTTCCCTCAACATCCCTCATCTCTCTCTTTACTTAGAGGAATAATACCAAAACCTCCTTTAGGCAGCACACTCTGCTAAGTCCCAGCCCTGGGAGTCATACCGAGGTGCCTGCACATCAAATGCCAGTGTCTAAGCTATAGACAAATGCAGAGCCATGTGCAGGCCTGAATGTCATTCACCACCACAAACCTCAAATGGACACGCAGCACTGCCTAGGCCTCCCGCTGCTTTTCTCTGCTGTGTCACTCTCCCCTAGAGTAGCAATAATACCCACCCTCTCTGTCTTCGAAACCTACTTACCTGGTCAGCTGGCTTTGTGCTTCATAGAGAATACAGAAGAAATCTTGCAGAAACCTGTCTTTCCCCTCAGTACCCACATCTCACCTATCCCTAAAAGAATGAGCGGCCCTAGCTCCTGGTGTGGGCCTGGACCTGGACTTCCTCTCCTGCACCATCCACTTGACTCCTGTGGTGGCTCACAATCTCCAACATGCCATCTATCTCTCTGTGCTTGCTGGACCATTCCCTCTGGCTCAGAACATGCACTATCATCCCTACCATTTTTGTCTTTGTTTTTTAAAGAGACAAGGTCTGGCTCTGTTGCCCAGGCTGGAGTGCAATGACACAATCATGGCTCACTGCAGCCTTGACGTCCTGGGCTCAAATAATCTTCCCACTTCAGCCTCCAAAGTAGTTGGAATTACAAGTGCATACCACCATGCCCAGCTAATTTTATTTTTTACTGTGGTCCATCAGGCTATACAGAGGTCTCATTATGTTTCCCAGGCTGATCTTGAACTCATGGACTCAAGTGGTCTTCCTGCTTTGGCCTCCCAAAGTGCTGGGATTATAGGCGTGATCCACTGCACCTAGCCAACATCCCCATCTGTCGCCCAGGCTGGAGTGCAGTGGTGTCATCTTGGCTCACAGCAACCTCCGCCTTCCGGGTTCAAGCAATTCTCCTGCCTCAGCCTCCCAAGTAGCTGGGATTACAGGCTCCCACCACCACGCCCAGCTAATTTTTGTATTTTTCGTATTTTGTATTTTTAGTAGAGACCATGTTGGCCAGGCTGGTCTCCAATTCCTGACCTCAAGTGATCCACCCACCTCAGCCTCCCAAAGTGCTGGGATTACAGGCATGAGCCACTGCACCTGGCCAACATCCCCCATTTTCAAAACACTCTCCCTGGCCAGGCGCGGTGGCTCATACCTGTAATCCCAACACTTTCGGAGGCTGAGGCTGGTGGATTGCATGAGGTCAGGAGTTCAAGACCAGTCTAGCCAACATGGCGAAACCCCATCTCTACTAAAATATAAAAATTAGCTGGGTGTGGTAGTGGGTGCCTGTAATCCCAGTAACTTGGGAGGCTGAGGCAGAAGAATCACTTGAACCCAGGAGGTGGAGGTTACAATGAGCCAGGATTACGCCACTACACCCCAGCCTTGGCAACAGAGGGAGACCCCATCTCAACAAACAAACAAACAAACAAACAAAAAAAACACTCTCAGGCCAGGCATGGTGGCTCAAGCCTGTAATCCCAGCACTTTGGGAGGCCAAGACGGGCGGATCACGAGGTCAGGAGATCGAGACCATCCTGGCTAACACAGTGAAACCCCGTCTCTACTAAAAAAATACCAGAAAAACTAGCCGGGCGTGGTGGCGGGCGCCTATAGTCCCAGCTACTCGGGAGGCTGAGGCAGGAGAATGGCGTAAACCCGGGAGGTGGAGCTTGCAGTGAGATAAGATCCGGCCACTGCATTCCAGCCTGGGTGACAGTGAGACTCCGTCTCAAAAAAAAAAAGCAAAACAAAACAAAACAACAAAAAAAACACTCTCCCTATCCCCATGCCATCTCCCTCCAGCAACCTCCCTCCTATTTTTCTCTTCCCCTTCACAGAAAATTCACAAGAGTTGTCTCCATTTACTGCTTCCAACCCTCCCCTCATTTCTACTCCCCAATAACTTCAAGTTCTCTCAAACTTTCATTCTGACTCTCCTCCTTGCACCCCACTGACACTGCTTGTCAGGCACCACTAACCTCTGTGTGGTGAATCCAATGGCCAACCCCAGTCTCGCTCAGGCTCCTAACGGTGTAGAGATGGCTGATCATCTTCCTCTAAACACGTGGCTTTGGGCTCCTGCTTTCTTGGTTCTCTTCCTGGGTTTCTCCCTAGTTGTTTCAGTTGTGCCCAGGGCTGCAGCCCAAGCTTCCTGCTGACCTATCTATCTCATTTCTGAGGCAATCACACTGTCACAGGCTTCCCATCATATCTCTGCATAGACAACTCAAAAATGTCTCTCTAGTCTCAACTCATTCCCCATTACCTCCCTGATGCCCTCGGTACCTCAGTGTCTAGTAGGTATTTCCTCACTCTTGACACATTCAAAACACAACTCTCTATTTTCCCCCAAGAAGTTCTCCCAGCCTCCCCAACTTCAAAAATCAGCACTTCATCCATCTAGCTGCTCAAGATAAGTCAAGTGGCAAGCCCTGCCAGATCCACTTACTAAACACTCTACAGCTGGCCTCTTCTTACCACTGCCACTGCCATGGCCTATCCCGTCCCCACCCCATCCATGCCACCTGGACCACTGCGGTTGCTTCCCCGCTGGCTGGCTTCCACTCTGCTGGCACGCAGTTCAGATTCCATGTGGGATGTTAATTACATCACATTCCCCGTTCCTGAGATCACGACCTCCCGCAGCAGCCTCCGAGGCTTTGTGTAAACTCCATCCTCCATGCCTCATCTCCCACCACTCCCTCCTCTCCAGCCTCCTCCAGTCACATCACCTCCAGATCACCTCATGGCTGGCTCCTTTGGGTCTTGGTGCACCTATCGTGGCCTCCTTCGCTTACCTGGCTCCAGCAGTGACCGTGCCCCCTCATGTCCACTCAATGTCATGACCCCCACCATTTTGTTTCAGTTTCCACACAGTGACCCTCCCTGCTGCAGCCATCTCTAGGCACCTTGTCTCCCGGTGACAGGTCTGCGATGTGCCGCACAGTGATGTCAATGAGAGCCATCATGTCTGTGTGGTAGAAGATGGCAGCTGTGGCCGGGCTACCAAACACATCCTGCAGAAACTTGAGGACAGAGTGTGGCGGCTGTGGCTCATGTCTGAAGATGCGCACAGGGTCATCTAGGAGGCAGGGGTCACAGCGGTCAGGGTGGACCTTGTGGGGGTCCCAGAGTCACCCCAGGGGGTTACGGGAGTCATGGCAGGGGTCATGGAGTCACAGGGCATCGAAGTGGTACCCGCGCAGATTCCCGGGCCCTCACCCCCTCTGTTCAGGAGCAACAACAGCTTCTCGGAGAAGATCTTGACATTGGCGTGTTTGCTCAGGGCAGCCATGATGACATTCTGGTCAGGGGCTAAGGAAGGACATGGGTATAGACAGGGTGCTGAGCCTGAGAGCACCCATGTGCTCAGCCACCGCCCGGCCAGGCCCCACCCCACCTGGCAGGTGCAGGTTGAGAGCCAGAAGCAGGTTCACACAGAGGTCTGGCAGCTGCTCTGTGGTGTCCAAGGGCAGCCCGTCCTCGACGATGCTCAGTAGGAACTGGGCAAAAGGCGTGCCCAGGTGCTCTGCGAGAGAGGTGCACGGAAGTCTGCAGCCCCATTCTCCCCCGACCCCCGCACCACCCACCCTTCCTGGCTTTCTGTGAGCCTTGGGGATAGCCTATCCCTGCTAGGCTGTGTAGTCAGCAGGTCCCAGGCCTTTGGGCAATGGGCCCTGGCTTAGGACCTGTGATCAGCTGGTCGGCAACTGCATTCTTACCATAGTGTGCATAGGGCACTGCCTCTCCCATGGAGAAGACCATGGCCAGGATGAGGGCAGAGTAACAGAGTTTCTGGTGGTCTGGGGGGAAAAGGGAGGCAGTCAGAGGCCCCAAAGATGGCAGGAAATCCCAGCAGATGGCAGGAACACCCTCCAGATGGCAGGAAGTTCCCTCCCACTCCGCCCTCTAGCCTCACCCTGCGTGTCTGTCTGCATGTCCCTCGCCAGCTCCACAGGCAGCACAGATGACACAAGCGTGGAGATGATGGCTGCGTCCAGGCTGCACATGGCGCCAAAGCACTTGAGGAGCAGCAGCCGCAGTGATGCTCGGTGTTCCTGGCAGGGAACCCTGCATGCTCAGTGCCTGAAACTCCCCCACTACCTAGGTCTCTCCATTACCCCTCCCCTCCATCCTGCACATACCATTTGGTAATAGGCCACCAAGGCCAGGACAGACTCGAACTCGTTTCTCTTGCACATTTTCTTGCAAACTTCAGGGTCTGCATCAGTCTAGAGAAATGAGAAAGTGAGAGCGTCAGCCAGCATGAGCAGAGCTGTGCGGCCACACAAGAGAGGGCTGAGCACATATGTGTAGGGAAGACTCCTAGTACTGTGAGGGATGCTACAGGGCAGGGACCACTGTTCCCCATGTGGGGTGTGTGTGTGGGCCCCTACCCTTACCAGAATATGCAGCAGCTCCTCCAGGTAGCAGCGGATGACACCCTCGTCCTCATACAGTGCCCAGCTGCGCTGCTGGGCATCGTCCTTCCGTCGAGCCAGATCTGCAAAGATCACTTCCAGCCTCTGCTGGTCATGGCAGATCTGCCCTGAGGGCAGGGCCATGCTGAGGTCCTAAGGGGAGAGGGCAAGGCATGACTCAGCACACTTCCTGCCGTCACCATCTCCGGGAAGCCTCTAAGGCCTAGAGAGTCCACCTGTGGACCTATACTCCATGAACTCAAGTCTCTCCTGGCCCACACTGGACAGGGGGCTCACTCTGGTCTTGATGACCTCCCAGGACAGGAGTCAACAGAAGACTCATCTGTAGGGGGGTTTTCAACAGCTCGCCTCTCACCCCAGACCTGGATAAACACCCCCAACTAGGAGGGCCATGAACTCTTGTCACTGCCAGAATGTGACTCTGAGACCTCACTCTCCCATTCCACACAAAACAGCACAGGGCTGTCATCTACCAACTTGCCACATTTTCCTTGAACCCTGCTGACCAGGAACTGGCTGTTGTGCCCAGCATAGCCAAGCCCATTGGCCCACTTCCCAACACCCAAACTAGAAGTGTAAGAGGAATCACGGAGCCCTAAAGAGGGACCTTTGCTTTGTCTGACCCCAGTCATGTATGTTGGGCTCACTGCCCCCATCCTGCTCGTGAGTGCCAAGGATCCCACCCATCCCATGATGCCCATACACCTCACTCCCTCTCGTCCAAGTCAGCAGCTAGGACTCCATCACAGCTCTCCCAGCACCCATGTGTCTTACTGCCAAGGTCAGCAAGGCACTACCCTCACCCATGCCCAGTGTCCATTCCTTCCCTGCAGCCAGACAGAACTTGCGGTCACCTGCCCCAGGTCTCACCTCCTCCTACAGCACCCACTCCCTCACTCCCTGTGTTCCAGCCCTGCAGGCCTTGTTCTACTTCCTCCCACAAGCCAGGCTCAGTCTTGCCTTGTGGCCCTTGTCCAGGCTGCGCATCTGCCTGGAATGCTTGTCCTTTCTTTCTGCTTCAGAAATCAGCTCAATGTCCCCAGTGCCCGGCACAATAAGAGCTCAGAGCCAGAGCTTGAGAAATACCTGTAATGTACAGGCTGGACAGTGTGTGACGGTGGGAACAGGGTGGGTAGCAGGGTGGCCCTGCTGTGCCGCCCACCCTCACCTTGCCCTCTACGAGTGAGAGGAGGACCTGCTCCATGACAGGTGAGCTGGCCGGCACGGAGGCCTGGATGTGGCCCACTATGACGCCAATGGCCACCCGGCATAATTCATGGCTCAGGCCAGTGTTTCTCCGCACCAGCTCCATCAGCTCGGCCCCAATGGTCCTGGGCACAGCCGCCTCAGCTGCTGCCTTCTCCTCTGTGGTCCCCAGGCTCAGTGTACCCAGGGCTTCTAGGTCATCAGAGGCTGAGGTTGTACCAGCTGCCAGTTCTTCTTCTGCAGGGGGTTCAGGTGCTGATGCCTTGGAGGGAGGGGGCTGGACTTGGGACACAGTGGTGTGGGTGCCTCGGCGGGGCACAGGTGGGGGTGTGGGTGAGCAGCTGGAACCCGGCTCAGATGGGCTGGAGCCGGTATAGAGCGTGTCCAGGGAGGTGCTGCTCACTGAGGAGCCGCTGGATACAGAGTTACCCCCGGAGGGCCTGGTGTTGTGGCCACCTGCAAGCAGTGAGTAGAAGCTGTGCCAGGGCAGCCCCCTGGAAAACCATACCCTTCACAGCCCAGATCCCCTGTCCCCTAATACAGAGCCTAGTTTCTCTGCTAGGCACTGTCTCCTCACAAAGCCCAGAGCCCCTAATTGCCCCAACATGGGAGTCCTGCCCTCCTCCCAAGCTTAGAGCCTCCATCTCCCTGACACAGGCAGAACAACCATTCCAAGCATAGGTTGCCTCCACCTGAATCCCCCTAACCCTTCTTACCACTCCCAGAGGCCATCAGGGCCTCTCGCTCTCGGCGCTTCACTGGTGGGGGAGGTGTAGCAGGTGCTGCTCGGCGAGGCTGTGGTGGGATCTGGGAAGATGGAAGTGGGATCTGGAAGATGGAAGTAGGATCTGGGAGGACAGACTGACATCTAGGGCGGCAGCCAGGCTCGGGCCCTGAGCCCTGGGTGTGGGCGGGACTATGGCTCTGGGCTATGTCACTCCTGAGTGGACCCCTTGAGCCTCTGGATGAAGCCTTAAGCCCCACCCACCTTCCTTCTCCAGGATGCCCTCACCACACACCTGGTAGAGGCCTCCATCTGCCGCAAGATGCTCAGAACTGGGTAGGCTGTGCTGCCGCTCAAACCCAGCTCGACACACCCCATTGGGCTGCCTGGCCACAGCAGCATCCAAGTGGTGGTCACTGGTTGATGGGGTCATAACTGCAACACTGGAGGCTGAGGGGCCTCTGCGTGACAGGGTCTCTTTCCGGTGGTGGATCAGCTTCCTGATGGAGGGACAGGGAGGCTATTGGGGGGTTGCATCTCACACCTCAAAGTTCTCATATGCCCCTGTGGGATGCTGGGACCCCACAGCCCAGGCCCCTCAGACACCCCCATCTCCTCCATGCTCCACCCCAGCCTGCAGTACCCTATACTATCCTTAGTCCTGCACTCTGCACACTCCTGGTGCTCACTGAAGGACCCAACCCCACCATGCTCACTGGGAGGTGCCACTCCCCCACTACCCCTGCCAACCCTTGCATTTCCCACCTGCCCCATGACACTCACTGAAGAACTCGACCCCACCATGCTCACCGGGAGGTCCCACTCCACTCCCCCCAACACTCACTGGAGGACTCCACGCTGTTCCAGGCTGTACTTGCCACCATCCCGCATGGCTGTGTTGTGTACAGCCTCGATGGCCCGGTCAATGGCCTGGAGGACATCCTGCTCCAGGCCCTGGGGGGCAGGGGACAGCAGTTAGACCTGAAGGCCAAATGGAGGTGCTCAGCCCAGACCCAGCCCAAGAGAGAACCCAGGGCAAAGAACCAATACAGCTAAAGCCTTGAATGCTAGACATAGCACAGAAAGTTGAACCAGAATATGGAACTGGGTTCTCAAACCGCATCACTCAGGGAGCTGAGGCACAGGTGACCCCCATGCTGCCACATTACATATTAGGTCCCAATCAGGATTTTACCCCACAGCAAGGCTCTTGGCTAAGATGTTTCTGAAAATCAGAGGTCTAAAGCAAAAACATAGCCCAGGGACTCCCAGCTTGCAGCCAAGAGCGCATACCTAGTCTATCCCTGGTCTTGGCTCAGAGCCCAGGTTGAGATGCCAAACAGGAAGCCTCCAATATCTGGAATCCTTAATACATCACTCTGCATCTTGCTGATCTTCCACAAAACCAAGGTCACACCCCAGAACAGCCCTGTCCTTGTAAGAGTCCTCTGTAAGCCCTGGGTGCTGAGAATGGGTCAAAGGGACTTACCCTCCCCAACCCTGCTGCTGGCCCTCATCCCCACAGGGTGTCTCAGTAAGCTTCCAGACCCGCCCCGGGAAGCAGTTCTGTGTTTTCGGCAAAAGATAAACATGAGAGAGGGGCCTAGCACCTGTTCCAGGCTCTTATTGCCATCCCCAACATCCCAGGGGTCCAGTCTACTCTGCCTATCTGGCATGGGGGGTATGGGGTAGCAGCTATCAAACCAGCTACCCCCAGCCCTCCCCTGGCCTTGGCACACGTAGTCCATCAGGCTACACAGGAGCCCCAGAGCTGAGATGAATTCACTCCACCATGGGTTTGAGAAGCTTCCCTGTTGGGGACAGACAGGCGGGCACAGAGGTCAGCAAAACCCTCCAGGTGGTATGAGGTGTGCCAGAGTGCAGGGAGAGGAGACAGGGGACAGAAAGAGAAAGAGACACACACAGAGAGAGAAAGAGAGAGAGAGAGAGAGAGAGAGAGAGAAAGGAATGGGGAAAGAGAGGAGCTCAGAGAGGAACTGAGAGGCAGAGGAAAACAACGCAGAAAGAAACTGAGAGCCAGAGCCAGAGTGTGGGGGGAGCTGGAGGAAGAAACAAAAACACACACATAGGTGGAGTCGGAACGACACAGGCAGAGAGGCACAGAGTCACAGCAATCCAGACAGAGACACGCAGAAAGAAACTGAGAGACTGACAGAGAAGATGGTAGCCTCTCTGCCCTTCCCAAATACCTTGCCCCACTGGTCCTGGCTGGGGACAGGGGACTCACAGGTCCTTGAGCTATGCCCAGTAGGGGAAGAGACAGGACTTTCCTCAGAGGCCTTCAATGAGACCCCATTCCCAAAAAGGTTGGGTCTGACACACTTACTGGGTCTGACACACAGCAGCCATGGTGTCCACAGCCCCCACTCCCACCCTGGCACTCCTACATGGGATCACGCCAAGGGTCTATGAGGAAGCCCCTAGGTCCTCAGGGCCCATCCTCCCTGGTAAGACCAGATGACACTTCCAAATTTATCCCGTTATTTCTGTCCTGAACTGGGCTGGGACAGGATGTTTCCTAAAGGATAGCGACTAGGACGGGGCGGGGGTGTCTGGCACAGGCCCGGCAGCTCTGGGCCCTTCTTCCCCCGTGGTCAGAATAGACCAGCTGGAGATACCACACCCCAACCCCCGCAGCAGGGCTACTCTTAGGGAAACAGGAACTGGGACTGCAGCTTCCACTGGAAGGAAATGGGGCCACGGTCAGACCAGGGGAAGCTATAAGAACTCACTTTGTCACAATGGGAGCAGTCCTCACTCCAGGCTGGGGACAAGAAGGGATGGAGCCCCTCACTTTCAAAGGAAGACAGTTTGAGAAGTCAGGGTTGGGGAGTGGAGGGAGCAGTGCCAGACAGTGTCAGCAGGGGCATGGGTCCTTGGTTCAAATAAGGCTGGGAGAGACTTAAGAGCTTAGAGGGTGGCTGAGCACAGGCTAGTGAAAGACACTACCAAAGCTTGGGTGTCACATAGGGGATGGAGATGTCTATAGCTCTAGGATCCAAGTTAGGGGGTTGAGGACCTGGAGGATGGTTGGGGAAATAGGTGGTGTCCAAGGTGGTCCAGGTCTCAGTGGTGGCTCCAACGGGGGGCAAGGTGCGGGAGGGAGTGGGGGGAGAAGAAAGGGAGGGAGGGAGGTTGGTTGTGGGGTCCTAGGAATCCAGAGAAGGGGCATATTAAGGGTCTGGGGTCTCAGGGATTTGAATAATTGGCCAGGATTCGGTAGGGCTCAGGGTCGCCATTCGGATAGCTGACTCGATACTGAAGGGTCTGAGGTCCTGACGAATCTCAGTTCCAGGGTTAGGCTTTTGGTCGATCAGGATTGGGCTGTCAAGGGCCTGGTCTTTTGTGGGTGATGCAGACTCTTGGCAAGGGGTCTCAGTCCCCGTGGGTCCGGGGGTCTCAGGGTCAGGTTCTCAAACTCCCTCTCTGATAGAGGTCCTGGCCTCGGGTCCCGGAATGGGTGGGGTTCCTGGGTCGGTTCCGCGGGGCTGTGAAGGGGTCCTGCCGCAGGGGCGCAGAGGCCGGGCGGGGAGGGGCGCACTCACCTGCAGGCGGCGCAGGTAGGCTGGAGGCACGTAGCCCGTCTCACCACTGCGCGCCCGCGCTGCCAGCCACCAGTGCGCGCTGCTTCGCTCCAGCACCAGGAAGGTCTCGCCGGCGGCGAACGCCAGCGCATTGGGCTCCGCCGAGCGGAAGGCGTACAGCGCGCGGTACATGGGGCCGGGCGGGCAGGTGCAGGGAAGGTGACAGGTGCTGCGGAGCCACAACGCCAGGCCGGGAGCGCCGCGCCGCGCCGCGCCGCACCGCGCTCGCCCCGCCCCGTGACACACCACGCAGGCGCGCGCGCGCCCGCCCGCCCGCCGAAGCCCCGCCCCGGGCTGTATCGTTCCACGAATCGGAGAGCAGCGCCCCCGCGCGGCCCCAAGAGGTGCGGCAGGGCGGGGGTCGACAGCTGGCTGTATACTCTGGTTCTGGTCCCTCCTGGCTCCAGGCGCCTCATCCCCGGACCCTGCACCCTCACTCCTCATCCGGCCTCAGCTTCACCCGTCCAGCCCTCTGCTCCCTTTCCGCGCTTCAGTCCGAACGCTGCGTCCCGTCCTATCTCACGGTGAAAGCGCGCTCTGCTCGTAGCGGGTGCGCCCCCGCCGCCCTGGGGGAGTGGGGTCCCATCTACTAACTGCAAGGACGGCGACTTTACCTCGAAAGGACGATCTTGCTGATCCGAAACTTGGAAGCCCCCGCGGGGCCCGGCTGTCGATGTGTGTAGGCCTCACCACCTCTCTTAACCGAGTGCCAGTGGTGGCCAGTGGGGAGCAAGTGTGGGGAGAAGGGGGCCATTAAAAACAGAAACCAGGCAGTGCTATTCCCTGTCTAAAGTCCTCGCATCTTTGCTCCTCACACCTGCTCCTCCTCTCTCATCACCCATGGCTGCTTTTCTCTATATTGGGCCTTTGCATATTCGGTTCCCTCTACCTGGGACACTCTTCCCTTCCCTCTCCTATAGTCCGTCAAGCTCCCACCCCTATCAATCGCTATCATCGTGCTGTGTTTTATTGTCTTTATAGGACTTAAGATTTGCAATGCCCCTTTCTGAGAGCATACAGGAGGGCTGAAAGAGGGAGTGGGGTACCACGGTGGCCTTAAGAGCCTATTTGATCCACCCAGTTTTCCTGTTAGCCCAGATCTCCAGGTATTTGAAATCCTTGCAATAAGAGTGCCTGTAAGACCCAGGGAAGAGGCCCTCAGGGTCCTGGAGAGACGGTGGCTGAGAATGGTCCAGCTACACTCCACAGGAAGCCGGAGCCCAGGAAGCAGGGGGCGAGTACAGGCCAGTGTGTGCAAGTTTTCTATTTTTATTTGTATTTATTTTTTGAGACAGGGTCTTGCTCTGTTGTCCAGGCTGGAGTGCAGTGGGATGATCAAGCTCACTGCCGCCTTGATCTTCCGGCTCAAGCCTCTTGTCTCTGGGACTACAGGCATGCACCACCACACTCAGCTAATTTCTTTTTTTTTCAGTAGAGACAAGGTCTTGCTATGTTGCTCTGGCTAGTCTCAAATTCCCGGACTGAAGCAGTCCTCCCACCTTGGCCTTCCAGTGTTGGGATTACGGGCATTATCCCGTAATCTGTCTGACCCAGTTGCCTATTTTTAGACCTAAAGTGCATAGGCCTGGTGCGAGGTTCAGGTGAGGGGTAGAACTGCTGGAAACTGACATCCACACCCTGCCTCCTCTGCACCAGGTCTGGCTCTGCAGTTCAAGACCTCTCTTGGTTCCTCCTCCCAGAAGCCCTCCTGGGGCAGAGTAGAATCTCAGGGTCTGTGCTGTCTGGGACTGCTTGAAGAATGAGTGAAATTGCAATGGGGACTAGGGCTGGGCAGGAGTGGTGACAAGTGGTGAGGCCAAGAGTACCACCCTACCTACCCAAATACGCCTTTTTATCATACCCTCCATCACCTGGGCCCCTTTATAACACAGTCCATGGCTGCCAATGGACCAGACCCTAGAGGCTAGAGACCCTAGTATTGGCTCCAGGACATCTATCACAATAGCCAGCCAATTAGCTGCTGCCAGTGGCATAGGAAGGATTAAAAGCTGGACCCAAGGTTTGGAGCACCTGCTATCTAACTGGCTTAAGCTGCATAGGGCCCATGAGAAGACCTGTGTCAAGTGTCATGTGGTTTTTGGATAGAGGTGCTGAGACACTCAGCCAGCACAGACCCCAGAAGGTACGTAACTCAGGGATCCTTTCTGGGTAACCTGCAGGGGCTGGGTTGGAGACTGTACACCATGCCAAGAGGCTGTGCTGACTTTAGGATTCATGGGGCAGCCAGAATACTTACTGAGCCAGGGAGGTGGTCACAGCATGTGGTGAGGCTTGGGAGGGGGATTGCCTACCCTTGGAAAGAATGACAGTAGCACGGTATACAATAAACAAAAAGATTTGTATTAGAACATAGACACTCATGGAAGAAAGAGGTATCATCATCAAATGTGGAATGTTGAAGAAATAGTTAAAATAAATAAAGACTCCAAGCGCAGCTAGGGCTGGCTCAGGCTGGGGCTCACAGAGGCCACTGCACATCAGCTCCAGGCTGCAGGAGCCACCACCTGGCCATACCGGCCTCCTCCCTGACACAGCACAGCTGTGCCTGGGACACAGAGTCTCTCTCAAGTACTGGAGCAGCTAGCAAGCTCACTCCCCACTCTCCTCACTTATCTCTGTAACAATGTCTATCAGGCTCTGGAGCCCGAAGATATAGCCAGCATCCTGGCCCTCATGTACCACAGTGTCCTCGCCATACAGCCTGCAGGTGGTGTGTGCAAAGTCAATCATGCGCACATCTACAGAGCTGGCGCCAATGGGTTTGTAGGCATAGGCACCAGCAGACTCATCAGCTGATTCCTCTGACAGGTCCTCCAAATCCTCAGCATCTGAGTCCAGGACCACTTCGGGCCGCTCCTTGCCATCATAGATGACCAGCAGAGAGCTTGAGTAGAAGCGGTAGGACTCCTGTCGCTCCAACACTGCCTTGAGCTCAGTCAGCTTCTTGAGCACAGGGCCCAGGAGTTCACGGCGCAGGTACCGCCCATTGTGGAAGAACTGGAAAAGTGCCTCCTTGAAGCCCTGCACCGACAGCTTCCGTCCATGGTACTTGTTCATGAACATGAGCTGCCCACTGCCTGCTTGGTACACCTGTAGGAGAGAGACCAGCAAGTCAGGGGCTGAGGGCCATCTCAAACCCTGGACTCTGGGTGGGGCCGGGGGTGGGAGGGAAGGGTGGTGTGGTGGTGGCGGCATGTGAAAGCCCAAATCAGATAAAGTACACGAGTCGCACATGAGCCACTATCCACTATACTCTCTCATCAGCCCACACCTGGGATGCAGTCATCCAACCTGAGTTTGGTCATTGTGCCCCAGCACCCCAACTCAACATCTGGGTCACTGGAGATGACCTAACCCTCTTGCCTTCCTCCCTACTACTATCCAGATTCTGGACTCAGCTAACCAGACCAATCTGAGAGAGAATCATGCAGGCATGCATGCTTTCTCTTTCAACCAAAAAGCAAAAGACTCGTGTGGGGTCAAATCTGGAATCTTTTTATTTTGAGATAGAGTCTCGCTGTCACCCAGGCTTGAGTGCAATGGTGTGATTTCAGCTCACTGCAACCTCTGCCTCCTGGGTTCAAGCTGTTTTCATGCCTCAGTCTCCCAAGTAGCTGGCATTATAGCTGTGCACCACCACACCCAGCCAATTTTTGTATTTTTAGTAGAGATAGGGTTTCGCCATGTTGCCTGGGCTGGTCTCAAACTCCTGACCTCAGGTGATCCACCCACCTTGACCTCCCAAAGTGCTGGGATTACAGGTGTGAGCCACTGCACCTGGCCTGGAATCTTTTGAGCAAACAGGACTATGCCAGGGTGAGGAAGTGACAGCCACTGGATGCCCTAGCCAGCCCTAGCATCCCCCTCACCTGCATGCCACACACACGCACACCAATGACTGCAGATGTGCTCTGCTGACATTTTCGGATCTGGTTGGCTGCCTTCTCCTCTGAAGCATCATCACCGTGTTGTCGTGTGCCCATCTTGAGGTCAAGGACACAAGGCACCTCATAGCGGGAAGTCAGGTTTTCCAGTAAGATAAATTCTGAGTAGTTAAGAATAATACCCTCAAAAGGAAGTGCTACTGCATGGGTCCTTGATACTCTCAAGGTACAGTGCCTAGATGCAGTGACCCAGAGAAGCCTGAACCCACAGGATAGTCCATTAGTCCTGCCATCACCCACACAGCGAGTCCAGAGCTGACTAGAAAGCTGAGAGACACCTTTACTTCTTGTCAGGGAACTGGCATGAAAGCAGCCTGCACCTGGACTCAACAGAGGCCTGGGATCTTCCAGCCTGGGAGATACACACACCATTTCCTGAACTCTTAGCTAAGTGTAGGACTAGGATCCAAAAACAAAGTCCTCAATTACAAGTAGAACATCAAGAAACTTCAGTAAATCCTGTAGCCTTAAATGTAAACTGGAAATATAAGTACAAACTCATGAAAATAGTTTTCTCTTTAAATGTCTGCTTCCCAGCTGTGTGCACTAAAAAAGGTCTAGAAACAATGACCAGAAATAATGGAGTGTCTCTAGTGCACAGACCATTGTCTCATCATTTCCCATTCAAGGAATCAGTACTCCCTAGAGCAGAAACTGGTTAACTATGGCCCAGTGCTTGCTGTTTATGGCCTATAAGCTAGAAGTGGTTTTTACATTTTTTAAGAGACCAAAAAATAGATAAACGCTAGGCATGGTGGCTCATGCCTGTTATCCCAACATTTTGGGAGGCTGAGGCAGGGGGATCACTTGAGTCCAGGAGTTTGAGACCAGCCTGGGCAATATAGTGAGACCTCATCTCTACAAAGGGGAGGAGAGGGGCGGGGAGGAAGAGGGCTGGGAGTGGTGCTTCATGCCTATTATCCCAGCACTTTGGGAGGCCAAAGCAGGTGGATCACCTGAGGTCAGGAGTTGAGACCAGCCTGGCCAACATGGCGAAACCCCGTCTCTACTAAAAATAGAAAAATGAGCCAGGCGTGGCAGCAGATGCCTGTAATCCCAGCTACTCGGGAGGCTGAGGCATGAGAATCGCTTGAACCTGGAAGACGGAGGTTGCAGTGAGCTGAGATCACACCACTGCACTCCAGCCTGGGGGACAGAGCAAGACTCTTGTCTCAAAAAAAAAAAAAAAAAAAAAAAAAAGAGAGAGAAAGAGAGGGAGAAAAGAAAAAAGAAAGCAAAGATAAGGAAAAAGAAAGAGAAAAGAAAAGAAAAAGAAAGATTTCCTCATGCACAGCTCGTGCCCCAGTGGCAGTCTGGTGAACCAGGACTGAGAGGTCAGTCTCCTCACCCAAACACCCCAGCCCTTGGCAGGTGAACAATGTTTTGAGACTTCTGAAGAGTCTGAAAACAGGGGGCAGCCCCTTGCCCTCTTCCTCTAGGTTACCTAGGCTAAAGCCCACCTGATGCAAGCTGGCCCCTTCATGAGGCATCCCTCTCCCCCCAGAGACCCATTATTATACCCCACTCCTCATCATCTGCACTCCTAGGCCAGTGGCTGCCCTGAGGGAAGTGATTATTTGCCCATAATTATCATACAGGGTGTCCTGGAATAACCCAGGTAGGAGAAACTCAGCCATGACTATAAAAACCCAACCTCTCTCTCCAAGCTCCAACGGACTTCCTCATTTCCTCTCCTCTTACCCTCAAATGCAGAGATGCCCATGAACAAAGGATACTGTACTGGTTCCGATGCTTTGCATTCTCCTTCATTCTCTGTAACTGTTGCTGGTGACATTTCATGCTCCAAGGGTTATAGTGTTTAAGCTGGGAACTTATATTCCCCTTCTTCTCTACAGTGTAGTACAAGACTTCAGATTTCTTTAGCCACTCAAATTCTTCTTCTAACTTATGGCTATAAAGAGATAAAGACCAATAAGTCAGTATGTCTTATCAGAATTCAGAAGGCCGGGTGCAGTGGCTCACGCCGGTAATCCCAGCACTTTGGGAGGCCGAGATGGGCAGATCACTTGAGGTCAGGAGTTGGAGACCAGCCTGGCCAACAGGGTGAAACCCTGTCTCTACTAAAAATACAAAAATTAGCCGGGCATGGTGGTGTGCTCGGGAGGCTGAGGCAGGAGAATCACTTGAACCCGGGAGGCAGAGGTTGCAGTGAGCCAAGAAGATCATGCCACTACACTCCAACCTGGGCAACAGAGCAAGCAAGACTCCAAAATAAAAAAAGTTAAAATAGGCCGGGCGCGGTGGCTCAAGCCTGTAATCCCAGCACTTTGGGAGGCCGAGACGGGCGGATCACAAGGTCAGGAGATCGAGACCATCCTGGCTAACACGGCGAAACCCCGTCTCTACTAAAAACACAAAAAATTAGCCGGGCGAGGTGGCGGCGCCTGTGGTCCCAGCTACTCGGGAGGCTGAGGCAGGAGAATGGTGGGAACCCGGGAGGCGGAGCTTGCAGTGAGCTGAGATCTGGCCACTGCACTCCAGCCTGGGCAACAGAGCGAGACTCCGTCTCACAAAAAAAAAAAAAAAAAAAAAAAGTTAAAATAAATAAATAAATAATCCAGGGTTAAAGTACAAAGAATCTTTCTTTTTTTTTTTTTTTTTCTTTTTTTTGAGATGGAGTTTCGCTCTTATTGCCCAGGCTGGAGTGCAATGGCGCGATCTCGGCTCATTGCAACCTACGCCTCCGGGTTCTAGCGATTTTCCTGTCTCAGCCTCCCAAGTAGCTGGGACTACAGATGCATGCTACCACACCTGGCTAATTTTTGTATTTTTAGTAGAGACGGGGTTTTATCATATTGGTCAGGCTGGTCTCGAACTCCTGACCTCAGGTGATCCGCCCACCTTGGCGTCCCGAAGTGCTGGGATTACAGGCATGAGCCACCGCACCCGGCCAGAAACGTTCTAGAGTAATGAAAAGTGACTTCTTGATGTGGTGGTAGCTTACCGTGTACACGTTTGCCAAAACTCTTTGAACACTTCAAATGGGTACATTTTACCACATGTGTACCTCAAGAAAGTTGATTTTAGAAAATAACATAAGGGACCAGCCATCCACTACTTTCTACAGCAAAAAGAACTTAAGATCCATGATCAACCCCTGCTCCCCAGCCCCGTATGTGGAGAGCCTTCACTGCCCTCTTCTAGGCAGTGGTACCACCTAGCCTCCAGTACAACCAGGTTCCCCTGACTCCAAAAGCTGGCAACTGGGAAAATAGGAACTGAAATTCCATGAGACTAAGTCAACCTACTTAGCTACATTACATGTGCTTTACTTTATATATATACTATTTATATTTTCACAAGCTTTGCCAAGGTGCAGGAGTAGGATGGCCCTGCTTAAGGAGATCACTGAGTTTCAGGGATGCCCAATTGCCCCTTTTGTCCCCCACCACTGGTGAAAAACCTGAGGTAAAAGGATAGCTCCTCTCTTGGTCACTGCTACATCTCCAGAACACAGCCTGGCACAGAGCAGTCATACCCAAACTGGCAGGATCTAACCAGAGTCAACTAAAGAAAGAGGCTGAGCACGCCATGTAGGAATTGGCCACTGAATGACAGGTACCTACTAAATCCACTTGAGTCCTTAGCTCCAGGGAACTGGGCTATAACCAAAACCACCAACACTTCCCCTCCCACATAGCCCAGAGTTGTCCTCTGTCTACACTCACCTCTTCATTTTCTCCTCTTTACGGTGCTGACGCACCCAGTCCTTAGGGGTCTTTTCTGTTTCTAAGACATGATGTTTTTTGTTTGTTGTCCACCTTAGGAGCTTACTTTTTGGTTCACAGTCTGAATTATCTACAATGTCCACAATTCCATGGTCCCCTTTTAATGGATATGCTATTAGACACAAGTTCCTGTCTTCATCTTCTTCAAAGCGCACAGATACCACACCTGGAAGGGGGTGAGGAGCAGAAAGAACTTTTAATTCCACAGGAAGAAGCACTGTAAGTAACATGATTGTAACATTTGTTTTTTTCTTACCCAGTTCCTTAGTCTCTATGTTGCCAGAGGCCCCAAACTCATCTGCAAACTTAACAAATATCAAAACAGCTAGAAAAGATGACACCATACAAGACAAGCAATTAGGGAGCAAACATGGCCGAGAGTCTTCTTCTCTTATGTACTCAACGAGGCAAGAACCAAAGAATTACAAGACACATTTTTCCATCATTGAAAATGTTTATTAATTTTTATGTAATTCTTCTAATCCTAAAAGACTGAAAACATTGCTCTTTATAGTTTGCGGGAATTTTTAATGCCCTAAACAGAAACTCCAGTAGCCTCATGGCTTGCTTTAAAGCAGAGCCTGAATACAGGGGGAACATAGGTTTGCCTGAGGGTTAAGAAGCATCCAAGAATAAGGGAAGATTGGGTAAGCAAAACAAAATAAAGGGGCAAACAAAACAAACCACACAGCACAAGACACCCTAGCAAAGGCTTCCCACAGTGCCCCCACACGGGTAGGCACCCAGGCCTTTTGTTCTTTTAAAATATGTTTTTATTGGTCTTTGCAGTCTCACGTCACAAAATAACAAAATGAACACAAGGCAGATAGAGTTGGTTGGGGAGCACAGACATGTGGTGGCCTTGAAAGCAGCGTTCCCCCTTAAGTCTCTAGAACCTGCCATGAGTAATTAGACAGTCTTTGAGGATGGGGCTGTCAGGTGGGGGCGTTTCAGCAGGTGCCGACGAGCGCCTTACAAACGACTGGCTGAACACCTTTCCTCCCAGGCCTCTCTGCCCCAGCATCACTCAATCTGCTCAGTCCTTGCTGCCCGCCCGCTCGACTGCTGCAGGGGAATGCGTGCTCAGAGAGAGACGACACTTCTGAGGTGGCTCCCAGCTCTGGGTGCAGAGGAGCCGGGGTGGGGGATTCAGGCCACACTTCCCTGTGGCCACAGGGGAAAGGACCAGGGGAAAAAATGGGGCAGGGACGGACAGCTAACAAGGGGCCTTTGGCTTTGTCCTGGAAAAAAACAACAGAGAAGGACCAAGTGAGGGCCCCCAACTCCCCCATCCCCACCGCAATACACATGCATATTCAGAGTACAGAGAAAGGTACCCAGTACGTTCTGTCCTTAAAGACAATGTTTCAAGAGTCCCAAAAGAACCTAAGTTGTTCTAGAGTCCTTTATGTAACCAGGTAATGCACATTTAAAATTAATTTATTTAATGGATTCTTCCTAGATTTACAAAAGTCTCCCCCACTCCCCAACAAAGACCCCACCATGCTGGTGGCTGCTGATGTCCCCTATAAAATACATTATAAAAAGAAATTAGAAATTATCATATGTGAATCGAAGGGTTGCTTTCACATAGCAATTTTGGGGACATTCTGTAACAGCAAAGGGCTTGGGCTAATCAGCACAGGCCTCCCACTCCTGCATTCCATCTGACTCAACCCTGCTCCCCCGGCCTACCTAATCACCCGGGCTTCTGGTTTCCTGGAGGACAAAAAGCAGGCGGCAAGTATTCTGGGTTAAAATCCTCCCAAAGTCTTCCCCCACTGTCCCCTCAATGGGGGACTATGGGTTACTGTGATCAAGAGACACCTGAACATAAAACACAACTACACTTCTACCAAAATCAAACTCAAATCCACAAAACAAAACAGAATTGAGCAATCTTACCAGGGCTTGAAAACTGAGGGTGTGAGATGCTGGGCTGAGGGCCAGGAGGAGGAGAAGGAGGAGAGGGAGGGAAAGCACAGAGTGGGAGGGAGTGAGGGTTCCAGGGATGGCTGCCAGGGCCTTCCATGGCCACGATCCCTCACATCTCCTCACCAGTGTGGCAACCCCTCCAGCAGCTGGGACTTACCTTTGTACTGGGGAGTGAATTTGCGCATCTCAGCAGGGAGGGTCTCGTAGAACTGATGTTCCCTTGGGACCAGGGGCTTGCACAGGGTTGTCTCATTGAAGCGGAGCACACATGAGTGCCCCCCGACCTGGTGGACAAAGGGCTCCAGCAGGACGCCTTTGGCGCGGGGTTCCACATCCATGGCCCTGAAGGCTGGGCTCATCCTCCGGGCGCAGATGGCGGGGAGATAGAGGCAGCGGAGTCCAGCGGCCAGTACGTCTTCAGTCTGTTGTCTGTGTGTCCCTCTCGTTGTGGCTCCTTGGCTTGTTCTGGCCAGGATGCTCTGCTAGAAGCAAACACAATGATGACATGGGGGTTCGAAGTAGCGTGGGAAATGCCTTAGAGCTGCTCACCCTACTCCTCCAGCATAAAGACAAAGACAAACAGTCTGAGCTCTTGCGGGACTCCGCCCATGCCACCCACCTTGGCCCCTCCTTCTCCGGCAGAAAAACAAAAACACTATGAGCTCATGGGGCGGGGTCAGAAGCAGACAGGCAGGGAATGGGTTCCAGGGGCCCTAAAAAGGCAGAGGTCCCACTACGGTGTTAGAAAGCCACTATCACAGGCAAAACTGATGTCATGGTGAGGTGAAATCACAATTTCATGCCTAATATTTGGATTAAATCTTACCATTTTCTAATAAGAGTGTCAAGCTTTAAGTGGATGATGCCCAAGTCTCCCATTTAATTTTATACACACACACACACACACACACACACACGTATATAAATATTTTTTTTTGAGATGGAGTCTTACTCTGTTGTCAGGCGGGAGTGCAGTGGCACAATCTCGGCTCACTGCAACCTCCGCCTCTCGGGTTCAAGCCATTCTCCTGCCTCAGTCTCCTGAGTAGGTGGGATCACAAGCATGCACCACCACGCCCAGCTAATTTTTGTATTTTTAGTAGAGACGCGGTTTCACCACATTGGCTGGCATGATCTCGATCTCTTGACCTCATGATCTGCCCGACTCGGTCTCCCAAAGTGCTGGGATTACAGGCGTGAGCGACTGCACCCAGCCCCATTAATTATATTTTTATAAAATGCATTTAAATACAGGGAAAACCTGCTTACTCATTATCTGGTAAGACTCATTATTTACTTGTCCAGTTTGTCTATGCACACTGTTCCTGCCCAAGGCCAAAGACAAGCCCCATTAACCTTATTAGCAATGGAGCTTGGGTCCAGTTTTAATGATTAACAACTTAAAACAACTGATCAAAGCTGGTTAACTCCATTTAAAAAGATACACAGTGTTCTAGGTCACTATTTTTATCAGTTCTATCCTGATCACCAAAAGCTGGTACACACCTTTAAACCAAAGTTATGCTTTTGGGGCAATCAGGGCTCGCATCCACTCACTCAGACACGCACTGGATGCCGCATCAACGAAGCACACCTCTGTATGCACCTTGTTAACCGGTTCAGGTCATGTCACACTCGTTCTCTGTTTTGTCTAATTTACAAGTTATGCAGTCTCTACTAGCATTCTTTATAGGGCTTGAGTTACATTTCAGTATCTGTACAGAGATTTTACTGGGAACTCCTTCAGTTCCCATGACTCCAACTGAGAGAGGAGTGAGGATGGATCTGGAGGAGATGTGCCCTCTGACCTCTAATATGGGGAAAGCGCCTATTATGTATCAGGCTCATGACAGGAATTTCTTATGTCATTTGGTCCTCATGACACTTTCTTTGAGGTAGACACTACTCTCCCTATTGCAAACAATGAAGCTGATTAGAGATGGTTAGGAAACTCACCCAGGGTCAGAGACAATAAGCCACTTCTCCCAAGTGAATCCCACACAGCTGCCTCTAGGGCACATGATCTCTGGCACTGCCCAGCTTAATTTCTCCTTTCTTTTTCTTTTGAGATGGACTCTTGCTCTGTCACCCAGGCTGGAGTGCAGTGGTGAGATCTCGGCTCACTGCAAGGTCTGCCTCCCGGGTTCACGCCATTCTCCTGCCTCAGTCTCCTGAGTAGCTGGGACTACAGGTGCCCGCCACCATGCCCGGCTAATTTTTTTTGTATTTTTAGTAGAGACAGGGTTTCACTGTGTTAGCCAGGATGGTCTTGATCTCCTGATCACGTGTTCCGCCAACCTCGGCCTCCCAAAGTACTGGGATTACAGGCGTGAGCCACCGCACCCGGCCCAGAATAGTTTTAAAATAAAACTATAAATATAAAACTGTGTATCTGTAATGAGGCCGGGCGCGGTGGCTCACGCCTGTAATCCCAGCACTTTGGGAGGCCGAGGTGGGTGGATCACGAGGTCAGGAGATCAAGACCATCCTGGATAACACAGTGAAACCCCATCTCTACTAAAAATACAAAAAAAAAAAAAAATTAGCCAGGCATGGTGGCTGGCACCTGTAGTCCCAGCTACTCAGGAGGCTCAGGCAGGAGAATGGCATAAACCCGGGAGGCGGAGCTTGCTGTGAGCCAAGATTGTGCCACTGCACTCCAGCCTGGTAGACAGAGCTAGACTCTGTCTCAAAAAAAACAAAACAACAAAAAAAAATCTCTTGCTAACCATGGAGATGAGGAAATAAATATAAAAATATTTTTTAAAATAAAAACTATTGGCTGGGCGCAGTGGCTCATGCCTGTAATCCCAGTACCTTGGGAGGCCGAGGCGGGCAGATCACCTAAGGCCAGGAGTTCAAGACCAGCCTGGCCAACGTGGTGAAGCCCCATCTCAACTAAAAATAACAAAAATTAGCCAGGCATGGTGGCACACGCCTGTAATCCCAGCTACTTGGGAGGCTGAGGTAGGAGAATTCCTTGAACCCAAGAGGCGGAGGTTGCAGTGAGCCAAGATCGCGCCACTGCACTCCAGCCTAGCAAAAGAGCGAGACTCCGTCTCAAAAAAAAAAAAAAAAAAAAAAAAAAAGAAAAGAAAAAAACAATAAAAAACTAAAAACCATTTTTAGTAAAATAAAGCCAGGAAGGAAACAGTCAATGTCTGACTCTGAAAGGAGTCTTGTAGGGAACACCAAATTGACCTGTCTGGGTACATGGCAGCAAACTACCATCAACCTCAGGAAAACTCCATAAAAATCAAGTCCACTGCTCCATAAAATCAGGACATCTATCATCCTTGATGATGAACACATTTGCCTCCACATCTAGCAACAGGAGAGGAATGAAACAAAAATATTTTTTTCATACAATTGTGTGACGGACTATTAGGATACCACAAAGAGCTTTCTTATCAATTTTATATTTTTTAACCAGGAGAAAATGCTTATGATATACTTTTTTTTTTTTTTTTTGAGACAGGGTCTCCATTGTTAAGGCTGCAGTACAAGTGGTGTAATCTCAGCTCACCGCAGCCTTGTCCACCAAGGCTCAAGTGATCCTCCCACCTCAGCTTCCCAAGTAGCTGGGACAACTACAGGAACACACCACCACATCCAGCTAATTTTTGTATTTCTGTGTAGAGATGGGGTTTTGCCACGTTGCTCAGGCTGGTCCTAAACTCTTGAGCTCAAGTGATCCTCCTGCCTTGGCCTAACCAAAGTGCTGGGATTACAGGCGTGTGCCACCGAACCAGGCCGTTTATGATACACTTTTCTTTTTTTTCTGGGACAGAGTCTTGCTCTGTTGCCCAAGCTAGAGTGCACGATCTCACCTCACGGCAACCTCTGCCTCCCAGGTTCAAGCGGTTCTCCTGCCTCAGCCTCCCGAGTAGCTGGGTCTACAGGCGTCTGCCACCACGCCCGGCTAATGTTTTGTATTTTTTTTTAGTAGAGACGGGGTTTCACCGTGTTAGCCAGGTCTCGATCTCCTGACCTCGTGATCTGCCCACCTCAGCCTCCCAAAGTGCTGGGATTACAGGCGTGAGCCACTTCGCCCGGCCTAACTTGCATTTTTTAGTAGAGACTGGGTTCAGCATGTTGGTCAAGATGGTCTCAAACTACTAGCCTCAAGTAATCTGCCTGCTGCAGCTTCCCAAAGTGCTGGGATTACAGGCGTGAGCCACTTCGCCCGGCCTAACTTGCATTTTTTAGTAGAGACTGGGTTCAGCATGTTGGTCAAGATGGTCTCAAACTACTAGCCTCAAGTAATCTGCCTGCTGCAGCCTCCCAAAGTACTGGGATTACAGGCGTGAGCCACCGCACCCGGCCTCACTTATGATAAACTTTTAAGTTACAAGAAGGAAGATGGGGCCGGACACCGTGGCTCACACCTGTAATCCCAGCACTTTGGGAGGCCGAGGCAGGCAGATCACGAGGTCAAGAGATCGAGACCAGACTGGGCAAGCTGCATAGTGAGAGCCAGTCTCTAAATAATTTTTTAATTAGTCAGGCATGGTGGGGAGACTGAGGTGGGAGGATCACTGGAGTACAGGAGTTCCAGAATTCTGTGAGGTATGATCATGCCACTGCACTCCAGCCTGGGTGACAGAGCAGGACCCTGTCTATTAATAAAATAAATAAATAAATAAATAAAGGCTTGATATTCACAAGCCTTCTCTAAAAGAATTCTTCAAGGATATACTACAGCTTGGCCAAGCGTGGAGGCTCAGCCTGTTATCCCAACACTTTGAGAGGCTGAGGCAGGTGGACTGATTGAGCCCAGGAGTTCGAGACCAGCCAAGGCAACATGGCAAAAACCCCTCTCTACAAAAAAAAAAAAAAAAAAAAAAAAAAAAAAAAAGAATAATAAAATAAACAAAAAATTAAAAAAATACAAGGAGGACAGGCGCAGTGGCTCATGCCTATAATCCCAGCACTTTGGAAGGCTGAGGCAGGCGGATCACCTGAGGTCAGGAGCTCAAGACCAGTCTGCCCAACATGGCGAAACCCCGTCTCTACTAAAAATACAAAAAATTAGCTGTGCGTGGTGGCGGGCGCCTGTATTCCAAGCTACTCAGGAGGCTGAGGCAGGAGAATCACTTGAACCTGGGAGGTGGAGGTTGCAGTGAGCCGAGACCACGCCATTGCACTCCAGCCTGGGCAACAAGAGTGAAACTCCGTCTCAAAAAAAAAAAAAAAGGCCAAGGCAGTAGGATCACTTGAGGCCAGAAGTTCAAGACTAGTCTTGGCAATACAGCAAGACCCTATCTCTACAAAAAAATTAGCAAGTTGTGGTGGTGCACATCTGTAGCCCTAGCTACTCAGGAGGCTGAGGCAGGAGGATCTCTTGAGCCCAGGAGTTTGAGGCTGCAGTGATCTCTGATCATACCACTGAGCTTCAGCGTGCATGACTGAGTGAGACTCCATGTCAAACAAACAAACAAATAAAAGTTGGGATCAACTACCCTTGAGGAGTACCATGGTGACCCTTCTGTTCTCTCTACAGAAAGCTATAATATTGCTATTATAGAAAGAGGTGGTCAGGCCAGGTGCGGTGGCTCAGGCTTGTAATCGTAGCACTTTGGGAGGCAGATCGCTTAAGCTCAAGAGTTCAATACCAGCCTGAGCAACATGGTAAAACCCCATCTCTACTAAAAATACAAAAACTAGCTGGGCGTGGTGGCACGGGCCCACAGTCCCAGCTACTTGGGGGGCTGAAGCAAGAGAATAGCTTGAACCTGGGAGACTGAGCCTGCAGTGAGCCTGGTGACAAAATGAGACCCTGTCCCCAAAAAAATAAAAAAGGCAAGCAAGCGGTGGTCAAAATGCTGCCCCAAAATGTAGGGAGGTAAGTACTGTAGAACTTTCTTCTGCATTTTTAAATGTGTGACTTTTTGTGATTTTTTTTTCAATCTAAACAAACATTCACTTTCTTACCTAATTTTGTTTTCATATTTGTACATTATTTTGTTTAAAGATGGCATTTATAATTACATGTATAATTACAAATTATATATTTATGTTATATATATTTATATTATTTTATATAAGCTTCAGACACCACAAAACCTGCCCTATACTAGGTGGTAAGATCATGATTGCCCGCTTTTCAGTTTTCTGAATGTTTTAAACTTCTTATAATATCCTCCAACTCTGAGCACACATTACCTTTATAACTGAGAGAGAAAATACTGGGGGAAGAGGAGGATTCAAGATTGAAACAGGAAAACACAGATGGCTGCCTGGCTCTTGATGGTTTTAAATCCATCTAGAAACAAACACTGATCCAGCCCACCCTTCGTACTCAGAGCTTCACTCCAAGTGAGAATAACAACCACAGTACATACTGTTCTTAAGCTGCACACAAGGTGCTAGAAGGTCAGAGCCCTCAATAGCATTTCATTCTGGTGTTGTGTTATGTTATGTTATGTTATGTTATGTTATGTTATGTTATCTTTTGAGACGGAGTTTCGCTCTTGTTGCCCAGGCTGGAGTGCAATGGCCTGATCTCGGCTCACCACAACCTCCGCCTCCCAGGTTCAAGTGATTCTCCTGCCTCAGCATCCCAAGTAGCTGGGATTACATGCATGCGCCACCACGCCTGGCTAATTTTTATATGTATTTTTAGTAGAGACAGGGTTTCTCCATGTTGGACAGGCTGGTCTCAAACTCCCAGCCTCAGATGATCCACCCTCAGGCTCCCAAAGTGCTGGGATTACAGGTGTGAGCCACCGTACCCAGCCTCATTCTGGTTTTAATAAAGAAGAAACCACGGATTTTAACTGGAGTGATTTCATGAAAGTCATACAACAATGTAGCTTCTTCCCCCAAAACAGCAGATTCTGTTCCAAAAATCTGGACAAATCTCAGCCTTTCCATAAGGGACACAGTAGTCTCTCAGCTGCTTCTCCTTTCTAGAACCACCAGCACGACTATGCTGCCCTATCTCTTTGCCTCATCTGACCAGGTTTCTGGAATGACAGATTAGAGGACTCCAAAGTAAGGGGAACAGGAAGAAGGAACTTTCAGCCTACCTAGAAATATGTTTATCACCAGCCTGGGCAAGATGGGGACACCTTGTCTCTACCAAATATTAAAAAAATAGCCAGGTGCAATGGCACGTACCTGTGGTCTCAGCTACTTGGGAGGCTGAGGTGGAAGGGTCACTGGAGCCTGGAAGGTCAAGGCTGCAGTGAGCCGTGATCACGCCACTGTACTCCAGCCTGGGTGACAGAGCGAGACCCTGTCTCAAAAAAAAACAAAAAAAAAACAAAACAAACAAACAAACAAAAACATAATAAAAAAGAAATATGTTTATCTGAATAACCTGCTAGAATTATAAAGAATTTTAGCAATTTTTAAAAGCTTCTAGATAAAACAATGCTTGATTCTAAGGTCTCATATGTCCCCTTTAGCAATATATCAAACTTTATTTTAAGAGATGGGGGCTTGCTATGTTGCCCAGGCTGGCCTCAAACTCCTGGTCTCAAGTGATCCTTCCGCCTTAGCCTCTCCAAGTGCTAGAATACAACGCATGAGTCATCTGGCCAAATTTTCTTAGAAATAGCTAAATGGATTCTATACACATAACAGGAATTTTCAGTTCTCTTGTAAAAGCCAGTTACCCCTTTTTCAAGGACAATTCTCAGTCTCCCGTCTCCCACCACATTGTAAGAAACGTAACTCAACAGGAACACAGAGAAGCAACTCTCTCAGACTAAAGCCAAAATTGCTCACAGGTCTCAATCTCTGAGGGATTTTTGCTACCTCAAGTCACAGTTCTCTCATATGCCAATAAGTAATGGTCCCATAGGGCCAGTGTGGTGGCTCACACCTGTAATCCTAGCACTTGGAGGCCAAGGCAAGAGGACTGTTTGAGCCCAGGAGTTTGAGAACAATCCTGGCAACATAGTGAGACCTTGTCTCTACAAAAAATAACTAGTCAGGTGTGGTGGTACATGCCTGTTGTCCCAGCTACTTGGGAGGCAGAGGTGGAGGGATCACTTGAGCCAGAAAACTCAAGGCTGCACCACACTCCAGCCCAGGTGACAGAGCGAGACACTGTCTCAAACAAACAAAAAAGTAACGGTCCATTAGCTTCAGACAAGATTATACGTTTCCTGCCAGTGGGCAATGTTTACCCCGTTTAGCTCTTAGCTCACTGCCAAACCCAAATGACACATGAATTCATCCTCTGAAATAAAGGATGCCAAAAGTGATTCAGTCCCAATGGGCAGCCACAGAGGCAGGGCATCCCAGACCTGCCCAGGCAAGCACCTGAGTGCTGCTTTTGCTGGAGCAGGGACGAAAGTGTGCCCTATGCAGCACCAGTTCCTGCGACCAAGGGAACTCTGACAATTTCCTCTAGGTCCTTTCAACATCTCACTTAGACAAATACTCCTCACAAGGGTCTGCAAACTATTCTAGGTTTGTGGCAGCAATCTGGCAGCTTGTATCACCCAACCCACTTGGCCTAAGTGCAGTCAGTGTTCATCCAGACCAGCCCAGAAAGGAATGAGATATGATCTTGGGAAAATTCTTTAAGACTGCACCAGTCAGGCCGGGTGTGGTGGCTCACTGTAATCCCAGCACTTTGGGAGGCCGAGGGGGGCGGATCACGAGGTCAGGAGATCGAGACCGTCCTCGCTAACATGGTGAAACCCCGTCTCTACTAAAAATGCAAAAAATTAGCCCGGCGTGGGGGCGGGCGCCTGTAGTCCCAGCTACTAGGGAGGCTGAGGCAGGAGAATCGCTTGAACCTAGGAGGCGGAGCTTGCAGTGAGCCGAGATCACGCCACTGCACTCCAGCCAGAGCAACAGAGCGAGACTCCATCTCAAAAAAAAAAAAAAAAAAAATATATATATATATATAAATAAAGACTGCACCAGTCACAGCACTATGTCCTAATAAAGAGACACTTGCCAATTATCCTTCAGAAGTCCTGAGCTAGCTCTCCAAAATAAGATGCAGCAAATATTTTAAAATTTTTGTTAGGAAAATCAAGTTCAACTGCACTCATAGTTCCAAAGCAAAGGTCACACTGATCTCTTCAGAATCACCCAGTTTGTAAGGAAGGCAGTGGATTCAGTCAATCAAGATCACATTTGAGGCCAGGCGTGGAGGCTCACACCTATAATCTCAGCAGTTTGGGAAGCTGAGGTAAGAGGATTGCTTGAGCTCAGAAGTTTGAGACCAGCCTGGGCAACACAGTGAGACTCCGTCTTTAAAAAAATGTTTTAAAAATTAGCCAGGCTTGGTGGCACGTGCCTGTAGTCCTAGCTACGCAGAAGGCTGAGGCAGGAGGATCACCTTAGCCCAGAAGGTCGAGGTTATCGTGAGCTATGAGACTGCCACTGCACTCTAGACTGGGTGACAGAGTGAGACCCTGTCTCTAAAAAAAGTAAAAATAAAATAAGATTGCATTTCAGGACCAGCAGTGAAGGCCAACAAGGTACTTCCAGTTTTAACATCTTACTTTTCTCTCGCTCATTACAAGGAGCTTAAGTTATTTTCCAAAGTAAAAACAGTCTTTGAGTGTGAGATAAATCATCCTAGGGGTCCTGTCCCTTACTTTCCCAGGACTCACCTGCCGTCGTCCTGCTGCTCATGTTCATTAGTTTTGTTTTTGTTTTTTTAAGACAGGGTCTCACTCACGTCTCCCAGGCTGAAGTGCAGTTGGTGTAATCACAGCTCACTGTAGCCTTGCCTCCCTGGGTTCAAGTGATTCTCCCATCTCAGCCTCCCAAGTAGCTGGGACTACAGGCACATGCTACATGTCGAACTAATTTTTTGTTATTTTTAATAGAGACAAGGTTTCGCCACGTTGCCCAGGCTAGTCTCGAATTCCTGGGATCCAATGATCCGCCTACCTCAGCCTCCTGAAGTGCTGGGATTACAGGCATGAGCTACTGAACCAGATCACACATCCCATTAGTTTTTAAGCCCCAAAATCTAAACCGGTCAGCTGCCAACTGGCACTCCTGTAAGTTTGACCCTCCCAAATCCCCCAGGACCTTGTCTCCTGGATTTACAGTCCTCCTCTGGCCTTCCCAGTGTAAATGCAGCATTCTGACTAACCCATAAAGTCTTCAACGTGAGACCCTAGAAGTTGCTGTGTTAGTTCCAAATGCCCAGCAGAGAATCTACAAAGGGCAGAGGTGGCCCAAAAACCTGAGGAAGAGACTGACACTTTTATCCTCATGCTCAGATACAAACACAAAGCAAGAAAAACCCCAGCCCTTCAGTAGTGGGTCTGTAATCAACTGGGCTCTCTCTCCTCCAGAGGCACTTGCCTGGAAGAACAGATACTGTTCAAGGAATGACACCTTTTACTGCCTTACAAGTAAAACTTCTATTCATAGTAGATGAAAAATTGAAAATCTTCAATAAGAATTAACTAATTTAAGAAGATCATAATCTCAGCAACGTGCAAAAAGTTGGTTTAACAAGTTATTTGTTATTGTTTTTCTTGTCAGGTTGTTCAAGCTCATAAAAATATACATTCCTTGGTCAAGTATACTACAATCAGCCCTCCTTTCTTCCTTGAGTAACTAGGCAAGTTCTCAAAAAATATGACGACTCTTCAGCACCAGAGCTAAGCAGATACCAAGTCTGCACACCTCCTTAGGGTACCCCATAAAAGCAGGTAAACTGCTTACCACCACTCCCTGCTGATGAGGAGGAAGGAACCATGGCACAGTCCACAGACAGCAAGTATAAAGCACATCCAAACAAATAGGCATCAGAATGAAAGTGGGCAGGCTTGCAGTTAGGTTAATCCCCAAACAAATGTGGCTGCAGCCTCAACAATACCATCAAATTTGTGTAGAAAAGGGATCTTTGCCAAATGCAGTGGCTCACACCTGTAATCCCAGCCCTTTTGGACGCTGAGGATTTTTTCTGGATGCTTTTTTCCTGCTGAAGCAGGAGGATTGCTTAATGCCAGGAGTTCAAGACCAGCCTGGGTTAAAAAAAGTGAGACCCTGTCTTTACAAAAAAAGTTTTTTTGTGTTTTTTTGAGACGGAGTCTTGCTCTGTCGCCCAGGCTAGAGTGCAGTGGCGTGATAGCCGGACGTGGTGGTGGGCGCCTGTAGTCCCAGCTACTCGGGAGGCTGAGGCAGGAGAATGGCAGAAACCCAGGAGGCGGAGCTTGCAGTGAGCTGAGATCCGGCCACTGCACTCCAGCCTGGGCGACAGAGCCAGACTCCGTCTCAAAAAAAAAAAAAAAAATAATAATAATAATAATATATAAATCTCAGACACTAGGGCATATAAAAATCTGAATGGGCAGGTGAGTAGTTATACCAAAAAGTCATATCCAATGTTAGTTTCACACTTGCAAAGCAAAAATAACCTATTCTTATAAAACAAACACTGAAGGGGGACGTGAGATTTTTGCAATCCCCATGAAAGCTGAGACAAGCTCACACAGCCCATGGGTCATCTCATTTGAGTGTGCAGCTTTAGTTAGGAAGGCCTGTTGGCCCCAAAGCAGCCCAAACTAAAAGAGCAAGACAAGGTTCAAGGCAAGGAGCCATAACGGGTGGGCTCTTCTAACAGGTGGGGTTAAGGTAGAGTAATATGGCCTGGGGAACTTGGGCCATAGCACCCCAGGGCCAGACCAAGCAATGTGGCAGCCTTCCACAAACCCAGACTTAGGAGATGTAGCCCAGGTTCCAAATGGGCACATTCTCACAAACTAAACGCAAAAGCAACAACACTAGAGCCAGATGTTCTGCTTCTTGTTAACACGTTTCATTCCATTAAAAGAAGTTTTACTCTTCCTTAGGTTTGGGATTAGACACTCCAATTTCGAAAACACATAGGAGTGTCTCAAGTAAGATACGTGGATACACAGAGAAAGCAAACATTAATTAGCCAGGTGTGGTGCCACGCACCTGTAATCCCAGCTACTCGGGAGGCTGAGGCATGAGAATAGCTTGAACCCGGGAGGCGGAGGTTGCAGTGAGCCGAGATCGCACCACTGCACTCAGGCCTGGGTGACACAGCGAGACTCCGCCTCATAAAAAAAAAAAAAAAAACCCTGAATTTCAAAGGGAGTACATCCCAGAAATTTGTTTAGTTTTATTTTTTTTAGACAGAGGCTCCCGCCACCACACCCAGCTGATTTTTGTATTTTTAGTACAGACGGGGTTTCACCATGTTTGTCAGACTGGTCTCAAACTCCTGATCTCAAGTGATTCGCCCACCTCGGCCTCCCAAAGGGTTGGTATCACTGGCGTGAGCCACCACCCTCGGCTCTTTATTTTTCCTTTTTGTTTTTTTGAGATGGCGTCTCACTCTGTCACCCAGGCTGGAGTGCAGTGGCGCGATTTTGGCTCACTGCAATCTCTACCCACTGGGTTCAAGCGATTCTCTTGCCTCAGCCTCCTGAGTAGCTTGGATTCCAGGCACGTGCCACGGTGCCCAGCTAGTTTTTGTATTTTTAGTAGAGATGGGGTTTCACCAGGTTGGCCAGGCTGGTCTTGAACTCCTGACCTCGTGATCCAACCACCTTGGCCTCCCAAAGTGCTGGGATTACAGGCGTGTGCCACCAAGCCTGGCCCTGGCCCTTTCTTTAAAAGGTAGGGCAGGCCAGGCGAGGAGGCTGAGCGTGGAGAATGGCGTGAACCTAGGAGGCGGAGCTTGCAGTGAGCCAAGATCGCACCATTGCACTCCAACCTTGGTGACAGAGCGAGACTGTGTATCAAAAAAAAAAAAAAAAAAAAAAAAAAAGTAGGGCAATGATGGGGATGGGCACAGTGTAGATGAAACAAGATTGGCCAGCAATTAGTAACTACTGAAGCTGGTGATGTGTGACAGACCCAAATCAACTGTGCATCATCTCGGCAAATTGACTTCTCCAAATCCTGAGGTGGGCTCTAAATTCAATTTTTGGAGAAAAGGACATTTCCTTGCCACCATAATATACTGTAAAACACAACTACTTCTTATTACTTTTATTACATGGTGCACAAATGGGCAAAAACATAATTTATTTAAAAATACAAATACATGCTTTAAAATGTAATAACATGAGAATAATCAACTGCTTACTTTCTAATGTACAAGAGTGTGTTCAATTTGTTACTTAACAAGATTATCTCACTAGGTGAAATAACTTCACTTAAAGGGAAAATTCTTCCCCAATGCATCCTCTTTATGAGCCAAACAATGGAAAATTTTCACCTCAGCAAGCTGGCCTCAGAGAGGTTCAGGCTCATCCCTGTTGCCTAGATACCAGTGACATCTCAGGAGCATACAGAAGGCTCTGGCATCCCTCTTGGAAGGGAGACTGGCAAAGGTTCAGTCAGTGGTTGCTCCTTCTTTCCCGGCACATTCCACTGCTCAGACAGATACAGGGCTAGCATACAGTGTACCTGTCTGTCACCTAGGAAGCTTTGAAGCACAAAAGAAGTCTATTATATCTGTTACACTGATTTCTAGATCTCCCAGGTCCCTGCCTTGCTCCCTCCCTACCCAGGCCCTGCATAAAAAACAAACCAAACAAACAAAAAAACTAGTTTCTACAACTGTATCAACTCTAGTCCTTGTTCTTATCCATTTGATTTCTTTCTCTCTTTTTTTTTTTTTTTTTTTTTTTGTAGAGACAGGGTGTTGCTATGTTGCCCAGGTTGATCTTGAACTGCTGGGCTCAAGTGATTCTCCATTTGATTTCTAACAATGCCTGTGAATTCTAAAGTCACAAAGAAGGTAAATCTATCGAAATGACAATGTCAGACAAGACCACAGAAAATATTTAAAAAAATTTTTAATGACAGTTAATAGTTTAACTTTTCTCAAAAGCCATCAACTTGTCTATTATGTCAAATATGATAAAGTATTCATTTGGCCCTTTCTAACTCTGATAGTGGCTAAAGTTAAAACAACACCCTGAAGCTTCTCTTTAAATACTTAACACCCAAGTTACAGGATGCAATTATACAAACCCCACAGCAACAACCTACATAAATAAGCATCTTAGTTCACTTAAAATATTACCTGGCTACAATTGCAAATACAGCAAACATTTTAAACACTAGAATTCAACAAAATTACTGTAATCATGATCCTTTATTAAAAATATCATAGAACTGATGATCTACAACATTTTTGTTACCACGTTCCAAAGTTCCAGTACTTTTTCTTAAAACTATTCAAGATGATTTTTTGTTCTATGTACATTCTGCTACGGAAATGCTTAATTCCAACCAGTGACTAGTTCTATTTCCTCTGGTATTTAAGAGCACTAGATTTTACTGGTTTCTACATCTTATTTTCACCCATTTTTCTGCTAGTGTAGCTTTCTTGATATATGAAACCGAATACAATCCTAAAATGAAATAAGGCATTAGGATGCAAAAGACAAAAGCGGTCTCTAATCAAAAGTAAAGAGTGGAAATACCACTATAAAGGTGTCCTCTTATCCATTTAAAGGCCTTTTTTCTACAGTGAGGTTAAGTGTGTAGATTCCCTCATCGAACACCATCTGACGGGCCCAAATGGCATTCAACATTCAAAATGGCTGCACATCTGCCGACCCCAGGTAACACTACCTGAGGCGCTGGGCTGACTCCCTATCCAAAGATCTGGGAAGAAGACCCCCCAACCCGCCAAATACCTGGGGAGATCGTGGCCGCCAATGACCTGGGGAGACCCCTCAATGACACCGTAGATCTTGCGTTTCCCAAGACCGGGGGAGATCTCCTCAATGACCAGGAAAGATCCTGTCCCCCCACCAACCCGGGAGACCTCTCCAATGACCGGGGAAGATTCTGCACTCCCAAAATCAGGGAAATCTCTCCCTCAATGATCAGAAGAAAAATGCTCCTCCCAAATTACCCAGGGAAATCGAATCCACAAAGACCCCGGGAGATTTCCCCCACAAAGACCACGGAAGAAGTCCTTCCCAAATAAGCTGGGAGACTCCAATGATCAGAGATCCCATCTCCCAGTAGCCCAAAAAAATCGCCCTCAAAGCTCCTGGGGCACTAGGACCATAAGACGCGAGCGTTACCTGCTGCCTCAGCCGGGTTCCTCGGCGCTTCCGACCTATTGTTTCTCTCGCACCAAAATGGCTGCAGCCAGGCCGAGCCCCGCCCCCTGCACCTCGCTCCCGGTGCCCCTCGCTATTGGCTCGTCCTAGGAGCTGCGCACGCGGACTGGACAGCCTGAAAGGCGCTGTTGCTAGGGTGCCAGGATTCGCTGCAGCAGCTTCCGGAAAAGGCGGTGACTGGGGGCGGGGCCAGAGAGGGCGGAGCATTGTCCTCCGTCGGGGAGGATGGTCAGGAGGTGTGATGTGCGGTTGGGTGGACAGACTAGCTGCTGGCCGATGGACAGCAGGATACCTGGGAAACAGATGGATTGACCAACAGTCCTGGTTTGTTCAGTACTGAGCGATTTCGCAGGATGCAGGAATTTCAATGCTAACACAGAGACAGTCCACTACAAACTGGGAAGTTGGTGACTCTAGCAGATGGACAGAAGACTGGATGTGAATAGACGGAAAGAGGGACAAAAGAGTGACTGTAGACGGTGGACAAAGAAATGGTTATATATACAGACAGACAGATTATTAGATATGGAAGGGTAGACAGAGAAGTGGCCATAGAGTTTTCTGGGGACTGGTGGATGACCCAGTGCCCAAGCCAGCTCCCACCAAGCTCCACACCACAGGGCTTGTCTGAGGCTCATTTGTCTTGGGCCTGTGTTGGACAGAAGGGCTCTCACCTGACTGAATGTCAGTGTAGCTGTGAAAGGCAAAGGAGAGGGTTAGTGCCACTGAGAGTGGGCAGAGCCTCATACCTGATCTCTGCTCTTTCTGTAAAGAAGGCCAATGTTGCAGCCCTGTGTACTGGGTGTTTGCAAAGGTGTAAATTCACTCATACACTCCTTAATTCAACAAGTATTTATTAAGCACTTACACTCTGTATTGGACATACAGCAGTGAACAAAAAGGGAAAATAAATAAATATCCCTGACCTTGTAACAGTGGACAGGAGAGACTTCCTGTGAGCAGCTCCTCTCACCCTAGCATGTGGTTTCCAGGGCTCCATGTCCACCTGGTTTCCTCCAGTCTCACCAGTTTCTCATCTGTGTGTTTTCTGTCTACACTCACTCTTCCAAAATCTTATCCAGGCTCATGACTTCGAATGCCACCGTGTCAATCACTCCTAAAAGTGTTTGTCCAGTCCAGACCCTTCCTGAGTGGCAGATTCACTAGTCCCACTGTCAACTAAACGTCTGCACTCTGACTTCCAGTCATTGGCATCTCAAACGCAACTTGTGCCACCCTAACGCTGGCTCATCCGCCAAACCTACTTCACCCCACTTCCCCCAAATAGAGTGATAGCACCTCAACCCTTCTTATTGTTCAAGCCAAACACCTCAAAGTACCCCTTGACTACTCTCTTTCCCAGCTATATCCAGTGCACCAGAAAGTTCTGTTGTCCCCATCAGCATCATCTACCCAAAATGAAATCACTTCCTGCCATGTCCATACTCCACTGAGTCCAAACTGCCACCATTTCTCTCGAGGGCAATGTCACAGCTGCCTCCTGGTCTCCTGTTGCCGCCCCTGATGCCTTCAGTCTGTTCTGCACACATCAGCCTGTGAATACATGAGTCAGACCCTCCCAATCCCTGCTCAGAACCGTGGAGTACCTCCTCTCCAAGGAAAAACAGAGACAGCAGGACCCTCCTGATTCCCTATTACCCCTCTGACTGTATCTTCCCGGCCAGCTTTCAGCCTTGCTGCTCAATCTCCCAGTGTTCCTCACACATCACACCCCATGCACTCTCCTCCACAGTGTATGAGCTATGGTTGTTTCCATGCCTGGATTGCACAGATTTCCAAAGGGCTGCACCCCAGTTCTCAGAGCCCCTCATTTCAGACTGTAACCTGCCCCACTCTGCCCCCAGCACTCATGATCACCTTTATCCCCTTATCCTGGCTCTATATGTTTCCGTAGCAGTTACCACCTTCTCAGAATTTTTTATTTTTTGAGACAGAATCTTGCTGTCACCCAGGCTGCAGTGCTATGGCATTGCAACCTCTGCTTCTAGGGTTCAAGCGATTCTCATGCCTCAGCCTCCCAAGTAGCTGGGATTACAGGCGTGCACCTCCACACCCGGCTAATTTTTCTATTTTTCAATAGAGACAGGGTTTCACCATGTTATCCAGGCCAGGCTGGTTTCAAACTCCTGGCCTCAAGTGATCCATACTCCTTGACCTCCCAAAGTACTGGGATAACAGGCGTGAGGCACTGTGCCTGGCCGCTTATTAGCAGTTACCACCTTCTCATACACTTTTTTTATTTTTTGGAGACAGGGTCTAGCCCTGTCACCCAGGCTGGAGCGCAGTGGTTCTATCACGGCTCACTGCAACCTCAAACTCCCAGAATCCCAAGTAGCTAGGACTATGACACCATGCCTGGCTATTTTTTAATTTTTTTTGAGACACAGTTTCACTTTGTCACCCAGGCTGGAGTGCAGTGGTGTGTCTCAACTCACTGCAACCTCCACCTCCTGGGATCAAGTGATTCTCCTGCCTCAGCCTCCCGAGTAGCTGGGTTTATAGGCATGCACCACTACAACTGGGGAATTTTTTTTTTTTTTCTGAGATGGAGTCTCTCTGTCGCCTAGGCTGGAGTACAGTGGCGCAATCTTGGCTCACTGCAACCTCCGCCTCCTGGGTTCAATTGATTCTCTTGCCTCAACCTTCCGAGAAGGTGGGATTACAGGCATGCGCCACCACGCCCAGCTAAGTTTGTATTTTTAGTAGAGACGGGATTTCTCCATGTTGGTCAGGCTGGTCTCAAACTCCTGACCTCAGGTGATCCACCCGCTTTGGCCTCCCAAAGTGCTGGGATTACAGGCATGGGCCACCGCACCTGGCCTATTGTTGTATTTTTAGTAGAGATGAGGCTTCTTTGCCATGTTGGCCAGGCTGGTTTCAAAATCCTGACCTCCAGTGATCCGCCTGCCTCAGCTTCCCAAAGTGCTGGGACTACAGGCAGGAGCCAGCGAGACTGGTCCTCTATTTTTTAAATTTTTAGTAGAGACAAGGCCTTGCTATATTGCCCAGGCTGGTCTCGACCTACTGAGCTCAAGCAATCCCTCTGCTTCAGCCTCCTAAAGTGCTGGGATTACAAGTGTGAGCCACTGCACTCAGCTTCACGCACTTTAAAAGTAAATGCTTATTGGCCGGGCGCGGTGGCTCAAGCCTGTAATCCCAGTACTTTGGGAGGCCGAGGCGGGTGGATCACGAAGTCAGGAGATCGAGACCATCCTGGCTAACATGGTGAAACCCCGTCTCTACTAAAAATACAAAAAACCAGCCGGGCGTGGTGGCGGGCGCCTGTAGTCCCAGCTACTCGGAGGCTGAGGCAGGAGAATGGCGTAAACCCGGGAGGCGGAGCTTGCAGTGAGCCGAGATCGGGCCACTGCACTCCAGCCTGGGTGACACAGCGAGACTCCGTCTAAAAAAAAAAAAAAAAAAAAAAAAAAAAAGTAAATGCTTATTATCCTTATATGGCATTGCCTCGCTTCTCCCACAAGAAAGAGAGGTCTGTGAAGTGAGAGTCGCCCTTTCATTCATGGATGTATCCTGAGAAATTCAAATACCAATTAAGCTCTAGATATACCAGTTGACTGACTGAATAAATTGAGTACCACACGGTGTTAAGTGGTGAGTACTGTGGAGAAAAATAAAATGGGGCAGCTAGAGGTTGGGGCAAGGTGAGAATCCCGCAGGTTAAGGTCAGGCCCAGAAGGCCCCTCACACCAGCAGAATCGCTGGGAAGCCTGGCCCAGTTCCTGTTCCTGTTCCCTGCCTGTGGCTTCAGGACCTACAGTGGCTGCTGAATAAAGGCTCAAAAGGCACCAATCATTTGAAACTGACTTTGCAAAAATTACAACAGAGGAAATTATGACACTGAAAGAGATCAAACCTAACTGACTCCATCTTGCTTCTAACCTTTAAATTGTCCTTGTTCATTCCTGGGCATAGGATGAACTAACCTTGGGAAGGAATTTAGTTTATGATTTGACTCTGAAACAAAATCGATAATAGCCCTTTCCCAAAAGACCCCCTTCTTGCCTGGGGACCAGTCTGCCTTTGTAGGACTAACAAATTAGCTACAAGATTAGAAACTACAGTTTAGTGGGGTCATGCAGCTTTTGGCTGCAAGAGTCTCAACCTCCCCAGACTGCTCCTGGGGATAACAACACTATTGTAAAACCTAAGATCAATGTCTGAGATGTTTTCAGACCCTGCACTCGATGCAGCTGACACCTCCCAGACCAGTAATCTGCCATCCCAGCCAGGTACAGAAGACAGCAAGAAAACCTCACTTTGACACCCCTGTGATTCTATCTCCAACCTGACCAATCAGCACTCCTCACTTCCTGAGCCCCTACCAGCCAAATTATCTTGAAAAACTCTGATCCCTGAATGCTCCAGAGACTGATTTGAGTAATAATAAAACTCTGATCTCCCATACAGCCCGCTGTGCGTGAATTACTCTTTCTCCATTGCAAGTCCCCTGTCTTGATAAATTGGCTCTGTCAAGTCAGTGGGCAAGGTGAACCCGTTGGGCAGTTACACATTCAGGTCCTTAACATATAGACCAGTGCTCTACCCTCTCCCCACCCCATCTCCCATTCCAGTGCTCCTCTGTGTGGGGTATAAGGCTGGGCAAGGCAGAGTCTCTTTGGAGCAGCCTGAGCATTTATTCACTCTTCCATTCCTTTTGCAAGTGCTTATCAAGGTCTGACTTAGATTAGACACCAGGGATGCAGCATGAATAAACACAGTAAGAATTAAAATGATTTATTTGTCCAGAGGTGGATGAGAGGCAACAGACAGTAAAAGAACAAATAACATAATTTTAGGCAGAGTGACTACAATGGAGAAAAGGAACCAAGCAAAAGTGCAGAGTATGGTGTTTACATCTAAAGCAGCAGGAGAGGTAGAGAAGGGGACATCTGAGCTAAGATTAGCCCAAAGGCACTGACTGAGCATGGAAAGATCTAGAGGAAGCCATTTCTGGCAGAAAAGCACAGAAAGTACAAAGACCCCAAGGAAAGAAGAAGTTTGACATTCTGAAGGAATATGAAAAAGCCACTTGGGTCTAATGGAAGAAGTAGCTCAGAACTTAAGGGAAAGATGCACAGAGCAGAAAAGGATGAAGGAATAGACCACAGATCTTGGGGGCAAGTCCAGGAATTCTGATGTGCAGACAGCAGGAGTCCTAAAAGGAGAAAAAGGGACAGCTGAAATGGAGGCATCGGCTAGTCAAATTACAGAAGAAAACTTTCATGACATGAAGAAAACGCAGTGTCGGCCAGGCGCGGTGGCTCACACTTGTCATCCCAGCACTTTGGGACCCTGAGACGGGTAGATTGCTTGAGGTTAGGAGTTTGAGACCAGCCCGGCCAACATGGTGAAACCCTGTCTCCACTAAAAAATACAAAAATTAGCCTGGCGTGGTGGTGCGCACCTGTAGTCCCAGCTATTCTGGAAGCTGAGACAGGAGAATCGCTTGAACCTGGGAGGCAGAGGTTGCAGTGAGCAAAGATCACACCTGTCCCGGCCCGCGGGATCGTCAAAGTAGGCCCTGAAAGAGGGGGTGGGAATTTGGGGAGCAAGAGACACGAGAAATGGAGACAAGACAGTGTCCTGATCAAGTCTCGTTTATTGGCGGCAATACAATGCCTTATATACGTTAGGAGGGGCAGGGGTTGGGCTAAGGCGGTGATGATCTCTCCGCGGTGGGCGTGGCCAGGTAGGTTTCGGTTTCTTCGGTCGGACGTCATGTTGCGCCTGCGCTGTCAGACAGTCTTTTCGCGGGCACGGGAAAAATGGGTGAAGAAGAAGCAGGAAGAGCGCCATCTTTTATGGGATATTAGTATAGGGAAGAAGGTAAATCTAGGGAGGAGGTATAGAGTGGAAATGTATTTAGCTCAGGCACCAATCGTCAATAATTACTCGCTATGGCCGGGGCGCACAGCTCCGGACAGGTCCCCCTTTTTATTATTTTATGGTAAGAAATGACCCCTCGGGAACTGCGCCTGTCTTAGGTTGGGTCAACTTATCCCCACCTTCTAAGTCCGTTATGGGATAAGGCAGCAGCAAAGGCGGCCCTCCTGTCTTAGGCTCTGATGGAGATAGTGTCCTCTTACCCGTCATTGACTGTCCAGTTCAGCTCACAGGGGAGGTGGTCTCATTAAGGCAAATAAGACTCACCGTTTTCAGACATCTCAAGGCGATGATAATGGACCTGTATAGGTTTGGCCTGGAAGGCTTCAATTTGTTGCTTGACGAATGCCATAAGCTTATTAAGAATCATAGGCCCGAGAGTGAGGAGGAGTAGAAGAGTGAGTAAAGGACCAAGAAAAGGCAGGAGATAGGGGAGAAGTCCATCGAGTCCAGTCCACAATGGATTGGCGGCCAGGTCTTTTCTGCGCTTTTCTAGTTCTTCCTGTAAAGTCTTTATTTTATTTCTGACAATTCCGGATTTGTTAGCATAAAAACAACATTTTTCCTGTAGGGCCAAACAGATCCCTCCCTGTTCTGCTGTTAGTAAGTCTAGACCTCTTCTATTTTGGAGAACTACTTCAGCTAATGAGTCTACTTGATCTTGTAGATCTTGTATAGTACTGGATAAGGTTTGTACATCGGAAATTAATTGATTGGATAATTTAGTATATTGGGTTAGTGAGACTCCTAGGCCTGTAGCCCCTGTTGTAAATGCAGTGGTGATTCCTAGTCCAGCCAACAAAGGAATAAATTGTATGGCTCGTTTTGGCCTATATAAAAAATGTTCAATAGCAGGGATGGGAACAGGTTCATCTCCAGGAATGATATCAATATCAGGGAGAAGAGTGGCCAGAACACAAAGCCCTGTCCAATTTGTGGGTAGATAAGTATATGCCATGTTGTTTCCACAGACAAAAACTGAGCCATTCACAGCACACAAAGGGCTGGTGGCGATGATTATGGAGGTGCAGTTGTTGAATACAACGTAACCTAGATCGATTTCTTCAGTGTTATTATATGACGGTGAAAAGAGGCAAGAAGAATTAGAAAACGTCATTGGTTGAACTAAGAGGGGGGAGATAATAGGACAGGAGTTATTGACCAAGGACTCACCCGAGTAATTGACATAGGATAATAAAGGATTAGGTATAGCTAGACGGGTAGGGGGGGCCCGTTTTTAGACAAAGCCAACAATCGTGGGCAAGGCTTGTATTGGACATTTGGAGTAAATTGTAAGTAGCATTAAGGATATCAAAAGTTTGAGCATCGAGCATAAAATTATCTCTAACTTTAGGCAGGGCCAAAGGGTGATATCGAAGTTCAGGATATAGGGCCTTATGAATTTCTTCTAACTTTTTCTGAACAGTTTTAATTCTAGCAGTATCTAATGGACCCCCGCATCAGAGATGTGGATGGGGGCGGTAGTGCTCCAGCAAACAGGCTGTCCTTTTTGGCCATTACAAGGAGATTGTACAAGTTTATTGGTGGATCCTAATACTTGCACGTCATTGGTACCTCCAGTTTGTGTTTTTAGTAACGTGGCCGTATAGTATGTTTTGTTGCCTGATTTACATTGTTGATATGAGGTATAACAGGAGCTATGTATAGAAGACTGGAAAGAGCTACAGGGGCATTCTTGGAGTGGCCCGCTAGGTGAGGTGTCTCTTGGGGTAGACTTACATTTCCATAACTGGTTTGGCATTAGGTAAGCTGTCTTGCCCGAGCAAGTCACTTGGATAATTCTGTCTGACGGAGGTTCAGATACTTGTCCTCCACTGCAGTCACAAGGCTGGCCGTGTTGTTTTCGTATTAGTTCGATTGCTTTACGAGGGTCATCAAAACCTGCGTAGACTGTCACTATGTTATACAAAATGATTGTTTTCCAAAAGAATTTCATGTTAGGCTTCATTTTCTGAAAAACAAAAGAGGAAGAAACTTCTCAGGGAGATTTATCTTCCCTGGATTGACGATGGTTATGATTTATTTGTCTTACTAATCTTTCAGGCAGCCATCTGGCTGCATCATTTTTTTGTGAGAAAATACATACTGAGCCTCTTCCCCAGATTAAAACTGGATCAGGGCCGTGCCATGAATTATCAAGTGGATCTTTCCATTTCACCATTGCAAACTGTTTTTGAGATTCCGGATGCCAGAAACGGTCGGCAGCAGACTTTCCGTGACAGTCCAAATTTAAAAAATTAAGGATAAAGAGGGCATGATTGAGTATGTTTCTGGGGGTACCCCTCACGGGGTACCAGGTCCCCCCTTTTAATTTTTTGATAGCAGTTTTTAATGACAGATGGGCCTTTTCTACTATACCTTGTCTTTGGGGATTGTAGGGAATGCCTGTGGTATGTTTAATTTGGAGAGTATTGCAGAATTGTAAGAAGGTTTTGGCTATGTAACCAGGGCCATTATCTGTCTTGATTTGTTTAGGTATTCTTAAGATGGAAAAGCAATGTAATAAATGAGCTATGACATGTTTGGTGGCTTCTCCTGTTTGGAGAGTTGCAATGATGAACTCACTATAGGTGTCTATGCATACATGAATATATTTTAGTTGACCAAATTCTAAGTGATGTGTAACATCTATTTGCCAAATTTTGTTGGGGATGAGTCCTCGAGGGTTAACTCCTAGATGGGGAACGGGTAAACACGTTATGCAGTTGGCACATTGTTTAACTATTTGTCGAGCTTGTTTTTTGGTAAGTTTGAACATAAGTCTTAAGGTTTGGGCGTTCAAATGATGTAGGGCATGTGCTTTTTGTGCTTGTTGTAAATTGTCTGTAGTGACTGTGGCTATGGTTTTTGTCGCCATGTTAGCTGTTGAATTACCTTGTGCTAAAGGTCCTGGTAATCTTGAATGTGCTCTAATATGTCCAAGGAAAAAGGGAGTAGTCCTTTTTTGAATAAGTTGTTGACATTGTAGAAATAGGTTAGCTGTGTCTGAAATATGTTTAATTTGAGGCACGGTCTCTAAGAGGGGTATTGAATGAGCCAGGTAGGCGCTGTCTGTGTAAATATTAAGTGGCTGACAAGGGAAAGCTGATAATGCTGCAATTATGGCTTGTAATTCGACTAGCTGAGCTGATGTATAAGTGGTTTGAAATTTGACAATTGTACTATTGTAGGTGTAAGCAGCGAGTCCTGTGGAAGACCCATCAGTGAAAATTAGTAATGCGTCATTGAGAGGTTTCTTGCTGGTAATATGAGGAAATACAAACGCATGAAGTTTGCAAAATTGAATGAGTTTGTTAGGTGGGTAATGGTTGTCAATTGTGCCAGTGTAAGAAGCGCAAGCAATTGGCCAGGCTTCTGTATTTTGTAACAGTCAATGGATGTGTGATTGAGTGTAGGGCTGTATAATGGTAGAGGGTTTTATTCCAAAGTATTTTCTACTGTTTTCTCTTCCCAAGATAATTAGATCAGCTATAGCATCATAATAAGGCAATAAAACTCTTTTTGGAGAGGAAGGCAGGTGTACCCACATAATGGGATTGTTTTGCTAGAATAACCGCTGTGTTAAAAATAATGAATATTAATGGCTGAGAATAATCAATACTGGTAACAAATTGTGTTGCGATGGCATTTTCTATCTGTCGAAGTGCCGTTAATGCTTCTTTTGTAATGGACCTGGGGGATTTTGGATTAGAGTCTCCTTTTAAAATATCGAAAAGAGGTTTTAACTCTCCTGTGATAAGTTTTAAATATGGTCGAAGCCAATTTATATCTCCCAGTAATTTTTGGAAATCATTTAAGGTTTTTAAGTGATCACGACGTATGACAGCCTTTTGATTAATGATTTTGGGTCCATTAATTTGAAAACCAAGATAGGTGTATGGATCTTGTAGTTGTACCTTTTCTGGGGCTATTTGTAGTCCGGCTGTTGTTAACTCTTGTTTGAGTTGGGCAAAACACTGTAAGACTTGTTCGCCAATTTCTCCGGCTATTAAAATGTCATCCATATAATGTATAATATATATCTGTGTCCATGTTTTTCTGACTGGCTCTATAGCAGTGGCTACGTATTTTTGACATAAGGTAGGACTATTGGCCATACCTTGAGGTAAGACTCTCCATTGATAACATTTCATTGGCTGCCTAAAATTTGTAGATGGAAGACTAAAGGCAAATCTTTTTTGGTCAGCAGGATGAAGGGGAATTGTAAAAAAGCAGTCTTTTAGGTCAATAATGATTTTAAAATATTTTTGAGGAATCGCAACTGGTGAGGGCAATCCTGGTTGTAAGGCACCCATAAGGACCATAGTAATATTTACTGCTCTTAAATCTTGTAAGAGTCTCTATTTGCTGGACTTTTTCTTAATAACAAAAATAGGTGTATTCCAGGGGGAATTACTTTCTGTAATATGTCTTGCTACTAGTTGTTCCTGCACTAACTGTTGAGCAGCACTTAGCTTGTCATTAAGTAAAGGCCACTGATCAACCCAAACGGGCTCATCTGACTTCCAAGTAATGGGGTCAGCACACCTTTGGGGTGCAGGTATGTCAGTGGCCTGAGCTAAAAATTTCCAAACCCCTTTTTATCAAGTTGTCCTGAGACCGGTATGGGTTGTGAAATACCATTTTCTCTTTTTCCAAGACCCTTGCCAGGGGTGTATCCTTGAGTTAACATTTGTGCAGTGACTATATCATTTGGACTGCACATTATAATTTTCATTTGAGAAAGCAGGTCTCGCCCCCAAAGGTTGACAGGTAGGTGAGGGATGATAAACGGCTTAATGAGACCTGAATTGTTTTCTTTATCTGTCCATGTTAGGTATTTGGAACTTTGTTTAGGATTACTGCTTTGTCCAATTCCTCTCAAGTGAGTTAAAGTCTCCGTAGTGGGCCAATGAGAGGGCCAATCTTCTTGTTTAATGATAGTTACATCGGCCCCTGTGTCTATTAGCCCAGTAAATGCCTTACCATCTAACCATAAGGTTAGAGAGGGTTTTCGATTTGTAATTGGTTGCACCTAATATATATCTGATGATCCAAAACCTTTGGTATTTCTGTTAGAATGTTGGATATTATTATCTGTTTTAACTAAGGGTAGTAGAATTAACTGAGCTATTCTAACTCCTTGAGGGACAGTAATAATGCTATCAATGGCTTTGGCCATGATTTTAATTTCTCCTTCATAATCATTATCGATAACTCCAGGGAGGACTTGTAGACCTTTCATAGTGACACTACTTCTTCCCAAGAGTAGTCCAAAAGTGTTAGGTGGTAAAGGCCCATATACTCTTGTATTTAAGGCTTGCGGACCCATTTCAGGTGTTAGTACTGTGTGGGAGGTGGAACTGAGGTCCAGTCCTGCACTTCCTGGGGTTGCTCTATTAAGTTTTGAAATGGATTGTTGTTGCTGGCTGGAACAAAGCTGACCGCCCCATATGTTTGTTTCGGGGCCTGGGGCTGGCCCCTCACTCCGTTTCCCTGCCGGGGCGATAAGGGATTTCCTTGATTATCAGTTTTAGATTTACATTCGTTTGCCCAGTGTCTTCCTTTCTTACACCTTGGGCAAAGGCCTGGAATTTTTGTCTCTGAATTTTTATTTTGGTTTTCATGGCAATCTTTTGCGAAGTGTCCTCTTTTACCGCATTTAAAACATCCCCCTTTATCTTTGCCTTTGTTAGTGAGGAAGTCTCTTACTGTTTGACCACTAAAGGCGGCAGCCATTGCTAGGCCTTGTTGATATGAGGGCCCAATATCTGAACAAAGGCGAATATATCCTGTTAAATCTGTTTTCTTTCGATAAGGTCTGATTGCCGCTTGGCAAGTGGGGTTGGCGTTTTCATATGCTAACTGTTTAACATAATCTACACCCGTTTCTGCATTTCCAAAGATTCTACCTGCCGTGGTCATAAGTCTATGTACAAAGTCTGAAAATGGCTCATCGGGTCCTTGTTTGACTGCTGTGAGTGAGGCTCCTGGATCTCCTTTAACGGGGAGTTTTCTCCAGGCTTTTGTAGCAGCAGCCTGGATTTGTGAGAACAATCCAGGATCATATTGTATTTGGGCCTCAGTGCCTGCATAGTTGCCTGAACCAGTTAACATATCAAAATCCCAGCTGTTTCCTGCCTGTTGATTTCTTTTAGCTGTGTCTCTACAATTTTCAAAAAACTCTGACTTCCAAATTAGTGATCTCCCCCAGAAAGAACTGCTCTTACTAAGGTATTCCAGTCTGTAGGGGTGAGCCAATTATCGGCTACAGATTCCACTATAGCAAGAGTATATGGAGCAGTAGCCCCATACTGAGAGGCAGCAGTTTTTAACTCTTTTATGATAGTAAAATCAAATCCAGTATGATGTCTCCAAGCCTGTCCTTGCCCATCTGTGGTTTCAGTGACCGGAAAAACGTCTTTGGGGGAGGAGTCTTCTCTATGTCGACTAGCAACTAACCCCCCTCTTGGAACATGTTGTCCAGGCCGCTGAGGTGGGCGGAGGGAACCCTCCATAACATCTGAGTTAGGTATTTTCTCATTTCCTGTTTTTAGTTTTTGGAGCCTAATTATCAATGATTGATGTAACTCTTCAAGTTTAATTTGTTCTTCTAGCTGAGCTATCTTTTGTTTTAATTCTTTTTTGGGATCTATTGCTGCCATAACAATGGGCGCAGAAGCCTCATTATGTGTCTTATTATATGGGGGCGGGCATGTAGTAAAGGGAGGCAAATCAGGGTTATGATATTTAGCCGCCTCTTCCTCTAAATCATCCCAATTTATGTCTGATTGTTCAAGCTTATTAGTCTCTTCCTCTTTTTGAAGTGTTTGTAAAACTGGGTATTTTTTTGTTTTATTTTTGTGTAGCATTTCGTTATCTGTTACTGAAGGGGCCTTGATTTCCTCATTATCACTTTCAAGGGAAATAAGATCCTCCTCCGTATCTTGCGGAGGCTTTGTGAGGTTAGAACGGGAGCTAACCTTTAGAATATGTTCTGTCTGAGTGACCGCAGCCATGACTTGTGGATCGACCTCCTTTTTATCTATTAACTCTTTAATGAGATTCCAATAAGAGAAGGCGGTCACAGGAATTTTTTCTGGCCCAAAAGTATTATAATAGTCTTGAAAGCAATCCCCTACTCTACGCCATCTTTTAATATCAATAGTTCCTTCTTGCGGAAACCAAGGGCAAGTATCCTTTACAAAATCAAAGAATTGAAACAAATCATTACCTTTAACCTTTACTCCTCGTATCTTTAAAGCCTCTTTTAATTGTCCTACATAGATTTGATGTTGACTTAATTCTTGTCCCATTTCGGACGCGTCACTTACCTTTGATTCTGACGCGGCAGGTTCCCGCGGTGATCGGAGGAGTTTAATTCCTTTTGTCTTTGTTAACGGTCGACCGTTCTTTCGCGTCCTCTTCCTCACAGAGTCCCTCATTTTCAGGCCCCACGTTGGGCGCCACGTGTCCCGGCCCACGGGATCGTCAAAGTAGGCCCTGAAAGAGGGGGTGGGAATTTGGGGAGCAAGAGACACGAGAAATGGAGACAAGACAGTGTCCTGATCAAGTCTCGTTTATTGGCGGCAATACAATGCCTTATATACGTTAGGAGGGGCAGGGGTTGGGCTAAGGCGGTGATGATCTCTCCGCGGTGGGCGTGGCCAGGTAGGTTTCAGTTTCTTCGGTCGGACGTCATGTTGCGCCTGCGCTGTCAGACAGTCTTTTCGCGGGCGCGGGAAAAATGGGTGAAGAAGAAGCAGGAAGAGCACCATCTTTTATGGGATATTAGTATAGGGAAAAAGGTAAATCTAGGGAGGAGGTATAGAGTGAAAATGTATTTAGCTCAGGCACCAATCGTCAATAATTACTCGCTATGGCCGGGGCGCATAGCTCCGGACAACACCACTGCACTACAGCCTGGGTGACAGAGCGAGACTCCCTTTCAAAAAAAAAACGCTGTGTGTAGACGGGAGGAACTGATCACATTCCCAAGAAGGATGAAAGAGAAAGACTACAGTAAAATTCTTAAACTCCAAGGAGAAAGAGACCATTATACAAGGTTCTAGATAGATAAAACAAATTACATATCAAGGAAGAAGGGCCAGCTGGCCTCAAACTCTTCCCCATAACACAGGTGCACTATCGGCCCACCTAGGCCCAGCTAAAGGACAGTTGTCATGCCTGGAGAGAAACAATAACCATAAATGGAATGAGGAAAAAATAGTAGAATGTCCAAATTACCAGGGGGAAACATTAAATGAATGACAGTTTAATCAAAGAGAGCAAGAGAAAGAGGAAAATATTAGGTTGACCCTATGAAACTGCTAATACTCAACTGTTTTAACCTACAAAAACAGTAGTTTCATATAGGTCAACTGAATAAAAATATAAAACTGCAATGTAAAAAATAACCTAGGCCGGGTACAGTGGCTCACGCCTGTAAGCCCAACACTTTGGGAGGCTGAGGCAGGCAGATTATGAGGTCAGGAGATCGAGACCATCCTGGCTAACATGGTGAAACCCCTTCTCTACTAAAAAAATACAAAAAAATTTGCTGGGCGTGGTGGCGGGCACCTGTAATCCCAGGTACTCAGGAGGTTGAGGCAGGAGAATAGCTTGAACCCGGGAGGCGGAGCTTGCAGTGAGCCGAGATAGCGCCACTGCACTCCATCCTGGGCGACAGAGTGAGACTCCATCTCAAAAACATAATAATAATAATAGTAATAATAATAATAAATCTAAATTATGGGACTGGGCACTATGGCTCTCACCTTTAATCCCAGCTACTCTGAAGGCTGAGGCAGGAGAACTGCTTGAGCCCAGGACTTGAAGTCCAGCCTGGGCAACATAGTGAGATCCTATATCTTAAAAAAAAAAAAAGAATTTATGGAATGAGCAAAACTAAACATCTTTATCACAGTAAATAAATCCTGAACTCCCTTTAAAGACACAGAGACTGGACTAGAGAAACAAAACCCAGCCACATGCTATTTGTAGGATATTTGAGACCACATGAATAGAAAAGGCTGAAAAATAAAGGAGTGGGCAGAGAGATCAGGCCAGCACAAACTAGAGGAGAACAGGAGTACACATGAGAAAAGGTAGGAGTTAAGGTGACAGGCATTGAGCAAAATAAACAGGGCCACTATCTAACACAGAAAGAGACAATTTATGAAACAGACATGGCCGGGCACTGTGGCTCACATCTGTAATCTCAGCACTTTGAGAGGCCAAGGCGGGCAGATCACTTGAGACAAGGAGTTAAAGACCAGCCTGGCCAACATGGCGAAACCCCATCTCTACCAAAAATAAAAAAATTAGCCGAGCGTGGTGGTGCATGCCTATAGTCCTAGCTACTTGGGAGGCTGAGGCACGAGAATCGCTTGAACCCAGGAGGCGGAGGTTGCAGTGAGCTGAGATCATGCCACTGCACTCCTAGGTGACAGAGCAAGACTCTGTCTCCAAAAAAAAAAAAAAAAAAAAAGAAAAGAAAAAAGAAACAGACATAAACTATACATAAACGATATAATAATAAGTTCAGGTACACCAGATATGCAAAACATTTTTTAAAAACAGGAACTAGACAGGGATGATGGCAACACTATTATAACACATTGCCTTAGAATTCTAGCAAATATTTCCAAAGTATTTGGCTTTGGAGGAAAGAAAAGAGTCCTAACGAATATAATAAGAAAAGAAAATGGCATGCTATAAATATTGGAGAGAAAGACATTAAACTATCTCTTTTTTTTTTTTTTTTTTTTTTTTTTTTTTTTTGAGACGGAGTGTCACTCTGTCGCCCGGGCTGGAGTGCAGTGGCCGGATCTCAGCTCACTGCAAGCTCCGCCTCCCGGGTTTACGCCATTCTCCTGCCTCAGCCTCCCAAGTAACTGGGACTACAGGCGCCCGCCACCTCGCCCGGCTAGTGTTTTGTATTTTTTAGTAGAGACGGGGTTTCACCGTGTTAGCCAGGATGGTCTCGATCTCCTGACCTCATGATCCGCACGTCTCGGCCTCCCAAAGTGCTGGGATTACAGGCTTGAGCCACCTCGCCCGGCCAAACTATCTCTTCAGTTAATGCCATGATTGCAAATCTAGAAAATCCAAAGGACTTTCTTGAAAATTATTGCAATTAATAAGATAAAATGTTAAGGTGATAAATACAAGAAAAACACATGAAAAATAATAGGATTTGCTACAAATTGGCCCCTAGAAATGAATAAAAATGAGAAAAATATTTAATTTACAAATATTTAACTAAGAACAAAAATATAAAATATTGTTTTTGTTTTTGAGACAGAGTCTCGCTCTGTCACCCAGACTGGAGTGCAGTGGCATGATCTCAGCTCACTGCAACCTCCTCCTCCCAAGTTCAACTGATTCTCCTGCCTCAGCTTCTTGAGTAGCTGGGACTACAGGTGTGCACCACCACACTGGGCTAACTTTTGTATTTTATATAAAGACAGGGTTTCACCATGTTGGTTAGGCTGGTCTTGAACTCCGACCTCAGGTGATACACCCACCTCAGTCTCCCAAAGTGGTGGGATTACAGGCGTGAGCCACAGTGCCTGGCCGAATGTTCTTTTACATGTCTTTTGGTGGACACACCATTTGTTTCTGTTGCATATAACTCAGGCTATTTGGATCCTTCCACCATCATCCTTGACGTGTTGGATTCTGTCCTCAGGCTTATGGCCCTTGCTTTGAAAGATAGCTGCATCCTTTCCAAACATCATATCAGTATTCAAAGTAGGAGGTAGGCTGGCCCCAGCCACATCTATCCCCTTTATGAGGTAAGCAAATGCTTTCCCAGAAGCCCCAGCAGACTTCCATTTATTGTTCACTGACCAATGACTCAGACTTCTCAGGCTCACAAGGAGGCTGAGAAGTCAGAGAACAGGTCAGGATTTGTCCATTACTTGGGACTGGACACTTACCCTCCTGGACAAAATCAAGATTTGTTAGCAAAGAAGGAGAAAAGGGTATTAAGAGGCAATGGAAAGAACCTCACAACATGAAAAGATGTTGAAACTCATCAGAAGGCAAGGAATGGACATCAAAGTAAGCAGTGTAGCAATGACAAAACTATGGAGAGAATAGGACTTCATCAGGGTGAAAGTAGTGGAGTGTACCTTGCCACTGAAGATCTTTTTTTTTTTTTTTTTTTTTTTTTTTTTGAGACGGAGTCTCGCTCTGTCACCCAGGCTGGAGTGCAGTGGCTGGATCTCAGCTCACTGCAAGCTCCGCCTCCCGGGTTCACACCATTCTCCTGCCTCAGCCTCCCGAGAAGCTGGGACTACAGGCGCCTGCCACCTCGCCCGGCTAAGTTTTTGTATTTTTAGTAGAGACGGGGTTTCACTGTGTTAGCCAGGATGGTCTTGATCTCCTGACCTCGTGATCCGCCCGTCTCGGCCTCCCAAAGTGCTGGGATTACAGGCTTGAGCCACCGCGCCCGGCCGCCACCGAAGATCTTTTATTTACTTCAAGAGAGACTTAAGGTGGTTTGAGATAAAACCAGGAGGTATCAGTTATGATGGTTTGGAGGAAAAGAGTAAACCGGCAGTGTAAACAAGGGCAGGGCATTTGTGAGTAGTTGAGAATGGAGAATAGGAGTATGACTAGACAGAATATAGTAGGGATGACAGGTTTTTGGGGCACAGTCCAAGTAGTGGGGGTGACTACGTAGAGCCCTGTTGCAAAAAGTAGGGTAAGGATGAATAGACTTGATAGAATGAAGGGATGTATTAGGCTCATAAAAGTTATTACTGTTTTTCAGAAATGTGAATGAGTTTAAGGGAAGTAGGGGAGAGTACTTGCGAATTCCAGGAGGAAGCAGAGCGATCAGGCTGGCTGTCCGATGGACACAGCTTTATTCTGGAATGGTGAACCCAATGAGGAGGGTCCTGCAGGCAGACGGCAGTTGGGGTACTACAGATGGCTAAGTAGGGTCCAGTCCATCAAGGTTGTAGAGTTTGAGGGGTCAGAATTTTAATAAGAACTGATCGTCTAGCTAGGGTGTCTTTATATGGCGGGGAATCTGCAGTAGGCAAGAGAAGCAGCCTGGTGAATTTCCTGTCTAGACTGCTTGAGGACTGGAAGATAGTTGTCTAGAGGGCTGGTGTGTGGGACGAGGCTGGGGCTGAGCAAGAAAGTACATCCATATAACAGTTTAAATGGACTGTACCCAGTAGCATCTCGAGAACAGTCTCTAATTCTGAGAAGGGCAAGAGGTAAAAGTACAGCCCAGTCCTTTTTAAGTTGGAGGATAAGCTTAGTGAGATGTGTCTTTAAAATACCATTAGTTTGGCCAGGCGCAGTGGCTCACGCCACTTTGGGAGGCTGAGGCGGGCAGATCACAAGGTCAGGAGATCGAGAGCATCCTGGCTAACATGGTGAAACCCCATCTGTACTAAAAAAAAAATAGAAAAAATTAACCAGGCATGGTGGCAAGTGCTTGTAGTCACAGCTACTAGGGAGGCTGAGGCAGGAGAATGGCGTGAACTCAGGAGGCAGAGCTTGCAGTTGCACCGAGATCGGGCCACTGCACTCCAGCCTGGGTGACAGAGCAAGACTCTGTCTCAAAAAAAAAAAAAAAAAAAAAAAAAACACCCATATATATATATATATGTATATAATTATATATATATAATTAGTCCATTCTACCTTTCCTGAACATTGAGGATGCTAAGGGGTATGAAGGTTTTGCTGAATATCAAGAGTCTGATAAACTGCTTGGGTGATTTGACTAATAAAGGCCAGTCCATTATCGGACTGTATAGAGATGGAAAGGCCAAACTGAGGAATCATGTCTGACAGAAGGGAAGAAATGACCACGGTGGCCTTTTCAGACCCTGTGGGAAAGGCCTCTACCCATCCAGTGGAAGTGTCTACCCAGACCAAGAGGTATTTTAGTTTTTCGACTTGGGGCATGTGAGTAAAGTCAATTTGCCAGTCCTGGGCAGGGAAATGCAGGGGCAAATTCCCGAGCTTGATATGTAGGGAAGGGAGAGGCCTGAACAATCCCTCAGGAGTAGTAGAACAGGAGATGGAACACTGAGAAGTGATTTTTTTTTGAGGATAGATTTCCACAATAGAAATGAAATGAGAGGTTTTAAGAGGCGGGCTAGAGCCAGGTGCAGTGGCTCATGCCTGTAATCCTGCACTTTGGGAGGCTGAGGTGGGTGGATCACAAGGTCAGGGAACATCTTGGCTAACATGGTGAAACCCTGTCTCTACTAAAAACACACAAAAAATTAGTTGGGCATGGTGGCGGGCACCTGTGGTCCCAGCTACTGGGGAGGCTGAGGCAGGAGAATGGCATGAACCCAGGAGGCAGAGCTTGCAGTGAGCCGAGATCACCCCACTGCACTCCAGCCTGGGCGACAGAGCGAGACTCTAGAGGTGGGCTAGCGGCTTGTAACCTACATGGAAGAGGTTATGAAATGACGAGAGAAGAGAATCGGCCTGTGAGGCTGGAAGGAGATATTTTTCTTGGTCTAAGAACCATTTGCCTTGTGTGGGAAGAGATTGTTAGGTGAAAGTTTTAGTGGGAGAGTAGGCGGGAGTGACCAATGAGAAGGAGAAAAACTGACTATGAAGGACAGAAGTTAGAATGCTAGCTGCTTGTTTAGCTGTCTTATCAGCATAATTGTTGCCTTGAGCGATGGGATCTGATGCCTTTTGATGGCCCTTGCAGTGAATGACTCTGTGGAAGTAAAGTGGCCTTGAGAAGAGTTTTTATTAAAGAGGCATTAATGATGGAGGACCCTTGCATAGTAAGGAAACCTCTTTCAGCTCATATAACAGCATGTTAGTGCAGAATATGGAGGGCATATTTAGAGTCAGTAAAAATATTGACACGTAGTCCTTTTGTAAGAATGAGTGCCCGAATTAAGGCAATGAGTTTGGCTTGCTGAGAGGTAGTGGAGGGGGGCAGAGCAGTAGCCTCAATGATAGATGTGGAAGATACTATAGCATAGCCTGCCTTTGCTGGTGAGTGGTGATTAGGCCTGGTGAAACTGCCATCAATAAACCAAGTATGATCAGGGTGAGGAACAGGAAAGAAGGAAATATGGGGAAATGGAGTGAATGTCAGGTGGATCAGAGAGATACAGTCACGGGGATCAGGGGTGGTATCTGGAATAATGTAGGAGGCCAGATTGAAGTCTGGGCCAGGAACAATGGTAATTGTGGGAGACTCAACAAAGAGTGAGTATAGCTGAAGGAGCTGAGGAGCAGAAAGTATATGCATCAGGTGTGAGGAATAAAATAGATTTTGGAAGTTATGAGAACTGTAGAGAGTGAGTTGAGCATAGTTTGTGATTTTGAGGGCCTGTAGAACTATTAGGGTGGCAGCAGCCACTGCACAGAGGCATGATGGCCAGCCTAAAACAGTAAGGTCAAGTTGTTTGGACAAAAAGGCTGCAGGGCATGGTCCCAGTCCTTGTGTAAGAATTTTGACTGTACAGCCCTGCACTTTGGCTGTGTGTAATGAAAAGGGTTGGGATGAGTCAGGGAGAGCTAGTGTGGAAGCAGTCTCTAGCACTGTCTTTAAGTAATGGGAAGGGGAGTGGGGAAAGGATTTAGGATCTATGGGGTCAGCTAGGTTTTTCTTTGTGAGTTTATATAATGGTTTGGCAAGAACAGCAAAACCAGGTGTCCAAAGGTGAAACTATCCAACCATGCCCAGAAAGGAAAGGAGTTGTTGTTTTCTAGAAGGGGTTGGGGTTTGGGAGATTAGCCAGACACAATCAGCAGGGAGAGCATGTGTGGTTTTTTTTTTGGTTTGTTTTTTTTTTTTTTGAGACGGAGTCTCGCTCTGTCGCCCAGGCTGGAGTGCAGTGGCCGGATCTCAGCTCACTGCAAGCTCTGCCTCCCGGGTTTCTGCCATTCTCCTGCCTCAGCCTCCCGAGTAGCTGGGACTACAGGCACCCACCACCTCGCCTGGCTAGTTTTTTGTATTTTTTAGTAGAGACGGGGTTTCACCATGTTAGCCAGGATGGTTTCGATCTCCTGACCTCGTGATCTGCCCGTCTCGGCCTCCCAAAGTGCTGGGATTACAGGCTTGAGCCACCGTGCCCAGCCACACATGTGTTTTTATGAAGAATTATGCCGAGATAGGTAATGAGTGAGGAAGAAATTTAGGCTTGACTGAAGTAATGGGGGCTGTCCCTGAAGCCTTGCGGCAGTACAGCCCAGGTAAGTTGCTGAGGCTGATGGGTGTCAGGGTCAGTCCAGGTAAAAGCAAAGAGGACCTGGGATGAGGGGTGCAGGGGAATACTGAAAAAGCATTTTTAAGATCAAGAATGGAATGGTGGGTTGTGGAGTAAAGTATCGAGGACAAAAGAGTGTATGGGTTGGGCACCACAGGGTGGATAGGCAAAACAATTTGGGTGATAAGGTGCAGATCCTGAACTAACCTGTAAGACTTGTCTGGTTTTTGGACAGGTAAAATGGGGGAATTGTAAGGAGAGTGTATAGGCTTTGGAAGCCTATGCTGTAGCAGGCAAGTGATAACAGGCTTTAACCTTTTTAAAGCCTGCTGTGAGATGGGATATTGGTGTTGAGTGGGGTAAGAGCGATTAGGTTGTTTTTTTTTTTTTTTTTTTTTTTTTTTTTTTTTTGAGATGGAGTCTCACTCTGTCACTCAGGCTGGAGTACAGTGGCATGATCTTGGCTCACTGCAAGCTCCGCCTCCTGGGTTCATGCCATTCTCCTGCCTCAGCCTCCTGAGTAGCTGGGACTACAAGTGCCTGCCACCACGCCCAGCTAAGTTTTTGTATTTTTAGTAGAGATGGGGTTTCACCGTGTTAGCCAGGATGCTCTCGATCTCCTGACCTCATGATCCGCCTGCCTCGGCCTCCCAAAGTGCTGGGATTACAGGTGTGAGCCACTGCACCAGGCCGAGTGATTAGGTTTTAATGGGATGATAAGGAGTGTGTGATTGGTCATCAAGGTAGGAATAGAGGTATCTTATACTTGCGGATTAAGGTAGGGAGACACAACGGGAGAATGTGAAGGAGGCTTTGAACTGGGGAAAAGGGCAGCAATGAGGTGTGGCTATAGCCCAGGAATAGTCAGAGAAGTAGATAATTTAGTTAGAATGTCTTGACATAATAAGGGTACTGGATAGGTGGGAATAACTAAAAAGGAGTGCATAAAAGAATGTTGTTCAAGTTGGCACCACAGTGGTGGAGTTTTAAGGGGTTTTGAAGCTTGGCCGTCAATACCCACAACAGTTATGGGGGCAAGGGAAACAGGCCCTTGAAAAGAAGGTAATGTGGAGTGGGTAGCCCCCATATCAATTAAACAGGGGATGGACTTACCCTCCACTGTGAGAGTTACCCAAAGCTCGGCATCCGTGATTGTCCAGGGGGTTTCTGAAGCGATTGGGCAGTGTCAGTTTTCAGCCACGAAGTCAAGCAGATCTGGGAAGGAGTCAGTCAGAGAGCCTTGGGCCAGAGCTTTAGCGGCTCTAGGAGTGGCTGCCAGGCAAGCTGGGCAGTCTGATTTCCAGTGGGTCCCTGCACAGATGGGACACAGCTTGGGAGTAATCCCAGGCTGTGGGCACTCCTTGGCGCAGTGGCCAGATTTCTGGCATTTGAAGCAAGATCCTGATGGAGGAGGTCCTGTAGGAATGCCTGACCACTGTAGCTTAGGTGTTTTGAAGTTCTTATGTGCTGGAGGTGCAGCTGGATTTTGTCTCACAGCAGAGGCAAGTAATTGTACCTCAGAAATGTGTTGCTGTCTGGCTGCCTCCTCTCTATTACTGTACACCTTGAAGGCAAGGTTGGTTAATTCCTGTTGTGGGGTTTGAGGGCTGGATTCCAATTTTTGAAGCTTTTTTTTTTTAATGTCAGGAGCTGACTGTGTGATAAAATACTGAGAATGAGACAGCCTTCTGACCCTTCAGGATCTAGGGCTGTAAAGCATCTCAGGGTTGCTGCCAAATGAGCCATGAACTGGGCTGGGTTTTTGTGTTTACCTTGGGTAGTTTTTTTTAAGTTTATCATATTAACAGCTTTGTATGCTGCCTTTTTAAGCCCTTCAACTAGGCAGGAAACCATGGAATCTTGCCTAGCTATACCTGGGGAATCTGCCTGATAGTTTCATTGGAGATTCTCTCGGGGAACTGCTCTAATGCCTTCTTGGAGGTCTGGCTCATGAAGCCGGTAGTTGTCAGCATGAGACTGGGCTAGAGAAAAAACTCTTTCCCGTCCATCTGGGGAGAGGATAGAAGTTAGGATGACATTTAAGTCACTCCAGGTTAAATTGTAGGACAGAGTTAGATATCAGAATTCCTGTATATATTTAGTGAGATCTGATGAGAAAGAGCCTAGATGCTGGCTGATTTGGGAAAGGTCTGATAGAGAAAAAGGCACATGTAACCTGACTATACCTTCAGCTCCAGCCTCCTCTCTAAGAGGAAATTGTTGGGCAGGTGTGGAAGAGCTAGTCACAGAACGAAACTGTAAGCCAGACCAAGTATGAGGAGGGGAGGTGATAGAAAGGTTGTAGGGTGGAGGAGCGGAGGCTTAGGAAGAATTGGAGCCTGATTCAGCCTGGCGAAGAGAGACCTGAAGAGGAGCAGTTTGGGGAGGAGGGGAGAGGTCAGATGGGTTGGTAGAAAAGGAAGATTGAAAGGACTCAAGAGCTTGGGGTGGAGACTGAAGGAACAGACAGGAGAGAAAGAAGGAAGATTTGGGACAAGTCACATTGGGAGCAGAAACTAGGGAGGGAACGAAGTGTGAAAAATGCCTAGCCGGGCGCGGTGGCTCAAGCCTGTAATCCCAGCACTTTGGGAGGCCGAGATGGGCGGGTCACGAGGTCAGGAGATCGAGACCATCCTGGCTAACACGGTGAAACCCCATCTCTACTAAAAAATACAAAAAAACTAGCCGGGCGAGGTGGCGGGCGCCTGTAGTCCCAGCTACTCGGGAGGCTGAGGCAGGAGAATGGCGTAAACCCGGGAGGCAGAGCTTGCAGTGAGCTGAGATCCGGCCACTGCACTCCAGCCTGGGCGACAGAGCGAGACTCCGTCTCCCAAAAAAAAAAAAAAAAAAAAAAAAATGCCTGGATGTAAGGCACCTCAGAGCATTTGCCCATTTTTTGACAAAAATTATCTAGATGTTGTAGGATGGAGAAATCAAAAGTGCCATTTTTTTGGCCATTTAGAGCCATTATCAAGTTTGTATTGGGGCCAAGTTGTGTTGCAGAAGAAAATAAGACACTTAGGTTTTAGGTCAGGCGAGAGTTGAAGAGGTTTTAAGTTCTTGAGAACACAGGCTAAGGGGGAAGAAGGAGGAATGGAGGGTGGAAGGTTGACCATAGTGAAGGAGGCAAGCCTAGAGAAAAGAGAGGGTAGAGACACTTGGGGTGGGGGGTGACGGGTGGTACTTGCCACCCAGAGGAGGTGGTACTTGCCACTATGGTGAAGGATCAAGGCTGGCATCCCCACGGTGATCAGACACCTCTGAAATGTGGGTGAATAATCAGGCAGGCATCCCCATGGTGATTAGACACCCAGGGAAGACTGTCTTCCCAAATCCTTGACCAGCGCCGGAGTTTTGGGTTCACAGATAAAACACATCTCCTCTGTCTCTACCAGAAAAGAAAAGGAACTGAAATTGAGGGAAGGGAGAGATTGAAGGGTGGTGCAGAAATTGAAAGGAGAAAGAAGTTGAGGAATAGTGAGAGAGGTTGGAGAAGAGGGTAAAAAGAGGCCACTTACCCGATTTAAAATTGGTGAGATGTTCCTTGGGCTGGTTGGTCTGAGGACTGGAGGTCATAGGTGGATCCTTCTCATGGAGCAAAGAGCAGAAGGACAGGGGATTGATCTCCCAAGGAAGGTCCCCTGATCTGAGTCATGGCACCAAAATGTCACACGTGTCCATGTGAAGAGACCACCAACAGGCTTTGTGTGAGCAACAAGGCTATTTATTCACTTGGGTGCAAGTGGGCTGAGTCTGAGAAAGGAGTCAGCAAAAGGAGTTAGGGATGGGGCAGTTTTATAGGACTGGGGTAAGCAGTGGAAAGTTACAGTTAAAGGGGGTTTTTCTCTTGCAGGCAGGGGCAGGGGTCACAAGGTGCATGGTGGGGAGATCATAAGACTCATTGTCCAGAAGAAGAATGTCACGAGGTTGATCGATCAGTTGGGGCAGGGCAGGAACAAGTCATAATGGAATGTCTTAAGGTTGGTTAATCAGTTAAGACAGGAGCTGGAGGCCAGGCGCAGTGGCTCACACCTGTAATCCCAGCACTTTGGGAGGCCAAGGTGGACGGATCACGAGGTCAGGAGATCGAGACCATCCTTGCTAACATGGTGAAACCCTGTCTCTACTAAAAATGCAAAAAATTAGCTGGGTGTGGTGGCGGGCGCCTGTAGTCCCAGATACTCGGGAGGCTGAGGCAGGAGAATGGCATGAACCCAGGAGGCTGAGCTTGCAGTGAGCTGAGGTCCTGCCACGGCACTCCAGCCTGGGTGACAGAGCGAGACTCTGTCTCAAAAAAAAAAAAAGGCAGGAGCTGGCTGTTTCAATTCTTTTGTACTTTTTTTGGTTGCCTCAGGCCATCTGGATGTATATGTGCAGGTTGGGGCTCAGAGGAGTGACACCCAGGAGGTGGATGTTGCAGTGAGCCGAGATTGCACCACTGCACTCCAGCCTGGGCGACAGAGTGAGACTGTCTAAAAAAAAAAAAAAAAAAAAAAAAAAAATGAGTAACAGGGCCGGGTGTGGTGCTCACGCCTGTAATCCCAGCACTTTGGGAGGCTGAGGCGGCCAGATCACCTGAGGTCGGGACTTTGAGACCAGCCTGACCAAAATGGAGAAACCCCGTTTCTACTAAAAATACAAAATTAGCCGGGCACGGTGGTGCATGCCTGTAATCCCAGCTACGCAGGAGGCTGAGGCAGGAGAATTGCTTGAACCCAGTTGTGGTGACCCAAGATCGTGCCATTGCACTTCAGCCTGAACAACAAGAGCGAAACTCCATCTCCAAAAAAAAAAAGGCCGGGCACGGTGGCTCACGCCTGTAATCCCAGCACTTTGGGAGGCCGAGGCAAGTGTATCACAAGGTCAGGAGATCAAGACCATCCTGGATAACATGGTGAAACCCTGTCTCTACTAAAACTACAAAAAAAAAAAAAGAAAAAAGAAAAAAGAAAAAAAAATTAGCCAGGTGTGGTGGTAGGCACCTGTAAGTCTCAGCTACAGTGAGCCCAGATTGTGCCACTGCATTCCAGTCTGGGCAACAGAGCAAGACTCCATCTCAAAAAAAAAAAAAAAAGAGTAATAGGCCAGGCACAGTGGCTCACGTCTGTAATCCCAGCACTTTAAGAGGCTGAGGTGGGCAGATCACTTGAGGTCAGGGGTTTGAGACCAGCCTGGCCGATGTGGTGAAACCCTGTCTCTACTAAAAATACAAAAATTAGCCAGGTGTGGTAGCACACTCCTTTAATCCCAGCTACTCAGGAGGCTGAGGCAGGAGAATTGCTTAAACTTGGGAGAGGAGGTTGCAATGAGCCAAGATCACACCACTGTACTCTAGCCTGGGTGACAGAGCAAGACTCTATCTCAAAAAACAAAAGAATAACAGTTGCCAGGCATGGTGGCTAATGCCTATAATCTCAGCATTTTGGGAGGCCAAGGCGGGTGGATCACTAGGCCTGGAGTTTGACTGCAGCCTGGCCAACATGGCAAAACCCTGGCTTTACTAAAAATTACAGCCGGGCATGGTGGCTCACACCTGTAATCCCAACTCTTAGGGAGGCAGAGGCAGGGGGATAGCTTGAGCCCAGGAGTTCAAGACTTGCCTGGGCAATATAGCGAGACCCCATTCTTCACATAAAGGGGGGCGGGGAAACAGTGTAAAAAATACAAAAATTGGCCAGGCACAGTGGCTTATGCCAGTACTTTGGGTGGATCATAAGGTCAGGAGTTCAAGACCAGCCTGGTCAACATAGTGAAACACTGTCTCTACTAAAAATACAAAAAATTAGCCAGGTGTGGTGGCAGGCGCCTGTAATACCAGCTACTTGGGAGGCCGCAGCAGGAGAATTGCTTGAATCCAGGAGATGGAGGTTGCACTGAGTGGAGATCGCACCACTGCACTCCAGCCTGGGTGACAGTGCATGACTCCACCTCAAAAGAAAAAAAAAAAAAAAAACAGGTGGTGTGGTGGCACATGCCTGAAATCTCGGCTACTGGACTGAGGCACAAGAATTGCTTGAACCCAGGAGGCAGAGGTTGCAGTGAGCCAAGATCACACCACTCCACTCCAGCCTGGGTGACAGAGCAAGACTGTCTTTCTCTCTCTCTTTCTCTCTCTCTCTCTATATATGTACATACGTATGTACATATGTACATATATACATATATGTACACACATATATATATGACATAATATATAAGTCGTTTTATTACCAACAGACTAGCAAAAATCAAAAACAGCTGCACCAGGCTGGGCGCAGTGGCTTACGCCTGTAATCCCAGCGCTTTGGGAGGCTGAGGCGGGTGGATTGCCTGAGGTCAGGAGTTCATGACAAGCCTGGCCAACATGGTGAAACCCCGTCTCTACTAAAACTACGAAAATTAGCCGAGTGTGGTGGTGTATGCCTGTAGTCCCAGCTACTTGGGAGGCTGAGGCAGGAGAATTGCTTCAACCTGGGAGGTGGAGGTTATAATGAGCCGAGATCGCACCACTGCCCTCCAGCCTGGGTGACAGAGCAAGACTCTGTCTCGAAAAAATAAAATAAAATAAAATAAAAAATAAAAAGCTGCACCAACTCTTGCTTTCAGGAATGTGAGAAAAAGGATGCTTCGGCCGGGCGCGGTGGCTCAAGCCTATAATCCCAGCACTTTGGGAGGCCGAGACGGGCGGATCACGAGGTCAGGAGATCAAGACCATCCTGGCTAACACGGTGAAACCCCGTCTCTACTAAAAAATACAAAAAACTAGCCGGGCGAGGTGGCGGGCGCCTGTAGTCCCAGCTACTCGGGAGGCTGAGGCAGGAGAATGGCGTGAACCTGGGAGGCGGAGCTTGCAGTGAGCCGAGATCCGGCCACTGCACTCCAGCCTGGGCGACAGAGCAAGACTCCGTCTCAAAAAAAAAAAAAAAAAAGAAAAGAAAAAGGATGCTTCCAAACACTGTTGATAGAGGTAAGATTGGCTACAGCCTTTTTGGAAAGCAATTTGGCAAACTCCAGTAAAATAAAAATGCATATACTTCAGGGTCCTATAATTCCAATCTTGGGACTCTTACTTATAGAAATAAAAGCACTAAGATGGCCGGGCGCGGTGGCTCACGCTTGTAAACCCAGCACTTTTGGAGGCTGAGGCGGGTGGATCACAAGGTCAGGAGATTGAGACCATCCTGGCTAACACAGTGAAATCCTGTCTCTACTAAAAATACAAAAAATTAGCTGGGTGTGGTGGTAGGTGCCTGTAGTCCCAGCTACTTGGGAGGCTGAGGCAGGATAATGGTGTGAACCCGGGAGGTGGAGCTTGCAGTGAGCTGAGATCATGCCACTGCACTCCAGCCTGGGCAACACAGCAAGACTCTGTCTCAGAAAAAAAAGGGATTGAGATATGAGCAATATAGTCAGGGATATTTATTGCTATATCAAATGTAGTGGAGGGAAAAGCCTGCAAAGTGATGGCCCATCCACAAGGGCATGGCTGGAGACATTTTGGGATCTCTATATTGTTATGGTTACTACATTGTGTAACAAATTACCTCAAATTTAGTGGCTTATAACAACTTATTTTGCTCACAAATCTGCCATTTGAGCAAGATTCTATGGAGACAACTTTTCTCTGATGCATTAGCTGGGGAAGCTTGCAGGCTGGGGTTGGAATCATCTGAAGGCTCCTTACTTGAAGTCTGCCATTTGAGGCTGGCTGTAATCTGAGAATTTAGCCAGGGCTGAAAACCTGCATGTGGCCTCTCCTGGACTTCCTCACAACATGGTGGACAGATTCCAAAGATGATTATGATAAGTGAGAGCAAGTAAAGTGGAACTTCTGATACAGGGCAGGCGAGCCCCAAAGTGGAGCTTAGCTCATGAGGGTTCTTGGCTTTGCCCAGGAAAGAATTCAAGGGCAAGCCAGAGGTAGAAGAAAACAGCTTTGTTGAAGAGGTGGTGTTATGGCTCCATGACTGCTCCTGCAGAGTAGGGCTATCCCTTGGGCAGAGAGTAGCAGCTCCAGGCAGTTTTGCAGTCCTATTTATATCCACTTTTAATTGCATGCAGATTAAGGGGCTAAGCAGAAATCTCTAGGGAAGAGGTAGTAACTTTTGGGTCATTGGATCATTGCCACCGAAAGAAGCAGTAACTCCTGGGTGTTGCCATGGCAATGGTAAATTGACGGCACGTTGGTGGGCATGTCTGAGTGAAAGCCTCTTCCTCCCCAGACCCTGTTTTAGCTAGTCCTCAATCTAGTGCAGTGTCCGAGCCCCACCTCTGGAGTCAAGTCCCACCTCCTACCTAAGTTCTTTTTTTAAAAAATAGAGACCTGGTCTATATGTTGCCCAGGTTGGTCTTGAACTCCCGGGCTCAAGTGATCCTCCCACCTCAGCCTCCCAAAGTACTGGGATTACAGGCATGAGTCACTGTGTCTGGCTCCTGTTTTAGTTCTATCAACTTTTCTAACCTAGACTCAGATATCACACGGTATCATTTCTGCCCCATTCTATTCAATAGAAGCAGTCACTGAAGCTGGCCCATATTAAAGGAGAGGGAACTTAGACTCCACTTTTTGTGGGAAGAGTATAAAAATATTTGTGGACAGGATTTTTTTGTTTGTTTGTTTTTGAGATGGAGTTTTGTGCTCTTGTTGCCTAGGCTGGAGTGCAATGGCGCGATTTAGGCTCACCGCAACCTCTGCCTCCCAGGTTCAAGCAATTCTCCTGCCTCAGCCTCCCGAGTAGCTGGGATTACAGGCATGTACCACCATGCCCAGCTAATTTTGTATTTTTAGTAGAGACGGTGTTTCTCAATGTTAAGGCTGGTCTCGAACTCCTGACCTCAGGTGATCCGCCCACCTCAGCCTCCCAAAGTGTTCGGATTACAGGCTTGAGCCACCGTGCCTGGCTATGTGGACAGGTTTTATATTATCATCAAAAAGAATGAACTGGGATAATGCCACTTGATTTGGAGGGCCTGCCACAAAGTTGGAATGAGTAAGAAAAGTGAGATGCAGAAAACTATGTACAAAGTGACCTAAATGTGTACAACAAAGACAAACCACTTTGTGTGAATGTGTGTATGCTTTTTTTGTTTTGAAACAGAGTCTCATGATGTCTCCCTGGCTGGAGTGCAATGGTGCGATCTCTCTTCGGTCACTGCAACCTCCGCCTCCCGGTTTCAAGCAATTCTGGTGCCTCAGCCTCCCGAGTAACTGCAACTACAGGCATGCACCACCACATCCAGCTAATTTTTTGTATTTTAAAAAAATTATTTATTTTTAGATGGAGTTTTGCTCTTGTCGCCCAGGCTGGAGTGCAGTGGTGCAATCTCGGCTCACTGCAACCTCCGCCTCCTGGGTTCAAGCGATTCTCCTGCTTCAGCCTCCCGAATAGCTGCGATTACAGGCACCTGCCACCACACCCAGATAATTTTTTGTATTTTTAGTACAGATGGGGTTTCGCCATGTTTGGCAGGCTGGTCTCGAACTCCTGAACTCAGGTGATCCGCCTGCCTCAGCTTCCCGAAGTGCTGGGATTACAGGTGTGAGCCACCACACCTGGCCATGTGTATGCTTTTATAATTATATAAGCCAGCGGAAAAATAGGGAACATACAGTTTGTAAACATGGGTTGCAGAAAATGGTGATAGAAGGGAGGGAAGGGAAAAAAGTAAAAGATAAAAGATTTAAACAACAGCCGTTATGATGGGTTCTCTCTTATGCAATTAATTACAGGTATATATTTAGCTGGATGAAGGAAGAAATTCTTTTTTTTTTTTTTTTTGAGACGGAGTCTCGCTCTGTCACCCAGGCTGGAGTGCAGTGGCCGGATCTCGGCTCACTGCAAGCTCCGCCTCCCGGGTTCACGCCATTCTCCTGCCTCAGCCTCCCGAGTAGCTGGGACTACAGGCGCCCGCCACCTCGCCCGGCTAGTTTTTTGTATTTTTTTAGTAGAGACGGGGTTTCACCGTGTTAGCCAGGATGGTGTCGATCTCCTGACCTCGTGATCCGCCCGTCTCGGCCTCCCAAAGTGCTGGGATTACAGGCTTGAGCCACCGCGCCCGGCCAGGAAGAAATTCTTTAGAGAGGCATCCTTAGGTGACAAAAAGATTAAGAAAATCAAGGAAGTGATGATCTCCTTATCTTAAAACTCAGGATGGGGCAGGGAGGGGTGACCGGTGGGTCACAATGGGGAGCTGCAGGGCACTGGGAATGTTTTTCGTGTGTGTTGGGTTTCTGAGTGTTTGGTCTGTGAAAAATAATGGAGCAGAACATCTTTGTTTTATATACTTTTATGTATTTGTTATATCCTACACTTTAAAAATTAAATTAAAAAAACAAAACCTGCCAGGCACAGTGGCTCACGCCTGTAGTCCCAGCACTTTGGGAGGCTGAGGCAGGCGGTTCACTAGGTCAGGAGTTCAAGAACAGCCTGGCCAAAATGGTGAAACCCCGTCTCTACTAAAAATACAAAATACAAAAAATTAGCTGGGTGTGGTGGCACACACCTGTAGTCCCAGCTACTCGAGAGGCTGAGGCAGGAGAATCGCTTAAATCCGGGAGATGGAGGTTGCAATAAGCTGAGACTGTACCATTGCCTTTGTGACAAAGCAAGACTCCATCTCAAAAAACAAAAAAATAAAACCAAAAGCAAAGCAAAATTTGCATAAGGTTCCCAGTGGTTGCAGTGAAGGGACAGTAAGAGGCCTTGGCCTGGACCACTTACGCCTGTGCAAGGCTGGTAGGAAGTTACATGAGGACTCAGCCAAGGGCTGATGTGGCAAAAGTTGCTTTTCAAAAATAAGACACTGGCTGTGGATCCTAGAGGGTAATTAAGACTGCGACTAGGGCCAAGTATTAAGTCCAAGGAGAGGAAAGCAGTGGAGGGATTTTAAAGAAGAGTTGGGATCTGAGAGTGGACAGATTGGAGGTGCTGGCAGTTGGAGACTTCTTCAGGACAGAAGGGTGGTACAACTGGAGAGGCAGTACTGATGAAAAATAAGAGGATGGGCCAGGTGTGGTGGCTCATGCCTGCAATCCCAGCATTTTGGGAGGCCAAGGCGGGCGGATCACATGAGGTCAGGAGTTTGAGACCAGACTGGCCAACGTGGTGAAATCTTGTCTCTACTAAAAATACAAAATTAACAGGATGTGGTGGCATGCACCTGTAATCCCAGCTACTCAGAAGGCTGAGGCGGGAGAATCCATTGAACTCGGGAGGTGGAGGTTGCAGTGAGCTAAGCTCGTGCCACTGCACTCCAGTCTGAGCAACAGAGCGAGATTCCACTTCAAGAAAGAAAAAAAAAAAAAACAATATTTGGGACAGCTGTTTCATAGCCTAGTGGAGATGTCAAGCAGACAGTGGGACAATTAGTTCAGCGTGAAGTGTCCCAGCTGGAAGTATAAATTCAGAGGGAGCAGCATGGTGATAACACTCAAAGCCACACTGTTCTGACAAAATTCCCCAAGGAGGGAGGGAGGGAGAAGAGCCCAGAGGGCAGTCTTGGGTCACTCCAACATTTAACTATGTGTAGTTAAAGCTGGCAACAGAGATGAGGATGATCATAAGAGACGGAAGGAAACGCAGGAGGGCTGAATGATTCCTGAGAATGTGGTCCTTGAAGCAGGAGGGAGAAGTCAATCCCGGTGAATTTTGTGGGGATTCCAGAGAGCTAGTATGTGCACTGGTTTTGTCAGCGGAAGTCACTGGGGACTGCGCCATGGGCTGTGGCAAGAATGGGAGGTGAGGAAGGGTGATAGCAACCACAGGCAAGTTTCAAAATGGGGCAGGAGCTAGAGGAGGATGGTGGGGAGCAAAGAGGGAGCCTGGAGTTTCTGACCCATGGCAAGTCATTGCTGAGGGAGGCAGAGGTGCGAGAGGTCGGAGGACAGGGCTCTAGGACAAGGTGGCAAGCACTGCAATGGTTTTGGAGATGAAGGGTACAGGTGAGATGCTGAGAAGAGACTTCACCTCCAGGATCTAGGTCTTCAGGCCCCTGGCAGAGATGGGCCTCTGATCCCCAAAGAGGACCTCCAAAGTGGAGGGGGCAAGAGTCTGATGAGGAGGTAGAGGGGTGCTTCTGCACTCCAGGTTCCTTTTCCTGCCCATTCCTTAAACCCGCTGGCTGTTCTTGCTCATCCCCACTCCCTCCTGCCTGGAGTCAGCCCAGGGCCTCCAGCGCTGAAGAACTGGATAGGCAGCTCAGCTCGGAGCTGGGAACACAATGTTCCCACTCGGGCAGGGGTGGAACTAAGGTCTCTGACGACCCTCAGTTGCACCCACAGTCCTGGGACGTGGGCCATGTAGGGAGGAGTTGGTGGCAAACAATTCCCAGATTTTTTTTTTTCCAGAACAAAGGACGCAAAAATTACCAAGAAAAGGATCCCACAAGGCCAGGGTTGGGATGGTTCCTAGCACATCCTGGACACACACACCCTGTCCCCAGCACATCCAGGCAGGGCAAAGCTGGAGGGGCCAGCTGAGGTATTCCCATTGTGCTAGAAGCCCACCCAGTCTCAGTGGGCCCCACCCCCACACTCTTAATATGCCCTTTCGTGCACCTGGCCCTTGAACTAGTTCCCCAGTGCCAAGTGAGGGCCTTCCTGGTTTTTGGTTGTGAGGCCAGCTCTGTGTTGGGGGTGGGGGCTGCTTTTGCTGTAAGCCAGATACAAACCTTGAGGTGAGCACAAAGGCAGAGACCACAGCAGCGAGTGGACCCCAGCTACTTGACTGTAGTTGGGTCTTAGCCCAGCCCAGGTAGGCAAGGGACTCAGGAAATGCCAGGGTCAGTGGGAGTAGACATCATCCCATAAGCCTGCCATCTTCGTACACAGCTGCAAGCGGAGGCCCAGGATGAGGGTCCCAACCTGTTTTTGTCTGGCCAGACTGAGACAGGAGCTGTCAGCCAGGTCCATCTTGAGTGCCGAGGGAGGTGCAGCACTCCAAACACAGGGTCTGAGGGTCACATGCTCTTCCACCCAGCTATGCTGTGCTTGGAAAAGAGCTCAGGAACCCAGCGCCACCAAGGCTGGAGCTTCCTGGAGAACAACCCCTCATGCGGGGTCTAGGCCGAGACTTGGAAGGTCACCGGGGGCCCTGAGCCAGCGCGCAGCCTCATTTGTCACCCTGGGCTTGGGGCCGGCTGCGCAGTTCTGGGGTAGGATGCTGGGAGCTCCAGGACAGCCCGGCCCCTGCTGGCCAAAGCAGCAAAATGCAGCACCACCATTCACGCATGCATCCAGCATGTCCCGCGTCTGAGGTTTACCTGTTTCAAAGGTATTCTCCCTACCTGGCCACAGGCCAAGACTCAGCTCATAGCAGACATGGGAGTGTGTACTGCAGCTGTCCACTCATGCCCACGCCAGCAGTTTCAGAAGGAAAGTGAACAGTTTGACCATCACTGGATGTTATACTCTAAAGTGCTGGTTTGCTTATCTGGTGGGTCTAGACTTTAGCTCCTTTTTATCTGTTTACTAGACAAAAAACAATTGCACACACCTCCCCTCCTTCTGGGGGTTGGAGGACCTAGCCAGAATGGGGATTGCTGGATCCTGGCTTACAGCACAGTACACAGTGACCTTTGTCCCCTGGCTCAGTGCAGTTCTGCAGAGGGAGGAAGGGGTAGGCCCACAGCCAAGAATGCTACAGTATTCTTGTATTCTTGGCTGGTATCTTCTGTTTCAATGGCCTTCCCCAAGAACTGCATGTCAAATGTGCATTCGTCTGCCTATCAGCATAGACTGATTGGTGAAGAGTCCTGCTGGTTTTCCTAGTGGCATGGGTACTGCCAATCCTCTGGTCTCACACTCTAGCCTGGCTAGCCTCCTGACCTGTGGTGTACAAATGGGCTGGGCATGCCTAACTTTGCGTACTGAAAGACATGCCAGATAAATGGTTTTACAGAACAGAAAGAAATGCCCACAAGAGCAAGGATTCTGGTTGGGAAGAAGTGAGAGGGAGGGTTAGAAATATCATACATGGCTGGGCACAGTGGCTCACACCTATAATCCCAGCACTTTGGGAGGCCAAGGTGGGTGGATCACTTGACGTCAGGGATTCGAGACCATTCTGGCCAACATGGTGAAACTCCATCTCTACTAAAAATACAAAAATTAGCCAGGGGTGGTGGCGCATGCCTGTAATCCCAGCTACTTGGGAGGTGGAGGCAGGAGAATTGCTTGAACCCGGGAGGTGGAGGAGGTTGCAGTGAGCCAAGATCACGCCATTGCACACTCCAGCTTAGGCAATAGAGTGAGACTGTCTTAAAAAAAAAAAAAGTCAGGCCGGGCGCGGTGGCTCAAGCCTGTAATCCCAGCACTTTGGGAGGCCGAGACGGGTGGATCACGAGGTCAGGAGATCGAGACCATCCTGGCTAACACGGTGAAACCCCGTCTCTACTAAAAATACAAAAAACTAGCCGGGCGAGGTGGGCGCCTGTAGTCCCAGCTACTCCGGAGGCTGAGGCAGGAGAATGGCGTAAACCCGGGAGGCGGAGCTTGCAGTGAGCTGAGATCCGGCCACTGCACTCCAGCCTGGGCAACAGAGCGAGACTCCGTCTCAAAAAAAAAAAAAAAAAAAAAAAAAAGTCACACATAAGAGACATCTTCAGCCGGGCGCGGTGGCTCACGCCTGTAATCCCACCATTTTGGGAGGCTGAAGCAGAAGGATCACCTCAGGTTGGGAGTTTGAGACTAGCCTGACCAACATGGAGAAACCCTGTCTTTACCAAAAATATAAAATTAGCTGGGCGTGGTGGCGCATGCCTGTAATTCCAGCTATACTAGGAGGCTGAGGCAGAAGAATCGCTTGAACCTGGGAGGCGGAGGTTGCAGTGAGCCAAGATTGCGCCATTGCACTCCAGCCTGGGCAACAAGAGCGAGATTATCGCAAAAAAAAAAAAAAAAAAAAAAAAAAAAAAAGACACCTTCAGAAACATTTGATTCCTAGCACCTGACCTCACAGAAAGCAATTGAGGCCAGAAATGCATTGCTGGCCAAACTTCCTCATGATATTTAGAATAACTAGCATAAAGATCACAATTTCTGGCTGGGCGTGTTGGCTCACACCTGTAATCCTAGCACTTTGGGAGGCTGAGGCAGGCGAATCATTTGAGGTCAGGAGTTCCAGACCAGCCTGGCCTACATGGCGAAACCTGGTCTCTACTAAAAATACAAAAATAAGCTGGGCATGGTGGTGGGTGCCTGTAATCCCAGCTTCTTGGGAGGCTGAAGCAGGACAATCACTTGAACTCAGGAGGCAGAGAGGTTGCAGTGAGCCGAGATTGTGCCACTGCACTCTGGCCTGGGCAACAAGAGTGAAACTCTGTCTCAAAAAAAAAAAGTTTCTGAGGAGTCCCTACCTGGGGGGAGTCCTTCAAATCTTAACTCTAGTTGTTCTTGGCCAGGCGTGGTGGCTCACGCCTATAATTCCAGTACTTTGGGAGGACAAGGCGGGCGGATCATGAGGTCAGGAGTTTGAGACCAGCCTGGCCAACTTAGGGAAACCCCGTCTCTACTAAAAATACAAAACTTAGCTAGACATGGTGGCACGTGCCTGTAGTCCCAGCTACTCAGGAGGCTGAGGCAGGAGAATCACTTGAACATGGAAGGTGGAAGTTGCAGTGAGCTGAGATCACGCCACTGCACTCCAGCCTAGGTAACAGAGTGAGACTCTGTCTCAAAAAACAAAACAAAACAAAAAACTAGCTGTTCTCCTTTCACTGCTCCCCCAGAATGCTTCTATAAACAGAATTGTATGATGCAAGGTAGAGCAGCAAGGGACATCATATGCTTGCGTGTCTAGGTCACTCATTTTATGAAGACACAACAGCAGCCCAGAGAGAAAAGAGTAGCATAAGGACAACAGACACTAGGAGCATAATCATCCTTGAGATGGGAGAGGGGCTGCTATCTGCATGAGTCCAGAAATGTGGAGGAACAGGCCTGGAGCGGCAGCTCATGCCTGTAATCCCAGCACTTTGGGAGGCTGAGGCCAGCGGATCACCTGAAGTCAGGGGTTTGAGACAAGCCTGGCCAACATGGTGAAACCCTGTTTCGATAAAAATACAAAAATTAGCCAGGTATAGTAGCACACGCCTGTAATCCCAGCTACTCAGGAGGTTGCAGTGAGCCGAGATTGCGCCACTGCACTCCAGCCTGGGTGACAGAGTGAAACTCCTTCTCAAAAAAAAAAAAAAAAAAAAAAAAAAGAAACATGAAGGATAAACTCCATGGGCACTGGATGAAAGCTCCAGGAATCACCTGATGGATCTCAGTACCATTATTGTTGCTAATTCTTGGGGTTTAAACACAGAGTTAGAAACATCCACAGCTGGTCATCAGGATTTATTCAATGAACAAATGAGCTTAGGAAGACCTAACTTCTGACATTCCAAGTTAGAACTTGGTAATACCTGTCTGAATTCCCAACTGATTAGTTAGGTTCCTGGTCAACACTCGGCATTTTTTTTTTTGAGACAGAGTCTTGCTCTGTCGCCAAGCTGGAGTGCCGTGGCAGGATCTCAGCTCACTGAAAACTCCGCCTCCCGGGTTCAAGCGATTCTTCTGCCTCAACCTCCCAAGTAGCTGGGACTACAGGTGCATGCCACCACGCCCAGTTAATTTTTGTATCTTTATTTTTTTTTTTCTTTGAGATGGGAGTCTCACTCTGTTGCCCAGGCTGGAGTGCAGTAGTGCGATCTTGGCTCACTGCAACCTCCACCTCCCAGTTTCAAATGATTCTCCTGTCTCAGCCTCCTGAGTAGCTGGGATTACAGGTGCACACCACCACGCCTGGCTAATTTGTATATTTTCAGTAGAGACAGGTTTTCACCATGTTGGTCAGGCTGGTCTTGAACTCCTGGCCTCGTGATCTGCCCACCTCGGCTTTCCAATATGTTGGGATTACAGGTGTGAGCCACCGTGCCCTGCCTAATTTTTGTATATTTAGTACTATGTTGGCCAGGATGGTCTTGATCTCTTACCTCATGATCCATCTGCCTTGGCCCCCAAGGTGCTGGGACTACAGGCGTGAGCCACAGCACCTGGCCAACACTCCGCATTTTATTTACATATCAGAAAACAATCAGGTAACAGTATGTATCACTCGCCATGATTTGTCTCTAGAGAGAATGGGTAAAGGAAGCAAAATTTATACTTAATATGATGCTTTGTTAAGTGACCCCAATTTTCTCCCACTTTACAATACCATTTTAATTGTTGTTATAAAATTAAGTGATTCCCTATCACTATATACTCAGGTAATATATTCAGGTAACTTTGATGGGACAAATTTCTAGCTTCCTGTTAGGACACACTAACATAGTCCTCATGTAATGTTCCCTCTTCAAGGCTGAGACTGTGGATGATATGATCTTGACATTGTCCTAGAACGTCTTACGTCATAGCAGTATTACCACGAAAACCAAACTACAATTTTTTTTTCCTTTTGGTGAAGAACGGGTTCTCGTTATGTTGCCCAGGCAGGTCGAACTCCTGGACTCAAGCTATCCTCCCGCCTCTGCCTCCTTAAGAGCTGGGATTACAGGCGTTGAGCCACTATGCCTGTCCACATTTTTTTTTAATTAAAAACATTTTTTTAGAGATGCGGTTTCACAATCGAGACCATCCTGGCTAATGCGGTGAAACCCTGTCTCTACTAAAAATACGAAACAAAAAAAAAAATTAGACAGGCATGGTGGGCGCCTGTAGTTCCAGCTACTCGGGAGGCTGAGGCAAGAAGAATGGCATGAACCCAGGAGGTGGAGCTTGCAGTGAGCCGATATCACGCCACTGCAATCCAGCCTGCGCTACAGGGCGAGACTCTTAAAAAAAAAAAAAAAAGACAGATGTGGTTTCACTATGGTGCCCAGGCTGGTCTCAAACTCCTGGGCTCAAGCGATCCTCCCACTTCAGCCTCCCAAACGGCTGAGATTACAGGTGTGAGCCACCACACCTGGCTGACATTTAATTTTTAAAGCTTTGAAACAGACATTTTGGTTTTTAGAGGGTTCAGCTACCAGTTTATTGGGCCCTAGTGGGTCCCAAGATTTCCATCTACCAGTTTCTTGGGTCCTAGATTTCATATGTTCCCACGGCTTGGCCCTTTGATACAGGCAGGTGTCTCTGTCCAAATGTGGGCAAGATCAAACTGGAACAAGGCTTTACAATAGCATGAGCTTCCTTTGGTCACCTGAAAAGAAACTGTAGGTACAGTGGGCTGTCACAGCATCCTTGCTAGTTCTGGTTATAGCCATGTTACAGAGAAGGAAATTATGTAAATAATACTGAGTGACAGATGTTTTCTACTTTTTTTTTTTTTTTTTTTTTTTGAGATGGAGTCTCGCTCTGTCGCCCAGGCTGGAGCGCAGTGGCTGGATCTCAGCTCACTGCAAGTTCCACCTCCGGGATTTACGCCATTCTCCTGCCTCAGCCTCCCGAGTAGCTGGGACTACAGGCGCCCGCCACCTTGCCCGGCTAGTTTTTTGTATTTTTTTTTTAAGTAGAGACGGGGTTTCACCGTGTTAGCCAGGATGGTCTCGATCTCCTGACCTCATGATCCGCCCGTCTTGGCCTCCCAAAGTGCTGGGATTACAGGCTTGAGCCACTGCACCCGGCCTCTACTTTTTTTTAGATGGAATCTCACTCTGTTTCCCAGGCTGCAGTGCAGTGGCACAATCTTGGTTCACTGCAACCTCTACCTCCTGGGTTCAAGCAGTTCTCCTGCCTCAGCCTCCCGAGTAGTTGGGATTACAGGCGTCTGCCACCACACCTGGATAATATTTGTAGTTTTAGTAGAGACGGGGTTTCACCATGTTGGCCAGGCTTGTCTTAACTCCTGACCTCAAACGATCCACCTGCCTCAGCCTCCCAAAGTACTGGGATTACAGGCACGAGCAACCATGCCCGGCCTTTTTCTTTTTTTTTTTCAGACACTGTACCTGGCTATTTTTTATTTTTTGTAGAGACAAGGTCTTACTATGTTGCCCAGGCTGGTTTCAAACTTCAATGATCCTCCTGCCTTAGCCTCCCAAAGCACTTGGATTACAGATGTGAGCCACCATACCCAGCTCTCCTGGGTTTCATTGGTGAGTTTGTCTTCCTGGCAAGGGATACACAGGATACCCTTGCACATCATCCACAACAACTGAAATACCATGCTGTGATCACTAATTTTATGTGTTAACTTGACTGGGCCATAGTGTGCCCGGATATTTGATCTAACATTATTCCAGATGTTTCTGTGAGGGTGTTTTTGGATAAGGTTTTTTTTTTTTTTTTTTTTTGAGACCGAGTTTCACTTTTGTCGCCCATGCTGGAGTGAGTACAATGATGCAATCTCAGCTCACTGCAACCTCCACCTCATGGGTTCAAGTGACTCTCCTACTTCAGCCTCCCAAGTAGCTGGGATTATAGGCATGTGCCACCATGCCCGGCTAATATTTGTGCTTTTAGTAGAGACTGGGTTTCACCATGTTGGCCAGGCTGGTCTCAAACTCCTGACCTCAGGTGATCTGCCTGCCTCCACCTCCCAAAGTGCTGAGATTACAGGCCTGAACCATCGTGCCCAGCCTGGATAAGACTAACATTTAATTTGGTATAGAAGTAAAGCAGATGACCTTCCCTAATGTGTGTGGGCCTCATCCAATCAGTCGAAGGCGTGAATAGAACAAAAAGGCCAACTCTTCCCCAAGTAAGAAAGAATTCTCTTTCCTGCCCACTTTTGAACTGGGACATTGTCTTTTTTCCTGCCTTTGGACTCTTAACTGAAGCACTGGTTCTTCCTGGGTCTTGAGCCTGCTGGGTTTTGGACAAGAGCAACAACATTGGCTCTGCTGAATCTCAGGCCTTCAGAGGGGAACTGGAACCAAACCATTGGCTCTCGCTAGCCAATTCACCTTGCACATCTTGGGACGTGCCCACCTCCATAACTGTGTGAGCCAATTCCTTATAATAAATCTTTAGGCTGGGTGCAGTGGCTCACACCTGTAATTCCAGCACTTTGGGAAGCTGAGACAGGAGGACTGCTTGAGCCCAGGAGTTCGAAACCAGCCTGGACAACATAGTGAGATCCTGTCACTGGAAAAAAAAAAAAAAATCTTTATACACACACACATACACACCCCCTACTCACTGCTTCTCTGGAGAACCCTGACTAGTACAAGGGGTCCCTATTTCAAGGGCTCATACCCCAATCCCAGATCTGCCAGAAGAGTGAATCTGCCAAAGGAGTGCAATGATGGCCTGGAGCCCTGAAACAAAATGGCAAACACATAACATAAGACTGCACCAGAAAGTCAGACATGATTTGTCAGCCTTTATTAATCAAGAGTAAAGCCAAGCCCTAGGGTTTCCTTAACAACAACAAAAAGAACATCAACCTTGTTTATGGCAAACAGTGACTTAATTCTTAATGACTGTTCATTATATGTTTAACACCACAGAGCAAGAATTGATCACGTTTCAATCACTTATTCTTCTGAGATTAAAATACAAGTTTAAAACAGATTAAAATAAAATTCACTCCAATGATTTAAAAAATAATTCCAATTGAAAGACATTTCAAACACTGTATGCAGAACTCAGGACCAAAAGAAGACCTTAAAACATTTTTTACCTTTGAGGTAGCACAATAATGCTGAATTAGATTTATTTTATTACAATGAGCTTAAAAAAACAACACAGAATCTACCCTTTGCTCAAGGTGGGCTAAATGGTTTTACGAAAACCCCCCATGAGGTTAGTGACAGTTCTTGTCCTTTTTTTTTTAAAGTATAAAGATAGCCCTGCAGTGTGTAAAAGGAAACCTATAGGAAGGCTGCTTCCCATAAAATAGACAATAGAATCATTGAGGAAACGTCAGCAGTCAAGACAGGAGGAACAAGAGGTCATCGTAGTGAAAAACCAAAACAACTTGTATCTTGGCAAGATTGGTTTACAAGTTCATGACAAGAACAAAAATTCCAACATCAGCCAACTGAAAATAAAAGATAAAAAATGACATTCATGGATCTTTTTACTTTTTCTCTGTGCAAAATGCTCTTCTTTCTAAATGAGAGAGGGTAGCTTGTACACTGTGACATGACATGAAATGCTGTGTGCCCAGGGCGCTGCTGGGTGCCAACAGCACCTCTCACTGAATACGATATTATTGTGTGCAGAGAAAATGGGCAATCGGAGGATAAACATAACCTCTCCTGGCTGGAGAACCATTTCTTGCCACTTTGCTGCTGAATTCACTCATTAAACTGCTCAAAGGAAAAGCTCTACCCCGATTTCTGAGAGTCTATAGCAATATATGTAACACAATTATATGTGAAGACTATTGACTAACAGGACAATAGCACATGAACTTTTCCTTCAGAGAATTCAACCAAGAGAAGAGAGTGGGTGGGATAAGCTAGGGGTCAAAAGGAAGGCTCTCAGGAATATTCTCTACCATCCAAAATCAACAGCAAAGCCATAAAAGGGGCATGAGCTCTAACTCATTGAAGAGAACAACACAAAACAGTAACAAAGGGATCTCTTCCCAACACATGCTCCTCTCCATGAGGCTCAACCATCAGTGCAGGGCTTGCCTGATGTGGACAATGTGGATACCTCAGCCCTGAGTTGAAATTGGTCTGCCACCTTTGATTCCCCATGCTGCAAAAAGAATTGGAACGCTCTCAGGTCCTGGCACTGTGGTAACAGCTATACCCTATTTCACTCACAGACGTCCTTTTAGTCTCCCTTTCTCAAGCTATTAAATAGAACCCCCTAGGGATCCTGTATGCAGTGAGGGTCTGAACTGATGATCCACATGTCAATCAGTAGTTACAGAAGGATGACTTTTTTTTTTTTTTGAGATAGGGTCCCACTTTGTCCCCCAGGCTGGAGTGCAGCGGCACGATCATGGCTCACTGCAGCTTCAATCTCCCGGGTTAAAGGAATCCTTTCACCTCAGCCTTCTGAGTGTGCACCACCAGGTCCAGCTAACTGTTTTTTTTAACTTTTTTTTTTTTTTTTTTTTCTTGGTACAGGCAGGGTCTCCTTCTGTTGCCCAGGATGGTTTGGAACTCCTGGGCTCAAGCAGTCTTCCTACTTTGACTTCCCAAAGTGCTAGGATTGCAGGCATGAGCCACCATGCCCAACCTGAGCAGGATGACTTAAACCTGATCAATTCTACTCCAAAACAGCAACCATCATTAAGTCAGGGGTGTCAAGGAGGACTCTGACGGGAAAGACTAGACTGGGATGTGTGCCAGAGCGGGATGAGAAGGCCCATCCCTAGCAGACTGCAGGAGAAACTCTGGCATAGAATTCACCGCCAGCCCTATCTAGTGTGATGGATGACAGGGAGGAGGCATCTGCTCAGTATTCAAACAAAATCCTCACAAGTTCTGGGGCTGGACCTCTATGTCACTCCTGAATCCCAATGTATCCATTACCTTTGCAAGAAACTAGTGTGATTCTTGTCTGTTAAGGGCAAGACCTGCTTTCTCAATTTACTTGATAATAAAGTAACACCATGGAAAAGAAGAACCTCAGAAAAATGTGGGGTCACCACATGGGCTTTCCCAGTGCTAGCTGCCTGTTTTGGAGTATTAATTACAACCCTTCACAATTCTGAAGGCTGCAACGTAGGCTACAGAGGGCAGTCTGAAAAGAGTCCTTCTGCTTTTGCTTCATGGAGCTTAAGAAGAAAAGAGGAGGCCGGGCGCGGTGGCTCAAGCCTGTAATCCCAGCACTTTGGGAGGCTGAGATGGGCGGATCATGAGGTCAGCAGATCAAGACCATCCTGGCTAACACGGTGAAACCCTGTCTCTACTAAAAAATACAAAAAACTAGCCGGGAGAGGTGGCGGGCGCCTGTAGTCCCAGCTACTCGGGAGGCTGAGGCAGGAGAATGGCATAAACCCGGGAGGCGGAGCTTGTAGTGAGCTGAGATCCGGCCACTGCACTCCAGTCTGGGCGACACAGCAAGACTCCGTCTCAAAAAAAAAAATAAAAATAAAAATAAAAAAAGAAGAAAAGAGGAATTACCAAGGTTGTGGTGGGTTATTTACTCTGGAAATATCTTGGTTACATTGTCCGTGGCAAAAGCGGAAAGCCTAGCTTATGTGGACAGTCGAAAGTGAATGTGTGGGCCATCATTATCTATGACAGATATGACTCAAGCCCTAGCATGTAATCTCTTAGGGACTTAACAAGTTAAAAAGAAACAAAAAATCATATTGGAAATGGCCTCTTGATTTAATATAAACTTGGTTACAACATTCAAATTTATCTTTACTGAAATTTCACACTGCTCCTAGGAGCCCTAGGAGCATCTGATTCTAAGTTATTCTGAAGGAAAAAAAATTTATTCTGAAATATACCTTATTAGGATGATCACTGGACTTCTACCTGATATAATTAAAAGGCTAAATGGGTTTTAAATAAATACAAGCTAAATTACCTTCTTCTGGGGTTAACAATTAGAATCCCAAATACCCCAACATCTCATCTAGAAAGGCCTTCCCGGCCGGGCGCGGTGGCTCAAGCCTGTAATCCCAGCACTTTGGGAGGCCGAGACGGGTGGATCACGAGGTCAGAAAATCGAGACCATCCTGGCTAACCCGGTGAAACCCCGTCTCTACTAAAAAATACAAAAAAATAGCCGGGCGAGATGGCGGGCGCCTGTAGTCCCAGCTACTCGGGAGGCTGAGGCAGGAGAATGGCGTGGACCCGGGAGGCGGAGCTTGCAGTGAGCTGAGATCCGGCCACTGCACTCCAGCCTGGGAGACAGCGAGACTCCGTCTCAAAAAAAAAAAAAAAACAAAGAAAGGCCTTCCCAGTAATTCTATGAAATTGTAAATGATACCAATTTTTTTTTTTTTTTTTTTTTTTTGTGAGATGGAGTCTTGCACTGTCGTCGGGGTGGAGTGCAATGGTGCGATCTCGGCTCACTGCAACCTCCGCTTCCTGCGTTCAAGCAATTCTCCTGCCTCAGCCTCTCAAGTAGCTGGGATTACGGGCACCCACCACAACGCCCGGCTAATTTTTTGTATTTTTAGTAAAGACGGGGTTTCACTGTGTTGGCCAGGCTGGTCTTGAACTCCTGACCTTGTGATCCGCCCACCTTGGCCTCCCAAAGTGCTGGGATTACAGGAGTGGGTCACCGTGCCCGGCCGATGCCAATTTTTGAAAACAGATTTGATCCTTAGGATAAATGCCTGAGTTAGCTGACAAACTTCCATATATATGAATATGTTCAAGTGAAATTACCTAAAGAGTAATTTTTTCTTTTCTTTTTAAGAGACAGGGTCTCACTGTGTTGCCCAGACTGGAGTGCAGTGGCATGATCACAGCTCACTATAGCCTCGACCTCCTGGGTTCAAGTGATCCTCCCACTTCAGCCTCCTAAGTAGCTGGGACTACATGCACAAACCACCACACCTGACAAATTAAAAAAAATTTTTTTTTTTTTTTTGCCAGGCGCAGTGGCTCACGCCTATAATCCCAACACTTTGAGAGGCTGAGGTGGGCAGATGACCTGATGTTGGGAGTTCGAGACCAACCTGACCAACATGGAGAAACCCCATCTCTATTAAAAATACAAAATTAGCCCAGCATGGTGGCGCATGCCTGTAATTCCAGTTATTCAGGAGGCTGAGGCAGGAGAATTGCTTGAACCTGGGAGGCTGAGGTTGCGATAAGCCAAGACTGCGCCATTGCACTCCGGCCTGGGCAACAAGAGCGAAACTCCATCTCAACCAAAAAAAAAAAAAAAATTTTTTTTTTCCTAGAGACAGGGTCTCACTTTGTTGCCTAGGCTGGTCTTGAGTGATCCTCCCAGCTCAGCCTCCCAAAGCACTATGATTATAGGCATGAGCCATTGAGCCTGGCCTGAGAATTTTCTTTAATTTCAAAAAAATAGCTGCTGCTTCTTTAAAGAGTTTAAAAATTGATGGGTTCAATGGCAAAGCTACACAACAACTCTGGAGTAGAAGGAAAGAGCTCTCTTTATAGTACAACCTCTTTCCAGCATACTGCCATTGGCCAGTAGGGGCAACTGCAAACAAATGGTAGGAGTTGCCCAGGAAGGTATTTGGTTTGGACAAAGTGATAGCAACCCTCCAGACCCTGACTCCTTATAAATGGGTAACAATTCATTCATGCAGACTGCACAGAGGTTAAACAAAAAGATATAAAAAACCCACAAAATCCCCAACCCAGAAAACCTTTCCTGGCCCTCTACTAACAGTAAAATGTGCTAAGCCCAAATTTTCTGCTTTAACATGGGTCCCACTGACCTATCAGTCTGCTCTGGGGTGCTGACCTGCTGGGTCCTGAGCAGGGTCTTTCCCTAAGCATCACTGTGGGTTTGGAGACAGCTGTAATGTGTGCAGCTGTCAGCAGAAAGTACAATGCCACTGGGCTACATATGTCCACACCATCCACCACCATTTCCCACTGTAAAACCGCAGGCTGTGACTGTGAACAAATGTGGACTTTCTCAAGGGACAAATAAGGAGACTGAAGGCTACATTTCCTCCTTTGAGAACGATTAGAGAGTGTCTACAGTTACACAACAGGTTTTTGCAGACCCTGTGGTAACTTCCATAAGTAAGAGTAGCAGCAAGAGAGGAAAGGAGCATGTTTATACTTTGGACTTTGTATCAGGCACTTAAATTGTTGGAGAGACATGCTGTTTTGAACCAAAGATGTAAAAACTGGGTTGGAGTAATCTTTACAAGTGGTCTAATAATGGGCTTTCAGAAGCAAAGTGGAGGTGTGGGTTGAACCTCTGCCCATCCTTTAGTGCTGACTTTCAAGTTTTCTAAATGCCCATAACCACAGCAGTGGCAGCAGTGGTGGCAACAGCAGGAACAGTTCTGTCATGTTTGTTTTCTGTATGTGTTCTGTGGCTGACCGGAAGGTTTTGGTGTCACACTAAGAAGGCTCTGGGGTATGGCACACCTACTGCCCGAGGTTGCCCAGATCCATGCTGGAGCCAAACATCTTCACCAGCTGTTCCTCATAGTGTGAGATGTTCCTCTTCATGATGTCCATGCAGGGCCCCAGAAGCCTCTCGAATGCTTGTACATCCATAACTGCATTGTTAAAAAGAGGTGAGGGAGAGAATGAATTCAAGCCATTTCCCTCATGCAAACCTTTTCCTAAACATACCCATTCATGTTATAGGAGATTACACCTTGGGACACTGGCTACTTGCAAAAAGGGATGTTTCTACATGAATTCAGAAAGACTGTGTCATCCAAGTTAGAGACTTTACAGAGTCCAGCAGCACCTGTTCTCCCCATTCTCCCACAGCCCTGGACATCAGTTCTTTTCATATGGCTAAAGGGCCTGCATGCCTGTCTTGCTCACAGGCTGTCATCAACGCTCAGAAATGTTTGCTGAAAGTATCCATTCATCCATCTCTGGTGGTCATATAAACTGCCTAGGCCTAGAGAGTAGTAAAAGATGGCAGAATATGTCAAGGCTTGCTGATGGGAAAAAAATATTACACGTTAGAAAGAGTATTAATGCATAAAGAACTTTTCTTACCTAAGCATTTGACATCTCCAACTGCATAAGCTGAGGCAGCTCTGGGTTTGTTGGTGACCAGGGCAAGCTCTCCAAAGTACTGCCCCTTATGGCAGCGGGCAATCTCGACCTCCTGGTTCCCACCATCCTTGTTTGATTTAGTCTACAGCAGGCAAAGAACATGACCTAGGCTGACTCCAGGATCACAGCTGGGCATGTCCAGTTGCACACACATGCACTGTTCTCAGCACACTCCACACAATTATTGAGGCACTCACTTTGCAGAAAATTCACTAACTGTACCATGTAAACTCCACAGATTAATTTCAGTGGTCTGGTTTGATCAGAGGAGTTTGCTTTTCACCTAGGGCTCCATCTAAGTCCTAACATTTTTAAGGTAATCTACAGCCATACCACTCTGAACATGCCCAATCTTGTCTAAATAAGGACAATGCTTCTCTTAATGAGCCACAAACTTGGGCTATTTCTCTGAGTTGAGACTACGCCTTGAACAACATTTTATAGTGACAAAATTCCCCAAGCTCTCCACCTTCTTTTTTTTTTTTTTTTTTTTTTTTTTAAGAGACAGGGTCTCACTCTGTCACCAAGGCTGGAGTTCAGAGGAATGATCACAGCTCATGCAGCCTTGAACTGCTGGCCTCAAGCAATCCTCCTGTCTTGGCCTCCCAAAGTGCTCGGATTATAGGAGTGATTCACTGCTTCTGGCCAACAAATTTCTTTTTAAGTACTATCTGTATCTTAAGTTAGTGGTCTCTCCTCCCTTTTTTTTTTTGAGACGGAGTCTTACTCTGTTGCCCAGGCTAGAGTGCAGTGGCATGATCTCTGCTCGCTGCAAGCTCCGCCTCCCGGGTTCATGCCATTCTCCTGCCTCAGCCTCCCGAGTAGCTGAGACTACAGGCACCCGCTACCACGCCCGGCTAATTTTTTTTGTATTTTTAATAGAGACAGGGTTTCACCATGTTCGCCAGGATGGTCTTGAGCTCCTGACCTCGTGATCCACCCACCTCGGCCTCCCAAAGTGCTGGGATTACAGGCGTGAGCCACTGCACCTGGCCTCCCTCCTCCCATTTTTTAAAGTAAGAGTTAAGTAACTAAATTTAAGATAATACACTACAGTGTATTAATATCTAGAGTTTTTTTTTTTTTAACAAATCCAACTGCTAACCAAAGTGATAATTTAAGTAAAAAATTGTTTAGAATTTTTTAGTAAGAATTAGTCTCAATCTCTAAGAACAACTTTATGTTGTAGGCAGAAAGATAATTTCCTTTTTGGTTAATTTTTAAAGCAAACAAAACTGCTACGCTGGCTTACACGGTTTGACCCTTCTTCCTTCTACACTTCCGCCCTGTTGCTCTGAAGTTGGTCTGTTCCATTTGAGCCAATTTTCTCTTTCCAATTTCAGTAGCATTCTCTGGAGTTGCAGCCATATTTGTGCCCACTTAGTCCCTTCTCTAGAACAGGAGGGACTTATCACACCATCACATACGCACCAGCTCCAGTATTATGCAGGTTTTCTCGCAATGCACATTCTGAATCAGTAGATCTGGGGAAAAGCCCAGGACTCTACACTTCTGACAAACCTCCCACCCTGCAATATCCCAGTGCCATGCTGCTGCTGATCTTATGCACCTAACACTATGCTGTGATCATAGCAGGTGTCAATGAATATCTGAGAAATCTACAAACATCACTAATCCAAAAACTGTAAATAAAATGACACAGACATTTCAAACTATTGTTTTTTTTTTTTTCTTTTTAAGAGGTCTCACTCTGTCGCCCAGGCTGGAGTGCAGTGGCGCGATCTCAGCTCACTGCAAGCTCCGCCTCCCGGGTTCACGCCATTCTCCTGCCTCAGCTCCCCAAGTAGCTGGGACTACAGGCGCTCGCCACTGCGCCCGGCTAATTTTTTGTATTTTTAGTAGAGACGGGGTTTCACTGTGTTAGATAGGATGGTCTTGATCTCCTGACCTCGTGATCCACCTGCCTCAGCCTCCCAAAGTGCTGGGATTACAGGCGTGTGCAACTGTGCCCAGCTACTTATTAACTGTTACTCAATATATTTTGCAAAAGTTTTCATACTAGTTCGACTTAGTGTTATATATAACTGTTTTAACAAACTCTATATTCTCAAAAAAAAAAAAAAAAAACTGAAAAATCTGGTGATGATAGATTTACCGGTAACAGTCATTCCTTCTACTCATAGCTCCTCAGTTTTCTAGGTCACATCATCCATTAAATGACCACAGTTATCCTAGAGACCTCTTCTAGTAGTGCTCTAAAAAGGAAGCTTTCTTCATCCCTTCCAATCTCTTTTTATTATATAATTTCCCTATTTTCTTTCCTTTTTCTTTTTTTTTTTCAAAGACAGGGTTTTGCTCTGTCACCCAGGCTGAAGTGCAGTGGCACAATCACGGTCCACTGCAGCCTCAATCTCTTGGCTCAAGAGATCCTCTTGCCTAGGCCTCAAAAGTGCTAGGATTACAGGTGTGAGACACTGCGCCCAGCCCCATTTTCTTTTTTCTTTTTTTTGACGGAGTCTTGCTTTGTCACCCAGGCTGCAGTGCAGTGGTGCAATCTTGGCTCACTGCAAGCTCTGCCTCCCGGATTCATGCCATTCTCCTGCCTCAGCCTCCTGAGTAGCTGGGACTACAGGCGCCTGCCACTATGCTGGCTAATTTTTTTTTTTTTTTTTTTTTTTTGATACGGAGTCTCGCTCTGTCACCCAGGCTGGAGCGCAGTGGCCGGATCTCAGCTCACTGCAAGCTCCGCCTCCCGGGTTCACGCCATTCTCCTGCCTCAGCCTCCCGAGTAGCTGGGACTACAGGCGCCTGCCACCTCGCCCGGCTAAGTTTTTGTATTTTTTTTAGTAGAGACGGGGTTTCACTGTGTTAGCCAGGATGGTCTCGATCTCCTGACCTCGTGATCCGCCCGTCTCGGCCTCCCAAAGTGCTGGGATTACAGGCTTGAGCCACCGCGCCCGGCCACTAATTTTTTTTTGTATTTTTAGTAGAGATGGGGTTTCACTGTGTTAGCCAGGATGGTGTCAATCTCCTGACCTCATGATCCGCCGCCTCAGCCTCCCAAAGTGCTGGGATACAGGCGTGAGCCACCGTGCCCGGCCCCAGCCCCCATTTTCTATTAGGGTTTTCATCTTTTTCTTATTGATTTGTAGGCCGATATTCCCTAAATCATTAATTACATGGCAGATGCAAAGGCAGTAAAAATAAGAATATACTAAATCTATATTTAATCTAATCTAAATATACTAAATCTATACTAAATTGGGCTTAAACATGGGTCTCTGCCAGTCATACATCTCACATAACAATGACGGTTTGCTGCATTCAACACACTTCACATTATTTAAAGCAAACCGTTACTTTTTGTGTGTACACCATCACCTATAAACTGATAAACTCACCTTGCTTCTAATCAAGATGCTCACTTCACCAGACTCTATGATGTAAAAGCTATCAGCCTTTTCACCCTGAAAGAAAAAGGAGGTCAGGTCAGAGCCATACCTAGTATTGAAGGGGAATAAAGAAATAGTTTGCTTTTTCACTGCTTAAGCTCTGATTTGTATTTATTTTTTTAACTCTACAAATGAATCAATAGTAAACAAATTCAGAGTAAGCCGGGCACGGTGGCTCACACCTATAATCCCAGCACTTTGGGAGGCTGAGGCAGGCAGATCACAAGGTCAGGAGATTGAGGCCATCCTGGCCAACATGGTGAAACCCGTCTCTACTAAAAATACAAAAATTAGCCAGACGTGGTGGCGCGTGCCTATAATCCCAGCTACTGGGGAGGCTGAGGCAGGAGAATCGCTTGACCCAGAGAGTCGGAGGTTGCAGTGAGCTGAGGTCGCGCCACTGTACTCCAGCCTGGCGACACAGCGAGACTCCACCTCAAAAAAACAAAAAACAAAACAAAACAAAAAACAAATTCAGAACAAAATGAAGAAGATTCTGATCACTGGGATATCAACCTAACTACAACTGACACATCTCCCACTTCTTAGCATGAACCACTCACATTGATCTCAATGAATGTGCCCAGGTTGCCAAGTGCATAAAGCATCACTGTTCTCATTGCTCATGTTGGTCTGCTATTGAAATCTATGACAGGGACCAGTAGTCAAGGCTGCTGCAGACAATTTTAAGGTGATTCCTGGCTACACCTGAAGTATGGGGTCCAGGGATAATCTTGAACCATTAAATATAACTCTCAACAGGACAGCATGGATCTGGAAGGTTCTGTCTTGGTGAGAGAGGTACTTTGATGTTACCCTTATGAACCTTAGGCTTTTCGTTTGCTTGTTTTATTTTGTATTTTTAATTATTTATTTTTCTGGAAACAGGGACTTGCTCTGTTGCCCAGGTTGGAGTGCAGTAGTGTGATCATGGCTCACTGCAGCCTCAACCTCCCAGGCTCAAGTGATATGCCTGCCTCAGCCTCCCAAGTAGCTGAGACTACATGTGCACATCACCATGGTCAGCTAATTTTTGTATATTTTGCAGAGACAGAGTTTTGCCATATTGCCCAGGCTGATCTCAAACTCCTGGGCTCAACTGATCCACCCACCTCTGCCTCCCAAAGTGCTGGGATTACAGGCATAAGCCTACTTGTTTTGATTTTAAACCACATGGTTGAACCAGTCATTTACTTAATTCAACAAGTAATTTATTTACCAAGTTATTTACTATGTGCAAGGCACTGTTTTAGGCATGTGAAATACACCCAGTGGACAAAATGAATACCCCTTGGCCTTGTAGAACTTACAGTCTGACAGGGTAAACAAACTTTAAACAGTCAACATAATAAATCAGTAAATTATATTGTTCTGTTGCAAGGCGATAAGTGCTACACAAAAAGAGTAAAACAGGGAATGTGAGATCTGGAGTGCTGGGGAAGGAGTGGGTATCCTATATATGAGAGCTTTACTGAGGCTGGGTGTCATTCCTGTAATCCCAGCACTTAGGGAGACCAAGGCTGGAGGATTGCTTGAGGCCGGGAGTTCAATACTAACCTGGACAATACAGTGAGACTCTGTCTCAACAAATAAAAAATTTAGAAAATTAGCTGGGCACAGTGACATATGCCTGCAGCCCCAGCTACTAGGGAGGCTAAGGCGGGAGGATCATGTGAGCCCAGGAGGTGAAAACTGCAGTGAGCCATGATCCTGCCACTGCACTCCAGCCTGAGCAACAATGAGATCCTGCCTCTTAGGAAAAGGAAAAAAAAAAAAAAAAAGGAGCTTGAGAAGGTGAGATTTGAGCAAAGACCGGGAGGACGTCTGAGTTAGGCATGCAGATAATGCAGATATACGTGAAGCAGCTTTCAGGCACACTTCATTCAGTTTCTGACCCCTCACTATTAACTTCTGGAACAAATACCATCTACATCAGATAATGCAATATTACTCATGCACTCTCACTCTGTGTGGGTCTTAGGTCTTCAGTGAGAATCTACTTCTTAGGCTTTCACAAACTTTATGTCCTTTGACCATCACATAGAGCCCCACGTGGGCACCATACACAGCTAGGATGACGTTTCTGAGTCAATCTAATCCCAGGACATATCACTGCCCCATATAAGTAAATGCCACAGCTTTACAAAGGGGTGCCTGTGGGTTTCTGCCCTGCTATGTTGGGTAGGTATCCTACAACCAGCAGAGCCAAATAACCATGAAGTTCTAGCATTACACAAACAGCTGCATGATAGGAGCTGACAAAGGATGAAGAGCCATGAAAGAAACTTAGTAGGAGCCAGAAGCAGAGTCACAAAGAGGGAGAGGTTATTTCACCAAGAAGAGGGTGATGAAAAGGAAAGATCTGTGTGGTAGGAAAGATCTGCAAGTGATAGGTGGTGAAGGATAGTGCTTGAGCCCTTTTTGTTTAGATAGGTGTATAACATCCACCATTTAAAGTGCTCACATTTCAAGGCTATATAGATTGATGACTTTTTGCAAATGTATAAACCTGTATAACCACCTCCTAGATCAAAATAGAAAATATATCCATACTCCAAAAGGCTCCCTCTGGAGTTCAGTCAAAAATACCACATTCCCACCCATGAAGTAACCATATCTAATTTCTGTCCTTGTAGGTTTTGGCCATTCCTTAATATAAATGGAGTCATACATTTTTCGTATCTGGCTTCTTTTAGTCCATATTGTCAGATCATACTTTGAAAGTCTCTGGCTATGCAAGAAATTAGGCTGGTAGCCAGAATAGAAACAAAGTGAGGGAAGGAGTGTACGAGTGTTTTGAAGACAGCAAAGGCCAGGCACGGTGGCTCACACCTGTAATCCCAGCACCTTGGGAGGCTGAGGGGGCGGACTGCTTCAGGCCAGGAGTTTGACACCAGCCTGGGCAACATGGTGAAACCCCGTCTCTACTAAATACAAAAAAGGCCACGTGTGGTGGCTCACGCCTGTAATCCCAGCACTTTGGGAGGCTGAGGTGGGCAGATCACCTGAGGTCAGGAGTTTGGGACCAGCCTGACCAAGATGGTGAAACCTCATCTCTACTAAAAGTACAAAAATTAGCCAGGCGTGATGGCGTCATTGTTATCCTGTACACATACCCTAGTCTCTGCTGTCTTCATTTTTTTTTCCTTTTTTTTTTTTTTCTTGAGACAGTCTCACTGTGTCACCCAGGCTGGAGCACAGGGGCACGATCTCGGCTTAGTGCAACCTCCACCTCCTGGGTTCAAGCAATTCTGTTGCCTTAGCCTCCTGAGTAGCTGGGATTACGGGCGCACACCACCATGCCTGGCTAACTTTTTGTATTTTAGGTAGAGATGGGGTTTCACCTCCATGTTGCCCAAGCTGGTTTCAACTCCTGAGCTCAGGCAGCCCACCCGCCTCGGCCTCCCAAAGTGCTAGGATTACAGGCATGAGCCACTGCACCAGGCCTTTTTTTTTTTTTAGACGGAGTCTCTTTTGCCCAGGCTGGAGTACAGTGGTGCAACCTCCACTTCCCAGGTTCAAGTGATTCTTGTGCCTCAGCCTCCCAAGTAGCTGGGATTATAGGTGTGCACCAGCACTCCTGGCTAATTTTTGTGTATGTATGTATGTATGTATTTTATTTATTTTTGAGACAGAGTTTCGTTCTTGTCGCCCAGGCTGGAGTTCAATGGTGTGATCTCGGCTCACGACAACCTCGGCCTCCCGGGGTTCAAGTGATTCTCTTGCCTCAGCCTCCTGAGTAGCTGGGATTAGCTGGTCTCGAACTCCCAACCTCAGGTGATACACCTGCCCCGGACTCCCAAAGTGCTGGGATTACAGGCGTGAGTCACCATGCCCCGCCAAGTATCCTGCTTTTCAAGTTCACTACTAGGCTCTGTGTACCCATCTCACAGAAAGAACATTCCATTCTACATTCAAGAGTAAAGAAGCCAGACTGTACTGCATTTTAGGTCTTTGTGAACATGTCATCAGGTTTTTATATGTCTCTTTTTCACAACAGATAAGATCCACATTCCACTATAAGAATGACTGAAGCCCTAATTTTCACGATATGGGAATCTTTTGGGTTTAATGCAATGGTACTTTAATAGTGAAAACATAAAACATGATTTTGTAAAATTAAAGCTACCTTCTGTCTACATTATTCTGAGAATAAGCTAAATATTCTATCGATTATGAAAATTACTTGTGAAAATTATGCAAGTCATTAAAAAACAAAAATGTAGGCCAGGCGCTGTGGCTCACAACATCCCAGCACTTTGGGAGGCCAAGGTGGGCGGATCACCTGAGGTCAGAAGTTTGAGACCAGCCTGGCCAACAGGGCGAAACCCTGTTCTCTACTAAAAATAAAAAAATTAGCCGGGCATGGTGATGCATGCCTGTAGTTCCAACTACTCAGGAGTCTGAGGCAGAAGAATCACCTGAACTGGGGAGGTGAAGGTTGTAGTCAGCCGAGATTGTGCCATTGCACTCCAGCCTGGACAACAAGAGCGAAACTCCATCTCAAAAAACAAAAAACAAACAAAATAAAACAAAACAAAACACAAAAATGTAGTCAGGTGTGGTGGCACAAGCCTGTAATCTCAGCTACTTGGGAGGTGAGGTGGGAGGATCACTTGAGGCCAGGAGTTCAAGACTAGCATGGGCAACATAAAGAGACCCTGTCTACAAAAAATTTAAAAATTAGCTGGGTGTAGCCTGGGCACGGTGGCTCACACCTGTAATCCCAGCACTTTGGGAGGCTGAGGTGGGTGGATCACCTGAGGTCGGGAGTTCACAGACCAGCCTGACCAACATGGAGAAACCCTGTCTCTACTAAAAAAAAAATAAAATAAAATAAAATAAAGTAGTTGGGCGTGGTGGTGCATGCCTGTAATCCCAGCTACCTGGGAGGCTGAGGCAGGAGAATCTCTTGATCCTCTGCCAGCAGGCGGAGGTTGTGGTGAGCTGAGATAGTGGCATTGCACTCTGGCCTGGGCAACAAGAGCAAAACTCCTTCTCCAAAAAAAAAAAAAAAAAAGAATTAGCTGGGTGTGGTGGCACTGCTTGGAAGGCTAAGGGAAGAGTATTGCTTGAGCCCAGAAGCTCAAGGCTGCAGTGAGCTACGATCGCACACTGTACTGAAGCCTGAAAGACAGAGCGAGACCTTGCTTCCGCAGTGGCTCACGCCTGTAATCCCAGCACTTTGGGAGGCAAACGTAGGAGGATCACGAGGTCAGGAGATCAAGACCATGCTGGCTAACACTGTGAAACCCCATCTCTACTAAAAATACAAAAAATTAGCCGGGCATGGTGGCAGGCGCCTGTAGTCCCAGATACTTGGGAGGCTGAGGTAGGAGAATGGTGTGAACGTGGGAGGCAGAGCTTGCAGTGAGCCGAAATCGCACCACTGCACTCCAGCCTGGGCGACAGAGCGAGACTCCATCTCAAAAAAACAAAACAAAAACAATAAAAATAATTCAAAATGGATCACAGACCTAAGGTAAGAGCTAAAATTGTGAATGTCTACAGCTGTACTGCTTAATACATTAGCCACTAGTCAAATGTGGCTCAGCACTTGAAATGTTGCTAGTATAAACTTAGATGTACTAAAGATGTAAAACATACATTAGATTTTGAAGACTTAGTATTAAAAATGTAAAATATCTCATTAATAAAGTTTTATATCACTTAGATGTAACAATATTTTAGATATACTGGTTAAATGAAATATATTAAAATTAAGTTGACTATTTCAAGTATCTACTGAAAGTTTTTATTTCTTCAATTTTTTTGAGACCAAGTCTTGCTCTGTCCTCCAGGCTAGAGTGCAGTGGCATGACCTTGGCTCACTGCAACCTCTGCCTCCCAAGTTCAAACGATTCTCATTCTTAGACCTCCCAAGTAGCTGGGATTACAGTTGTGCACCAGCAAACCTAGCTAATTTTTGTATTACTTTTTAGTAGAGATGAAGTTTCGTCATGTTGGCCAGGCTGGTCTCGAACTCCTGGCCTCAAGTTATCTGCCTCAAGCTATTCAGCCTCCCCAAGTGCTGGGATTACAGGCATGAGCCACCCTGCCTGACCAAAGATTTTTAAAATTACATATGTGGCTCACATGTTATTTCTATTGAACAGTGCTGGTCTTGGAAGTAAACTTGGGAGAAAGTATTATTGATTTTGCAAAGATTTTCTAAAATACAGCAGCAAAAGTACAAACTACAAAGAAGAAAAGATGATAAACTAGACTTAGCAAAATTAAAACTGTTTTCTCTTCAAAAGATACCATTAAGAAAATGAAGGCTAGGCATGGAGGGGCATACCTATAATCCCAGCACTTGGGAGGCCAAGGCAGGCAGATGGCTTGAGCTCAGAAGTTCAAGACCAGGCTGGGCAATATAGCAAGACCCTGACTGTATTTTTTTTTTAAGGCTGTAAATACTATTTACTGTTGAGAATGCAGAGCAACTGAATTTTCATGCATGGCTGGTAGGAATACAAAACAGTATAGCCATTTTAAGACAGTTTGGCTGTTTGTTATGAAGTTAACATATAATTTAGCAATTGCACTCTTAAGTATTTACTAAAAAGGCCAGCCTGGCCAACATGGTGAAATCCCATTTCTACTAAAAACAAACAAACAAAATTAGCCAGGCATAGTGGCACATGCCTTTGGTTCCAGCTACTCGGGAGGCTGAGGCACAAGACTTGCTTGAACTCGGGAGGCAGAGGTTACAGTGAGCTGAGATCATGCCACTGCACTCCATCCTGGGTGACAGAGCGAGACTCTGTCTCAAAAAAAAAAAAACAGTATTTACTGAAGAGAAGTAAAAACATATGTCTACACAAAGGATGGGCATGGTGGCTCACGCCTGTAATCCTAGCACTTTGGGAGGCTGAGCTGGGCGGATCATTTGAGGTCAGATATTCAAAACCAGCCTGGCAAACACAGTGAAACCCTGTCTCTACTAAAAATACAAAAATTAGCCAGGCAGGCCGGGCGCGGTGGCTCAAGCCTGTAATCCCAGCACTTTGGGAGGCCGAGACGGGTGGATCACGAGGTCAGGAGATCGAGACCATCCTGGCTAACACGGTGAAACCCCGTCTCTACTAAAAAATACAAAAAAAAACTAGCCGGGCGATGTGGCGGACGCCTGTAGTCCCAGCTACCCGGGAGGCTGAGGCAGGAGAATAGCATGAACCTGGGAGGCGGAGCTTGCAGTGAGCTGAGATCCGGCCACTGCACTCCAGCCTGGGCGACGGAGCGAGACTCCGTCTCAAAAAAAAAAAAAAAAAAAAAAAAATTAGCCAGGCATGGTGGCGTGAGCCTTTAGTCCCAACTATTCAGCAGGCTGAGGCACGAGAATCGCTTGAACCCGGGAGGCAGAGGTTGCAGTGAGCTGAGATTATGTCACTGTACTCCAGCCTGGGTGACAGAGCAAGACTGTGTCTCATTAAAAAGAAAAAATAATGGGAGGCTGAGGCAGGAGAATTGCTTGAACGTGGGAGGTAGAGGTTATGGTGAGCTGAGATCGCACCATTGCACTCCAGCCTGGGCAACAAGGGCAAAACTCCGTTTCAAAAAGAAAACAGAAAAATGAAAAAAAAAATTACATTTGTACAATGAAATATTATTCAGCAAAAGGAATGATCTACTGATACATACAACATGGATAAATCTCAAAAATATTATGCTAAGAGAAAGAAACCAGATACAAAAACTATACATTGCATGATTTCATTTATATTAAATTGTAGAACGGAATTTCTACAGTGATAGAAAACATCAATGGTTTCCAGGAATGTGAGTGTGGGGGAGGGTAGTGACTGCAAATGCAAATACAAAACAAGGAACTGTATGGGTGATGGAAATACCACACTGGGGATGGTTACAAAACTCTTCCAATTTGTACACTTAAACTTAGTAATTTTATTGTATGTAAAACACACTGTAACAAAGCTGACCAAAAAAAATGAAACAACATAAAATGTAGTTTCTGATTCAGCAGGTCTAGTGGGGGGCCCAAGAACTTGCATTCCTAACAATTTTAACATTCTCAGATGATGCTGATTGCTGCTGGTGCTGGGATCTCACTTTGAGAAGCCTTGGTCCAGTGAGAGACATTGACAAAAGGGGCCTATAATAAGTCCCTTTTAATATCATCTTAATTAATGTCTATTCTGTACCACTACCTGTCTACCTTGAAGATAGATAGTACTCTATCTTCAAGAGCACAATCAAGAAAACACTATGACTTTTCACATCTCCTGACATACTTCGTGAAAACCCAGCATGAGACAGGCCTAGAACCTTCAGGATGAATTGGAGGTCCTTTGAATGTTACTTAAAGTACCTTAAATTCAGAAGCAAATGTGGCCAGTTAACATCTCCCATTTCTGAAACTCAGTCCTACATTCTTACCATACCAGGATACCTGCTCTGAAACAGCTCACACCACTGGCCTTTGCTAATATTGTTTTTTTGCTCTGAAGGACCTTTCCCTGATTTCAAACATTGTAATTGCACTTGTTTTTTTTTTTTTTTTTTGAGACGGAGTCTCGCTCTGTCGCCCAGGCTGGAGTGCAGTGGCCGGATCTTGGCTCACTGCAAGCTCCGCCTCCCGGGTTTACGCCATTCTCCTGCCTCAGCCTCCGGAGTAGCTGGGACTACAGGCGCCCGCCACCTCGCCCGGCTAGTTTTTTGTATTTTTTAGTAGAGATGGGGTTTCACCGTGTTAGCCAGGATGGTCTCGATCTCCTGACCTCATGATCCACCCGTCTCAGCCTCCCAAAGTGCTGGGATTACAGGCGTGAGCCACCACGCCCGGCCTGCACTTGTTTTTTAAGCCCATCTCAAATGGCATTTCCTTGATGAAACCGTATGTATTACTTCCATTTCTATGTTCTCACTGTCGTTCATACACTCCTTCATTATAGTGCTTATCATATCTGGTCCTACCTATCTTAATAAATGTTTATAGAATATATCAATTTCTAATTAAAAGAATTATTAATAGTAAGGGCTCCTAGAAAACAAATACATTCAGAGATGTGACTCAGAGTAGACATCATATTTTTGTTAGTCCTTTATCTCTTCCAGGGGAGCTTTCTTTTCCCCTTTTATGGTAAGTCTGATTAGTCCTTGTGGTTCTAGTGGGGCCAACTCCACCCACAGGACCCACACCTGACCAATCTGAGCCTTTCCTCCTCGTGGTCTCAGTACTGGGTTCAAGGATAAGCATATCACCCAACCTAGGCCAACCATGTATCTTCTCAGTGCTCTTGAGCCAGAACCATAGGCAGAGAAGCTGATACCTGGAAAAGTCCAATACTATTTATGTTTTATTAAAAATACAAACACAGTGGATAAAGAAAATTATTAGACAGTACTCATTACAATGATCTAGCCCACTGTTTAGTAATCCTTACTGTATCCCAAAATAACAAGAGAAAAATGCACAAAGGAAATACCAGACATCTTACAAATTTGGTTAATCACTGAAGACTGTGGACTCTGATTTGTGTTAGATTAGCCAAAAGGATGCCTTTGTGTCAAATATAGAAAGTTAGAGGGCAGAACTCTTTAACCTTCCCCAGGTTCTAATAGCAATGGATGAAACTTACTCAAGGTCAAAAGAAAATGACATCCAAAGAACAAACACTAGAAGCCAAGGAAAGGTGAGCGGAAGCAAGTGATCTGCATGTGTCAGTAAGACGGACATCAATAAGCTTCAGGGGACTATATAATTGTCCTCTGAAGTGTGATCTATTACCTGGTAATAAGAGCTCCCAACAGTGGGAGAACATAGAAGTTTTTGTTTTTTTTTTTTAATTTGAAATGGAGTCTCACTCTGTTGCCCAGGCTGGAGGCAGTGGCGCAATCTCGACTCACTGCAACCTCCGCCTCCTGGGTTCAAGCAATTCTCCTGCCTCAGCCTCCCGAGTGGCTGGGATTACAGGCGTGGGCCACCACACCCAGCTAATTTTAGTATTTTTAGTAGAGACGGAGTTTCACCATGTTGGCCAGGCTGGTCTCGAACTCCTGGTCTCAAGCGATCCACCTCCCTCAGCCTCCCGAAGTGTTGGGATTACAGGCGTCAGCCACTATGTCTGGCAAGATTTTTGAGATAAATGATGTACTAGTTATTCAGGGGTGACTTCCAGGAAAGGAGCTGTGTAAAGCCCTCACTCACCTGAGTGATTATGCGTTCTCCATCCTTATAGATCTTCTCTCCTATTACATCCACTATCTTCATTCGTTCTGACACCTGAAACAACAGACAAATTCAGAAATAAAAGGAAAAGACCTTAACTGAAAGTCACAATAGCTATACAACACAGAAATGGGATTAGAATAGTATGATTTGAACACCTAACAACAGAATCGTTTTAAAAGCTTTTCCTGATCCCCATGAACAGATTCTCATTCAAGCCACTTTACCTCTAGCGATTTAAGGAGGGGCACAGACTCAATAAATGATTCAAACATCTTCCTCTTTTTTGCATTATTTTTCACTATGATTCTTCTAAAAGTCACCCGGTCCTACAAGAAAGAATATGAAAATTCTAATAAATGCCTATATACAGGAACATCTATGGTTTAATAAACTGGCCAAAGCAAATATTAGAGGAATATGTAAGTTACTGTGTTAATTAAGTGTTAATTGATACTTTAATCTTGAGTCATCAATGGAAGAAAAGAACCTGTAGCCTGAGCCAGCCAGTTGCCCACATGCTGTTGTTTGCTATCTAACACTCAATAGGTGCCACCTATGGGTCATAAATAGAACACAAAACAGAAAACGCCTAAACATTTGTGAGCTCACTGTCACTGTTCAATGTCATAAAAGATACCTCTAGTGAGCTGAGATTATGTCACTGCATTCCAGTCTGGGTCACAGAGTGAGACCCTCATTTCAAAAAAAAAAAAAAAAAAGACATCTCACCAAAAGAGAGAATAAAACAATCATTTAATCCTTAGAATCCAGAATTTAAAAAAATTTTTTAAATCCAAAACAATTAGATTGTTCTTGCCCTAAAAAAGTTTATAATCTTAATGGGAAGATAATACAAAATATCAAAATATGAAGCTTGGCTGAATGCAGTAGCTCACTGCCTGTACTCCTAGCATTTTGGGAGGCTAAGGTGGGCAAATGGCTTGAGCCTAGGAGTTCGAGACAAGCCTAGGCAACATGGTGAAACACCCGCTCTTTGAAAAAATACACGAAAAAAGTTAGCTGGGCATGGTGGCACATGTCTGTGCTTGGGTGGTTGAGGTGAAAGGCTCACCAGAGCCTGAGAGGTCAAAGCTACAGTGAGTTATTATTGTACCACTGCACTCCAGCCTGGGCAGCAGAGCAAGACTATGTCCCAAAAACAACAATATTAACAACAACAACAACAAAATACATAGGAATAAAAAGTCTACATTTCAAGAATGGGTGCAGTGGCTCACACCTGTAATCCCAGCATTCTGGGAGGCCATAAATGGATCACTTGAGCTCAGGAGTTCAAGACCAGGCTGGGCAACATGGTGAAACCCCATTTCTACAAAAAATACAAAAATCAGCTGGGCACGGTGGTGTGTGCCTATAGTCCCAGCTAGTTGGGAGGCTGAGGCTTGGAGAATCACTTGAGCCCAGGGGGCTAAGGTTGCGGTGAGCCGAGATTGCACCACTGCACTCCAGCCTGGGTGACACAAGTTGAAACCCTGTCTCAAAAAAAAAAAAAAAAAAAGTCTATAGTTCAAGACAGGCATATGAGCACATGAAATGTGCTTGGTGAAACTACAGAAGACAAGTGCTACATAAATTTCAAGGTAAGAAGGGGAGATCACGGTAGGCAGGAGTGATCAAAGATTATTTTGCCGCAAAAATGTCTGGGACCTGAAAGAGAGGTAGGATTAAAGTTAATGAAGAGACATGGGAGGAATATGCAAGATGGAAGGCAGGCATATGAAAGATACCTTGACTCTTAACAAGTCATGAATTCCTTTTGTTTTATTTTTCAGATGGGGTCCCCCATTGTTGTCCAGGCTGGCTTTGAACTCCTGGGCTCAAGTGATCTCCCTACCTCAGCCTCCCAAGTAGCTGGGACTACAGGTGCACAACACTGTGCCTGGCTTAGTAAGTAATGGATTCTGATCAGGAGACAATTAACCAAAGCGAGGCACTTCTCAGATATTTGTACACATGTGCAGGGAGATACCCATGAGAATGTTAATTGCTTAGTCTTAGATTCCTAAATGGGCAAGCAGTTATTTGTATCTAAGTTAACTACCTTTCTTCTACCTCAGGCTGTCAGGAATAAATATATATATACACACACACACACACACACACACACACACACACATATATATATATATATTTTTTTTTTTTTTTTGCTAGAAAGTTTAACAATGGGCTGGGCACAGCGGCTCATGCCTGTAATCTCAGGTCAGGAGTTCAAGACCAGCCTGGCCAATATGGTGAAACCCCACGTCTACTAAAAATACAAAAATTAGCCAGGCGTGGTGATGGGCGCCTGTAATCCCAGCTACTCGGGACACTGAGACAGGAGAATCATTTGAACCCGGGAGGCAGAGGCTGCAGTGAGCCAAGATCATGCCACTGCACTCCAGCCTGGGTAACAGGGCGAGACTCTGCCTCGAAAAAAAAATAAAAACAAAACAATATTTTAGGCTGTGTGTGGTGGCTCATGCCTGTAATTTCTGCACTTTGGGAGGCCAAGGCAGGAGGATCGCTTAAGGCTAGGAATTCAAGACCAGCCTGGGCAACACAGGGAAACCTAGTTAAAACACAAAAACAGGCCGGGCGCGGTGGCTCATACCTGTAATTCCAGCTCTTTGGGAGGCTGAGGCGGGTGGATCACGAGGTCAGGAGATTGAGACCATCCTGGCTAACATGATGAAACCCTGCTTCTGCTTAAAATACGAAAAATTAGCTGGGCATGGCGGCAGGCACCTGTAGTCCCAGCTACTAGGGAGGCTGAGGCAGGAGAATCACTTGAACCTGCGAGGCGGAGCTTGTAGTGAGCCAAGATCACAGCACAGCACTCTAGTCTGGGAGACAGAGCAAGACTCGGACTAAAAAAACAAACAAACAAAACCCCACAAAAACAGAAAACCCCAATATTTTATTTATTAATTAAAACAAACAAACAAACAAACAAAAACATACAGGCTGGGAACAGTGGCTCACGACTGTATTCCCAGCACTTTGGGAGGCCGAGGTGGCTGGATTGTTTGAGCCCAGAAGTTTGAGAACAGCCTGGGCAACATGGCGAAACCTGTCTGCACAAAAAATACAAAAATTAGACAGGCATGGTGGCGTGCACTTGTGGTCCCAGTTACTGGGAGGCAGAGGTGGGAGGATCACTTGAGCCCTGGGAGGCGAAGTTGTAGTGAGGTGTGAGGGCACCACTGCACTCCAGCCTGACCAACAGAGTAAGACTGTCTCAAAAGATAGACAGACAGACAGATAGATAGATAGACACACACACACACCCACACCCACACACACAGATAAAACAAAAGGCCTGGCGCAGTGGCTCACACCTATAATCCCAGCATTTTGGGAGGCCAAAGTGGGTGGATCACTTGAGGTCAGGAGTTCGAGACCAGCCTGGCCAACATGGTGAAACCTTGTGTCTATTAAAAATACAAATATTAGCCGGGCATGGTGGTGCACACCTATAGTCCCAGCTACTCGGGAGGCTGAGGCACGAGAATTACTTGAACCCTGGAGGCAGAGGATACAGTGAGCTGAGATCACACCACTGTATTCCAGCCTGGGTGACAGAGACTCTGTCTCAAAATAAATAAAAAAATAAAAATTAAAAAATAAACACACAGAGGGCAGCAAAGTTAACTCCCAATATTTTATAAATCTACCTATATGTGTTACAAAGATTAGTATAACTGCAATAGCAAACAATATTTCGGCCAGGCACGGTGGCTCACGCCTGTAATCCCAGCACTTTGGGAGGCTGAGGTGGGTGGATCACTTGAAGTCAGGAGTTCGAAACCACCCTGGCCAACACAGTGAATTCCCATCTCTACCAAAAATATAAAAAATTAGCCAGTATTGTTGGCACATGCTTATAATCCCAGCTATGCGGGAGGCTGAGGCAGGAGAATCGCTTGAACCTGGGAGGCGGAGGTTGCAGTGAGCCGAGATCATGCCACTGTAGACTCCAGCCTGGGCGACAGAACAAGAGTCCATCTCAAAAACAACAACAACAACAACAACAACAAAGTTCTAACTAAAGAGAAAACAACAAATATCTCTTAAAGCGACTTTTTTTTTTTTTTTTTTTTGAGATACAGTTTCGTTCTTGTTGCCCAGGTTGGAGTGCAATGGTGCAATCTTGGCTCACGGCAACCTCCGCCTCCCAGGTTCAAGAGATTCTCCTGCCTCGGCCTCTGGAGTAGCTGGGATTACAGGCATCGCCACCATGCCCAGCTACTTTTGTATTTTTTAATAGAGACAGGGTTTCTCCATGTTTGTCAGGCTGGTCTCGAACTCCCGACCTCAGGTGATCCACCCGCCTTGGCCTTCAAAGTGCTGGGATTACAGGCATGAGCCACTACACCCGGCAAGTGACTTTTTTTTTTGAGACAGAGTCTCACACTGTCACTCCGCAGGCTGGAGTGCAGTGGCATGATCACAGCTCACTATAGCCTTGACCTCTTGGGCTCAGGTGATCCTCCCACCTCAACGTCCCAAATAGCTGGGACTATAGGCATGTGCCGCCACATCAGCTAATTTCCTATTTTTCGTAGAGACAGGGTTTCACCATGTTGCCCACGCTGGTCTTGAATTCCTAGGCTCATGTGATTTGCCCACCGTGGCCTCCCAAATTACTGAGATTACAGGCATGAGTCACCACACTCAGCTGGTTCTAACTCTTTTTATGCATGCTTTAACACTTCCCAAAACTCTCTTTTCATGTGGTGCAAATTCAGTTCCTATGGCTGTGGAGAATATAAAAAAGCACCAGACATCAACATAGCCTTTGAGAAGCATCCAATCGAGCACTGAAGAGGAAATTCCCACAGGCAGCAAGTGCTCAGAGGCAAGCAAACAGCCCTGAAGTTCAAAAGAGAAAAGGAGTGCTACTCTCTCCAGTGACTGCAGGAATTTCCCAGGAAATCTTCTACTGACTTTCAATAAAGCAAGAGAAAGCAGAAGAGACTAAGTACAGGGGCCATGATGGCAGCTGCCCACTATAAAAGCAGGAATGTAGGATCCAACTTGGAAAACTCAGTGACAACACCAGATCCTCCCTACTTCCACCTCAGAAGGCATTTCCAAGGCCTTGTGAGGTTGAAAGAAGTCAGGCTGGAGAGGACCTTCTGTGAGTTACTTTCCTAGAGGTGGTATTGGAGCTTTGAAAAAGTCTAGGCTTGCAAAGCAAGTGAATGAACAGGAGAAAAGTAGAGTCCAAAAGAACATCTTGATAGGTCACTGACCTATCAAGAAAGCAAGGAGAGGAGGAATGACTGCCAAAGGCAAGGAAATAGAAAGAACAGGAGTCTTAGGAAAGGAAGTCTCAGGAAAAGAGGGGTGGTGAGTGGCACCATGGCCATAGGGAGCTTGTGCCATCATTCTGTGAATACCCACCTTGTACCAGGCACTAAGGGAGTCGCTTCTCTTATGCCCATGTATTTAATCCTCATACCCCAGTCACAATGCAGGTGGTTTTACAGCTCAATATACAGTTTTCAATTTTCACTGAGACTTTCTCTTAGAGATTATCCAAGAATGGGTTATTTGGCTGGGTGCTGTGGCTCTTGCCTGTAATCCCAGCATTTTGGGAGGCCGAGGTGAGCAGATCACCTGAGGTCAGGAGTTCGAGACCAGTCTGGCCAACAAGGTGAAACTCCATTCCTACTAAAAATACAAAATTTGGTTTTTGGCCCAGAGCAAGATGGCCGAATAGGAGCAGCTCCAGCCTCCAGCTCCCAGCACGAGAGACACAGAGGACGGGTGATTTCTGCATTTTTTTTTTTTTTTTTTTTTTTTTGAGACGGAGTCTCACTCTGTCGCCCAGGCTGCAGTGCAGTGGCCGGATCTCAGCTCACTGCAAGCTCCGCCTCCCGGGTTCACGCCATTCTCCTGCCTCAGCCTCCCGAGTAGCTGAGACTACAGGCGCCCACCACCTCACCCGGCTAGTTTTTCGTACTTTTTAGTAGAGACGGGGTTTCACCGTGTTAGCCAGGATGGTCTCGATCTCCCGACCTCGTGATCCGCCCGTCTCGGCCTCCCAAAGTGCTGGGATTACAGGCTTGAGCCACCGCGCCCGGCCGATTTCTGCATTTTCAACTGTGGTACCGGGTTCATCTCACTGGGGAGTGCTGGACAATCAGTGCTAGTCAGCTGGTGCAGCCCGACCATCGAGAGGTGAAGCAGGGTGAGCCATCGCCTCACCTGGGAAGCGCAAGGGGGAAGGGAATCCCTTTTCCTAGCCAAGGGAAACTGAGACACACAACACCTGGAAAATCGGGTAACTCCCACCCTAATACTGTGCTTTACCAAGGGTCTTAGCAAACGGCACATCAGGAGATTATATCCCACACCTAGATGGGAGGGTCCCACGCCCACAGAGCCTCCCCCGTTGCTAGCACAGCAGTCTGAGATCTAACCGCAAGGCAGCAGCGAGGCTGGGGGAGGGGCGCCCACCACTGCTGAGGCTAAAGTAGGTAAATAAAGCCTCCAGGAAGCTCGAACTGGGTGGAGCCCACCACAGCTCAAGGGGGCCTGCCTGTCTCTGTAGACTCCACCTCTGGGGACAGGGCATAGCTAAACAAAAAGCAGCAGAAACCTCGGCAGAGGTAAATGCCCCTGTCTGACAGCTTTGAAGAGAGCAGTGGATCTCCCAGCACGGAGGTTGAGATCTGAGAACTGACAGTCTGCCTGCTCAAGTGGGTCCCTGACCCCTGAGTAGCCTAACTGGGAGACATCCCCCACTAGGTGCAGACTGACACCTCACACCTCACATGGCGGGGTACACCCCTGAGACGAAGCTTCCAGAGCAAGAATCACACAGCAACACTCGTTGTTCAGCAATATTCTATCTTCTGCAGCCTCTGCTGCTGATACCCAGGCAAACAGGGTCTGGAGTGGACCTCAAGCAATCTCCAACAGACCTACAGCTGAGGGTCCTGACTGTTATAAGGAAAACTAACAAACAGAAAGGACACCCACACCAAAACCCCATCAGTTCATCACAGTCATCAAAGACCAAAGGCAGATAAAACCACAAAGATGGGAAAAAAGCAGGGCAGAAAGGCTGGAAATTCAAAAAATCAGAGCGCATCTCCCCTTCCAAAGGAACGCAGCTCATCGCCAGCAACGGATCAAACTGGACGGAGAATGACTTTGATGAGTTGAGAGAAGAAGGCTTCAGTCAATCAAACTTCTCAGAGCTAAAGGAGGAACTGCGTAACCAGTGCAAAGAAACTAAAAATCTTGAAAAAAGAATGGAAGAATGGATAACTAGAATAATCAATGCAGAGAAGGCCATAAACGAACTGACAGAGATAAAAACCATGACACGAGAAATACGTGACAAATGCACAAGCTTCAGTAACCGACTCGATCAACTGGAAGAAAGAGTATCAATGATTGAAGATCAAATGAATGAAACGAAGCGAGAAGAGAAGTCTAGAGAAAAAAGAGGAAAAAGAAATGAACAAAGCCTCCAAGAAATATGAGATTATGTGAAAAAAACAAATCTACATCTGACTGGTGTGCCTGAAAGTGAGGGGGAAAATTGGAACCAAGTTGGAAAATACTCTTCAGGATATCATCCAGGAGAACTTCCCCAACCTAGTAAGGCAGGCCAACATTCAAATTCAGGAAATACAGAGAACGCCACAAAGATACTCCTCGAGAAGAGCAACTACAAGACACATAATTGTCAGATACACCAAAGTTGAAATGAAGGAAAAAATGTTAAGGGCAAACAGAGAGAAAGGTCAGGTTACCCACAAAGGGAAGCCCATCAGACTAACAGCAGATCTCTCAGCATAAACTCTCCAAGCCAGAAGAGAGTGGGGGCCAATATTCAACATTCTTAAAGAATTTTCAGGCCGGGCGCGGTGGCTCAAGCCTATAATCCCAGCACTTTGGGAGGCCGAGACGGGTGGATCACGAGGTCAGGAGATCGAGACCATCCTGGCTAACACGGTGAAACCCCGTCTCTACTAAAAAATACAAAAAACTAGCCATTTTTCAACCATTGTGGAAAACAGTATGGTGATTCCTTAAGGATCTAGAACTAGAAATACCATATGACCCAGCCATTGCATTACTGGGTATATACCCAAAGGAGTATAAATCATGCTGCTATAAAGACACATGCACACATATGTTTACTGCGGCACTATTCACAATAGCAAAGACTTGGAATCAACCCAAATGTCCATCAGTGACAGACTGGATTAAGAAAATGTGGCAAGGCCGGGCGCGGTGGCTCAAGCCTGTAATCCCAGCACTTTGGGAGGCCGAGACGGGCGGATCACGAGGTCAGGAGATCGAGACCATCCTGGCTAACACGGTGAAACCCCGTCTCTACTAAAAAATACAAAAAACTAGCCGGGCGAGGTGGCGGGTGCCTGTAGTCCCAGCTACTCGGGAGGCTGAGGCAGGAGAATGGCGTAAACCCGGGAGGCGGAGCTTGCAGTGAGCTGAGATCCGGCCACTGCACTCCAGCCTGGACCACAAAGCGAGACTCTGTCTCAAAAAAAAAAAAAAAAAAAAAAAAAAAAGAAAATGTGGCACATATACACCATGGAATACTATGCAGCCATAAAAAAAGGATGAGTTCGTGTCCTTTGTAGGGACATGGGTGCAGCTGGAAACCATCATTCTCAGCAAACTTTCACAAGAACAGAAAACCAAACACCGCGTGTTCTCACTCATAGGTGGGAATTGAACAATGAGATCACTTGGACAAAGTGCTGGGGTTACAGGAGTGAGCCACCACGCCCGGCCAATCTTTTACATTTTTAAAGTTTTATTTTATATTCCAAGATATGCCCTATTTGGGTGAATAGACTTGAAAAAAATGTTCATTCTGTTGTTGCTGTGTGCAGCGTTCTATAAATTTCACATAGCTTTTGTTAATTAATGGTGTTAAGTTCTTCTATATCCTAGCTGACACCAGCTGATTCTCTGTTTGTTCTTTTTTTTTTTTCATTTTGTTTTTGCTTTTGAGATGGAGTTTTGCTCGTTGAATGTACCTGTTGGCAGATCTGGATTTCAGGCTTTTCCAGCACCCCATCTGGGATATATGGGAACCCAGGAACTCACTGTCATGTCTTTCCTCAAGCCCCAATATCCCTAGATAGTCTGCCTTCTTTCCACCTTTCAGGGTCTTCCTGTGTTTGCTATATTATGTCCAGAGTGGTGTGTGTGTGTGTGTGTGTGTGTTTTGTGGTTTTTTTTTTTTTTTTTTTGAGACAGAGTCTGGCTCTGTCGCCCAGGCTGGAGTGCAGTGGCCGGATCTCAGCTCACTGCAAGCTCCGCCTCCCGGGTTCACGCCATTCTTCTGCCTCAGCCTCCCGAGTAGCTGGGACTACAGGTGCCACCACCACGCCCGGCTAATTTTTTGTATTTTTATTTTTAGTAGAGACGGGGTTTCACCGTGTTAGCCAGGATGGTCTTCATCTGCTGACCTCGTGATCCGCCCATCTCGGCCTCCCAAAGTGCTGGGATTACAGGCGTGAGCCACCGTACCCGGCCCGTGTGTGTTTTTAAGTGAGAACACTAGCATGCTATAGGGCTATTCCATCTTGGTCTGAACCAGTAGTTGGCACCAAGGCTTATTATTTTGTTTTATATTTTTTGAGATGGAGTCTTGCTCAGTCGCCCAGGCTAGAGTGCAGTGGCGTGATCTTGCCTCACTGCAACCTCCGCCTCCTGGGACTACAGGCACCCATCACCATGACTGCCTAATTTTCATATTTTTAGTAGAGACAGGGTTTCACCATGTTGCTCAGGCTGGTCTCGAACTCCTGACCTCAAGTGATCTTCCTGCCTTGGCTTCCCCAAGTATTGGGATTACAGGTGTGAGTCACCACACCTGGCCCCCCATTACTTATTATTCCCCTATACAAATCTATTCTCAAGTTTTTCAATCATTGAGTCCCAAGTGCGTGACCTATCCTTAAGTCACTATCTCTTTCAGGAGCACTCTTAATTTAACATCAGGATGTCACAATAAAGTGCTTTTTTTTTTTTTTTTTTTTGAGATGGAGTCTTGCTCTGTTGCCAGGCTGGAGTGCAGTGGTGTGATCTCGGCTCACTGCAAGCTCGGCCTCCCGGGTTCACGCCATTCTCCTGACTCAGCCTCCCGACTAGCTGGGACTACAGGCACCTGCCACCACGCCCGGCTAATTTTTTGTATTTTTAGTAGAGATGGGGGTTTCACCATGTTAGCCAGGATATCTCCTGACCTCATGATCTGCCTACCTCAGCCTCCCAAAGTGCTGGGATTACAGGCGTGAGCCACTGCCCAGCCCTAAAGTGCTCTTTCACGTCTTTAAAATGTGATTTCATTTGAGAAAATATGTTCATAATTTTATAATATCCATGTCTTTCAGATAACTGGCTGTAAGATATAGTGTAAATCAACAGCCTGAGGACAGAGACACAGAAAGGGAATTAATACTGTGCCTTGCAAGGGGAACAATTTCTCTCACTCACCAGTCCCCAGAGGGAGCCTTCTGAGGTAGCAACAATGGTAGCAGCTCTCGGGGTGTTGTACATCAGAGCTAGTTCTCCAAAACTGCCACGGTTGTCATATTGACCAACAGAGCGGGTTTGATTATCTTTTGTTACTAAAATGTCATAAGTTCCCCTAGAAGAATGACAAAAAATAATTTCATTAGTTACTTCTGATAATAAATGCTAAGAACTGGCAGGCACATATAAAAGAAAATGTTGTTTTAAGATATTACCAAAGGAACTTTGCTAATATATAAAAAACAACATATTTTCATATTTTGACTTTGTACTGTGTCCTATAACCTTGCTAAACTCATTTATTAATTCTAGTAGCCTTTCTGTGGCATTCTTGGAATTTTCTTTTTTTTTTTTTTTGAGACAGAGTCTTGCTCTGTCACCCAGGCTGGAGTGCAGCGGAGGGATCTTGGCTCACTGCAAGCTCCAACTCCCGGGTTCACGCCATTTTCATTCTCCTGCCTCAGCCTCCCGAGTAGCTGGGACTACAGGCACCCGCCCCCACGCCTGGCTAATTTTTTTGGTATTTTTAGTAGAGACAGGATTTCACCGTGTTAGCCAGGATGGTCTCGATCTCCTGACCTCGTGATCCATCTGCCTCGGCCTCCCAAAGTGCTGGGATTAAAGGCATGAACCACTATGCCCAGCCTAATCTTTTTTCTTTTAATAATATATAATATTGCCGGGCGCGGTGGCTCAAGCCTGTAATCCCAGCACTTTGGGAGGCCGAGACGGGTGGATCACGAGGTCAGGAGATTGAGACCATCCTGGTGAACACAGTGAAACCCCGTCTCTACTAAAACTACAAAAAACTAGCCGGGAGAGGTGGTGGGCGCCTGTAGTCCCAGCTACTCGGGAGGCTGAGGCAGGAGAATGGCGTGAACCCAGGAGGCGGAGCTTGCAGTGAGCTGAGATCCGGCCACTGCACTCCAGCCTGGGCGAAAGAGCGAGACTCCGTCTTAAATAAATAAATAAATAAATAAATAAATAAATAAATAAATAATATATAATATTTTACATAATTTATGGGGTACATGTGAGTGTTTTATCCATGCATAGAATGGGTGATGATTAAGTCAGGGTAACTGGGGTATCTATCACCTTGGGATATATGTCATTTCTATGTGTTGGTATCATTTTACGTCCTCTCTTCTACTAATAGTTCCTTTGAAATATGCAAAATATTGTCACCCAAGTATAGTCACCCTATCATGCTATAAAACATTAGAACTTGCTGGGTGCAATGGCTCACACCTGTAATTTCTGCACTTTAGGAAGCTAAACTGGGAGGGCTGTTTGAGCCCAGGAGTTTGAGACAATCCTGGGCAACGTATGGAGACTTGTCTCCACAAAAAGGAAAAAAAAAAAAGACACATTAAAATGTATCTCTTCTATCTAACTGTGTGTTTGTACCCATTAGCCAACTTCTCTTCATCCACCCACCACCCTTCTCAGTTTCTGGTATATATCATTGTATTCTCTATATCTATGGTATCAGTGTTCTTTAGCACTCTCATGTGAGCGAGAACATGTGGTATTTGTCTTCCTGTGCCTATCTAACTTAATATAGCAACCTCCATGTTGCTACAAATGACATGATTTCCTTCTTTTTTATGGTCAAATAGTATTTCATTGTGTATCTATGTCACATTTTTTCTTCCTTCCTTTTTTCCTTGCCTCCCTCCCTCCCTCTCTTCCTTTTCTTTGCCTTATTGCATTGACTATAACCTCCAATACAATATTAAGTGGAAATGGTGAAAGCAAACATTGTTGCCTTATTCTGAGTTGTAAGAAAAAAACAACTTTTCGGCCGTGGTGACTCACACCTGTAATCCCAGCACTTTGGGAGGCCAAGACGGGCAGATCACGAGGTCAGATCAAGACCATCCTGGCTAACACGGTGAAACCCCGTCTCTACTAAAAATACAAAAATTAGCCGGGTGTGGTGGCGGGCGCCTGTAGTTCCAGCTACTCAGGAGGCTGAGGCAGGAGAATGGCGTGAACCTGGGAGGTGGAGCTTGCAGTGAGCCAAGATCGCGCCACTGCACTCCAGCTTGGGCGACAGAGCAAGACTCTGTCTCAAAAAACAAAAAAACAAAAGAAAAAAAAAGAGAAACACAATTTTTCACCATTAAATATGATGTTAGCTGTAAGTTTTTAATAAATGCCTTTAGTCTAGTTAGGGAAAGTTATTTTTGTTGCTAGTTTACTGAGCATTTTTTTTTTTTTTTTTTTTTTTGAGACGGAGTCTCGCTCTGTCGCCCAGGCTGGAGTGCAGTGGCCGGATCTCAGCTCACTGCAAGCTCCGCCTCCCGGGTTCGGGCCATTCTCCTGTCTCAGCCTCCCGAGTAGCTGGGACTACAGGCGCCCGCCACCTCGCCCGGCTAGTTTTTTGTATTTTTTAGTAGAGACGGGGTTTCACCGTGTTAGCCAGGATGGTCTCGATCTCCTGACCTAGTGATCCGCCCGTCTCGGCCTCCCAAAGTGCTGGGATTACAGGCTTGAGCCACCGCGCCCGGCCTACTGAGCATTTTCATCACAAAAAGATGTTGAGTTTTGTCAAATGTTTTGCTGTAGATATTGAAATGAGTGCATGGGTTTTCTTTCATAGTCTCTTGAAAATCAGGATACAACCAATTAAAATAAAGAAAGCAGGTTGGGCACAGTGGCTCAAGCCTGTAATCCCAGCACTTTGGGAGGCTGAGGTGGGTGGATCACCTGAGGTCAGGAGTCCGAGACCAGCCTGGCCAACCTGGTGAAACCCCGTCTCTACTAAAAATACAAAAATTAGCTAGGTGGGTGACGGGTGCCTGTAATCCCAGCTACTCGGGAGGCTGAGGCAGGAGAATCACTTGAAACCAGGAGGTAGAGGGTTGCAGTCAGCCGAGATTACGTCATTGCACCCTAGCCTGGGCGACAGAAAGAGGCTCTGCCTCAAAAAAAAAAAAAAAATGCAAACGATACAATTATTTATCTATTGATTGGCAATAATTGCTAAAAAAACAAAAAATTCAGAACTGACAAGCATTTGCAGAAATAGGCACTTTCAACATACCACTGAGGGAAACATAAACTTTTCAGTTTCTGCAAGATAATTAAAACATATAGCAAACGCCTTAAAAAGACCCTTTGATACAGCAATTCCATTTCTAGTCATTCCAAAAGAGACAATCAAAGATACTGCAAAAGGTTTAATTGCAGGGATTTCACCAGGTAATATTTATAATAGTAAAAACTATAAGTAATTTCATCTGCTAATAATAGGAGATGGGTCAAATACATGTTTCTATCTATATTACAGAGTCATTAAAAATAATGACAGAGGCCAGGTGTGGTGGCTCATGCCTGTATATAAAATAATAATGACAGAGTATGGCTGCACAGTGGCTCACCTGTAGTCCCAGCACCTTGGGAGGCTGAGGCAGACACATCACCTGAGGTCAGGAGTTTGAGACCAGCCTGGCCAACATGGTAAAACTCTGTCTCTACTAAAAATACAAAAATTAGCTGGGCATGGTGGCATGTGCCTGTAATCCCAGCTACTCAGGAGGCTGAGGCAGAAGAATCACTTGAACTTGGGAGGCAGAGGTTATAGTGAGCCGAGATCACACCATTGCACTCCAGCCTGGGCGGCAGAGTGAGACTCTATCTCAAAATAATAATAATAGTAACAGAATAATACTATAATCCCTGACATGCTTAAAACAGATTTTAAAAAATTAAATCACACAACAATGTATGATTTAATATTAAAAAAAAGTATGTAAAGATAACTCCATTAGTCGACTCCATTTTTGATGTTTGATTGTTGACAGCTTTCAAACCCTTCCTCTTCTGCCCCACATCTGGGCAAGCTGATAAGAAAGCCTGGTGCTGATGGGGAGTTCAATCAACACAAATGCCAGCCCCTGTGTAAGAGTACCCTCACCTAATCTCACCTTCTAACCACCATAAATCCCAAGACAGTCACCTCGCCTGCTATCTAAAGTCATTTTTGGATCCGTCTGGGAGGCTGCCCTGCTCTAAAATGGCTCAACATGTGAGTAATAAACCTTTTCATACCATTTTAGTGTATCATCAGTCTTGACATCTTTTTTTTTTTTTTTTGAGACGGAGTCTCGCTCTGTCACCCAGGCTGGAGTGCAGTGGCCGGATCTCGGCTCACTGCAAGCTCCGCCTCCCGGGTTCACGCCATTCTCCTGCCTCAGCCTCCTGAGTAGCTGGGACTACAGGCGCCCGCCACCTCGCCCGGCTAGTTTTTTGTATTTTTTAGTAGAGACGGGGTTTCACCGTGTTAACCAGGATGGTCTCGATCTCCCGACCTCGTGATCCGCCCGTCTCGGCCTCCCAAAGTGCTGGGATTACAGGCTTGAGCCACCGCGCCCGGCCCAGTCAGTCTTGACATCTTAACCAAATTTTGGGTGAGGTATCTGATCTCAACAGTAAAGCATGGAAAAAATAATGGAATCATATACTGGTAATCAGATTATGCCTAAATTAATTTCTATCCGGTTTGTATTTTATTTATTTATTTATTTTTTTTGAGTCAGAGTCTTGCCCTGTTGCCCAGGCTGGAGTGCAGTGGCGCAATCTCAGCTCACTACAAGCTCCGCCTCCCGGGTTCACGCCATTCTACTGCCTCAGCCTCCCAAGTAGCTGGGATTACAGGCACCTGCCACCATGCCCGGCTAATTTTTTGTATTTTTAGTAGAGATAGGGTTTCACCGTGTTAGCCAGGATGGTCTCGATCTCCTGATCTTCTGATCCACCCGCCTCGGCCTTCCGAAGTGCTGGGATTACAAGTGTGAGCCACCGCACCTGGCCTTTTTATTTTTTTATATTCTAAATTTCCTACAAAGAACTTCCATCTGTCTGATAAAATCACTAAATATCACGTATTAAAAGAAAAGCAGAGAATGTGCCACCAACCCTGCTTTCAGGGGAGCTTACCACTCAGTAGGGAAGCTGACCTGTCCTAGGCCTTTATAGACAAGGTAAAATAAGGTTATAAATACGAAACATGGAATTCAGTGTTTTTAGTGTCTCCTCCAGACACTAGCATTTAACTTTGGGAGTGACACGAACTCATTTCAGGCAGCAGCACTGCAGAGAGCCTCTCTTGACCTTTCCCATTCAGGTCCTCCTCTAAATAACGGGGCCTATGTTTTTATCATTGTTGTTACCACCACATTATGTAATAATTATCTATTGAACGGTCTGTCTCTCCAACTTGACCATGAACTTTTTGAGGCCAGGAACTGTACCTTTTCACTTGAACGATAGTCTTTCTTTATTGTTTCGTAGAGACAGGGGTCTCACTATGTTGCCCAGGTTAGTCTTGGACTCCTGGCCTCAAGTAATCCATATCGGCCTCCAAAAGTGCTGGGATTACAGGTGTGAGCCACTGTGCTCAGCCCTTTCCTATTTGTTCATCACCACATTCTTTTTTCTTTTCTTTTTATTCTGAGACAGGGTCTCATTTTGTTCCCCAGGCTAGAGTGCAGTGTTATGATCACTGCCCACTGGAGACTCAACCTCTTGGGATCTAGTGATCCTCCCACCTCAGCCTTCCAATTAGCTGGGGACTACAGGCATGCACCACCATGCCTGGGTAATTTCTTAAAAAATGGTTTTTTGTGCGATTTTGTTTTGTTTTTTTGAGACAGAGTCCCGCTCTGTCACCCAGCCTGGAGTACAGTGGCATGATCTCCGCTCACTGCAACCTCTGCCTCCCGGGTTCAAGTTATTCTCCTGCCTCAGCCTCCCGAGTAGCTGGGACTACAGGTGCATGTCACCATGCTCAGCTAATTTTTTTATTTTTAGTAGAGATGGGGTTTCACCATGTCAGCCAGGATATTCTCGACATCTTGACCTTGTGATCTGCCCACCTCAGCCTCCCAAAGTGCTGGGATTACAGGCGCCCGGCCTGCATTTTTTTTTTGAGATGTAATTTCACTATTGTTGCCCAGGCTGGAATGCAATGGCATGATCTCGGCTCACTGCAACCTCCATCTCCCAGGTTGAAGCAATTCTCCTGCCTCAACCTCCCAAGTAGCTGGGATTACAGGTGCCCGCCACCACATCCAGCTAATTTTTTGTATTTTTAGTAGAGACGAGGTTTCGCCATGTTGGCCAAGCTGGTCTCAAACTCCTGACCTCAAGTGCTCTGCCCACCTGGGTCTTCTAAAGTGCTGGAATTACAGGCGTGAGCCACCGTGCCCAGCCTAAAAAAATGTTTTGTAGAGTTAAGGTTTCACTGTCTTGCTCAGGCAATCCTGGGCTCAGGCAATCCTCCCACCTTGGCCTCCCAAAGTGCTGGGATTGCAGGTGTGAATCACTGTGCCAGGCCCTTATTCACCACTTTCACTGTACAAAGAATAATCCCTTTTGTTTACATATGAAATAAATCATTCCCTATGTACAAAGGCATTTCAGTCTTTTTTTTTTTTTTTTTTTTTTTTTTTTTGAGACGGAGTCTCGCTGTGTCTCCCAGGCTGGAGTGCAGTGGCGTGATCTTGGCTCACTGCAAGCTCCGCCTCCCGGGTTCATGCCATTCTCCCGCCTCAGCCTCCCAAGTAGCTGAGACTACAGGCGCCCGCCACCACGCCCGGCTAGTTTTTTGTATTTTTAGTAGAGACAGGGTTTCACCATGTTAGCCAGGATAGTCTCGATCTCCTGACCTCGTGATCCACCCGCCTCGGCCTCCCAAAGTGCTGGGATTACAGGCTTGAGCCACTGCGCCCGGCGGCATTTCAGTCTTTAAGTTGTGGACATGTACAGGTGGATGCTTATTTCTCAGATCATAAGTGCCCAATGGGACCTCTGTCATGGTGGTGGAGGACATGGCAAGGCAAAGGGGAAAGGTGGCTGCTTGAAGTGGTAATACAATTTTATTATATTATAAAAATAGACCTGGCATGGGGTGGCTCACACCTGTAATCCCAGCACTTTGGGAGGCTGAGGCAGGTGGATCTCTTGAGGTCAGGAGTTCAAGACCAGCCTGGCCAACCCCATCTCTACTAAAATACAAAAATTAGCTGGGAGTGGTGGCAGGTGCCTGTAATCCCAGCTACTCAGGAGGCTATGGCAGGAGAATCATTTGAATGCGGGAGGTGGAGGTTGTAGTTAGCCAGGACTGCACCACTACACTCCAGCCTGGGCAACAGAGCAAGACTCTAACTCAAAATAAATAAATAAATAAAATAAAATAAATACAGTTTTATATTATATTTATAATTTTATTTTAAAACTATTCTGGGCTGGGTGCAGTGGCTCATGCCCGTAATCTCAGCACTTTGGGAGGCTGAGGTGGGCGGATCACAAGGTCAGGAGATCGAGATCATCGTGGCCAACATGGTGAAACCCTGTCTCTACTAAAAATACAAAAATTAGCTGGGCGTGGTGGCACACACCTGTAGTACCAGCTACTCAGGATGCTGAGGCAGGAGAATCACTTGAGCCTGGGAGGCGGGGGTTGCAGTGAGCCGAGACCATGCCACTGCACTCCAGCCTTGCGACAGAGTAAGACTCTGTTCCCCTAAAAAACAAAACAAAACAAAACAAGGAAACTTATTCTGTCATTACTTGTAGAATTTCTGTGTAAGAAGTATTAGTATAAAAGATGAAGACAAAAGTCTGTTCTCTGAGAAGATATTATTTATGTCATCTTTACTCTAAATCAGCATTTAGAGTAAAGAAAACATTTCCTTTAAGTGTAATAATTTGTCACAGGTAGCAAGAACCCAAAGGTTACTCAAGGAGGGACAGCATTTTCTGTTCAAGAATCTAAATAAGAAAAGGCTCAAGAAGAAAGGCAACCAATGAATCTACCACAGCTATTTGATGGAGATTAAAAGAATTTTAAAAATGAGGAGAATTAGAAAAATTTGAATAAGGTGCATATACTATATGTAGTATTGTATAAATGTTAATTTGTGTTTTTTATAATTGTTCTGTACTAAAGTAAGAGAATATCCTTTTTAGGAAATGCACACTGGGGTATTCAGAGATAACAGGGCATTATATCTGCAATTTACTCTCCAACAACTTTTTTTTTGGTGGTGGTAGGGACGAAGTCTCACTCTGTCACCCAGGCTGGAGTGCAATGGCACAATCTCAGCTCAAGGCAACCTCTGCCTTGTGGGTTCAAGTGATTCTCCTGCCTCAGCCTCCCAAGTAGCTGGGATCACAGGCGTGCTCAATTTTTTTTTTTTTTGAGACGGAGTTTCGCTCTGTCTCCCAGGCTGGAGTGCAGTGGTGCGATCTCAGCTCACTGCAAGCTCCGCCTCCCGGGTTTACGTCATTCTCCTGCCTCAGCCTCCTGAGTAGCTGGGACTACAGGCACCGCCACCACGCCCGGCTAATTTTTTGTATTTTTAGTAGAGATGGGGTTTCACCGTGTTAGCCAGGATGGTCTCGATCTCCTGACCTCGTGATCCGCCCGTCTCGGCCTCCCAAAGTGCTGGGATTACAGGCCTGAGCCACTGCGCCCGGTTTTTTTTTTTTTTTTTTTTTGTATTTTTAGTAGAGCTGGGGTTTCACCACGTTGGCCAGGCTGGTTTCGAACTCCTGACCTCAAGTGATCCACCCACCTCAGCCTCCCAAAATGCTGGGATTACAGGCGTGAGCCACCGCGCCCTTCCTTGTCAACAATTTAATGAAGCAAAGGGAGAACACTAACCTGGGGAACCTGTATTTATAATTTTTTTTTCTTTTTTTTTTTGAGACCGGTCTCACTCTCACCCAGGCTAGAGTGCAGTGGCACTATCTCGGCTCACTGTAACCTCCCCCTCCCAGGTTCAAGCGATTCTCCTGCCTAAGCCTCCCAAGTAGCTGTGATTACAGGCACACACCACCATGTCCAACTAATTTTTGTTTTTGTTTTTGAGACAAAGTTTCACACTGTTGCCCAGGCTGGTGTGCAGTGGGGCGATCTCAGCTTGCTGCAGCCTCTGCCTCCCAGGTTCACACGATTCTCCTGCCTCAGCTTCCTGAGTAGCTGGGACTACAGGCGTGCGCCACCATGCCCAGCTAATTTTTGTATTTTTAGTAGAGACAGGGTTTCACTATGTTGGCCAGGCTGGTCTTGAACTCCTGACCTCGTGATCCACCCGCGTCGGCCTCCCAAAGTGCTGGGATTACAGGCATGAGCCACTGTGCCTGGGCAATTTTTGTATTTTTTTTTTTAGTAGAGATGGACTTTCACCACATTGGCCAGGCTGGTCTCGAACTCCAGACCTCAAGTGATCCACCTGCCTCAGCCTCTCAAAATGCTGGGATTACAGGCATGAGTCACTGCACCAGGCCTCTGATACATTTTTTGTACTATTTGTTTAACTTTTCTGTAACTCTGAAATTACTTCGAGATAAAAAAATTATTTTTGTTTCCTTTTTATTATCTAGCTCCAAAAACCATTTTATTTTTAAATTAATGGAAGATATCAGGTGAAGCAATATCTTATTGATGTTAAACTCTTAATGAGAGTGCTTCTTTCAGGACTAAGGGGATCAGGATACCTACCTCACTGCCACCAGCCAAAGAGGATACTAAGCTCAAGAGGTTAGGACACAGTAAGGTGAGCAGGCCAAGCCCAAATATTTCATTTTTTCCTAATACTTACATCTGAGCCAGAGGGGTTAAGGTCAGGGCAGCATATTAATGAGTAAAATCAGGCTCGAATATGAAGATTCAAACAACTATAGCACCATGGCTAATTCTTCAGGGAATCAATTCACTTGACACTGGCAAATAACATGTTTATAAAGCACACCCTGCACTGTAAAGAAGACTTTCTTTTTTCTTTTTTTTTTTTGAGACGGAGTCTTGCTCTGTTGCCCAGCTAGAGTGCAGTGGTGGGGTCTCAGCTCACTGCAACCACCTTCGCCTCCTGGGTTCAAGCGATTCTCCAGCCTCAGCCTCCCAAGCAGCTGGGATTACAGGCATGCACCGCCACATCCGGCTAATTTTTGTATTTTTAGTAGATACGGGGTTTCACCATATTGGCCAGGCTGGTCTCGAACCCCTCACCTCAAGTAATCCACTGGCCTTGGCCTCCCAAAGTACTGGGATTACAGGCGTGAGCCACCGCACCTGGCCTAAAGGAGACTTTCCACTCTAGATGATTGCTCTTCAAATATGAGTTGTGCTGAGAACTCAGGACAGCACTGGTAGAGAGGGACAAGCTGTGGACTCTCACAAGGCTTTGGGAAGCTTTTTCACTTGGCCCTAAGCCTCTCTGGGCTGAATACAGAATAGGATAAAGCATCTGCACTGATTCATGAATCCGATTAAGTGTGGCCACACAATTCCAAAGCTCCATCTCCTACCGTTCTATGACATAAAAGTTGTCTCCATCATCTCCTTGGTCAATGACATGCTCATCAGCTTTGACTATCCTTTCAAACATGGCATCAAGAACTTGAGAAAGTTGTTCCTGCAGGGTATGCACAAGAAGGAAAAATAGCCTTACATATGCTGCAAAAAAGCAGTGACCATAATTATCTCAATTTGTGACTATATAACAGAAGTCCCCACATTCAAACAGAAACCTAAAGGTTGTCTGAAACAAATGCTTTCCTGGGACCATTCAGCTTTGCACCTCCATGTACCTCAGCAGACAGCAAATTGGCAAGTCTTCTGAGGCAGTATTGTTTTGAAAAAGCTTCCCACAATTTACGCAAAAATATTGACTATCACCTGCCTGATGGTTCCACTATGTTACGTGTAAAGCCATATGCTGCCACCTTCCTACAGGTGTTGATCTTAACAGGATCATCAGATCTAAAGGACTGCTGTGGCTTAGAGGTTATCTTTTGGAATAGCACAACTGCTTTTGACTAGCAAAACTGGTCACTTAACCTCGCTGAGCTTCAGTATCTTTTTTTTTCTTTTTTTCTAGAGACAGAGTCTCACTCTGTTGCCCAGGCTGGAGTTCAGTGGTGTGATCTCAGCTCACTGCAACCTCTACCTCCTGAGTTCAAGCAATTCTCCTGCCTCAGCTGCCTGAGTAGCTGGGACTACAGGCCTGCACCATCACGCCTGGCTAATGTTTATATTTTTAGTAGAGATGGGGTTCTGCCATGTTGGCCAGGCAGGTCTCAAACTCCTGACCTCATGTGATCCGCCCACCTTGGCTTCCCAAAGTGCTAGAATTACAGGCGTGAGCCACCACGCCCAGTGAACTTCAGTTTCAAAAAGGGTATAACAAAGATTCCAGGTTATCAATTTTTATGACCAAAGGAGAAAAACCTAGGAAGTATTTACGAAACAACAGATACTCAATAAATGAGATTATAAGACAGCTAATACTGCTTCATTTGCATACAGCACATACAATTACTTACTACTATTGCCTGCCATAACCAGACATCAACTATGTCTATAAGTATAATGAAAAGAAAATAATACTATTAAATTCTATGAAACAATGGTCTCAGTCTAGGGCCAGCATCCCTGTCAGACAGGGAGATCAGTGATTATTAGGGAGTCACTAAAGAATACCAGGTTCAATTAAAAAAAGAGACTTTCTCTTTGGAGGAATGTAGACTGAAGACCTGGAAAAAGAATAATTTTATGACTGCATAATTCCAGGTGAGTTTATGTTCTATCAGAGTGACTGTACTACTACGATAATTGAGTATCACCAAAAAGTATATTTAGTTCCATGTGAGTTGAATACTGTATAAGCTGACAAATAGGCTTGCAATTGACGTGTTACCCACATTCACTGGAATGTGAGCCCAGCGTTGCCAGAAATCTCCTATTTAAATGCTGGCAATAAATTTAAATTTTCATGTACAATACAGAACAAACACAGACATCTGTACCTAGCCTGTGGATTGCCTGCTGGAAGCCTCTTGTTCTATGTCACTTTTCTTCTTCTAGTCTGTACTCTTCAAACACATGTGTCATGAGATATAGAATAAAAGGGGTGGAAGGGGAGCATTTCTAGGTTAGAGGAGACTAAAATAACAACATGACAACCAAACAAAACACAGTAAGTCCTCACTTAAAGTGGTTGATAGGTTCTTGAAAACTGTGACTATAAGCAAAACAATGTATAGAAGGTCCTCAAATAACACAGTTATAACACTGATGAGGGAAAAAAAAAGGTTCCATTATAGGTTGTTTTGCTTAAAGTTACAGTTTCCAAGACTACCAACAATGTTGAAGTACTTACTGCATGTGATTCAGAGATGGTAATCTATGAACCAGGAAGTGGGTTCCTGGTCAGACACCAACTCTGCTGGCACCTTGAGCTTGGATTTCCCAGACTCCAGAACTATGAGAAATTTCCACTGTTTATAAACTACCCAGGTTATGATATTTTGTTATAGCAGCCCAAATGTACTAGGACACCCATCAGGAGATAGCCCTTGTTCTTTATTTCTACCACGAAGAGAGGGAGGACAGGCCCAGGTCACGGATCCTATGCTAGGCCCTGCAGAAACACACCATTCTCAAGCAGCACTTATCACATACTGTGGTAAGCCAGTGGGTTAACTATTATCAATGAAGGGAACTACATACCAGCATCTTCAGAAAAATCAATCTCTTTGTAGGATAAATTCAGACCTCCAAACTAAACCAGGGTCATGCAAATCTGAGCATTTCCTTGCAACATGACAAAATTGCATGCTCTTCAAATTATCAGTTTTGTCTTGGAGAAAGTGCCAAAGCAGCTCAGAAAAATACAGCAGTCCTCCTCTTATCCATGGGGAATATGTTCCAAGGGGATATGTGGATGTCTGAAACCACAGATAGTGTTGAACCCCATTGCTGTCAATTGGAAAACATTTCTGTTCGTATCTTCCACCCACAAATGTAATGCCTTTTCCATCTTAACCAAATACTTAACACGCACTGTGGCTGTAACTTGGGCAGTTTGAGGTGCGACAGCAAAACTAGCAGAAATTTCTTTTTCCTTCTTCACAGTTTTACAGATAGAAGATTCATTCTTATATATATATATATTTTTTTTTTGATTTTGAGATGGGAGTCTTGCTCTGTCACCCAGACTGGAGTGCAATGGTGTGATCTCAGCTCACTGCAACCTCCGCCTCCTGGATTCAAGCAGTTCTCCTGCCTCAGCCTCCTGAGTAGCTGGGATTACAGGTGCACACTACCACACCTGGCTAATTTTTGTATTTTTAGTAGAGACGGAATTTCACTATGTTGGCCAGGCTGGTCTTGAACTCCACCCACCTCAGCCTCCCAGAGTGCTAGGATTACAGGCATGAGCCACCGCACTCAGCCAGAAGATTCATTCTTATCATAGATCTCTGCAACCTCGGTATACAATTTCTTTCTCCCACCCTCCCTCTCTCCCTTCCTTTCTTCCTTCCTTCCTTTTCTTTCTTTCTCTCTTCCCTTCTCTCTCTCCCTCTTTCTATCTCACCCTTTCTTTTCTTTCTTTTCTCTCTCTCTCTTTCTTCCTTTCTTTCCTTAAATTTCTCTCATCTTTTCACTTAAAGGAAGCATTTTATGGCTTCTTTTTGGCATATCCGAATTGCCAGCATTGCTTCTCTTGTGCTTTGGGGCCATTATTAAGTAAAATAAGGGTTACGTGAATATGAGTACTGCTAGATGGTGACTAAGTGACTAATGGGCAGGTGGCATATATGGCATGAATACACTGGGATAAAGTGATGATTTGTGTTCTAGGTGATAGCAGAGCAGGACAGTATGAGATTCATCACACTACTCGGAACGGCATGCCTTTTAAAACTTAGGAATTATTTCTGGAATTCTCCATTTAGTATTTTTGGGCTGTTGTTGACTATGGGTAACTGAAACCCTGGAAAGCAAAAACCAAGGATAAGGGGGACTACTGCACTAAAAGGCATCTAAAAGATCATGTCTGGGTTAAAGTGGTCAATACAATGAAACATTTGTATGTAAGATGAATCTAAGGTTTATGCTTAATACGGCTATGGTTAGGATGCTAAAAATTAAAGTTTAAGTGACAAATAGGAGCAAAGCTAAAAGATCATTATAATAAAAATACTTTAGAAATCAATGTTACCTGATCGAGATTTTTGAAAAGGAGAATATCTTTGCAAGCTTCCTGAAGTCTGCATCTCTGTTCATCAGTTTTAGGATGAATCACCTGCCAATCCAAATAAAACCATGGAAATTGTTTTATTCCATTTTAACATAACCACCTAAAGACTGGTATATTTCTTTCTCCAAAAAGTGGGAAAAATAAAGAGCATGGTTTCTGTAATTTTAATTTTACATAAATATCAAGCTGCATGCTGAAGGTGGAGGGGCAATGTAATATAGAGGTGAAAAGCACCAGCCCTGAAGCCACCTGCTGACTACGTGGCTGGCAGCAAGTGAGCTGTCCCCTGGGAGCCTCAGGATCTTCATCCATAAAGCAGAGGCTTATAAATTTGTTCATTAAACAAATATTGAGCATCTACTCAAAAAAAAAAAAAAAAAAGTACATCATTTAATCTGACCAGAAATAATAGATGTTAAAAGTGTTGGCCAGGCGAGGTGGCTCATGCCTGTAATCCCAACACTTTGGGAGGCCGAGGCAGGCGGATCACGATGTCAGGAGATCGAGACCATCCTGGCCAACACAGTGAAACTCCGTCTCTACTAAAAATAGAAAAATTAGCTGGGCATGGTGGCGCATGCCTGTAATCCCAGCTACTCGGGAGGCTGAGGTGGGAGAATCGCTTGAACCGGGGAATCAGAGGAGGTTGCAGTGAGCCAAGACCGCACCACTGCACTCTAGCCTGGTGACAGAGCAAGATTCCATCTCAAAAAAAAAAAAAAAAGGCTGGGCACGGTGGCTCGCTCCTATAATCCCAGGTAATCCCAGCACTTTGGGAGGCCGAGGCGGGCAGATCACGAGGTCAGGAGTTCGAAACCAGCCTGACCAACATGGAGAAACCCATCTCTACTAAAAATACAAAATTAGCCAGGCGTGGTGGCGCATGCCTGTAATTCCAGCTACCTGGGAGGCTAAGGCAGGAGAATTGCTTGAACCCAGGAGGCGGAGGTTGCAGTGAGCCAAGATCACACCATTGTACTCCAGCCTGGGCAACAAGAGCGAAACTCTGTCTCAAAAAAAAAAAAAAAAAAGGCCGGGCGCGGTGGCTCAAGCCTGTAATCCCAGCACTTTGGGAGGCCGAGACGGGCGGATCACGAGGTCAGGAGATCGAGACCATCCTGGCTAACACAGTGAAACCCCGCCTCTAATAAAAAAAATACAAAAAACTAGCCGGGCGAGGTGGCGGGCGCCTGTAGTCCCAGCTACTTGGGAGGCTGAGGCAGGAGAATGGCATAAACCCGGGAGGCGGAGCTTGCAGTGAACTGAGATCCGGCCACTGCACTCCAGCCTGGGACTGGCGCGAGACTCCGTCTCAACAACAACAACAAAAAAAAGTGTTAAGTATTTTAAATTTGTGATATTAAATTAGAAAAAACTGTTTTAGTCATCAATAATTTTACAATAGCTAGAACAAAAAATTTAATCTACAGGATTTTTACATTCACAAAAATGGTAGCATTTATTAGAATATTTCAGATATTTTTCATAAGTTACTCATTTTAAGGGTAACTTGATTTAAGGGTAACATAATAGATCACTAAAGCTTTTTTTTTTTTTTGAGACAGAGTCTCACTCTGTCGCCCAGGTTGTAGTGCAGTGGTGTGATTTTGGGTCACTACAACCTCCGCCTCCCAGGTTCAAGTGATTCTCCTGCCTCAGCCTCCTGAGTAGCTGGGATTATAGGTGGGCGCCACCACACCTGGCTAATTTTTGTATTTTCAGTAGAGATGGGGTTTCACCATATTGGTCAGGCTGGTCTCAAACTCCTGACCTTGTGATCCACCTGCCTCAGCCTCCCAAAGTGCTGGGATTACAGGTATGAGCCACCGTGCCTGGCCCACTAAAGGTTTTTATAACAGCAATCTTTTTTTTTTTTTTTTGAGATGGAATCTCACTCTGTCACCCAGGCTGGAGTACAGTGATGTGATCTGATCACCACAACCTTGGCCTCCCGGGTTCAAGCAATTCTCCTGCCTCAGCCTCCTGAGTAGCTGGGATTATAGGCGCCCACCACCACACCCAACTAATTTTTGTATTTTAGTAGAGATGAGGTTTCACCAGGTGGGCCAGGATGATCTCGAACTCCTGACAGGTGATCCACCCACCTTGGCCTCCCAAAGTGCTGGGATTACAGGCCTGAGTTACCACACCCAGTCTATAATATCAATCTTTTAAAAATTATAGTTCATACATGCTCTCATAAAAGTAATTTATGTCGGGAGACTGAGGCAGGAGAATCACTTGAACCCAGGAGGTGGAAGTTCCAATGAGCCGAATTCGCGTCACTGCACTCCAGCCTAGGTGACAGTGCGAGAGTCCGTCTCAAAAAAACAAAAACAAAAAACAAAAACAAACAAAAAATAATTTACCTCAATTGTACAGAAGTTTAAAAAACTTTTTTTTTTTTAAAAAGCACCCAAAAATCAAACATGGTTTTGCCACAACCACTATTAACATCTGGGGTATATCCTTCCAGATAGAATTTTCTATACATACATATATACAAATAAATATATATATTTCAAATTTTTTAATTTACAAAATCTCTATATATATATTTCAAATTTTTAAATTTACAAAATGGTCTATAAAATGCACCTCACACAAACATACATCCCATGCCATTACATAGAGTCCTGTACCATCACTTTCAATGGCTACAGATTCTCTCCATTTGAATGTACTATAATTTAGCCCCTGGTAATCCCATATTTTGGGTCGTTTAGGTTGTTTCCACTTTTCATTGTTATAACACTACGATAAACTCCATTTGTACATCCTCAGGAAGGATCCAACTTTCATTAGGGATGAATTCTCCTTTAGGTAAATGCTAAATCAATTGGCCTGGCTCTAAGTCTTTAAGGCTTGTTGTTAATTTTTTTTTTTTTTTTAATGAGATGAGGTCTAACTACATTGCCCAGGCTAGTCTCAAACTCCTGGGATTCAAGTGATCTTCCCACCTCAACCTCCCAAAGCACTGGGATTACAGGTGTGAGCCACATGCCCAGCAGTTGTTTTTTTTTTTTCTTTTCAGCCTCGACCTCCTAGACTCAAGCAGCAATCCTCCTGCCTCAGGCTCCTAAGTAGCTATGAATACAGGCACATGCCACCAAACCAGCTAATTTTTTTTTTTTTCCCCAGAGATGGGGTCTTGCTATATTGTGCAGGCTGGTCTTGAACTCCTGGCCTCAAGCAATCCTCCTGCCTCAGCCTCTTAAAGTGTTTGCATTATAGGTGTGAGCCACCACGCACAGCCTGTTTAAGGCTTCTGACAGCAACAGCTAGGCACTTCTCACCATACCCTCAACCAATGCAGCTTTCAATTTGTTAGATTGAAAATGTCACTTCATTGATATTTTAATTTGTATTTAATGATTAGTATGATGAGTTTTTGGTATGTAGAGAAGGGGAGTTAATGAGAAATACAATTCTACCTAACATCTTTGCTTGGGTCTTACCCTTGGATCTGTATCTTCCTCTTCCTCATCAGGGTTATAGGTCTCAGCACAGACTAAAATTGGAGAGAAAAAAACAAAGAATGAATTTAACAGACGTGTGGCTTTAGGAAAAATAGGAAGTAAACTCAATTATCTTTTATTCACTGTTTTCTTTCTTTTTTTTAGAGACAGAGTTTTGCTCTTGTTGCCCAGGCTAGAATACAGTGGCACAATCTCGGCTCTCTGCAACCTCCATCTCCCAGGTTCAAGCGATTCTCTTGCCTCAGCTTCCCAGGTAGCTGGGATTACAGGCGCTGTACCACCATGCCTAGTTAATTTTGTATTTTCAGTAGGGATGGAGTTTCACCATGTTGGTCAGGCTGCTCTCGAGCTCCTGACATCAGGTGATCCACCTGATGTATAACATAAATGCTCACGCTTGTAATCTCAGCATTACAAGGCGTGGAGGCTGTAATGCTGGGAGGCTGAGGCGGACGGATCACGAGGTCAAGAGATCGAGACCATCCTAGCCAACATGGTGAAACCCCACCTCTACTAAAAATAAAAAAATTAGCTGGGCATGGTGGCGTGTGCCTGTAGTCCCAGCTACTCAGGAGGCTGAGACAGGAGAAGCACTTGAACTTGGGAGACAGAGGTTGCAGTGAGCCGAGATCATGCCACTGCACTCCAGCCTGGTTGACAGAATGAGACTCCATCTCAAAAAAAATAGAGAGTAAGTTGTGTGAGACATAAAGGGAAAAAAGGCAAGGTGAAGAAGAGTATATATGGCATGCTATCTCTTGCAGAAGAAAGGACTTCCATGAGAAAGGAGAGCTAAGAATGGAGGGAAAATAAATATACTTTTACCAGTTAATTTTTCCAAAATGAAACAATTTGGGAAGAATAAACCGGAAAGTAATGAAATTACTGTCCTAGTGTATAGATAGAAACAGGAAAGAAGGGATAGGGAAAGGAATGAAACTTCTCAGAGGAAACTTTTGTTTGTTTGTTTTTGAGACGGAGTCTTGCTCTGTCACCTAGGCTGGAGTACAGTGATGTGATCTCCGCCCACTGCAAGCTCTGCCTCCCGGGTTCACGCCATTCTCCTGCCTCAGCCTCCCAAGTAGCTGGGACTACAGGTGCCTGCCACCACACCCAGCTAATTTTTTGTATTTTTAGTAGAGAAGGGGTTTCACCGTGTTAGCCTGGATGATCTCGATCTCCTAACCTCAACTGCCCGCCTCGGCCTCCCAAAGTGCTGGG